>NC_091286.1:20593759-21296759 GCF_032444005.1 Ranitomeya imitator | reverse complement strand
GATACCGACAACGATCCGGATCACTGCAGCGTCGCTGTTTGGTCGCTGGAGAGCGGTCACACAGACAGCTCTCCAGCGACCAACGATGCCGGTAACCAGGGTAAACATCGGGTAACTAAGCGCAGGGCCGCGCTTAGTAACCCGATGTTTACCCTGGTTACCATGCTAAAAGTAAAAAAAACAAACAGTACATACTTACCTACAGCCGTCTGTCCTCCAGCGCTGCGCTCTGCTTCTCTGCTCTCCTCCTGTACTGTCTGGGAGCCGGAAAGCAGAGCGGTGACGTCACCGCTCTGCTTTCCGGCTCACAGCCAGTACAGGAGGAGTGCAGAGCACAGCGCTGGAGGACAGACAGCGTTAGGTAAGTATGTAGTGTTTGTTTTTTTTTACTTTTAGCATGGTAACCAGGGTAAACATCGGGTTACTAAGCGCGGCCCTGCGCTTAGTTACCCGATGTTTACCCTGGTTACCAGTGAAGACATCGCTGGATCGGTGTCACACACGCCGATCCAGCGATGTCTCCAGGGAGTCCAGCGACGAAATAAAGTTCTGGACTTTCTTCAGCGACCAACGATCTCCCAGCAGGGGCCTGATCGTTGGTCGCTGTCACACATAACGATTTCATTAACGATATCGTTGCTACGTCACAAATAGCAACGATATCGTTAACAATATCGTTATGTGTGAAGGTACCTTAAGTCTAACCTCTATTGTTGGTAAAATATTTGAAGGGTTTCTGAGGGATGTTATTCTGGATTATCTCAATGAGAATAACTGTTTAACTCCATATCAGCATGGGTTTATGAGAAATCGCTCCTGTCAAACCAATCTAATCAGTTTTTATGAAGAGGTAAGCTATAGGCTGGACCACGGTGAGTCATTGGACGTGGTATATCTCGATTTTTCCAAAGCGTTTGATACCGTGCCGCACAAGAGGTTGGTACACAAAATAAGAATGCTTGGTCTGGGGGAAATTGTGTGTAAATGGGTTAGTAACTGGCTTAGTGATAGAAAGCAGAGGGTGGTTATAAATGGTATAGTCTCTAACTGGGTCGCTGTGACCAGTGGGGTACCGCAGGGGTCAGTATTGGGACCTGTTCTCTTCAACATATTCATTAATGATCTGGTAGAAGGTTTACACAGTAAAATATCGATATTTGCAGATGATACAAAACTATGTAAAGCAGTTAATACAAGAGAAGATAGTATTCTGCTACAGATGGATCTGGATAAGTTGGAAACTTGGGCTGAAAGGTGGCAGATGAGGTTTAACAATGATAAATGTAAGGTTATACACATGGGAAGAGGGAATCAATATCACCATTACACAGTGAATGGGAAACCACTGGGTAAATCTGACAGGGAGAAGGACTTGGGGATCCTAGTTAATGATAAACTTACCTGGAGCAGCCAGTGCCAGGCAGCAGCTGCCAAGGCAAACAGGATCATGGGGTGCATTAAAAGAGGTCTGGATACACATGATGAGAGCATTATACTGCCTCTGTACAAATCCCTAGTTAGACCGCACATGGAGTACTGTGTCCAGTTTTGGGCACCGGTGCTCAGGAAGGATATAATGGAACTAGAGAGAGTACAAAGGAGGGTAACAAAATTAATAAAGGGGATGGGAGAACTACAATACCCAGATAGATTAGCGAAATTAGGATTATTTAGTCTAGAAAAAAGACGACTGAGGGGCGATCTAATAACCATGTATAAGTATATAAGGGGACAATACAAATATCTCGCTGAGGATCTGTTTATACCAAGGAAGGTGACGGGCACAAGGGGGCATTCTTTGCGTCTGGAGGAGAGAAGGTTTTTCCACCAACATAGAAGAGGATTCTTTACTGTTAGGGCAGTGAGAATCTGGAATTGCTTGCCTGAGGAGGTGGTGATGGCGAACTCAGTCGAGGGGTTCAAGAGAGGCCTGGATGTCTTCCTGGAGCAGAACAATATTGTATCATACAATTATTAGGTTCTGTAGAAGGACGTAGATCTGGGGATTTATTATGATGGAATATAGGCTGAACTGGATGGACAAATGTCTTTTTTCGGCCTTACTAACTATGTTACTATGTTACTATGTTATTGATCCATCTTCCTGCCAACTTTTCCACCAACCAGCATCCTACTCCGTGGCCCCAAACAAGAGGCCCTTGTGTAAGTGCAGAACCCCATACATGGGTTTTATGGTGAAAGACCAGGACAACCCCTGGGATCTGGTATGTGGACTGTCTAGTGCTGAGGGTTAAGAGCTGCCAGGCTACCGTGTACAGTGCCGCATGACAGCCATACTTATGATACCGTAAAGGTGTAGCAAGCTTCATCTGTACAGTTAGTGTGCAACTCTTTGTAAATATCTTGTCGTGGCACACCTGCTATTTGTGTGTCACATTTACTCCTCATGTAAAGTTGAGACTTATAGGGGGACACTGCTTAATTTCTCTGAAACTACCTCCAACCACCACTAGAGGGAGCACAGGAGCTTACTACACACTGTAGTGTCATTGTCTTGAATGTATGTGCAGTATGCAGCAAACCCCTGAGCTCCCCCTAGTGGTGGCTGCGCGATCAGTGAATTTTGGCCTGTAGCTATGTAAACCCTGATCAATGTAACATTACATTAACAAAAATGAATCGGTGCAGGATGTTGGAACAAATCAAATGCAACATGCAGGGAATAATATACACAGTGAATGTTTGACTCGTGCTTAAATTTAGCTTTATTGCAATTTTTTGGCAACAAGCCGGCACCATCTGCGAACCTCCATGTAACGTCTTCCCATCACCAGCTGTACTCGCCATCATATATCTTCTTTGGAGGAATTCGTACATTGCCTTCTCCTTCTTCAGCTCGTTTCAGTGCCTCCATTTTAAGCGTTTCCAAAATGTAATACTAGTGGCAGAATGAGGACAATGAGTAATTGCCCGGCGTCGTCAGATTACTACAGTTTGGAGAGACTCCGTTGGATAATTTACCTCCATCGCATTAATGATTTTGCTATAAAGTCTCCTCGTTCTGTGGTATCTGCTGTTTGGCTGCGCCCGTCACTGCACGCCAGGGCTCGATGCGATTTCATCCCAGGCTGTTAATTTTCGATGTACGGCTCAGTGAGAACACGCGGATCCACCCGGCGCTGACAAGAGCTTGTTAATTTTACCCTTGTAATTACAATTAATGAATTTTATCCAATTACACTTCATTACGGCGATACATTGTGTACGGAGACTTACACGGCCGTTACTATTGATTGAACAAGATCTCGTTTTGTCATTTTATTTTTTATTGTTAGGCCACATTGTAAATTTCTTCTGGGTATACGCACAGGGCAGAATTCTTCAGCATCTCATCCGGGAAACATGGCGGCGAGTACTAGGAAATAGATCACTCATAATGAGAGGCACAGCGCCGGGAGTTTTATTACAGGTTGTCCATTGTTTAATGAATTTTCAATTTGCATCTCATTTCCCGTTAATTGATGAAATGAATATTCACTTATGTAACTTTCATTTACTAAGTCCGTCATTCAAGGATGTGGGAAGTAGAAATTCATACCCTGGTTGTGGCTGAGGTTCCACAATTAGGGATGGGCGGACACGTGGATATTCGGGTCCGTCAAGTTCGGTCGAACTTTTTTTTAAAAAAAAGTTCAGTTCGAGTTCCACAACGGCACCCGAACTTGATCCCAAACCCCATTCAAGTGACTGGAGGGCCCTAACATCTGGTGGTTCCCATGCTGCCATCTTTGTGACAGAGTGGGAAACACCAGCTCTGACTGGTGGTAACTTTACTGCCCCCCCCCCCAAATAAAATGACATGGGTCCCCCCTATTTTTAATAACCAGCAAAGGCTAAGCAAACAACTGTGGATATTGGCCCCCTCCCAGACTAATAACACCAACCCTTAGCCACCCCAGAAATGGCTCGACCATTAGGTGCGCCAATTCTGGCTCTTAGCCTCGGCTTTCCCCGCTTGCCTTATGCATTGGCAAGCGGGTTATTGGTTTTAGGGTCAATGTCAGCTGTATGATGTCCACTGACATCAAGCCCAGGGGTTAGAGAGACGTCTGTCAGACACCCCCATTACTAACTCTGTGTTCAAAAATAATAAACACACACACATCCTTTAATTGTACAAAACACTCTCTGACCCTCTATTACCCATTTGCTACCTTAAAAAAAATAAATGATTTCAAAGGTGTCAGTCGTAAATCAGCACGGCCGCTGGAACAGAATGTCAGTGGCGTGTGAATCAGGCTGCTGCGCCGAGCGCTGACATCAGTAAGGTACCTCGGTTCATCACCTGTGAACTGCGATAACCTTACTGACATCAGCGCTCGTCGCAGCAGCCGGGTTCACGCTACTGTCATTGTGTTCGAGGTGCCGCAGTGAGCGGTCACATTACTGATGTCACCGCTCAGCACTGCATCCGGATGTAGCAGACTTTGGGATCGTCGTGGAATGGATTTATGGCGAAACCCTTTAGATTATTATTATTTTTTTTTTAAAGGTAATCAATGGGTAAAAAAAGGCCAGGGAGTCTTTAGTACAATTAAAGGACTTTTCGCTGTTTGTGTTTATTTCTTTTGATTACGGAGTTAGTGATGAAGGTGTCTTATAGATGTCTCTCCATTGCTAACCCCTGGGCTTGATGTCGGCTGGTGTTACACAGTTGAAATTAACCCCCAAAATATTACCGCACTTGCGAAAGCACCAGGGCACGCGGGAAGAGCCGAGCAAATCCCCAGAATTGGTGCATCTAATGTACCTTCCACAAAGCACTCCATGGCTCAGCACCACCCTACATCTCCTCCCTGGTATCAGTCTACCACCCTACCAGTGCCCTCCGCTCCGCTAATGACCTCAGGTTAGCATCCTCAATAATCAGAACCTCCCACTCCCGTCTCCAAGACTTTACACGTGCTGCGCCGATTCTTTGGAATGCACTACCTAGGTTAATACGATTAATCCCCAATCCCCACAGTTTTAAGCGTGCCCTAAAAACTCATTTGTTCAGACTGGCCTACCGCCTCAATGCATTAACCTAACGATCCCTGTGTGGCCTATTTATAATAATAATAAAAAAAAAAAGGTTCCTCGCATCATGTTCTCATACACTTTATGCAGTATTAGCCCTCTGTGTCTGTACTGCTCCATACTTAGGCAGTTAACTGGTTCATGCAGCTTTACATGAACACCTGAGCCTTACACTATAGCTGGTCCGAATAACTAAAGCAATTGTTACCATCCACCTCTCGTGTCTCCCCTTTTCCCCATAGTTTGTAAGCTTGCGAGCAGGGCCCTCACTCCTCCTGGTATCTGTTTTGAACTGTATTTCTGTTATGCTGTAATGTCTATTGTCTGTACAAGTCCCCTCTATAATTTGTAAAGTGCTGCGGAATATGTTGGCGCTATATAAATAAAAATTATTATTATATTATTACCTTTTCTGGGCAACTGTGTGCTGCAGGGATATCAAACTCAAATACACAGAGGGCCAAAATTAAAAGCTTGGACAAAGTTGCGGGCCAGCCTTGATATTAAAAAAAAAAAAAAAAAAAAAAAAAAAGCGTACAATTGAGAAAATGTCTCCTTGTTATGAAATACAATGATTAAATTTGTAATATGGAAACAAACTTACAAGGGTTGTCCAACGAACAAAGTACATTTTAATTAATAGATTCAAGAATTAAATATTGGAATAATGTTATGTAAGAGCAGTAAAAGGCACATGGTCCAATGGCCTAATTTAATATGTAATAACAAAGAATAAACTTTGAATAATACAAATACTAAAGTATGATGCCAACAAAGTGCCCCCAAACACAGTAAGATACTCCCAACACGAATTCATCCACAGTACCCTCCACACACACGGTTTGGTGACCCTACTGTACCCCCTCCTTCAATCTTCCCAATAAAGAATGGTGACTCCATCAGAGTATAAGTTTGTAACTGTGATCACCACATAACGCTCCACACAGTATAATGACCACAAAAAGTGCTCAATATAGGATAATGAGCCCCATATCGTCCGCCATACAGTATAATTGCCCCACATGCTCCATACAGTTTAATGGCCACAAAAAATGTTCTATACAGTATAATGGGACCCCACATAATACTCCATACAGTATGACAGGGCCCTGCATTGCCTACCATATATTATAATGGCCCTACATACTGTTCCATACAGTATAATAGGGGGCAGTAGTATAGTACTTATATTCTTGTACATAGGGGGCAGAACTATAGTAGTTATATTCTTGTACATAGGAGCAGTATTATAGTAGTTATATTCTTGTACATAGGAGCATTATTATAGTAGTTATATTCTTGTACATAGGAGCAGTATTATAGTAGTTATATTCTTATACATAGGGGCAGTATTATAGTAGTTATATTCTTGTACATAAGGGGCAGTATTATAGTAGTTATATTCTTGTACATAAGGGGCAGTTTTATAGTAGTTATATTCTTGTACTGTATATAGTGGCAGTATAATAGTAGTTATATTCTTGTACATAGGAGCAGTATTATAGTAGTTATATTCTTGTACATAGAGACAGCATTATAGTAGTTATATTCTTGTACATACGGGCAGTATTATAGTAGTCATATTCTTGTACATAAGGGGCAGTTTTATAGTAGTTATATTCTTGTACTGTATATAGTGGCAGTATAATAGTAGTTATATTCTTGTACATAGGAGCAGTATTATAGTAGTTATATTCTTGTACATAGAGGCAGCATTATAGTAGTTATATTCTGGTACATAGGGGCAGTATTATAGTAGTTATATTCTTGTACATAGGTGCAGTATTATAGTAGTTATATTCTTGTATATAGGGGCAGTATTATAGTAGATATATTCTTGTACATAGGAGGCAGTATTATAGTAGTTATATTCTTGTACATAGGAGCAGTATTATAGTAGTTATATTCTTGTACATAGAGGCAGTATTATAGTAGTTATATTCTTGTACATAGGGGCAGTATTATAGTAGTTATATTCTTGTACATAGGAGCAGTATTATAGTAGTTATATTCTTGTACATAGGGGGCAGTATTATAGTAGTTATATTCTTGTACATAAGGGGCAGTATTATAGTAGTTATATTCTTGTACATAGGAGCAGTATTATAGTTATATTCTTGTACATAGGAGCAGTATTATAGTAAGTATATTCTTGTACATAGAGGCAGTATTATAGTAGTTATATTCTTGTACATAGGGGCAGTACTATAGTAGTTATATTCTGGTACATAGGGGCAGTATTATAGTAGTTACAGTTAGGGCCAGAAATATTTGGACAGTGACACAAGTTTTGTTATTTTAGCTGTTTACAAAAACATGTTCAGAAATACAATTATGTATATAATATGAGCTGAAAGTGCACACTCCCAGCTGCAATATGATAGTTTCCACATCCAAATCGGAGAAAGGGTTTAGGAATCATAGCTCTGTAATTCATAGCGTCCTCTTTTTCAAGGGACCAAAAGTAATTGGACAATGGACTCTAAGGGCTGCAATTAACTCTGAAGGCGTCTCCCTCGTTAACCTGTAATCAATGAAGTAGTTAAAAGGTCAGGGGTGGATTCCAGGTGTGTGGTTTTGCATTTGGAAGCTGTTGCTGTGAGCAGACAACATGCGGTCAAAGGAACTCTCAATTGAGGTGAAGCAGAACATCCTGAGGCTGAAAAAAAAGAAAAAATCCATCAGATAGATAGCAGACATGCTTGGAGTAGCAAAATCAACAGTTGTGTACATTCTGAGAAAAAAGGAATTGACTGGTGAGCTTGGGAACTCAAAAAGGCCTGGGCGTCCACGGATGACAACAGTGGTGGATGATCGCCGCATACTTAATTTGGTGAAGAAGAACCCGTTCACAACATCAACTGAAGTCCAGAACACTCTCAGTGAAGTAGGTGTATCTGTCTCTAAGTCAGCAGTAAAGAGAAGACTCCATGACAGTAAATACAAAGGGTTCACATCTAGATGCAAACCATTCATCAATACCAAAAATAGACAGAAAAACACCTCAAGAAGCCAGCTCAGTTCTGGAAAAGTATTCTATGGACAGATGAGACAAAGATCAACCTGTACCAGAATGATGGGAAGAAAAAAGTTTGGAGAAGAAAGGGAACGGCACATGATCCAAGGCACACCACGTCCTCTGTAAAACATGGTGGAGGCAACGTGATGGCATGGGCATGCATGGCTTTCAATGGCACTGGGTCACTTGTGTTTATTGATGACATAAGAGCAGACAAGAGTAGCCGGATGAATTCTGAAGTGTACCGGGATATACTTTCAGCCCAGATTCAGCCAAATGCTGCAAAGTTGACTGGACGGCGCTTCATAGTACAGATGGACAATGACCCCAAGCATACAGCCACAGCTACCCAGGAGTTCATGAGTGCCAAAAAGTGGAACATTCTGCAATGGCCAAGTCAATCTCCAGATCTAAACCCAATTGAGCATGCAATTCACTTGCTCAAATCCAGACTTAAGACGGAAAGACCCACAAACAAGCAAGACCTGAAGGCTGCGGCTGTAAAGGCCTGGCAAAGCATTAAGAAGGAGGAAACCCAGCGTTTGGTGATGTCCATGGGTTCCAGACTTAAGGCAGTGATTGCCTCCAAAGGATTTGCAACAAAATATTGAAAATAAAAATATTTTGTTTGGGTTATGTTTATTTGTCCAATTACTTTTGACCTCCTAAAATGTGGAGTGTTTGTAAAGAAATGTGTACAATTCCTACATTTTCTATCAGATATTTTTGTTCAACCCTTCAAATTAAACGTTACAATCTGCACTTGAATTCTGTTGTAGAGGTTTCATTTCAAATCCAATGTGGTGGCATGCAGAGCCCAACTCGCGAAAATTGTGTCACTGTCCAAATATTTCTGGCCCTAACTGTATATTCTTGTACATAGGAGCAGTATTATAGTAGATATACCCTACCCTCACCTACTGTATCCTCACCCATCCCTTGTAGATTGTGAGCCCTCGCGGGCAGGGTCCTCTCTCCTCCTGTACCAGTTGTGACTTGTATTGTTCAAGATTATTGTACTTGTTTATTATGTATACCCCTCCTCACATGTAAAGCGCCATGGAATAAATGGCGCTATAATAATAAATAATAATAATATATTCTTGTACATAGGAGCAGTATTATAGTAGTTATATTCTTGTACATAGGAGGCAGTATTATAGTTATATTCTTGTACATAGAGGCAGTATTATAGTAGTTATATTCTTGTACATAGGAGCAGTATTATAGTAGTTATATTCTTGTACATAGGAGCAGTATTATAGTAGTTATATTCTTGTACATAGAGGCAGTATTATAGTAGTTATATTCTTGTACATAGGAGCAGTATTATAGTAGTTATATTCTTGTACATAGGAGCAGTATTATAGTAGTTATATTCTTTTACATGGGGCAGTATTATAGTAGTTATATTCTTGTACATAGGTGCAGTATTATAGTAGTTATATTCTTGTATATAGGGGGCAGTATTATAGTAGTTATATTCTTGTACATAGGAGCAGTATTATAGTAGTTATATTCTTGTACATAGGGGCTGTATTATAGTAGTTATATTCTTGTACATAGGAGCAGTATTATAGTAGTTATATTCTTGTACATAGGGGCTGTATTGTAGTAGTTATATTCTTGTACATAGAAGACAGTGTTATATTAGTTATATTTTTGTACATAGGGGCAGTAATATAGTAATTAGAAGTATTATAGTATGTCTAGAGTAGAATTATAAGTTCTATATGGGCTTGTTTTTTAGTAAACTTTTTTGTGTTTTGTATATTGCTTCCAGTGGCTCGTTAACTGTTTTCGGCGTCATTATAACTGCATTTATAATCCGTTTTAACACCAGACTAATGATTTCATATATGATATAATTATTTTCATTCGGTAATAAGAGGTTAATGCATTAACACTTCTAAACCTCTTGCAGACGGAAGACCTTTGATCTCAGTAATAACTTTCATGCCAACCATCATAAATGTGACAGCCAAAAAAGTTATCACTTGTAATATTGAGATTTCCAACTCAGTTTGTGAAAAATGAACTAATAAAATAAAACGGGTCTTCATGAATTCTACTACTGTAGCCAGAACAATGGGAAAGTCAGTTCAAGCTTACTTGATTTTTGTCTATCAGTTGGTGCATGTAATAAGTTGGTTTCTTAAGTGTGTTTTCCTCTTTATTCTTACTTTGCATCCTACTTTGTGTCTATCTGTAGCATGCTGTTGTATGAATGGTCCCATATCCTGGACTCTGCTCCTGAGGTGTCGCTCCACAATGGTGAAACCTCTACGGATCTTGGCAGAGAAGTGACTGAATTGTGAAGAGGGTAATTGCTGTCTCTCTGTCATGTGTTCATTCCCGCTCCGTGTATTATTTTTTTCCCTTTTGTGCTTAGTGAGGTCAGAGACAAGTAAAGTCCATGGTAAAGGGTGTGTGTCCTGGAGGGTGACCAAATGACTATCCTCCACAGTTTTCAATATGGTCGAATGCAGGTTGTAATTTCTTGTTCTTTAATTAAAAGGGTTTTCCGATACGACAATTGATTTTTTTTTTTTTTTTTAGAAACCTTGATATAAAATTTTAGCTACCTCCCTATTGTACCTCGGTTTTTCTGTCACGCTGCTGCTATGCAGGTAGATGCAGCTCCACTAGATGGCAATAGAGTAGAGGGAGGACTGCACACAGCAGGAGCAGACCTGCAGCGCAGCAGCGTGAACACCACCAGGTGGCAGCGGAATAGTAAAACAAGCCGTGTCGATATTAGTCTGTAGTGCAGTACCAAAGGAATAACCGAGCACAGAGTCAGAAACAAGCCAAATAGGTCAATACCGATCAGGAGCAGATATGCCAAAGACAAGAAACAAAGCAGCAGGTCAGAGTCCAAGACATGTCAGGTGCCAGAGAATCCAAACAGGAACGGGGAACACAGTCAGGATGGGAAGAGGGGAGTAAACAGACATGGGTACAGACAACAAACCAGCAGGACGAATCAGGGTACGCAGAGTCAGCTGCACACGCCGTAGGCAGAAACTATAACTGACACCATCTGCAGGATGCAGCGGAGCTAAATGGCAAATCTGGACGCAGAATGAGGCCGAGCAAAGTTAACCCTTGACATGATCAGCCTGGGAAAAAGGCAGAGAGGACTCAAAACCCACCTGTTGTCGCCACCTCCACCCACTTGTGTACAAGCTTTACTTCCAGACCCTGCTGTTTATGTCAGATTACCTTTTTATGGACTTCGGAAACCTTAGTAAAAAGTTGGGATTGTCCCGGATTACCCTTTTAATGTGGGAAGAGCAGCTCTGAAGTACAAACTTCTGCTCTAATACGTGAAATTCTGCGCATACTAAGACTAGAGGAACGTTGATCTGCTGATGGAGGTTTCATCATCTAGGTGGAGAGCAGAAGGAGGCAACAGTTGGGTTTTGAGGATAGTCTGAGTCCATGTTACATAATTAACCCCTCGCTTTTACTCCGCTGCAGAAATAGCGGTTGAGATTCTCTTGGCACGAGGTCATGAACCGGTTTAAGAAGTGTTTAAGGCATCGTCTTCTATCCCTGCCCCGCGACATGGCAGCCGAGGCGACCTGTGTAGTTCTCCGCCCTGTCTACTTTACATAATAAAAGCCTTCACGTATCATTCTTAATGAAAAATTAATTTTTCGACACAAGCGCTTATCGTGTTTTCTTAATAGCCTGAAGTTCAATTGAATCCAGATCCCCAGCCGGAGCAGGAGTTAATGAAGAAACGAGCGTCAGATACTTATTAATTTCGAAAGGTGCCAATAGGTCTCTCAGGAGAGCACAACGCCACCGGAAAAGCGAGGAATAAGCATGATTCTGCAGGGAAGTTTCTCAGGCTACGTCAAGCTAATTGGGGAAGAATAGAGAAGGGATTGATTTACCTGTCTCCAGGATTTTTGCAGACATCAGCAGTTGTGGAGACTTTCTTTGCGTTTCTGTTCCCTTACATGTCATCTATCGACTGATTCCACCAGAACTCATTTGTCTACTCCATCGCGTTTTCTGCCCTCCATTGTTCTCCCTTTTAATTTTCAGGGTAAAAAAAATCATTTAAATCATCGATCTTGAGTTTTCTCTATAAAAGAGAGGGGGTACCGATATTACGCATGCTTGATAAAGCAAGATACATGCAGATCCATGGTGTGGTTTGTTAGAGATACTTCATCCAGAGGAAGTGGCGACATATTGCTTATCTATGAGGTCTCATTATGATCATGGGCTTTTACCCACCGTGAATCCCACAATGCATAAGTTCCAGTTGGCCTCCGATCCATCAGCATTTTCTCTGCTTACTACATAGGCGTGTGGGGGTCCCAGTCTGGAACCCCCCATAGATAGCTCAGTCAGCAGGACAATATATCATGGCTCGGGCATGAGTGTGCATGGAGAGGTGTGCTAGCCCAATAGATAGTTCATAGATTTTACATCACTTTTTGCTTGCCCATTCATAACCTGAGCGCTTCTGACCAATGGTTTGAGCTGTCTCAGTCACTGGACATCCACCACTATTAATCCAAAGTCTAATTAGAGATCTCCAGTTTCTGATCCTTGACCACAACATCTAATGGTAAAGAGATGACTGGCCCTGCCCTCTAACGATAATGAGAGAACTGTTCTGACCCTGCACTTTAATGATAATGAGATTACTCTGCTGACCCTGCGCTCTAATGATGATAAGATAACTCAGCTGACCCTGCCCTCTAATGATAATGAGATGACCCTGCTGACCCTGCCCTCTAATGATAAAGAGATAAGTCTGCTGACCCTGCTCTCTAATGATAATGAGATGACTGCTGACCCTGCCTTCTATGTTGTGAATTCTGTGGCAGAGTTCACTCCTGTGGTCACAAGTGGTACTTCGGCTGATTCTCTCTGGGATTTTCCGTTTGTGGAGGAAAGTGGTACTGCAGCTTCTGAGTTTCCTCCCTCAGGTGATCTGGTGAGCTCGTTAGCTTCTTCTCTACTTAACTCCACCTGATGCTTTGATCTATGCTTCCTGTCAATGTTTCAGTGTGGGACTTGTTTTTTCCCTGGATCATTCCTGTGGCCTGCTGCTCTGCAAAGCTAAGTTTTGCTTATGTTATTTTGTTGCTATTTTTCTGTCCAGCTTGCTTTATTGGTTTTTCTCGCCTGCTGGAAGCTCTGAGACGCAGAGGGACCACCTCCGTACCGTTAGTCGGTGCGGAGGGTCTTTTTGTCCCCTCTGCGTGGTTTTTTATAGGTTTTTGTGCTGACCGCAAAGTTATCTTCCCTATCCTCGTTCTGTTCAGCTAGTCGGGCCTCACTTTGCTAAATCTGTTTCATCTCTATGTTTGTGTTTTCATCTTACTCACAGTCATTATATGTGGGGGGCTGCCTTTTCCTTTGGGGAATTTCTCTGAGGCAAGGTAGGCTTATTTTTCTATCTTCAGGATTAGCTAGTTTCTCAGGCTGTGACGAGGCGCCTAGGTTCTGGTCAGGAGCGCTCCACGGCTACCTTTAGTGTGGTTTGATAGGCTTAGGGATTGCGGTCTGCAGAGTTCCCACGTCTCAGAGCTCGTTCTATTATTTTGGGTTATTGTCAGTTCACTGTATGTACTCTGACCTCCATGTCCATTGTGATTCTGAATTGCCTTTCATAACACTTCTAATGATAAGATGACTGCTGACCCTGCCCTCTAATGATAATGAGATGACTCTGCTGACCCTGCCCTCGAATGATAATGAGATGACTGCTGACCCTGCCCTCGAATGATAATGAGATGACTCTGCTGACCCTGCCCTCTAATGATCATAAGATGACTCTGCTGACACTGCCCTCTAATGATTATGAGATAACTGCTGACCCTGCCCTCGAATGATGATAAGATGACTGCTGACCGTGCCCTCGAATGATAATGAGATGGCTCTTCTGACCCTGCCCTCTAATGATAATGAGATAACTCTACTGACCCTGCCCTGTAATAATAATGAGATGACTTTGCTGACCATGCTATCTAATGATAATGAGATGACTCTGCTGACACTGCCCACTAATGATAATGAGATAACTCTGCTGACCCTGTCAGCTACTGATACTGATATTACTCTGCTGACCCTGCCCTCTAATGATAAAAGAGGACTTTGCTGAACTAGTCTCCTTGTGAAAATATGACTTGGCTGGCACTGTTCTTTAATGCCAATATGACTTTGCTGACTTCTCCCTCCAATAATTATGATGAGATGTATCTCCTTACCCTCTACTGGTGGTCAGGCCTTGGATAGGCCTTATCTGGAATAGTTCTGAGCACCACAATTTAAGATAGCCATTGAAAAGGTGGAGCAAGGTCAGAGAAGAGCTACCGGGATGGTAAGTGGACTGCAAAGTATGTCCTATAGGAACGACTAAAGGATCTGGGAATATTTATCTTGTAAAAAAGAAGGCTAAGAGGAGACTTAATCGCTGTCTACAAATACAAGTGCTTCTCATAAAATTAAAATATCATCAAAAAGTTAATTTTATTTCAGTTCTTCAATACAAAAAGTGAATCTCCTATATTATATAGAGTGATCTATTTAACATGTTTATTTCTGTTAATGTTGATGATTATGGCTTACAGCCAATGAAAACCCAAAAGTCATTATCTCAGTAAATTAGTAAATTGACAATACTCCGTAGATTCTCTACGGGGTTAAGGTCAGGCGAGTTTGCTGCCAATCAAGCCCAGTGATACTGTTGTTTGTACACCAGGTATTGGTACTTTTGGCAGTGTGGACAGGGGCCAAGTCCTGCTGGATAATGACATTTCCATCTCCAAAAAGCTTGTTGCCAGAGGGAAGCATGAAGTGCTCTAAAATGTCCTGGTAGACGGCTGCGCTGACTTTGGTCTTGATAAAACACAGTGGACCTACACCAGCAGATGACATGGCTCCCCAAACCATCACTGATTGTGGAGACTTCACACCAGACCTCCAGCAGCTTGGATTGTGGCCTCTCCACTCTTCCTCCAGACTCTGGGACCTGGATTTCCAAATGGAATACAAAATTTACTTCCATCTGAACACAACACCTTGGACCACTGACAACAGTCCGGTTCTTTTTCTCCTTGGCCCAGGTAAGATGCTTCTGGCGTTGTCTATTGGTCATGAGCGGCCGGACACAAGGAATGTGACACTTGTAGCCCATGTCCTGGAGACATCTGTGTGTGGTGAAGCAATGACTCCAGCAGTCGTCCGCTCCTTGTGAATCTCCCCCACATTACTGAATGGCCTTTTCTTAACAATCCTTTCCAGGCTGCGGTTATCCCGGTTGCTTGTGCACCTTTTTCTACCACACTTTTTCCCTCCACCCAACTCTCCATTAATATGCTTGGATACATCACTCTGAACAGCCGGCTTCTTTAGCAATGACCTTTTGTGGCTTCCCCTACTTGTGGAGTGTGTCAGTGACGCCTTCTGGACTTCAGTCAGGTCAGCAGTCTTCCCCATGATTGTGGAGCTACTGAAACAGACTAAGGACCTTTATAAATGCTTAGGAAGCCTTTGCAGGTGTTTCTTGTTAATTATTCTAATTTACTGAGATAATGACTTTTGGGTTTTCATTGGCTGTAAGCCATAATCATCAACATTAACAGAAATAAACACTTGAAATAGATCACTCTGTGATAACTTTACATAATAGATGAGTTTCACTTTTTGTATTGAAGAACTAAAATAAATTAAGTTTTTGATGATATTATAAATTTGTGAGAAGCCCCTGTATCTGAAGGGCTGTCAAAGTGTAGAGGGATCGTCTTTTTTCTCATTTGCACATGGAAGCACGAGAAGCAATGAGATGAAACTGAAAGGGAGAAGATACAGATTAGATATTAGGAAAAACTTTTTGACAATGAGGGTGATCATTGGGTGGAACAGTCGGCTACAAGAGGTAGTGAGTTCTCCTTCAATGGAATTCTTCAAACAGAGGCTGGACAGACGTCTGAGATGGTTTAGTGAATCCTGCATTGAGCGGGGGTTTGGAAACGATGACCCCGGAGGTCTCTTCCAACTCTAACAATATGGGATTCTATGACTGTAATGAGAATGAGATGAACCTACTGACCCTGCCCTGTAACCATGAGATATATTTTCTAATCTGGTCATCTAATGATTTTGGGATGACTCCACTGATTCTGTCCACTCATAAAATGACTTAACTGAATTGGCCCACTAATGATAACAAGATGACTCTTCTGACCCTGTCTTCTAATAATTAGATGACTCTTATAATCCTGCCTGTAATGATGAGATTACTCTTCTGACCCTGCCTCTACTGATAATGAGAATCCTGCTGATCGTGAGCTGTAATGATAATGAGATGACTCTGCTGATCTGCACCCTGAAATGATGAGATGACTCTGTTGGCCCTGACCAAGTGTACACAGTAAAGTTAAAAAGTAAGCTGCAAAAATCAAGCAATGTCTTCTCAAGTAACTACAGTAGAACTACAATATTTCAGGATTTTTGTGTACCGAGTATTCTATCTTTTCTGCCTTCTGTGCTTTCATCTGATAGCTTTTTCTTACTGTTTTCTGACTGTGTCACATAACCGCAGATTACATAGAATAGTGTTATAACGGGGTTTTTCGGTGCTAATTCCACAACTGACTTCATCTAAGCCTCGTGAGAAGTTGATGCTATTTTTTCATTTGCTGTTATCTGTGATCCCCATGAGGTCAGTCCCTGTGGCAATGCTGCAGCGGTCGTCTGCTTTGTAGCATGAAGGATAATAATCCCAGCACAGATACATATAGGAAGGCGCGGGCCGATCACCTCCTCTAATATTAGTCAGGCGGTTTATTCCATTTAACCCCTCTGTGACCTTAGACGTACTATCCCGTCGAGGTGCCCTGGGCTTATCTGACCCTGGACGGGATAGTACGTCATAGCCGATCGGCCGCGCTCACGGGGGGAGCGCGGCCGATCGCGGCCGGGTGTCAGCTGCTTATCGCAGCTGACATCCGGCACTATGTGCCAGGAGCGGTCACGGACCGCCCCTGGCACATTAACCCCTGGCACACCGCGATCAAAGATGATCGCGATGTGCCGGCGGTGCAGGGAAGCACCGCGCAGGGAGGGGGCTCCCTGCGGGCTTCCCTGAGCCCCCCGCAGCAACGCGATGTGATCGCGTTGCTGCGAGGGTCTCCTCACCTCCCTCCCTGCTCGAGCCCCGGATCCAAGATGGCCGCGGATCCGGGTCCTGCAGGGAGGGAGGTGGCTTCACAGAGCCTGCTCAGAGCAGGCACTGTGAAGCAGCCTGCACTCCTATCAGATCAGTGATCTGACAGAGTGCTGTGCAAACTGTCAGATCACTGATCTGTGATGTCCCCCCCTGGGACAAAGTAAAAAAGTAAAAAAAAAATTTTCCAAATGTGTAAAAAAAATAAAAAAAAATATTCCAAAATAATGAAAAAAAAAAAAAAATATTATTCCCATAAATACATTTCTTCATCTAAATAAAAAAAAAAAACCAATAAAAGTACACATATTTAGTATCGCCGCGTCCGTAACGGCCCGACCTATAAAACTGGCCCACTAGTTAACCCCTTCAGTAAACACCGTAAGAAAAAAAAAAAAAAAAAAACGAGGCAAAAAACAACGCTTTATTATCATACCGCCGAACAAAAAGTGGAATAACACGCGATCAAAAGGACAGATATAAATAACCATGGTACCGCTGAAAGCGTCATATTGTCCCGCAAAAAAAGAGCCGCCATACAGCATCATCAGCAAAAAAATAAAAAAGTTATAGTCCTGAGAATAAAGCGATGCAAAAATAATTATTTTTTCTGGAAAATAGTTTTTATCGTATAAAAGCACCAAACCATAAAAAAATGATATAAATGAGGTATCGCTGTAATCGTACTGACCCGAAGAATAAAACTGATTTATCAATTTTACCAAACGCGGAACGGTATAAACGCCTCCCCCAATAGAAATTCATGAATAGCTGGCTTTTGGTCATTCTTCCTCACAAAAATCGGAATAAAAAGCGATAAAAAAATGTCACGTGCCCAAAAATGTTTTCAATAAAAACGTCAACTCGTCCCGCAAAAAACAAGACCTCACATGACTCTGTGGACCAAAATATGGAAAAATTATAGCTCTCAAAATGTGGTATTGCAAAAAATATTTTTTGCAATAAAAAGGGTCTTTCAGTGTGTGACGGCTGCCAATCATAAAAATCCGCTAAAAAACTCGCTATAAAAGTAAATCAAACCCCCCTTCATCACCCCCTTAGTTAGGGAAAAATAAAAAAAAATGTATTTATTTCCATTTTCCCGTTAGGGCTAGGGTTAGGGCTAGGGCTAGGGTTAGGGCTAGGGTTAGGGCTAGGGTTAGGGTTAGGGCTAGGGTTAGGGCTAGGGCTAGGGCTAGGGCTAGGGTTAGGGCTAGGGTTAGGGCTAGGGTTAGGGCTAGGGTTAGGGCTAGGGTTAGGGCTAGGGTTAGGGCTAGGATTAGGGTTAGGGTTAGGGTTGGGGCTACAGTTAGGGTTGGGGCTAAAGTTAGGGTTAGGGTTTAGATTACATTTACAGTTGGGAATAGGGTTGGGATTAGGGTTAGGGGTGTGTCAGGGTTAGAGGTGTGGTTAGGGTTACCGTTGGAATTAGGGTTAGGGGTGTGTTTAGATTAGGGTTTCAGTTATAATTGGGGGGTTTCCACTGTTTCGGCACATCAGGGGCTCTCCAAACACGACATGGCGTCCGATCTCAATTCCAGCCAATTCTGCGTTGAAAAAGTAAAACAGTGCTCCTTCCCTTCCGAGCTCTCCTGTGTGCCCAAACAGGGGTTTACCCCAACATATGGGGTATCAGCGTACTCAGGACAAATTGGACAACAACTTTTGTGGACCAATTTCTCCTGTTACCCTTGGGAAAATACAAAACTGGGGGCTAAAAAATAATTTTTGTGGGAAAACAAAAAGATTTTTTATTTTCACGGCTCTGCGTTATAAACTGTAGTGAAACACTTGGGGGTTCAAAGTTCTCACAACACATCTAGATAAGTTCATTGAGGGGTCTAGTTTCCAATATGGGGTCACTTGTGGGGGGTTTCTACTGTTTAGGTACATTAGGGGCTCTGCAAACGCAATGTGACGCCTGCAGACCAATCCATCTAAGTCTGCATTCCAAATGATGCTCCTTCCCTTCCGAGCCCTCCCATGCGCCCAAACGGTGGTTCCCCCCCACATATCGGGTATCAGCGTACTCAGGACAAATTGGACAACAACATTTAGGGTCCAATTTCTCCTGCTAACCTTGGAAAAATACAAAACTGGGGGCTAAAATATAATTTTTGTGGAAAAAAAAATATTTTTTATTTGCATGGCTCTGCGTTATAAACTGTAGTGAAATACTTGGGGGTTCAAAGCTCTCACAACACATCAAGATGAGTTCCTTAGGGGGTCTACTTTCCAAAATGGTGTCACTTGTGGGGGGTTTCTACTGTTTAGGTACATTAGGGGCTCTGCAAACGCAATGTGACGCCTGCAGACCATTCCATCTAAGTCTGCATTCCAAATGGCGCTCCTTCCCTTCCGAACCCTCCCATGCGCCCAAACGGTGGTTCCCCCCCACATATGGGGTATCAGCGTACTCAGGACAAATTGGACAACAACTTTTGTGGTCCAATTTCTCCTGTTACCCTAGGGAAAATACAAAACTGGGGGCTAAAAAATAATTTTTGTGGGAAAAAAATTTTGTTTTATTTTTATGGCTCTGCATTATAAACTTCTGTGAAGCCCTTGGTGGGTCAAAGTGCTCACCACACATCCAGATAAGTTCCTTAGGGGGTCTACTTTCCAAAATGGTGTCACTTGTGGGGGTTTTCAATGTTTAGGCACATCAGTGGCTCTCCAAACGCAACATGGCGTCCCATCTCAATTCCTGTCAATTTTGCATTGAAAAGTCAAACGGCGCTCCTTCCCTTCCGAGCTCTCCCATGCGCCCAAACAGTGGTTTACTGCCACATATGGGGTATCAGCGTACTCGGGACAAATTGGACAACAACTTTTGAGGTCCAATTTCTTCTCTTACCCTTGGAAAAATAAAAAATTGGGGGCAAAAATATAATTTTTGTGAAAAAATATGATTTTTTATTTTTACGGTTCTGCATTATAAACTTCTGTGAAGCACTTGGTGGGTCAAAGTGCTCACCACACCTCTAGATAAGTTCCTTAGGGGGTCTACTTTCCAAAATGGTGTCACTTGTGGGGGGTTTCAATGTTTAGGCACATCAGTGGCTCTCCAAACGCAACATGGCGTCCCATCTCAATTTCTGTCAATTTTGCATTGAAAAGTCAAACTGCGCTCCTTCCCTTCCGAGCTCTCCCATGCGCCCAAACAGTGGTTTACTGCCCCATATGGGGTATCAGCGTACTCAGGACAATTTGGACAACAACTTTTGAGGTCCAATTTCTTCTCTTACCCTTGGAAAAATAAAAAATTGGGGGCAAAAATATAATTTTTGTGAAAAAATATGATTTTTTATTTTTACTGTTCTGCATTATAAACTTCTGTGAAGCACTTGGTGGGTCAAAGTGCTCACCACACATCCAGATAAGTTCCTTAGGGGGTCTACTTTCCAAAATGGTGTCACTTGTGGGGGGTTTCAATGTTTAGGCACATCAGTGGCTCTCCAAACGCAACATGGCGTCCCATCTCAATTCCTGTCAATTTTGCATTGAAAAGTCAAATAGCTCTCCTTCCCTTCCGAGCTCTCCCATGCGCCCAAACAGTGGTTTACTGCCACATATGGGGTATCAGCGTACTCAGGACAAATTGGACAACAACTTTTTGGGTCCAATTTCTCCTGTTACCCTTGGTATAATAAAACAAATTGGAGCTGAAGTAAATTTTTTGTGTAAAAAAGTTAAATGTTCATTTTTATTTAAACATTCCAAAAATTCCTATTAAACACCTGAAGGGTTAATAAACTTCTTGAATGTGGTTTTGAGCACCTTGAGGGGTGCAGTTTTTAGAATGGTGTCACACTTGGGCATTTTCTATCATATAGACCCCTCAAAATGACTTCAAATGAGACGTGGTCCCTAAAAAAAAATGGTGGTGTAAAAATGAGAAATTGCTGGTCAACTTTTAACCCTTATAACTCCCTAACAAAAAAAAAAATTGGTTCCAAAATTATGCTGATGTAAAGGAGACATGTGGGAAATGTTACTTATTAAGTATTTTGTGTGACATATCTCTGTGGTTTAATTGCATAAAAATTCAAAGTTTGAAAATTGCGAAATTTTCAAAATTTTCGCCAAATTTCCGTTTTTTTCACAAATAAACGCAGGTGCTATCAAAGAAATTTTACCACTATCATGAAGTACAATATGTCACGAGAAAACAATGTCAGAATCACCAGGATCCGTTGAAGCGTTTCGGAGTTATAACCTCATAAAGGGACAGTGGTCAGAATTGTAAAAATTGGCCTGGTCATTAACGTGCAAACCACCCTTGGGGGTAAAGGGGTTAAAGGGACAGGATGCAAATATGTCGGTAAGAGCAGAATCCAGTGTATTCACATCATCAGGGGTTTAGGCTGCATTTTTGGGGTTCACGTCTATGAACCAATTTGCATTTATTGGGAATATTGATCTTGAGCTTCTCTAGTTTGGCTGCTCTTGTAATTATCTATATGGACGGTGGAACTGTCTTCTAGTTGATTCCTCCATTTGAGGATACAAATTAATTCTCTAACAGAGGAGTGCAATACAGGAGTAAGGAGCGTTCCCAGCAGCACAGAGTGTTTCAGGAAAGGCTTTTTATTGTATCACCGCATTATAATCCATCACCTATGACCGGACTCAGAAATAATAATTACAGGGGATAACTTACATCCGGGATTATATTGGCGTTATAGCACTTGGCCGACATCACGTGAATGAGATCACTCCCATCATTCTCGTCCTTCTCGATAATTTATTAACATCTTAATGGACCTGAGAATTCTTCAGTAACTTTCCTAGATTCTTGGACTCTTCCCAGAAGTTCTGGGCGATGGCCGCTTCATCAGCCGGGGCCGGGCGTAGACCAGGGGGATTTCATGTTACTGTAAGAGCGATTATACCATTAATAGTAATATAATAGGCCCCTTCTAAGTGCAGCCCGTGTCTCAGGCTAGTATCTATGTATATTAATGAGCGGCTCAAGTCACAGCTTTCTCCGTGATTTATTGTGTTTTGTCTTAGACTTTTTTTTTGCCTAAAAGTAACCGCTCCTGCTGAAGGAGACGTAATACATCAAATGGGTTTGTATTGTCATGTCC
Organism: Ranitomeya imitator; assembly: GCF_032444005.1. Lineage (NCBI taxonomy): Eukaryota > Metazoa > Chordata > Amphibia > Anura > Dendrobatidae > Ranitomeya > Ranitomeya imitator. The sequence continues at coordinate 21,274,408 of NC_091286.1, read as the reverse complement.
CTTAAATGCTTCAGTCTCTCAATCCATTATTTATAGCCCAAGCAAAGCATTAATGGTAGAAGAAGGTGGGAGGATGTTGCCTGGAACGTGCAGCATTTACCCCTCATTGCCTCTGCGATTGGTGTCCGATATACTCATATAATATTATCCAAAACACTGGTAATAATAAGCACAAGCACTAACAGGTCATTATTACATTATACTGTACTGTAAGCAATATAATGACGACTACTGCCCCATGACCCAAACTAATATTTCTATAATACTGCCCCCTATATACAAAAATATAACTACTATAATACTGCTCCCTATGTACAAGAATATAACGACTATAATACTGCCCCTATGTACAAGAATATAACGACTATAATACTGCCCCTATGTACAAGAATATAACTACTATAATACTGCTCCTATGTACAAGAATATAACTACTATAATACTGCCCCTATGTACAAGAATATAACTACTATAATACTGCTCCTATGTACAAGAATATAACTACTATAATACTGCCCCTATGTACAAGAATATAACTACTATAACACTGCCCCTATGTACAAGAATATAACTACTATAATACTGCCCCTATGTACAAGAATATTACTACTATAATACTGCCCCTATGTACAAGAATATAACTACTATAATACTGCCCCTATGTACAAGAATATAACTACTATAATACTCCCCCTATGTACAAGAATATAACTACTATAATACTGCTCCCTATGTACAAGAATATAACGACTATAATACTGCCCCTATGTACAAGAATATAACGACTATAATACTGCCCCCTATGTACAAGAATATAACTACTATAATACTGCTCCCTATGTACAAGAATATAACTACTATAATACTGCTCCCTATGTACAAGAATATAACTACTATAATACTGCCCCTATGTACAAGAATATAACTACTATAACACTGCCCCTATGTACAAGAATATAACTACTATAATACTGCCCCTATGTACAAGAATATTACTACTATAATACTGCCCCTATGTACAAGAATATAACTACTATAATACTGCCCCTATGTACAAGAATATAACTACTATAATACTCCCCCTATGTACAAGAATATAACTACTATAATACTCCCCCTATGTACAAGAATATAACTACTATAATACTGCCTCTATATACAAGACTATAACTACTATAATACTGCTCCTATGTATAAGAATATAACTACTATAATACTGCTCCTATGTACAGGAATATAACTACTATAATACTGCCCCCTATATACAAGAATATAACTACTATAATAGTGCTCCTATGTACAAGAATATAACTACTGTAATACTGCCCCTATGTACAAGAATATAACTACTATAATACTGCTCCTATGTACAAGAATATAACTACTATAATACTGCTCCTATGTACAAGAATATAACTACCATAATACGGCTCCTATGTACAAGAATATAACTACTATAATACTGCTCCTATGTACAAGAATATAACTACTATAATACTGCCCCCTATGTACAAGAATATAACTACTATAATACTGCCCCTATGTACAAGAATATAACTACTATAATACTGCCCCTATGTACAAGAATATAACTACTATAATACTGCCCCCTATGTACAAGAATATAACTACTATAATACTGCTCCTATGTACAAAAATATATCTACTATAATACTGCTCCTATGTACAAGAATGTAACTACTATAATACTGCCCCATGTACAAGAATATAACTACTATAATACTGCTCCTATGTACAAGAATATAACTACTATAATACTGCCCCCTATGTACAAGAATTTAACTTTTTTAATACTGCTCCCTATGTACAAGAGTATAACTGTTAATAACGTGTATATTATGTTATTATAATGATACATTATATTATAGTATAATACCGCTATATCTGTGGAGGTTTATGCTTTATTCGTTTTTCATTCTTTTAGTGTTTCATCTTCAATAGTGCAATCTTGTGTTTCGTTAGTTATTTTTCTTCACGTGAATCCTCTAAAATAGAAAAGGGAAAGGTAGATCAGAGGCAAACATGAAAGACAAGCTGATGCAAAGAAACCTTCAAAGGCGACCTGAAAGACTGAGATAGGGAGACGGTTGTATGTCACAAGACGGATTTAGCAAACTTTTTATTAATGAAGCTTGTTATAAATGGACGGCGCGGTGAAGGTGCCTTTGTTGATGATGAATCAGCATTCACATGTGGTATCGGAATAAAGTAGAGAGAAGTTTTAAGATGAAGTTGACTTCTTATGAAATGGCGCATAAATGATTATAGGGGCCAATATCGCAGCCTGTAATCAATTATATCTGAAGTTAAAACAATGTTACAAAGTACGTGCAAAGAAAAATAATTTAGAGGTCTTTTTTCCAAAATGTGTTTGGGTCGTGGTGTTTGGATCACCCATAAAGAAGGATGGGACCACAATGAGCTGCTGACCATCTTTTCCATTATTATTACATTGGTTATTTCTAAAGTAGAATGCTTCAACCAGTAGATTAGATGAGGCCCGCTGTATGTATAGTCGTTGCCAGGTTTTTGGCAGCTGCAGATACTATTGTGAGTTAGTGGCACTACAAATATCATTAGTGGTTGTGGGGTTCCTCCCGTTTTGGCTTAGGTCACTCATGAAGAAGGCGTGGGTCATTTTGAGCCATTGTCCACCTTCTTCATTGTTATGTTGGATGACTCTGGAGTAGAGATCTCCAGCTTGTAGAGTCGGGTCTACACATGTCTCTCAATTTCTTTTGGGTTCCCAAATTTTTGGCAGATTCTGTTGTGCTTAAGTGGCATCTGAAATTTCATGAGGTTCCTCCTGTTTTGGCTTAGGTCACTCATGAAGAAGGCGTGGGTCATTTTGAGCCATTGTCCACCTTCTTCTTCATTGTTATGTTGGATGTCTCTGGAGTAGAGTTCTCCAGCTTGTAGAGTCTGGTCTACACATGTCTCTCAATTTCTTTTGGGTTCCCAAATTTTTGGCAGATTCTGTTGTGCTTAAGTGGCATCTGAAATTTCATGAGGTTCCTCCTGTTTTGGCTTAGGTCACTCATGATGAAGTCTTGGGCCATATTGAGCCATTGTCCACCTTCTTCTTCATTGTTACGTTGGATGTTTCTGGATTAGAGTTCCGCAACTTGTAGAGTTGGGTCTACGTGCGGCTCTCAGTTTCTTTTTGAGTTTTTGGAATTTCATGAGTGGTTGTGAGGTTCCACCTGTTTTGGTATAGATCTCCCGTGAAGAATGCCTGGGCCATATTGAGCTGTTGGCCATCTTCTTCATCATTGTTATGTTGTAGAGTTTCCCAACATGTAGATTAGGGTCCACACGTGGCTCTCAGTTTGCCTTTAAGTTGCTCCCAGATTTTTTGCTGATACTACTGTGCGTTAGTGGTGTCAGGAATTTCATGAGTGGCTGTGGGGTAACTCACATTTTGATTTTGGTCATTCATGGAAAAAGGCTGGAGCCATATTGAGCTAATGACCATCTTTCCAATCATTTTCGTTGTGGCTGTCTCTAGAGTAGAGTTCCTCAAACAGTAGTTTAGGACCCCCATGTGGTCCTTAGACCCCTGTATGTAGAGTCTAAGCGTTTGGCACGTGTCGTTAATAAGTGACTCCGGGTATATCATTAGTGGCTGTTCGGTAACTCTTCCGTTACACTACGCCCCTTGTGGAGCTGGCTGAAGTTCCTAAAATAAACAAAGTTGATCTTCCCCACAATGATTATTTGGCCTGTCTTCCATATTTTAGCCTTTCCTATTTAAGGCAGATCTTGTAGTTGTGAAGATCACTGTAGAGTGTTTGGACAGATCCATAGATGAATGATAAAACTGCAACAAGTTGTCTTCTACTCATGGGTGGACCCTGTATATTCTAGTGGGAAGTGTCTACAAGAAGGGACAACCCCTGCTGAGATTTAGACCACCCACAAAGCTGGGACTTTCTTCTTTATATGTGGTTTTTCTTTATAACATTTTTCTTAATGACCTGTATGGGTGAAAATAATTAAGGTGTAGAAGCCACCCAGGGAGTCAAGAAACTTTTTTGGCTTTTGTCCTTACGCAAAATGTGAACAAGGAATGGAATAACTTCTAAACGTTGGCGCACAAAGAGCAGAGCTGTTCCATATCCTTTGTTTTCGAATGTGAGTTGGGGTGGGGTCAACCCTTGCTGATGGGAAGACCCCCTACCCAGTCTAGCTGAGGTCATCCTAAAGTTTTGCCATCACTTCCATAATCATTGGACTTCCTTTAGATTGCCTCTGCCTTTTCTCTTAAGTTTTTTTTTTTTTTTAACATTCTAAAAAGTTTTTCACATATAGGGATTTTTCCACTAGGACAATACCTGACTATAACCTGTTTTATGATTCGTGCTTATTTCTGATCTAGGAGTCCAGTGGGCGGTCCTATTCAATGATTGACTGCCTCCCTTGTATAAGCGTGCCTACAGAAATCACCGTCAATCATGAAGCAGGACCGCCCACTGGACTCCTAAACCAGAAATGAGTATGAATGAGCGATCACACTACCTACGGAGAGGACCGCGTGGTTGACGTGACGGCTTCCATTAAAGTAGTTTTTGATACTTTTTGCTTAACTTTTGTTGGTGGATTTTTACGCTGAACGCAGTTCTTGAATACATTTGAGGGAAAGCGAAGCATCTTGGGTCCTGGGTGGAGAACTTTCCAGATGAAGCATTTCTGTATAATTAGGGTTATTATTTGCCGGTAGGTAGGCAATGATTGTGGGATACTATGGCAGGTGTATGTATATATATGACATCTTATTTATTTTCCTTGTGTTGCGGCAGGCAGCTTTGTCGTGCGCTTGGATTTTGCCCGGAGCGGATTCTGCGCCACTGCTAATAATACTATTATAGTTACTGAAGACTCAGTAAAAAGTACAAATAAAAGACCTTAATGTGACTTGCAGAGTTCGGCGCTGACACTTCCTCCAGGAACTTATCCAATTTCAACTTGAATTTCCTTAATGAAACTTCTATGGCAATTTCCCCTGGAATCGGATTGCACCGGAGGCTCCTTGGACAAGACCCAGGAGTAACGATTTCTTGGCCGGCGTCTCTGCGTATCTGAGCAGCTTCCTAACGAGCGTTCGCTTGCTTCGTTTGTGCCTCCTTTCTCAGATTCCTTTCATGCCAGATTCTGCAGGTCATCACCGTGTTACATGACCGATCATTTCTTCTGCTCATTTGTTCTCTATTTTTGGTTCCTTTTTATCGGTCTGTTTGAGATTTGCTTGCGCCGAGTGCCATGTAGCTAAAAAAAAACAAGTTAAAAATTAGTTACAAATGAACTAACTTTTAATGAACTTTTAATGAATTAACTTTTTTTCTTCAAAAGTTACAAATATATAAAATATTGCATTATTTTCTTTGACTATGATAATTGAAAATTGCACAAATATAATTTTGTCTGACGTTGTAGAAAAACGAGACAATGTTTTTTCTAAACAGCGCCATTCCTGTCTATGGGTAGTTTCTGGTATTGCAGCTTTGGTCTATTCAAATTTGGTGAGCTGCAGTACTACGCACAACCTGTGTACAGGTGAGGGCGCTGTTTCTAAAAGATTGCGGCGATGTTTTTCTTATACTCCTGATGATTGACAGTTTGGGGGCGGGAAGCATTGAAGTTGTTCACCTAGCTGAATTGTGAACTCCCAAACAGACGGCTCTGAGTCTGCAGCATCGGAGGAGCACCGATCTGTCCAGCTTCAGAGCAGCGCTTACATGCTCTATGGCAAAGAGCTTGCAAGTGCTCCACTCCTTCCTAGGAGAGTGGCCACCGCTGGATGGACTTCAGTGGTGGCCGGTAGCTTATGCAAAAGGCAATAAGCTATAAAACTAAAAATCCCTCCGTTCTTGAGAACAGATAGAATTTTTAAATAAGATTTAAATTGCAATGATGACGGTTTTTCCAAGCACTTAGAAATTGTATCCATTTATGATGACGAGAAAGCCCCGATTCTAGTTCTTTGCATGATGTTTCAGCACACAGAAATCATAGGGCTTCACAGCAAACAATACAGCCAGCCTCATCCTGCTGACTGTGAGGTATATCATTCCGGCTGCCGCCACTAGGGGGAGCTAACTGCAGACAAACGTATACAGGTGGAATAAATGCACAAAGAAGCATCTGCTCCAAGATTGGGGTTCGAGATTTGTAAAAGTTCAGGTGAACGTTGCCGAGATCACATGCTTATACCGATGTCATTCTCCCACTAGGATACAATGTCACACAGTAGAATACAGTGCCTTTTTGTCTGTTCATTTTGGATTTTACATCGGTGTAAAAGCATGAATTTGTCTTGTGGCTTTCCCTCGCATTGTTAAAACTACATATTGTTTGTAAGTTTCATTACATTTCTGCAACTGAAAAGCCTCAAGGTGTAGAAAGGTATTTATCACTTCCAGATAGTCACAGCCAAGAATAAGGGTGTTCTATCTGATGTGCGTAATTGATACTGCCATAGAATGCGCTCATGATGCCGCCATATGGTGCTCAAATAAATACCGCCATACAGTGTTCATATAATACTGCTTTGAAACACAATAACGCAATATACACTACTCACACAAAGTTAGGGATATTTGGGTTTTGGGAAAAACCTATGGAAAAAGTCAAAAGCTCCAGTGATATTTTCTCATGACAGTCGGGCATTAAGTAGAAGCAGCGATGGAGATTTCTTTATCTCAAGCAATTTATTGGAACAGAAGCCAGCACCTGTGGTGTGTGCCCCCCCAAAATGTCAGTGTCCCAATAACTTGTCCTGGGGCCTTGAGCATTAACTACAGCTGACAACGACACCTCCTGTTGGTTACAAGTGGAGCTACTGTCTGCGGAGACATGGTGTCCCACTGTTATTGGAGGGCGGCCCTCAGGTCATTGCGGTTCTGGGGTACAGAGTTACGGGCCTCTACATGGCGACTCAGCTGATCCTATGGTTTTCTATGGGATTCAGGTCTGGAGAAAGTGCAGCCGCTCTACGTGAGGTCCCCCAGTCTCCAGCGGCCGCTCCACGTGAGGTCCCCCAGTCTCCAGCGGCCGCTCCACGTGAGGTCCCCCAGTCTCCAGCAGCCGCTCCACGTGAGGTCCCCCAGTCTCCAGCAGCCGCTCAGTGTGAGGTCCCCCAGTCTCCAGCAGCCGCTCCACGTGAGGTCCCCCAGTCTCCAGCGGCCGCTCCACGTGAGGTCCCCCAGTCTCCAGCAGCCGCTCAGTGTGAGGTCCCCCAGTCTCCAGCAGCCGCTCCACGTGAGGTCCCCCAGTCTCCAGCAGCCGCTCCACGTGAGGTCCCCCAGTCTCCAGCAGCCGCTCCACGTGAGGTCCCCCAGTCTCCAGCAGCCGCTCCTCGTGAGGTCCCCCAGTCTCCAGCAGCCGCTCCACGTGAGGTCCCCCAGTCTCCAGCAGCCGCTCCACGTGAGGTCCCCCAGTCTCCAGCAGCCGCTCAGTGTGAGGTCCCCCAGTCTCCAGCAGCCGCTCAGTGTGAGGTCCCCCAGTCTCCAGCAGCCGCTCCACGTGAGGTCCCCCAGTCTCCAGCAGCCGCTCCACGTGAGGTCCCCCAGTCTCCAGCAGCCGCTCCACGTAAGGTCCCCCAGTCTCCAGCAGCCGCTCCACGTGAGGTCCCCCAGTCTCCAGCAGCCGCTCCACGTGAGGTCCCCCAGTCTCCAGCAGCCGCTCCACGTGAGGTCCCCCAGTCTCCAGCAGCCGCTCCACGTAAGGTCCCCCAGTCTCCAGCAGCCGCTCCACGTAAGGTCCCCCAGTCTCCAGCAGCCGCTCAGTGTGAGGTCCCCCAGTCTCCAGCAGCCGCTCCACGTGAGGTCCCCCAGTCTCCAGCAGCCGCTCCACGTGAGGTCCCCCAGTCTCCAGCAGCCGCTCCACGTGAGGTCCCCCAGTCTCCAGCAGCCGCTCCACGTAAGGTCCCCAGTCTCCAGCAGCCGCTCCACGTAAGGTTCCCCAGTCTCCAGCAGCCGCTCCACGTAAGGTCCCCAGTCTCCAGCAGCCGCTCCACGTAAGGTCCCCAGTCTCCAGCAGCCGCTCCACGTGAGGTCCCCCAGTCTCCAGCAGCCGCTCCACATGGGGTCCCCCAGTCTCCAGCAGCCGCTCCACGTGGGGTCCCCCAGTCTCCAGCAGCCGCTCCACGTGAGGTCCCCCAGTCTCCAGCAGCCGCTCCACGTAAGGTCCCCCAGTCTCCAGCAGCCGCTCCACGTGAGGTCCCCCAGTCTTCAGCAGCCGCTCCACGTAAGGTTCCCCAGTCTCCAGCAGATGCTCCACGTGAGGTCCCCCAGTCTCCAGCAGCCGCTCCACGTAAGGTTCCCCAGTCTCCAGCAGCCGCTCCACGTGAGGTCCCCCAGTCTCCAGCAGCCGCTCCACGTGAGGTCCCCCAGTCTCCAGCAGCTGCTCCACGTGAGGTCCCCCAGTCTCCAGCAGCCGCTCCACGTAAGGTTCCCCAGTCTCCAGCAGCCGCTCCACGTAAGGTTCCCCAGTCTCCAGCAGATGCTCCACGTGAGGTCCCCCAGTCTCCAGCAGCCACTCCCCAATGATGTGACCTCGATGAGCTGGAGAATGGTCGTCCATGAAGATGGCATGAGTCCGGTGTTGTCCGTGCAGAGGCACAATGACTGGAGTAATGATGTTATTCCAGTAATAGGGGCTCGTCACAAAGTGCAGGCAGTTCTGTACAGACTACACCCACTGCCCACACTAACACCACCACAGGCTCGTATGGAGACAAGTGGCTGATACACAGCGCTCTCCTTGACGTCTCCAACATCGTTGGCGGCCATCAATTCTGCTCAGCGTGAATCGACTTTCATCAGTGAACAGCGCTGAGGCCACTGGTCCCTCATCCAGCGTAGATGTTCTCTGGCCCATGGTGGTGAGGTCCGGTACCTTGCAGGGGTTCTAGTACGCAGACCACGCTGTTGTAAGCGTTTTTTGACAGTGACATAACACTTGGTCACCTCTCACCTCCTCCAGATGTGCCTGAGTTGGGGGGCAGTCATCATCCGGTCCTGAAGGGCATTGTGCACAGTAAAGGGTCCTCAGTGTGGGATGTGGCAGAGGACGTCCACTTCTCCGCCGTTCTGTGACTCTTCAGTCTCTGTCTCCTGCTGATGTCTCTGTGACTCTGAGCTCAGTGGCCTCCTCCGTCACATCCTCCCTGAAGCCTCACCATGGCGAGGTCCTGGTCCTCACTTGTTAGGGGTCGTCTTGGCCTCATTCTAATTGAACCCCGACATTTATTGGCCGATTCACGGATCAAACACCTGTTGTGAATTTTGCCATCAAGCTCCTTGTTAGAGAACAGAAAGTTGTGTAAAAAGCGCTGAGACATTGACCAGTGGGACGTGGGCATCCAAAAGTCTACAGACGTCACATTGAGTTCCCTGGAGAAAGTTACAGAGCATTATAGGATCGTCCTGAAACTTCACCCGAAAGACCAATATCCCTAACGTTTTGTGAGTAGTGTAGATCTTAAATAATACTTGTATATAGTGTTCTAATAATTCTGCCATCTGCTTTACCGTATATAAGGTGATCATAGAGTGCAAGTAATGCTGCCATGCACTGGTTAAATAATACTGGTATATGCTATAGGATGGTACTATAAAATATGTGATATGTTATGCATATGATACCTTAAAGGGAACCTGTCACCTGAATTTGGCGGGACTGGTTTTGGGTCATATGGGCAGAGTTTTCGGGTGTTTGACTCACCCTTTCCTTACCCGCTGGCTGCATGCTGGCTGCAATATTGGATTGAAGTTCATTCTCTGTCCTCCATAGTACACGCCTGCGCAAGACAAGATTGCTTTGCGCAGGCGTGTACTATGGAGGACAGAGAATGAACTTCAATCCAATATTGCAGCCAGCAAGCAGCCAGCGGGTAAGGAAAGGGTGAATCAAACACCTGAAAACTCCGCCCATATGACCCAAAACCAGTCCCGCCAAATTCAGGTGACAGAGTCCCTTTAATACAGTGCTCAAGTAATGTCCCCATACAGTACACAAATAATACTGTAAAATCAATATATCCTACTATTTATAGTACTCAAATAATACCGCTCTACAGTGTGCAAGTAATGCAGCCATAGGTTATTTTCATAGGGTCATTATACACTACTGAATTAATACCACTGTTATGTGGTGCAATAATACTGCCATACAGTGCACACATGATGGAGTAATCTGTGAACTGATAAAGCAGATTATAAAGCAGCCGTGTACGTCTCATGCTGTCCATATGGACGGTGAGAGCCTAGAATATCATTTCAGGGCGACTCATTATTTGAACCCATTTCTCCATACTCGGTTCGCGCCGTACATGCGGTATTCTGCTGCTAAGCATCATCAGCCGAGGCGGCGGGAAGGAGCCAAGTGTCGCCCATGTGTTTGGTTTCTGTCCATGATGATGAAACTTTTCTCTTACCTGGGGCTGCTAATTTGATTGCACCTGCTGTGACTTAGAATCACCGTCCTTCCCGATTCCTTTTCATGTCCATGGTATTGGCATAGCGGCATAAATTAAAGATGTGCTTTCTGCAGAAGAAGCCTTTGTTCTTCCTCGCTTTTCTTTTGCTCCGCTCTTTCCGCTGCGCCTGTTACTCTCTAACTCAAAGAAATCTGTCCAGCGGGCAACAGAACTTTCTACAATTAACTGTTTTCTGTCTGATCAGCAAAGACGGCCGGGATATAGATCGTCACATCTGAAAAATGGCAGCGATTCAGTGAACAACCAAATATCTATCATCTATTATCCATCTATCTATTATCTATCATCTATTATCTATAGTATCCATCTATCTATTATCTATCTATCATCTTACAATTATCTATCTATTATATATAGTATCTATCTATCTACGGTATCTATCTAACTATTATCCATCTATCTATTATCTATCATTTATTATCTATTATCTATCTATCATCTTACTATTATCTTTCTATTATCTATAGTATCCATCCATCTATCTATCTATTATCTATCATCTATCTATTATCCAGCTATCTATTTTCTATCATCTATCTATGTATCTATCATCTTACTATTATCTATCTATCTATTATCTATCGTATCTATTATCTATCATCTATCTATTATGTATCTATTATCCATTTATCTATTATCTATCTATTATCTAGCTATTATCTATCATCTATCTATTATATATCATCTATTATCTATATCTATTATCTATCTATCATCTATCTATATCTATTATCTATCTATCATCTGTCTATCATCTATCTATTTATTATTTATTATTTATCGATCATCTATCTATTATCTATCTATTCTATCTTCTCTCTATCATCTATCTATTAATTATCTATTATCTATCATCTATCTATCTAATCTATCTATCCTTGTATCTCATATCTATCTCTCTATTATCCAGGGGCTATGAGCTGTGCATTATACTACATGGATGCCTATGGTGTTCGTTATACTATGTCAATTACTATGGGCTGTGTATTATACTATATGGAGGACTATGCGCTGTGCATTATACTATATGGAGGATTATGGGGAGTTCATTATACTATATGGAGGACTATGGGGAGGTGCATTATACTATATGGAGGACTATGCGCTGTGCATTATACTATATGGAGGATTATGGGGAGTTCATTATACTATATGGAGGACTATGAGGAGTGCATTATACTATATAGTAACATAGTAACATAGTTAGTAAGGCCGAAAAAAGACATTTGTCCATCCAGTTCAGCCTATATTCCATCATAATAAATCCCCAGATCTACGTCCTTCTACAGAACCTAATTGTATGATACAATATTGTTCTGCTCCAGGAAGACATCCAGGCCTCTCTTGAACCCCTCGACTGAGTTCGCCATCACCACCTCCTCAGGCAAGCAATTCCAGATTCTCACTGCCCTAACAGTAAAGAATCCTCTTCTATGTTGGTGGAAAAACCTTCTCTCCTCCAGACGCAAAGAATGCCCCCTTGTGCCCGTCACCTTCCTTGGTATAATCAGATCCTCAGCGAGATATTTGTATTGTCCCCTTATATACTTATACATGGTTATTAGATCGCCCCTCAGTCGTCTTTTTTCTAGACTAAATAATCCTAATTTAGCTAATCTATCTGGGTATTGTAGTTCTCCCAATATATGTAGGACTATGCGCTGTGCATTATACTATAAGGAGGACTATGGGGAGTGCATTATACTATATGGAGGATTATGGGGAGGTGCATTATACTATATGGAGGACTATGGGGAGTGCATTTTACTATATGGAGGACTATGGGGAGTGCATTATACTATATGGAGGACTATGCGCTGTGCATTATACTATATGGAGGACTATGGGGAATGCATTATACTATATGGAGGACTATGGGGAGGTGCATTATACTATATGGAGGTGCATTATACTATATGGAGGACTATGGGGAGTGCATTATACTATATGGAGGACTATGGGGAGGTGCATTATACTATATGGAGGACTATGCGCTGTGCATTATACTATATGGAGGACTATGGGGAGTGCATTATACTTCTGTTATGGAGCCCCATGTCTCTTATGTTTGTCCTTGGTGAGTATAATAGTTTATTTTTTTTTCTATACATTAAAGAACAGTTGTAGAATAGGGGACATTTACCAGTGTTGGGGATATATATACCATGAAGGGGTCCAGGATAAGGGACCTAAATACCAGGTTGAAGGGCATATCAGGCTGGGGAGGGGCCAGGGACTCAATCTTTCACGAGAGCCTATCAGACTTTTTTTTTACTTTTTAACATTTCCTTAGACCATGTTAAAACATTACTTTTTTTGCTGCTTTTTTGTAGACAAAACCTGATGTTTTAGCAGTAAAAAGCTGCAGCAAAAAGCAGGTTTTGCTGCCTATTCTGTTTTTTTTTGCTACTGTTTTTAGGATCCTAAAGTTCAGCATCGCTTCCAAGCAGTAACGATACAAGGTATTAGGCCATCAATGCAAGACGTATGTGTCACCATAAAACATTTTGGGAACAAAATGGAAATTTTATAAAATTATTTAGGGGAAAAAAGTTTGTCTTAAAAAAAAAAAAAAAAAAAAAAGCGACAATTGCGTACAAAAGATATATTACTTAATGAAAAGATACATAATTTCAAATGTAAAAGCAGCGTAAGAAGTAGAATTGGTCGGGGCAGCATCTACAGTGGGTGGTAAAAGTTTATACACCCCTCATCAGAATTACTGTCATTGTGAACAATTAAGCTAGTTGAAGATGAAATGATCTCTGAAAGGGCTAAAGTTACAGACGGCACATTTCCTTTGTATTTTATGCAAAAATACATAAGTTATATATTTTCAACTTTTACATTTTGAAAATTACAAAAAGGAAAATGGACTGTTGCAAATGTTTGGACAGCCTGCATGGATAGTACCTAGCAGTACCGCCTTTTGAAACTATCACAGCGTGTAAACACTTTTTGTAGCCAAATAAGAGTCTTTCAGTTCTTGTTTGAGGCATTTTCATCCATTCTTCCTTGGAGAATTCACAGATTTTCAATGATGTTCAGATCAGGGGACTGTGAGGGCCATTGTAAAACCTTCAGTTTTTGCCTTTTTGATGTCGTTTATTGTGGATTTTGCCGTGTGTTAAGGATCATTATCCTCTTGTAGAAGCCATCTTCTTCCTCTTTTCACCTTCAACTTTTTTTTACAGATGGTGTTATGTTTGCATCAATAATATGTCATTGAATCTATTCTTCCCTCTACCCGTGAAATGTTCCCCGTGCCATTGGCTGCAACTCAACCCCGAAGCATGATTGATCGACCCCCATGCTTAATGGTTGGCGAGATGTTCTTTTTCTGGAATTCTTTCCCCTTTTTACCCCACACATACCTTTGATCATTGTGGTCAAAGATTTCTATTTTAACCTCATTGGTCCACAGGACTTGCTTCAAAAAATGCATCATTCTTGTTTAGATGTTCTTTTGCATACTGCTCTGACACTGAATTTTATGGTGATGACGCAGGAGGGGTTTTGTTCTGATGACTTTTCCATGAAGGCCATATTTGTGCTGGTGTGTCTGAACAGTAGAACAATGTACCACAACTCCAGAGTCTGCTAAATCTTTCTGAAGGTCCTGATTTGCCTCTCTAGCAATCCTGCTAGCAGCTCTCACTGAAATTTTGCTTGGTCTTCCAGACCTTATCTTAATCTCCACTCTTCTGGTTACTGCCATTTATTAATTACATTTTGAACTGAGGAAAGGGCAATTTGAAAACGCTTTGCGATCTTCTCATAGCCTTCTCCTAATTTGTGGATTTCCACCATTTCAGAATGCTCGGCAGCTGCTTAGAAGAATCCATGGCTGCTGTTTTGGCACAAAGTTAGAGGAGGCTGGGTTTTTATAAAGCTGGAAATTTGCATCACCTTTCCTAACGATGATGGTGAACAAGCCATAACCCTAACAGGCTAGTTAAGGTCTGAAACCTTGGTCAAAGTTATCTGCGCACACACATCTCCAAGGGTGCGCAAACTTTTGTATCGGCCCATCTTCCTGTTTGTAATTTTGAAAAAGTAAAAAAAAAAATGAAGCCACGTCCACTCCGTATAGCCACACTTCACACGCAAAGCCCCGTCCATGCGGCCCACGTTGTTAGCGCACACGGGCGGAGACACATTCACCTCGAAAGCCACCCTGCAAAATGCCTTCAGAGTATCAGTGCGGGACAGGCACAGGCAGTGAGTGGGAAAATGAGAGTAGTGAGTGGGAAAATGAGAGTAGTGAGGTGAAGATGAGAGTAAGTGAGGTGAAGATGAGAGTAAGTGAGGTGAAGATGAGAGTAGTGAGGTGAAGATGAGAGGAATAATAATAATCTTTATTTATATAGCGCCAACATATTCCGCAGCGCTTTACAGTTTAACAGTTTCAAACACAACAGTCATAGGTAACAACGTTAACAATACAATAAAGCAAAATAAGACGACCCTGCTCGTGAGAGCTTACAATCTACAATGAGGTGGGGGGGATAAAAAGTACAGGTGTGTATTTACAATGATGTATTTACAGTGATGGTCCAGCCATCTTCAGGGGGTGGGGGATAGATGGAGATACTGAATGGGCTACACACACACAAACATAAAATGACTTTGATTAGTGAACGTGATAGGCCGCGCTGAACAAATGTGTTTTGAGCGAGTGCCTAAAACTATGCAAATTATGGATGGTCCTAATATCTTGGGGTAGAGCATTCCAGAGGATTGGTGCAGCACGGGAGAAGTCTTGGAGTCGGGAGTGGGAGGTACGGATTAGTGCAGAGGTTAGTCGGAAGTCATTTGCAGAGCGCAGCGGTCTGTTAGGCCGATAGACAGAAATGAGGGAGGAGATGTAAGGGGGTGCCGCACTGTGGAGAGCTTTGTGGGTGAGAACGAGTACTATGAATTGTATCCTGTAATGAATGGGCAGCCAGTGTAACAACTGGCAAAGAGCGGACGCGTCCGAGTAACGATTAGCCAGATGGACGACCCTGGCTGCTGCATTAAGGATGGACTGGAGAGGGGAAAGTCGAGTAAGGGGGAGGCCAATTAATAGAGCGTTACAGTAGTCCAGGTGGGAGTGGATCAGGGCGACAGTAAGGGTTTTAGTTGTTTCTATAGTGACAAAAGGGCGGATTCTAGAGATGTTCTTTAGGTGTAAGCGGCACGAGCGGGCAAGAGATTGTATATGGGAGGTGAAGGAGAGATCGGAGTCAAACATAATACCCAGACAGCGCGCCTGCTGCCGGGGTGTTATTATGGTGCCACCCACGGAGAGGGAAATGTCAGATTTTAGGGAGGTTAGTAGATGGCGGGAGCAGAAGAAGTTCAGTTTTGGAGAGGTTGAGTTTCAGATAGAGAGCGGACATGATGTTGGAGACTGCAGACAGACAGTCAGTGGCGTTCTGTAGTACAGCGGGGGTAAGGTCAGGGGATGACGTATATAGTTGTGTGTCATCAGCATAAAGATGGTACTGAAAGCCAAATCTGCTGATGGTCTGTCCAATTGGGGCCGTGTAGAGAGAACAGAAGGGGGCCAAGGACTGAGCCCTGAGGTACCCCAACAGTGAGAGGAAGAGGAGATGAAGTGGAGCCAGAGAACAGAACACTGAAGGAGCGGTCAGAAAGATAGGAGGAGAACCAGGAGAGAGCAGTGTCCTTAATGCCTAGTGACTGGAGCCTAGAGAGAAGGAGAGGGTGGTCAACAGTGTCGAAAGCTGCAGAAAGGTCGAGAAGAATGAGCAGAGAGTGGTCACCGTTACATTTTGCTGTCAGAAGGTCATTGGTCACTTTGATGAGTGCAGTTTCTGTCAAATGTAGGGGGCGGAAGCCGGACTGTGAAGGGTCTAGGAGGGAGTGAGTGGAGAGGTAACGGGTAAGACAGGAGTAGATCAGGCGCTCCAAGAGTTTAGAGATGAAGGGGAGATTGGAGACAGGTCTGTAGTTGTTTGTGCAGGATGGGTCGAGGGTGGGTTTCCTTAGTAATGGAGTAATGATAGAGTATTTGAAGGAGGAGGGGAAAATGCCAGAGGAGAGGGAGAGATTAAAGATTGTAGTTAGGTGAGTTGTGACGACTGGAGAGAGAGAGACTGGAGGAGATGTGAGGGAATGGGGTCGGTAGTGCATGTAGTCGGATGAGAAGAGGAGAGGAGCCTGGAGACGTTTTCTTCTGTGATGGGATCAAATGTGGAGAGTGAGCCAGGGGAAATGAGGGGAGGGATGGGAGTCACTGAACTTGGTGATTGGGAGCGAATTTCCTGACAGATATGAATGAGTGAAACGAAGGAGAATGAGGTGAAAATAAGTAGTGAGGTGAAAATGAGAGGAGTGAGGTGAAAATGACAGGTGTGAGGAGGGAAAATAAGAGATGTGAGGGGGAAAATGAAATCTGTAGTGTTGAATATATGATGTGAAATGTATAGAATGTGTATACACTGGCGCTTAATCACCTGGAAGGATAAGATGGAGGGGCCACAAAAGCTGCAGGTGGTTAAAACAGGTTCTGTGCAAAACTCTATTGAAAAAATAATAGTATTATTATATGATGTGAAATGTTTTTATGTGCAATATAATCATTATAATTTGTTCTAACTAACCACAGTTAGTTACTATGCCTGGGCAACGCCGAGCTCTTCAACTAGTTTGTATGTATATACAGTTAGGTCCATATATATTTGGACAGAGACAACATTTTTCTAATTTTGGTTATAGAAATTACCACAATGAATTTTAAACAAAACAATTCAGATGCAGTTGAAGTTCAGACTTTCACTTTTCATTTGAGGATATCCACATTAAAATTGGATGAAGGGTTTAGGAGTTTCAGCTCCTTAACATGTGCCACTCTGTTTTTAAAGGGACCAAAAGTAATTGGACAATTGACTCCAAGGCTATTTAATGGACAGGTGTGGGCAATCCCTTCGTTATGTCATTCTCAATTAAGCAGATAAAAGACCTGGAGTTGATTTGAGGTGTGGTGCTTGCATTTGGAAGGTTTTGCTGTGAAGTGAACATGCAGTCAAAGGAGCTCTCCATGCAGGTGAAACAAACCATCCTTAAGCTACGAAAACAGAAAAAGCCCATCCGAGAAATTGCTACAATATTAGGAGTGGCAAAATCTACAATTTGGTACATCCTGAGAAAGAAAGAAAGCTCTGGAGAACTCATCAATGCAAATAGACCTGGGCGACCACGGAAGACAACAGTGGTGGATGATCGCAGAATAATCTCCATGGTGAAGAGAAACCCCTTCACAACAGCCAACCAAGTGACCAACACTCTCCAGGAGGTCGGCGTATCAATATCCAAATCTACCATAAAGAGAAGACTGCATGAAAGTAAATACAGAGGGTTCACTGCACGATGCAAGCCACTCATAAGCATCAAGAATAAAAAGGCTAGACTGGACTATGCTAAAAAACATCTAAAAAAGCCAGCACAGTTCTGGAAGAACATTCTTTGGACAGATGAAACCAAGATCAACCTCTATCAGAATGATGGAAAGAGAAAAGTATGGTGAAGGCGCGGTACAGCTCATGATCCAAAGCATACCACATCATCTGTAAAACACGGCGGAGGCAGTGTGATGGCTTGGGCATGCATGGCTGCCGGTGGCACTGGGTCACTAGTGTTTATTGATGATGTGACACAGGACAGAAGAATGAATTCTGAGGTCTTCAGAGCCGCCATACTGTGTGCTCAGATCCAGCCAAATGCAGCAAACTGATTGGTCGTCGTCTCATATTACAGATGGACAATGACCCAAAACATAAAGCCAAAGCAACCCAGGAGTTAATTAAAGCAAAGAAGTGGAATATTCTTGAATGGCCAAGTCAGTCACCTGATCTCAACCCAATTGAGCAGCATTTCACTTGTTAAAGACTAAACTTCAGACAGAAAGGCCCACAAACAAACAGCAACTGAAAACCACCGCAGTGAAGGCCTGGCAGAGCATCAAAAAGAAGGAAACACAGCGTCTGGTGATGTCCATGAGTTCAAGACTTCAGGCAGTCATTGCCAACCAAGGGTTTTTAACCAAGTACTAAAAATGAACATTTTATTTAAAATTATTGAATCTGTCCAATTACTTTTGGTCCCTTTACCAACAGGGTGGCACATGTTAAGGAGCTGAAACTCCTAAACCCTTCATCCAATTTTAATGTGGATACACTCAAATGAAAGCTGAAAGTCTGAACTTCAACTGCATCTGAATTGTTTTGTTTAAAATTAATTGTGGTAATGTCTATAAATAAAATTAGAAAAATGTTGTCTCTGTCCAAATATATATGGACCTAACTGTATACACATATAGTGTAGTGTATAGTGTATATATAGTGATTCTGAGATTTTTTCATGACACATTGTGCTTTATGTTAATGGTAAATTTTAGGTTGATATGTTTTGTGTTTATTTCTGAAAATATTGTAAATTTGACAACATTTTCTAGAAATTAGCAGTTTTCAAAAGTTGAATGGTTTTCCTTTTAATCCAGATGGTCCTACCTTAGAAAAAGTTTATTTCACCCGTATTGTGCATAGATGCAATCAATGGAGAACGGCACCTTCTCCTGCAGCGTGTTTCAGGGTCCTCCCTGTTTTCAAACTTGCACATTCTTATTATTGTTTTAAAGGGGTTGTCCATTTGGATGGGAGATGGGATGGGCTGTGTGCTTCTTAAGAGCAGACTTCATTCTGTAGAACTGCAAGGCTCAGCAAGCTCCATCAACCTTTGCCAGGTGACTGGAGGCTGCAGTCACTGTAACATCCTTTCTCCATTTTTCCCCCTTCTGACCTCGATCCCCCATCGTTGCCCCCTGCGCAGGGTAATACAAGCTCCGTCTCATTTCCACCTATCTTAGATAAATTCCTTTGCAGCCACATGATCTCGTGTCCTCCCCGCAGAACATCGCGTCTGCCGATCAGATATTGCAGTTTTGCGGTCAGGTTCAAGCTCAGTCTCATATTCTCCAGGCAGATCTGTGTCCGTCTCTGGTTTTCATTTTCTTGTTTTTTTCCGATTATCCTTTGATTGTTCATTTTGACACTTTTATTATTAATTTTATCCCACTGGAGAGAAGAGCAGGTCACTGTAATAAACACAGTGCCTATAATCCTCATGTAATGGAATGTTTCTAATCGGCTCTGTGTGGAAATTCCTGACAAGTTTAAAGATCTTTGCTTGCTGTCTGCAAAAGGAAATATTGCATCTGGAGGCTCTAAATCTGCTCTGATTACGGCCATCAGACACAAGGGCAACGGTTGTTACAAGTTATCAGACCTGCATCAGAATGTCAAGATTCTTAGTGGTCTCAGTTTTGATTTTGTAGACAATGTGACAACTATTCGCACCATTAGAGATTCATGATAAGATCCTGTCTGCAGTCACCACTAGGGGGAGCTCCCTGTATACAGAGATACATGATAAGATCCTGTCTGCAGCCACCACTAGGGGGAGCTCCCTGTATACAGAGATATATGATAAGATGCTGTCTGTAGGCACCACTAGGGGGAGCTCCCTGTATACAGCGATACATGATAAGATCCTGTCTGCAGTCACCACTAGGGGGAGCTACCTGTATACAGAGATACATGATACGATCCTGCCTGCAGTCACCACTAGGGGGAGCTCCCTGTATACAGAGATACATGATAAGATTCTGTCTGCAGTCACCACTAGGGGGAGCTCCCTGTATACAGAGATACATGATAAGATCCTGTCTGTAGGCACCACTAGGGGGAGCTCCCTGTATACAGAGATACATGATAAGATCCTTTCTGCAGTCACCACTAGGGGGAGCTCCCTGTATATAGAGATACATGATAAGATCCTGTCTGCAGTCACCACTAGGGGGAGCTCCCTGTATACAGAGATACATGATAAGATCCTGTCTGCAGCCACCACTAGGGGGATCTCCCTGTATACAGAGATACATGATAAGATCCTCTATACAGAGATACATGATAAGATCCTGTATACAGAGATACATGATAAGATCCTGTCTGCAGCCACCACTAGGGGGAGCTCCCTGTATACAGAGATACATGATAAGATCCTGTCTGCAGTCACCACTAGGGGGAGCTACCTGTATACAGAGATACATGATAAGATCCTGTCTGCAGCCACAACTAGGGGGATCTCCCTGTATACAGAGATACATGATAAGATCCTGTATACAGAGATACATGATAAGATTCTGTCTGCAGTCACCACTAGGGGGAGCTCCCTGTATACAGAGATACATGATAAGATCCTGTCTGCAGTCACCACTAGGGGGAGCTCCCTGTATACAGAGATACATGATAAGATCCTGTCTGCAGCCACCACTAGGGGGAGCTCCCTGTATACAGAGATACATGATAAGATCCTGTCTGCAGCCACCACTAGGGGGAGCTCCCTGTATACAGATATGCATAAGATCCTGTCTGCAGCCACCACTAGGGGGAGCTCCCTGTATACAGAGATACATGATAAGATCCTGTCTGCATCAACCACTAGGGGGAGCTCCCAGTATACAGAGATACATGATAAGATTCTGTCTGCAGCCACCACTAGGGGGAGCTCCCTGTATACAGAGATATATGATAAGATTCTGTCTGCAGTCACCACTAGGGGGAGCTCCCTGTATACAGAGATACATGATAAGATCCTGTCTGCAGCCACCACTAGGGGGAGCTCCCTGTATACAGAGATACATGATAAGATCCTGTCTGCAGCCACCACTAGGGGGAGCTCCCTGTATACAGAGATGCATAAGATCCTGTCTGCAGCCACCACTAGGGGGAGCTCCCTGTATACAGAGATACATGATAAGATCCTGTCTGCAGTCACCACTAGGGGGAGCTCCCTGTATACAGAGATACATAAGATCCTGTCTGTAGTCACCACTAGGGGGAGCTCCCTGTATACAGAGATACATAATAAGATTCTGTCTGCAGTCACCACTAGGGGGAGCTCCCTGTATACAGAGATATATGATAAGATCCTGTCTGCAGCCACCACTAGGGGGAGCTCCCTGTATACAGAGATACATGATAAGATCCTGTCTGCAGCCACCACTAGGGGGAGCTCCCTGTATACAGATATGCATAAGATCCTGTCTGCAGCCACCACTAGGGGGAGCTCCCTGTATACAGAGATACATGATAAGATCCTGTCTGCAGCCACCACTAGGGGGAGCTCCTTGTATACAGAGATACATGATAAGATCCTGTCTGCATCCACCACTAGGGGGAGCTCCCAGTATACAGAGATACATGATAAGATTCTGTCTGCAGCCACCACTAGGGGGAGCTCCCTGTATACAGAAATACATGATAAGATTCTGTCTGCAGCCACCACTAGGGGGAGCTCCCTGTATACAGAGATACATGATAAGATCCTGTCTGCAGCCACCACTAGGGGGAGCTCCCTGTATACAGATATACATGATAAGATTCTGTCTGCAGCCACCACTAGGGGGAGCTCCCTGTATACAGAGATACATGATAAGATCCTGTCTGCAGCCACCACTAGGGGGAGCTCCCTGTATACAGAGATACATGATAAGATCCTGTCTGCAGCCACCACTAGGGGGAGCTCCCTGTATACAGAGATACATGATAAGATTCTGTCTGTAGTCACCACTAGGCGGAGCTCCCAGTATACAGAGATACATGATAAGATCCTGTCTGCAGTCACCACTAAGGGGAGCTCCCTGTATACAGAGATACATAATAAGATTCTGTCTGCAGTCACCACTAGGGGGAGCTCCCTGTATACATAGATACATGATAAGATCCTGTCTGCAGTCACCACTAGGGGGAGCTCCCTGTATACAGAGATACATGATAAGATCCTGTCTGTAGTCACCACTAGGGGGAGCTCCCTGTATACAGAGATACATAATAAGATTCTGTCTGCAGTCACCACTAGGGGGAGCTCCCTGTATACAGAGATATATGATAAGATCCTGTCTGCAGCTACCACTAGGGGGAGCTCCCTGTATACAGAGATACATGATAAGATCCTGTCTGCAGCCACCACTAGGGGGAGCTCCCTGTATACAGATATGCATAAGATCCTGTCTGCAGCCACCACTAGGGGGAGCTCCCTGTATACAGAGATACATGATAAGATCCTGTCTGCAGCCACCACTAGGGGGAGCTCCTTGTATACAGAGATACATGATAAGATCCTGTCTGCATCCACCACTAGGGGGAGCTCCCAGTATACAGAGATACATGATAAGATTCTGTCTGCAGCCACCACTAGGGGGAGCTCCCTGTATACAGAAATACATGATAAGATTCTGTCTGCAGCCACCACTAGGGGGAGCTCCCTGTATACAGAGATACATGATAAGATCCTGTCTGCAGCCACCACTAGGGGGAGCTCCCTGTATACAGAGATACATGATAAGATCCTGTCTGCAGCCACCACTAGGGGGAGCTCCCTGTATACAGAGATACATGATAAGATTCTGTCTGTAGTCACCACTAGGCGGAGCTCCCAGTATACAGAGATACATGATAAGATCCTGTCTGCAGTCACCACTAGGGGGAGCTCCCTGTATACAGAGATACATAATAAGATTCTGTCTGCAGCCACCACTAGGGGGTGCTCCCTGTATACAGAGATGCATAAGATCCTGTCTGCAGTCACCACTAGGGGGAGCTCCCTGTATACAGAGATACATGATAAGATCCTGTCTGCAGCCACCACTAGGGGGAGCTCCCTGTATACAGAGATACATGATAAGATCCTGTCTGCAGCCACCACTAGGGGGAGCTCCCTGTATACAGAGATACATGATAAGATCCTGTCTGCAGCCACCACTAGGGGGAGCTCCCTGTATACAGAGATACATGATAAGATCCTGTCTGCAGCCACCACTAGGGGGAGCTCCCTGTATACAGAGATACATGATAAGATCCTGTCTGCAGCCACCACTAGGGGGAGCTCCCTGTATACAGAGATACATGATAAGATCCTGTCTGCAGTCACCACTAGGGGGAGCTCCCTGTATACAGAGATACATAATAAGATCCTGTCTGCATCCACCACTAGGGGGAGCTCCCTGTATACAGATACATGATAAGATTCTGTCTGCAGCCACCACTAGGGGGAGCTCCCTGTATACAGAGATACATGATAAGATTCTGTCTGCAGCCACCACTAGGGGGAGCTCCCTGTATACAGAAATACATGATAAGATTCTGTCTGCAGCCACCACTAGGGGGAGCTCCCTGTATACAGAGATACATGATAAGATTCTGTCTGCAGCCACCACTAGGGGGAGCTCCCTGTATACAAAGATACATGATAAGATCCTGTCTGCAGCCACCACTAGGGGGAGCTCCCTGTATACAGAGATACATGATAAGATCCTGTCTGCAGCCACCACTAGGGGGAGCTCCCTGTATACAGAAATACATGATAAGATTCTGTCTGCAGCCACCACTAGGGGGAGCTCCCTGTATACAGAGATACATGATAAGATCCTGTCTGCAGCCACCACTAGGGGGAGCTCCCTGTATACAGAGATACATGATAAGATTCTGTCTGCAGCCACCACTAGGGGGAGCTCACTGTACACAGAGATACATGATAAGATTCTGTCTGCAGCCACCACTAGGGGGAGCTCCCTGTATACAGAGATACATGATAAGATCCTGTCTTCAGCCACCACTAGGGGGAGCTCCCTGTATACAGAGATACATGATAAGATCCTGTCTGCAGCCACCACTAGGGGGAGCTCCCTGTATACAGAGATACATGATAAGATGCTGTCTGCAGCCACCACTAGGGGGAGCTCCCTGTATACAGAGATACATGATAAGATCCTGTCTGCAGTCACCACTAGGGGGAGCTCCCTGTATACAGAGATACATGATAAGATCCTGTCTGCAGTCACCACTAGGGGGAGCTCCCTGTATACAGAGATACATGATAAGATCCTGTCTTCAGCCACCACTAGGGGGAGCTCCCTGTATACAGAGATACATGATAAGATCCTGTCTTCAGCCACCACTAGGGGGAGCTCCCTGTATACAGAGATACATGATAAGATCCTGTCTGCAGTCACCACTAGGGGGAGCTCCCTGTATACAGAGATACATGATAAGATGCTGTCTGCAGCCACCACTAGGGGGAGCTCCCTGTATACAGAGATACATGATAAGATCCTGTCTGCAGTCACCACTAGGGGGAGCTCCCTGTATACAGAGATACATGATAAGATTCTGTCTGCAGCCACCACTAGGGGGAGCTCCCTGTATACAAAGATACATGATAAGATCCTGTCTGCAGTCACCACTAGGGGGAGCTCCCTGTATACAAAGATACATGATAAGATCCTGTCTGCAGCCACCACTAGGGGGAGCTCCCTGTATACAGAGATACATGATAAGATCCTGTCTGCAGCCACCACTAGGGGGAGCTCCCTGTATACAGAGATACATGATACTTTGTTATTATTGAGTGTAATGTACAATCAGTATGCAGTAAACTGATGAGCTCCTCCTAGTGGTGGCTAATGGTAGTGAACATGTTGGCTTTGGCGTTTTAATCTCTATAACAAATATATGACTAAGTGATTCCGCTCAGATTTTTGACTTATTTATATTTAAAAGCAGGATTGTATTTGTAAAACAGGGATTTTCTTGCATAGCGTTTCCATTTCTCCTTCTTTTTCAGATTTTGAGGCTCACAGCCGAGCAGCCACAGATTCTGCTTCCATGGCACATGAAATGTGTTTGAGAGATGGATGGGAGTCTGACAAAGGCTGCGCCATAGAATCGGTATCAGCCGGGGCGGTGCGTGCCGAGCGAGACAAACATTCTGTGTAAATGACTTTGCAAACATATCTGTATTCCCGCCATGATGAGACGAAGCAGCTTGTTCATCAGATCAGATGGTTTCATTACAGCCAGTTGGCAGAGCCGGGACCTCGCTCAATTACCGATATTGAAACAAGCTTGTCGCAGAAGAGGTTGTGTTACTCTGGTGAAAATGATTCGGCTTATTGGGAAAAGTCTGTGTTTGGATGTGATGGAAGCAAAACAAAAAAAGATGCAGAACGTCTGTGGAGAGCGGCCTAAGTCTGGGCGCACGGCGGTTTCTCCAGCTCGAGATGCGACAAAGCTTTTGGATAAATCGAGTTGCACAATTAATTTCCATCCATATTTATTAGTCGTTACAGCTGTCACCGTGATGATTTCCATTTCATTCCGGTAATTGGTGTCAGTCGGCTGCATGTAAAGCTGCATGTAATATTGTAATGACTTTCATCTGTCCAATCCTTGAAGATCCGGTGGGGCGTGCAATATCCTTTACCACTGCTGTGGTGTATTCTGTGTAATTCCAATCAATGGCCCATAGTATCCATTGCTATATACATCGCTATATATTAATATCTGATGGTTCCATGGGGAAAAAAAAGTCATCAAGTCAGTGGGATTGTTGTATGAACTGCTTAGCCCCTGGGGACGGTCTTTTACCATTTATAGCTATTGGTAAGCAGGGTGTAAAGTCTGTGCTACCTGGAAACTTAGCAGGTTATTCTGCTGCACATTGCTTTATACAGAGCTCATAACATTTCAGTGCTTTCAGGAAACTTTCTCTGCCAACCAGTGTTGTATATTACGCCTTTCTTTGGCTTTGAACACACTTTGTCTATGGGCCAGTGTTATGTAGAGATATGAGTCCCTGGTAGTTTACTGAAATATTAAAGGGGTTGTCCATAGGTCATTAATATCAGATCAGAGGTGGTCCTAAAAACTGACCCCTTACCTGCCAGCTGTTAGCAAGTCTCGTAGCCACTGGAAGTGCACAGTGTACAGAGGCAGAAAAGCACATCTCCGCATACTAGTGGCCATTCCCGGTACTGCACTTTAGTTAATAGAAGCCGAGCTGTAATACCTGAGAATGGCCACTACATGGTGTATGGAGCTGTTCTTGATGACCAGATAAGCCATCAGTATCAAAGACCTTTAATAACCACAGTCTTTTTGGCCCAGTGATACATAACCATGCCTGCAGCTTTCTGTTTTTGGTCAGTATTGAATGTTATGCAGTATATAGTTCTATGGGACTTCCTCTTTTTGGGGGATTGGTGTATACAGGGCTCAATTCTTATTGACCTCTAGATCTATGTTTTTATTCTACACATTGAGTTATATAAAGCTTTATTGATTCTAATTTTGTTGCATTTATCAGTACAACTCTTCAAGTAATTAAGAGTTCTTATAGGAAGTTAAGTTTTACCTGCAGTACCATTTCTGTCCACATGGTGTGCACTTGATTCAGACATTGTGCTCTAAAGCTCCTGCTAGTGGTAGAAATGAGTATTGCATGTTATTTTTGTTCGCGGCACACCGGTCCAGGGGGGACAATGACTACACAACCAAATCCCACCTCACAGTCCCGGTCTTAGCTGGAAACCTTGTAATTCAATTTCTTGGGAGTTTCTGCTGCTTAATGTGAAACTGCGGAAATGGAATAAACTGAGCTGTAAATCGGAGGGAAGAAGAATTGAAATAATTGTAAATAGGGTTAGTGGTAAAGAATGATAGGAAGACGCGGGCTAGAAACCCGAAGCGCTGGGGGGAGTTGTACAATGTAACACTATAACTGTGCCGAACAATGTAATTATGTCATGAAATAAACATCGATTCTAATGATTAATAATTCATCCTCAAAACTCAGATTTCTCCTCTATAAAATCTGGATCTCGCTGAAAATTCAACACAAGCGGTGAGGAATATTTCATGGTATTTTATAGTTTCTAATGCGCAATCCTTAAAGGGGTTTCTGCTTTTTGAAAAGTGAACCCCAGACAATTCCTAAAATGTAAAAAAAACAAAGAAACAAATCATACTTGCCCTCCCCTATTCATGATCTACTGCTCAGTGTTTTGGCCCATCACCGCTGCAGGCAATGACTGAGCTCTGCGGCATGTGCTGACGACATCGCCGGAGCTGAGCTCTGCGGCATGTGCTGACGACATCGCCAGTGCTGAGCTCTGCAGCATGTGCTGTCTACATCGCCAGGGCTGAGCTCTGCGGCATGTGCTGTCTACATCGCCAGTGCTGAGCTCTGCAGCATGTGCTGACTACAGCGCCAGTGCTGAGCTCTGCAGCATGTGCTATCTACATCGCCAGTGCTGAGCTCTGCAGCATGTGCTATCTACATCGCCAGAGCTGAGCTCTGCAGCATGTGCTATCTACATCGCCAGTGCTGAGCTCTGCGGCATGTGCTGTCTTCATCGCCAGTGCTGAGCTCTGCAGCATGTGCTGTCTACATCGCCAGTGCTGAGCTCTGCGGCATGTGCTGTCTACATCGCCAGTGCTGAGCTCTGCAGCATGTGCTGACTACAGCGCCAGTGCTGAGCTCTGCAGCATGTGCTATCTACATCGCCAGTGCTGAGCTCTGCAGCATGTGCTATCTACATCGCCAGTGCTGAGCTCTGCGGCATGTGCTGTCTTCATCGCCAGTGCTGAGCTCTGCAGCAAGTTCTGACTACATCGCCAGTGCTGAGCTCTGCGGCATGTGCTATCTACATCGCCAGTGCTGAGCTATGCGGCATGTGCTAGCTACATCGCCAGTGCTAATCTCTACAGCATGTGCTATCTACATCCCAAGTGCTGAGCTATGCGGCATGTGCTGTCTATATCGCCAGTGCTGAGCTCTGCGGCATGTGCTGTCTACATCGCCAGTGCTGAGCTCTGCGGCATGTGCTGTCTACATCGCCAGTGCTGTGCTCTGCGGCATGTGCTGTCTACATCGCCAGTGCTGAGCTCTGCGGCAAGTGCTGACTACATCGCCAGTGCTGAGAGCTCTGCGGCATGTGCTATCTACATTGCCAGTGCTGAGCTCTGCGGCATGTGCTATCTACATCACCAGAGCTGAGCTCTGCAGCATGTGCTATCTACATCGCCAGTGCTGAGCTCTGCAGCATGTGCTATCTACATCGCCAGTGCTGAGCTCTGCAGCATGTGCTATCTACATCGCCAGTGCTGAGCTCTGCAGCATGTGCTGACTACATCGCCAGTGCTGAGCTCTGCGGCATGTGCTATCTACATCGCCAGTGCTGAGCTCTGCGGCATGTGCTATCTACATCACCAGAGCTGAGCTCTGCAGCATGTGCTATCTACATCGCCAGTGCTGAGCTATGCAGCATGTGCTGTCTACAGCGCCAGTGCTGAGCTCTGCGGCATGTGCTATCTACATCGCCAGTGCTGAGCTCTGCAGCAAGTGCTGACTACATCGCCAGTGCTGAGAGCTCTGCGGCATGTGCTATCTACATCGCCAGTGCTGAGCTCTGCGGCATGTGCTATCTACATCGCCAGTGCTGAGCTCTGCGGCATGTGCTATCTACATCACCAGAGCTGAGCTCTGCAGCATGTGCTATCTACATCGCCAGTGCTGAGCTCTGCAGCATGTGCTGTCTACAGCACCAGTGCTGAGCTCTGCAGCATGTGCTATCTACATCGCCAGTGCTGAGCTATGCAGCATGTGCTGTCTACAGCGCCAGTGCTGAGCTCTGCGGCATGTGCTATCTACATCGCCAGTGCTGAGCTCTACGGCATGTGCTAGCTACATCGCCAGTGCTGCCGAGCTCAGTGATTGGCTGGAATCATTTAGGGTCCACTTTTCAAAAAGTTATTGCAAGTCTTTTAATAGTAAAAGTAATCTCATATGGGCTAAATAGACTTTTTGGACCCCTAGTCCCCAGGGCCAAGGTGCAATTGCAACCCCCGCACCTATAATATTACACCTCTGTATACGAGCCCATTCAGACCGGCGTTTTTTCCCACTTTGTCGGTGCACACAATAATAGGACATGGATGGTCGGACTTCCCACCATAATCCAGAGCATAAAGCCACTGGAAATAGTTGTCTCACTGGGTCCTGGGCAATTTTCCTTCACTTAGACATTAGGACACTAGTAGCAACTAAAATATCCCCATTAATTTGGCACTAATTAGCCCTGTTTAATCCAGTGGGGAATATCCCAACAGTCCGGAGAGCTCGGATGTGGCCGACAATCCCAACAATCCTTCAATATTCGTGGATGATCGTGGAAATTTCTTGGAATGAACATCGTAGAAAGTCACTACATGGACGACTCTTTTACTGAAATTTACGAAGATGTTAAAAAAAACATTCAGTGCATCATTATAATATGTTTTATAATAGTTTTGGGTAGTCGGGACACTTTACATAAATAATTTACTGGTGATTAAAGGGGACAGGTGAAAAGGAAATAATTGGTGGTCCTGGAGCTTGGGCTTCCATCAGTTTCCCAAAGGTAAAGGTCGTGAAGCTTTGCAAAGAACCTGAATGCTGACGCTTCACGTCTTCCAATGTTCTCAAGTCGAGGACATTTATCTCTTCCAGGAATTGGCTTATGTCCTAGATCACAAGATTTTCCCTGTAAGATAGCTGAATGCACAGTCCTGAAAAATATTTCTCTCCTATAATCATAAACTCTATGCTGATGTTAATATGGCGCTGGAGAAGAACAGAGGCAGATACCATGATTGGTGTGGAATATATGGCTTCTGGTCCTAAAAATTTGGAGAATCCATAGACGTGGGGATACTGCGTTCTTCACATGGACTTGGTGGCTGAGGTCCTTTTCTGCCCAGCAGGAGGAGATGGTGGATACTGGACAGCACCTTAGCCCTATAGTTAGGGGTTTGACAACGTGGAGGGCACTGGAGACTGGTGCTAGTTGGGGGGCAGATGCCATGGCAGCTCAAGGTGGGATGTCGGCCACGCTGGGCGGATTGAGAGGAGGTGGCCTTGTAGACCTTGATCTGGAGATAATAGCAGGTCTTATGGAGGCTCTGCAGGATGAAAGACCCGATACCCCTGTATACATGCACCTTTGGAGGAGTTGCCACCATTGCCATGAGGTCCACACTGGCACCTGTAAACACATGGGAGAGAAACAGAAGCTGTATCCAGTCCTGAGAGCTGTTTGCCGTTTTATTTGACGACTCTCTTCACATCTGGCCGGTTTGGCTTACAACTTGGCATAGTCAGCCGCTTAGGGTTGCAGCCAAAAAATGGCAGAGTCACTAACACGGTGTTGGAGTAATGAAATCTGAATCTCCCCAGTTGTCGTAGACTACAGAAACATCGACAAGTGAAGGGGGTCTCGGTATCTCTGGCAGGAGTGCAATAACGCTCGGTGAGCTTTTGTGTGGCGCTGTGCCGTGACGACCAGTAAAATGGTGATTCCTTCCATGAGAAGTGTCTGTGATGAAACTGATTTGGTGACTCAGTTTTATTTGGTTTAACAGAATCTCAATTTTTGCCTCCAGATTCAACGGGAGAAATTTTTCAGTTGTGCAATAGTACGACGCCATCGAGTAAAATAAAACATACCGAAAAAGAGTAAAATGCAGCTCTGCGTGCTGGAGCGGTTTGGCCATAAGCTCCACTTTACGCTAAGGCAGCATTTTTCTCGCTCAGTCTGGAAATGTTACTGTGCTCCTGGCAAGTCGTGTAATGGCTCAGCTTTTTATTGTCGCCTCCGTCAGATGCGGAAAATCTCAGTACACCGGTGTTCCTGTAGATGAGCCAATCTGTTTTGTATGTGATGTGCTTTTGTTTTACTACAGTGGCCACTTTCCGACTATTTGCATCCTTTCCTGCTTCTCTCAGCACATACCGTACCTTGGTGATTATTGCCATATGGAAGCTTGGTGTGAACTTCGGCATAATACTCGCTGCTAGCAGCCGGCCCGAGCAATGTAAATTGGTTTTGCAAAGCAGAGCGGCGAGGAATTGCTGTTCCTAGCAGCGAGCATCTGTAGCGTGGCCTCTGTAGTCGAGCGGTGCGGCTTGTTTGCCTCCAGTTCTGCATCAAATGTTTGTTTTATCTATTGCCGATGTACAACAAGCAAACTCTGAAGAATAATCCCGCTGAGTGATTCCAGAGAACCGCGAACGGCGCCGGCGCCGCGCACAATCCTCAGCTAGAAGATTTAGAATCAAAAGAGAAAGCGGTTTTCAATGGAAATGAAAAATAATTCAATTATCAGTGGCAAAAAAAATATTATTTCCAACATCAGATTCTGTCTGTGCTTAAAAAAGCCTAATCCTATATCTTCATAAAAATGCAAAAATAGACGCGACTAAAAGAAGAATTTGGTCCATGACTTGTTTAGAAAGTCTCCACAGCCAATGTTCAAACAAGGTCAAGGACATATTAGTGTTGAGCAAAGGTGGTGTGCAGAAGAGAACAATTTTGGGCACTGAAAAATGAGGATTATGGAACAGTTGTTGCTTTTCTAAACCCATCGAACTTAATGTCATAGAAGCTCATAAAGTTTGGCCAACTTGGATGGATCCATTAACCCAGTCTAAGACATAGCAATATTCTTGGGAACTTGCTTTTTGAAACTTATCAAACCAAGTCTGAGTTTTTCCAGCTTAAATAAGTCAACTGCCCGAGCTAGGACACAGCAGTCCCTTTAGGCAATAGATTTTTTTTAAGCCGATCAAGCCAAGTTCTCCAACCTTGATCGGATTCACCACAGAGGCTAAGACTTGGCATTATCTTTGAGAACTTGCATTTTGAAAAACCCTTCACATAAAGTGCCAAGGCAAATTGCAAAGATCCCCAAGCTTGGATGGGTCCACAGATCTGGCCAAGATAGAGCAGAGCAGAAACTTTTAAGAACTTGTTTTTCAAAATCCTTCAAACCCTCTGTCTAAGCAATTAGGAAATGTTCCCAAATTGGATGAGTCCACCACCCAGGCTACGGCATAGTATATTTTTTGTTTGTTTTTTTAAATCCATCGTTCCAAATGCCAGAGCACAAAGTTCTCCCAGCTTGGATAAGCCAACCACCCTGGTAAAGACCTAGTATTTGGTGTCTCTGGAAACTTGCGTTTTGAAAATAATCAAGCTGAATGCCAAACCAACTAATGAAGTTCACTCAGCTTTGAAGGACCCACCACCTAGGCTGACACATAGCTGTAGCTTTAAACAATTGCTTTTCAAAACTCACCAAACCAAGTGACAAGTAACTTGCGTCTTCCTCCGGTTTGAATAGATCCACCAACAAGCCAAAGACTTAGCTGCACCCCCAAGAACTTGCATTTTGAAAACCCATCGAAAGAAAGTGTGCAGGCGACTCCCAAACTTTTACAAAGTAAAATGGATTTACCACTAAAGAACCTTAGAGATTTTGCGTTTCGAAACCCATTGACCCTAATGCCCGAGTAAATCAAAAGATTTCCCAGTTTGGATTGGTTTGTCAATATTATATATAAAATTGGTATGGCCATGCAAGAGACAGGGCAACATTTTAAAAATATCAGATCAATTATCCTAAATGGTAAATAAAAAACATAAAAAATTACAAGTGCCAGAATTGCCATTTTTGGTCACTTCATTCCGGCCCAAATTAGTAAAAAGTTTTATGTTCCACGAAGTGGCACAAAAAATAAAATCTATGGAATGTTGCACAAAAAAAAAGGAGATACCAGCCACAACCCAGATTTTCAGTTTTTTTTTTTTTAAATGTTTAAAATTTCAAATCCGAACACCGAACTTATAAAATCTATATAAATGTGATATTGCTGCAATATTGCTGACTACAGAATAAATCTGGCAAAAAAAAAAAAAAAGCGCCATCTTTGTCAGATATCACCACGGGATCGTGTATTTACAGCGAGCGCATTATATCATTTCATATTAATGTTCCTTTGTAAAGCTATTTCCCCAACACGTTCATATGGAGCAATAAATTCAGAGAAAAGAACGACTCCATCATTTTTCAGCTCGTGTTCGTCGGCCCTTGTTGTAAATATGGGTATGATATTCCCCGTGCTGTAAATGATATACGTCCCCTGAGGGCCTGTTCTCTTACTAAGTATATTTAGACCTGCGCTGCATCAAGCAAATTATGGGTCTCTGAAGGAAAGCAGCACTTTGCCTTGTTTTACTATAGGTTTTATTTTTTTTTTTACCTGGGGCTCATATCTATAGAAAAATGTAATACGCAAATTGTGCTGCGTCTAGTATTAGGTTTTTGTGTTAATTGTACCTCAACTAACGTATAGTCCAAAACTGAACTATATCATGAAACGGGTAAGGAAGAATATTTTATACGGTTCTATATACAGTATACCGTAAAACAACGCAAAATATTGTCCATGGGATGTGTCCCATATCCCAACATAAGGCAGTATACATTATACAGGTCCTTCTCAAAAAATTTGCATATAGTGTTAAATTTCATTATTTACCATAATGTAATGATTACAATTAAACTTTCATATATTATAGATTCATTATCCACCAACTGAAATTTGTCAGGTCTTTTATTGTTTTAATACTGATGATTTTGGCATACAACTCCTGATAACCCAAAAAACCTGTCTCAATAAATTAGCATATTTCACCCATCCAATCAAATAAAAGTGTTTTTTAATAACAAGCAAAAAAACCATCAAATAATAATGTTCAGTTATGCACTCAATACTTGGTCGGGAATCCTTTGGCAGAAATGACTGCTTCAATGCGGCGTGGCATGGAGGCAATCAGCCTGTGACACTGCTGAGATGTTATGGAGGCCCAGGATGCTTCAATAGCGGCCTTAAGCTCATCCAGAGTGTTGGGTCTTGCGTCTCTCAACTTTCTCTTCACAATATCCCACAGATTCTCTATGGGGTTCAGGTCAGGAGAGTTGGCAGGCCAATTGAGCACAGTAATACCATGGTCAGTAAACCATTTACCAGTGGTTTTGGCACTGTGAGCAGGTGCCAGGTCGTGCTGAAAAATGAAATCTTCATCTCCATAAAGCATTTCAGCCGATGGAAGCATGAAGTGCTCCAAAATCTCCTGATAGCTAGCTGCATTGACCCTGCCCTTGATGAAACACAGTGGACCAACACCAGCAGCTGACATGGCACCCCACACCATCACTGACTGTGGGTACTTGACACTGGACTTCAGGCATTTTGGCATTTCCTTCTCCCCAGTCTTCCTCCAGACTCTGGCACCTTGATTTCCGAATGACATGCAAAATTTGCTTTCATCAGAAAAAAGTACTTGGGACCACTTAGCAACAGTCCAGTGCTGCTTCTCTGTAGCCCAGGTCAGGCGCCTCTGCCGCTGTTTATGGTTCAAAAGTGGCTTTACCTGGGGAATGCGGCACCTGTAGCCCATTTCCTGCACACGCCTGTGCACGGTGGCTCTGGATGTTTCCACACCAGACTCAGTCCACTGCTTCCTCAGGTTCCCCAAGGTCTGGAATCGGTCCTTCTCCACAATCTTCCTCAGGGTCCGGTCTCCTCTTCTCGTTGTACAGCGTTTTCTGCCACGTTGTTTCCTTCCAACAGACTTACCATTGAGGTGCCTTGATACAGCACTCTGGGAACAGCCTATTTGTTGAGAAATTTCTTTCTGGGTCTTACCCTCTTGCTTGAGGGTGTCAATGATGGCCTTCTTGACATCTGTCAGGTCGCTAGTCTTACCCATGATGGGGGTTTTGAGTAATGAACCAGGCAGGGAGTTTATAAAAGCCTCAGGTATCTTTTGCATGTGTTTAGAGTTAATTAGTTGATTCAGAAGATTAGGGTAATAGGTCGTTTAGAGAACCTTTTCTTGATATGCTAATTTATTGAGACAGGTTTTTTGGGTTATCAGGAGTTGTATGCCAAAATCATCAGTATTAAAACAATAAAAGACCTGACAAATTTCAGTTGGTGGATAATGAATCTATAATATATGAAAGTTTAATTGTAATCATTACATTATGGTAAATAATGAAATTTAACACTATATGCTAATTTTTTGAGAAGGACCTGTATACAGAAATAGTATTAAGTTCAAACTCTCTTCCTATAATAAAAATAAAATACATTAACATTATGCAGATACTGTTTGGGTATTGTAGATAAATACTATAATACTTCCCCTATATACGAGAATATAACTACTATAATACTGATGCCTATGTGTAATAATATGACTATTATAATACTGTTAATACTGTCCTCTATGTACAAGAATATAACTACTATAATACTGCTCCCTATGTACAAGAATATAACTACTATAATACTGTCCTCTATGTACAAGAATATAACTACTATAATACTGTTCCCTATGTACAAAAATATAGCTACTATAATACTGCTCCTATGTACAAGAATATAACTACTATAATACTCCCCCTATATACAAGAATATAACTACTATAATACTCCCCCTATATACAAGAATATAACTACTATAATACTGCTCCTATGTACAAGAATATAACTACTATAATACTGCTCCTATGTACAAGAATATAACTACTATTATACTGCTCCCTATGTACAAGAATATAACTACTATAATACTGCCCCTATGTACAAGAATATAACTACTATAATACTGCTCCTATGTACAAGAATATAACTACTATAATACTGCTCCTATGTACAAGAATATAACTACTATAATACTGCTCCCTATGTACAAGAATATAACTACTATAATACTGCTCCTATATACAAGAATATAACTACTATAATACTGCCCCTATGTACAAGAATATAACTACTATAATACTGCTCCTATGTACAAGAATATAACTACTATAATACTGCTCCTATGTACAAGAATATAACTACTATAATACTGCTCCTATGTACAAGAATATAACTACTATAATACTGCTCCCTATGTACAAGAATATAACTACTATAATACTGCCTCTATGTACAAGAATATAACTACTATAATACTGCTCCTATGTACAAGAATATAACTACTATAATACTGCCCCTATGTACAAGAATATAACTACTATAATACTGCCTCTATGTACAAGAATATAACTACTATAATACTGCTCCTATGTACAAGAATATAACTACTATAATACTGCCCCTATGTACAAGAATATAACTACTATAATACTGCTCCTATGTACAAGAATATAACTACTATAATACTGCCCCTTTGTACAAGAATATAACTACTATAATATTGCCCCTATGTACAAGAATATAACTACTATAATACTGCCCCTATGTACAAGAATATAACTACTATAATACTGCTCCTATGTACAAGAATATAACTACTATAATACTGCCCCTATGTACAAGAATATAACTACTATAATACTGCTCCCTATGTACAAGAATATAACTACTATAATACTGCTCCTATCTACAAGAATATAACTACTATAATACAGCCCCTATGTACAAGAATATAACTACTATAATACAGCCCCTATGTACAAGAATATAACTACTATAATACAGCCCCTATGTACAAGAATATAACTACTATAATACAGCCCCTATGTACAAGAATATAACTACTATAATACTGCCCCTATGTACAAGAATATAACTACTATAATACAGCCCCTATATACAAGAATATAACTACTATAATACAGCCCCTATGTACAAGAATATAACTACTATAATACAGCCCCTATGTACAAGAATATAACTACTATAATACTGCCCCTATGTACAAGAATATAACTACTATAATACTGCCCCTATATACAAGAATATAACTACTATAATACTGCCCCCTATGTACAAGAATATAACTACTATAATACTGCCCCTATGTACAAGAATATAACTACTATAATACTGCCCCTATATACAAGAATATAACTACTATAATACAGCCCCTATGTACAAGAATATAACTACTATAATACAGCCCCTATGTACAAGAATATAACTACTATAATACAGCCCCTATGTACAAGAATATAACTACTATAATACAGCCCCTATGTACAAGAATATAACTACTATAATACAGCCCCTATGTACAAGAATATAACTACTATAATACAGCCCCTATGTACAAGAATATAACTACTATAATACTGCCCCTATGTACAAGAATATAACTACTATAATACAGCCCCTATGTACAAGAATATAACTACTATAATACTGCTCCTATGTACAAGAATATAACTACTATAATACTGCCCCTATGTACAAGTATAGTAATGATTTTCGGTATTTGGGTCTGCATTCCCGCTCAGTGTCTTAATAGGTTTCATTCTCGGGAACATTAATGAAGCTCCAGTGACTGTGAGACCTAATCTGTGTAATTAGTGCATTTCTGCTGTTTTTCCATTGTCTGATTTTTTTCTCGGTTAGTCAGTTGTACAAACATTCATGTGCGTCAATTAAATCCTCATCCTGGTGACCCCATTGTAAAGCTAACAGTATCTCAAGCTGTTTGAATAAATCTCGCTGGTGACAATTTACAAGTGTTAATATTAATACAGTGTTGAGGAGTCTGAGGCTTCAGTCTTCATCACGATTCTCTTACACAGATCGAGGGGCATTTAAAGGGCACTTGACACATTTAGCGTCTTACTAAGCCAACAAAAACCCTAAAACTTATCAGACCACCTATGACAGTCACGGAGAAGTCCGTGAATATGTAAATCTCTTGGGCGTCTCTTCTTGTTTCTGGAGAAGATTTTTTTATATTCTTTTTTTATATCAAGTTCATACAATCGGATTTAAATCCATTAATTGAAGTCTTCCAATTTCTAAACCTGAGATGCAAAATTACCCCAAAACTAGTGTGGGATTCAACTTAGACTGAACCAGGGGTGAAGTTATTGGAGACGCAGAGGTAGCTGTCTCAACTGGTTCTTGGTGGGTAAAATGCCATAGGCTCATACAGTGTCATAAATTATTATTATTATTATTTATTGTTATAGCGCCATTTATTCAATGGCGCTTTACATATGAGGAGGGGTATACATAATAAAAACAAGTACAATAATCTTGAACAATACAAGTCACAGCTGGTCCAGGAGGAGAGAGGACCCTGCCCGCGAGGGCTCACAATGTACAAAAATGGTGCATGTTAGCTGGGGGCTGAATCTTGGACATTTTGGCTCATTTTCGATATTACATGTGCCAATCAGGAACCTCAGCCATTATGAATGCAGCATTCCGCACTTTAAATAATTTGGATCACAGGGCTCAAATGGGCCAACCGTGGCCATGGTAGGAGGGAAGCACTGGTCCTTGTCATTTATGGGACCTTGCCTAGGGATCATTCGCTAGGATCTGGTTTCTCTACAGCTATGTGGTGTCTTCTCTTCCTAGTTCTCAGCTTTGTGCAAGATGATGCTTTGTCCTGGGCTGTTTCTGAAGATGTCTTCAATCCCTTCTAATTAAACTCTTCCAGGTCTTTCTTTCATTGCCTGAGTGTTAGTACTAAGCAGCCTTGGTCCCAGCTCGGTCTGGCTTCTGTGGTCCTCTCTAAGCCTGTTCTCCAGTCCATTCGAATGGTCCGTGGTTTTCTCGTCGCTTCTTGGCGTTGTTACTGTTGCTGTTTTCCTGGCTTTGACCTGTTCTGCTCCAGCTTAGTGCTTCACCTCTTCATCCTGATTCTGATAGAGCTTGCTCTTGAACTTGTTCCGTGTTCCTGGTTCTAATTTACCGTTCATCTTATCCCTGGTTGTCGTGTCCCTGTTTCCACTCTTGGTTCCGGCTCCTGGCTTGCCTGCAGGTTGCTGTGTTTCTGTTCCTTCTCTGGGTTCCATCTTCTGACTACTTCTGACCACTCTCCACTCAGATCCGCAGCTCCATCTGACCATCTTTCAGTCCTGTTCTCCTGGCTCCATTCCTTCTGCTGTTTCTGGATCCTTTCTTTGTCTTGATACTGCCAAGTTCTTTCGTAGATGCTCTATGTGGCTGCCAATTGGTGACTCTTCTGGGGATCGTGCCCCTGCGGTACATTCCATGACCCATAGTACTACCTTGCATGTCTTGGACTGTTTATCAGTCTAGCTAGCACATAACCAATTTCAGCCATAAAGATATAATTAAAAGCCTGTAGCCTCGTGTTTCCATACGGGAATGGTGCAATCTCATATCTTTGTTAACAGCTAACCAAAGACATTAGTTGGGACTATATTAGATTTGATACATCATGGTGGCTTGCTTTCTTTGTTTGCCTCTAATTAAACAGCTAAAAGTTAACCATCACCTTACCATGCTACCATTTGTCCTGCAATGGTTCCATGTGTCTTACATTGGTCCTGTATGCCTTATGTTGGCCCCATACTCCTTAATTTAGTCCCATGTACCCTACATTGGTCGCATATGCACTGCATTGGACCTGTACGACCTACGTAGGACCCGTACTCCCTACGTCGGTCCCGTACACCCTACGTTGGCCCTGTATGCCCTACATCAGTCCCGTACACCCTATGCCTGTCCCGTACGCCCTACGTTTGTCCCTTATGCCCTATGTTTGTCCCGTATGCCCTACGTTTGTCCCGTACGCCCTACGTTTGGCCCGTTCGCCCTACGTCTGTCCCGTATGCCTTATGTCTGTCCCATTCGCCTTACGTCTGTCCCGTGCGCCTTATGTCTGTCCCGTGCGCCTTATGTCTGTCCCGTGCGCCTTATGTCTGTCCCGTACGCCTTACGTCTGTCCCGTGCGCCCCATGTCGGTCCCGTGCGTCCTACCTTGGTCCCGTACGCCCTACCTCGGTCCCGTACGCTTTACCTCGGTCCCGTACGTCCTGCCTCGGTCCCGTACGTCCTACCTCGGTCCCGTACATCCTACATCGGTCCCGTACGCCCTACGTTGATCCCTTACGCCCTTCATCGGTCCCGTACACCCTACGTCTGTCCCACGCGCCCTACGTCGGTCCCGTATGTCCTACGTCAGTACACGCTATGTCGGTCCCTTAAGCCCTACGTCGGTCCTACTTTTCCTTTCTTCCTTGGAACATAGCAGTGCAGAATTAGAAGTTTTCTTAACGCTTTTAGTAAACTTCTCCTTCGGCAAATATATAGGAAGCCCGCGGCCATGTCCCCAAAGGTCACAGACCTTTTCCATTTTGCTTTACTTTTCGGTCCAGTTATTTCGTAGATCGGAGCCATCTCCTTTGATGGACGTCCATTATACCCTGCAGGGTTTTTTTTCCTCGCAGTGCTGTATATTGATTTTTGAGTGTTTTTCCTCCTAGCCTTTCATCTTCCTAACACTGCATTGTTAATACAGCCGTTTCTTATAACTGGAGGGCTGCGTCTTCTATGAACCGAGGAGCCTTTATTGTGCCGTGTCCTCTGTGTCATGTTATACGTTCCCGGGCCTCTCTGATGATTTTCTGTCACTTCAGGGGTTACCGGAGATTGAGTGGCAATTTTTTTTTCCTCCGGTTTATAATAAAGCCAGCTTGTTTACTTCATGAAGAAAAGAGAGAATTGAAAGGCTGAAATCCTCGGCAAGTAACAAGCTGCCCGGCCGCTGACTTCAAGGCCTCCTGGGAACGTGGCGGCATAAATGCTTTCTCCTCCAGACGCTTGTTGGATTTTGGTAAATGGCCTGCGATTGTTTAAGAGCGAGCGTCTTTATTTCAGAGCGGTGGTGCCGGGAAAACTGATTTATTTTTTTTTCTCCAATGTGTCTGTGAGCTCGCTGCTGTTATTTAATGAGATTAACTTGGCATTTAATACATTAGCTGAAGTGGATTTTCTTGCTTCCTCCAGATACTAAAAGGCTCTATAATATGTGTTTTATTATGATTGTACTGTATTTATATCATATAGTTTTATATTCTATTATGTTAAATTGTATTTTATTAGTTCGGATTCCATTGTATTGTATTATGTTTATGTAGAATTTTATATGCTATTACATTGTATTTTATTATATTGGGCTGTAATATACGGTTTTCACCTAGATGTTCATCTCTGGTGGAGGCGAAACATTACTATTAGGCTGGTTTCACATTTGCGTCTTTTGCAGCTGCGTTTTTGCGCAAAAAAAAACGCATGCGTTTTTTTCCCTATACTTAACATTAAAAATGCATGCGTTTTTTTGCATGCGTTTTGCCCCTTTTTGCAGCCGCATGCGTCTTTTCTATGCATGCATGCGTTGTGTTGCAGAAATGCAATATGTAGTAATTTTTTAGCGGCGTTTTTTGCCGCAAAAAAACGCATGCGTTTTTTTTGCAGCAAAAAACCTATTGCTGTCTATGTAAACGCATGCGTTTTTATAGAAAAAAAACAGAAAACACACCGATATGCCACCCCCCACCATAAAGGTGATAAAGGGACCCTAACCCTAAAGGCATCCTAACCCTAAAGGGATCCTAGCCCTACCCCTAACCCTAACCCTGAGGGTTAGGGTTAGGATCCCTTTAGTGGTAGGGTTAGGGTTAGGATTCCTAGGGTTAGGGGTAGGGTTAGGATCCCTTTAGGGTTAGGGTTAGGATTCCTAGGGTTAGGGGTAGGGTTAGGGTTAGGATCCCTTTAGGGTTAGGGTTAGGATCCCTACCCCTAACCCTAGCTATTTCTGTTTATAGTGGGTTTTTTACTTTTATTTTGATGATTGGCAGCTGTCATACACTTCTCATCATGCGTTTACAAAAAGCAAACGCATGAAAAAACGCAAGTAAACGCGTCAAAACGCCGCGTATTTTTCACCACATGCAAAAACGCATGCGTCTAAAAAACGCAGCGTTTGCACGCGTTTACATGCGTTTTTTCTCCATGCGTTTTTTTTTTTTTTAAACGTATGCGTTTTAAAACGCAAGTGTGAAACCAGCCTAACCTAGGAAACACATCTAGGCCCTAATTATCTGAGCTGATGACAATGCTGTTGAGTATAAACACTATAGAAGACTAATATTACCACCGTACAGTGGCCATAGAATGGTAGATCCCAGCTCTACTGACTGTACGAGAGATTACACAAGTTATACATAGGGTTTTATAGTCACTCTGACTTATTCCATGTTTGCAATCCAGCCCAGACCACCATGATGACTTCTCCGTCCCATCTTTTCCCAACCTGCACAATTTTTCCCATTTTGCCGCTACCCCAGTTTTGAACCAGACCTGTTGTTGTCTGGCAAAAATGTTGATGATGTTACTAAATTACCCCCCCTAAAAAAAAAAAAAGTGCGGTATACTGTAACCCAGAGGGTAAAAAGTAATAAAAATTGTCCCTTTTCCCAAACGCCCCTTTATAAAGTAATGGTGTCAACAAAGCAAAAATGCCTTGGGTGCCCCTTAGAAAGTTATCACACCCCGTGAGTGGACCCTTACCAGTAATGTCTGTAAGGTGCTCATTTAAGAAGTAATATTGTCTCCGATATGTCCCTCAAAAATCAATAAATGTGCGCCCTAAGTGCTCCTGTAACAATTCATAGTTACATTAATAGTGCTCCCTCCCAAAAAGATATAAAGCCCCATAAGTGTATAATAGTAATAATGCTCCCCGAGTTCCCTTCCCCCCCAAAAAAAAAGTGATCATGCCCCAAATGCGCCATAAAAATTACAGTTTGCATTGAGGTATATGGTGCCAAGGGT
Organism: Ranitomeya imitator; assembly: GCF_032444005.1. Lineage (NCBI taxonomy): Eukaryota > Metazoa > Chordata > Amphibia > Anura > Dendrobatidae > Ranitomeya > Ranitomeya imitator. Next base: position 21,231,537 of record NC_091286.1, on the reverse strand, counting down.
ATAAAAATAGTGCACGCGGTTGATAAATTTTTTGCATTTTTGCGACTTTTTTTTTTAAGGAAAAAGTCACAAAAAAAATGTAACTTTTTGCTTGACGTGCATAAATTCACTCTGAGGAAGGATTGGAGTAAAGTTGCGCCAAATTTAGCAAAGTTGCAAAAAAAGAATCAGTTGAAAACAATTGGAATTGGTAATTTTGTTCATAAAACGAAAACAAAAACAAAAAACAAACAGGCGCGCACTTATCAAAGACTTTGAAAAAGGCGCAAATAAAAAAATAAATTGGGTTCAACTAAAAAAAATGGTTCAGAGCGAGACAAAAATGGAAGCAAAGGCAAGGATGAATCAAGGATGTAATGTATCGAGTGGCTCTTAAAGATGATTAAGAAAAATATTCGCCTTTTTCGGGAACGCACTGTACCCCGCGGCCGAGCTCTCGCATGTGGAACGTGCGGTTATGTGGTCGCGCCTCCTGCACCCGGTCGTCCTGTGGAAGCACCGCCATCATTCTGTAGTGACCGCACAGCAGCAGAGCACTCGGCGATCAGATGATTTTTTGGATTCCCTTATAACAAATAGTTATTAAAATGGGCAACCCCCTGTAATAATGGTGGGGGGAGAATGTGTGCTAGCCAGATGTACTTTTTTGGGTTAGATTCGTACTCCAGCATAAAGGGGCACATCCTCCGCAGAATGTTTCCTCCTGGTAAAATATCTTACAAATGTCATTTTACTGCTGATTTTCTGTTACATTTTCTTCTCTGCGCACGTCGAGAGCAAAATTAAAAACTTCTACAGAGCCGTGTTTAGGATTTAATCATATTCATCGGCTTTCTCTCTTCTGTTCTCCAGTAATTGGACTCCAGGGGAATTCTGAAGACAGGTTTAGATGTGAATGGGGTAAAAAGTAACTTAATATCAGCCGAAGGAAAGTAAATGATCACTTGGTGAAGGAAAGGCAGGAGGGCGGACCTTTGGACCTGCACTGATCCTGAGTATAAAGGACCTTTGGACCTGCACTGATCCTGAGTATAAAGGACCTTTGGACCTGCACTGATCCTGAGTATAAAGGACCTGTGGACCTGCACTGATCCTGAGTATAAAGGACCTTTGGACCTGCACTGATCCTGAGTATAAAGGACCTTTGGACCTGCACTGATCCTGAGTATAGTGCACACGTTCAGGAATCTCTGCAGAATTTTCCAGAACAACACAGGACTTTTCTGCAAGACATGCTTTTTTTTTTCTTTTGCGTTTTTACCACGTATTTTACTGCGTTTTTTTCCGGAGCTTCCCCAATGCAATAACATAGTGGCAAAAACGCATCATGTGCACAAAAATTGAGGAATGCATTAAAAGTGATGGGATGCTTATGTAAGCGTTTTTTCCGCAGAAAACAGCAAAAAAAAAGCTAAAAAAACACTAAAAATTCTGAACGTGTGCACATAGCCTAAAGGACCTTTGGACCTGCACTGATCCTGAGTATAAAGGACCTTTGGACCTGCACTGATCCTGAGCATAAAGGACCTTTGGATCTGCACTGATCCTGAGTATAAAGGACCTTTGGACCTGCACTGATCCTGAGTATAAAGGACGTTTGGACCTGCACTGATCCTGAGTATAAAGGACCTTTGGATCTGCACTGATCCTGAGTATAAAGGACCTTTGGACCTGCACTGATCCTGAGTATAAAGGACCTGTGGACCTGCACTGATCCTGAGTATAAAGGACCTTTGGACCTGCACTGATCCTGAGCATAAAGGACCTTTGGACCTGCACTGATCCTGAGTATAAAGGACCTGTGGACCTGCACTGATCCTGAGTATAAAGGACCTTTGGACCTGCACTGATCCTGAGTATAAAGGACCTTTGGACCTGCACTGATCCTGAGCATAAAGGACCTTTGGACCTGCACTGATCCTGAGCATAAAGGACGTCCACCCTTGAGGTCCATTTTCAAACAGTAACAGGTCCAAAATGATGTGAAGAATAATTTTTTCCAATACAAGGGTATTTTTTATACCTATCTTCCAATACCCTGCAAAAACTTAGAGATAATTGATAAAATTTTTGCTGCCGGCAGCCACCACCAGGGGGAGCTGATTAGCTTACTGCGTACTGAGTTATTATTGATTTCAATGTGTGCAGCAGCTCCCTCTAGTGGTGGTGGCAGAAATCTTGCCTACTAGTTCTTATATGTATTTGTTTAGAGGTGACTTGGAGTTCAACGTAGTATGAAGTTATGTTAAGTAATTGGACCTAAAAATAGGATTGTGACTTGTTTAACTCTTCTCATGATCCCTACAGTTCCATCTATCTGTGAGCACAAAATATGATCATTCCTCCGGGCACAGCGCGGATCGGTCCTCGAGCCTCTTAAAACGCTTAGCGAATCACAGTGTATAAACTCCCTATTTCCATTTTCTTTGATTTGCTGACATGTTCTTGGCCCAGAACTGGCAGATTTTCGGTGTTACACTGTATTTGATGATATAAATAATCTCATTATAATGTTTTTGCTTCACAGTGAATAATAATTTCTGCTCCTCGGTTTATAAAACGCGCTGGGAAACTTTACTCATGAAAACCATTTGGATGTAATTACTTTTAAATAATGCGTGCCTCCTTCTGCGATCGCTTTTTTGTTCTTAATTTGCATAGTTCCGAGTTGCCGGCAATTATTACTAAAATTGACAAAACATTGCCTGCAAGTGCCAGTCATTGTGTAAGCAAATATCTTGTCCTAGGCAATCGCGAAATCACGAGAAAAATAAAAGGGGACTGCACCCAGTCGGCATTTGTGGATTTTTTAGCAGCAGAAACATTTACAGTTATATGAAAAAGTTTGGGCACCCCTATTAATCTTAAGCTTAATGTTTTATAAAAATTGTTTTTTGGCAACAGCTATTTCAGTTTCATATAGCTAATAACTGTTGGACACATTAATGTTTCTGCCTTGAAATGAGGTTTATTGTACGAACAGAAAATGTGCAATCTGCACCCTTATCATTTTCTTGTTTTAAATACTCCTACCTACTTTTTACTGACTTACTAAAGCACTTTTTTTTGGTTTTCTAACCTCACTGAGCTTTGAACTTCATAGCCAGGTGTATGCAATCATGAGAAAAGCTACTTAAAGTGGCCACTTGCAAGTTGTTCTCCTGTTTGAATCTCCTCTGAAGAGTGGCATCATGGGCTCCTTAAAACAACTGTCAAATGATCTGAAAACAAAGAATATTCAATATAGTTGTTCAGGGGAAGGGTACAAAAAGCTGTCTCAGAGATTTAACCTGTCAATTTCCATTGTGAGGAACATAGTAAGGAAATGGAAGAACACAGGTACAGTTCTTGTTAAGGCCAAAGTGGCAGGCCAAGAAAAACATCAGAAAGGCAGAGAAGAAGAATGGTGAGATCAGTCAAGGACAATCCTCAGACCACCTCCAGAGAGCTGCAGCATCAACTTGCTGCAGATGGTGTCACTGTGCATCGGTCAACGATACAACGCACTTTGCACAAGGAGAAGCTGTATGGGAGAGTGATGCGAAAGAAGCCGTTTCTGCAAGCACGCCACAAACAGAGTCGGCGGAGGTATGCAAAAGCACATTTGGAGAAGCCAATTTCTTTTTGGAAGAAGGTCCTGTGGACTGATGAAACCAAGATTGAGTTGTTTGGTCATACAAAAAGGCGTTATGCATGGCGGCCAAAAAACACAGCATTCCAAGAAAAACACTTGCTACCCACAGTAAAATTTGGTGGAGGTTCCATCATGCTTTGGGGCTGTGTGGCCAATGCCGGCACCGGGAATCTTGTTAAAGTTGAGGGACGCATGGATTCCTCTCAGTATCAGCAGATTCTGGACAATAATGTTCATGAATCAGTGACAAAGTTGAAGTTACGCAGGGGATGCATCTTTCAGCAAGACAATGATCCAAAACACCGCTCCAAATCTACTCAGGCATTCATGCAGAGGAACAATTACACTGTTCTGGAATGGCCATCCCAGTCCCCAGACCTGAATATCATTGAACATCTGTGGGATCATTTGAAGAGGGCTGTCCATGCTCGGCCACCATCAAACTTAACTGAACTGGAATTGTTTTGTAAAGATGTATGGTCAAAAATACCTTCATCCAGGATCTCATTAAAAGCTACAGGAAGCGACTAGAGGCTGTTATTTTTGCAAAAGGAGGATCTACTAAATATTAATGTCACTTTTCTGGTGTGGTGCCCATACTTATGCTCCTGTCAAATTTTGTTTGAATGCAGATTGCACATTTTCTGTTAGTACAATAAACCTCATTTCAAGGCAGAAACATTACTGTGTCCAACAGTTATTAGATATATGAAACTGAAATAGCGGTTGCAAAAAAAAAACAATTTTTATAAAACATTAAGCTTAAGATTAATAGGGGTGCCCAAACTTTTTCATATAACTGTATCATTTCTCCTTTTCCAATATTTTGGTTCTCGTTGGCCAAAGTGATTTTTCTATTTCGTAAATTAAAGACATTTAATTAGGACTTACCGAAACTTTATGATCAACTGACTGCCAGGACCTCGTGATCTTCAGAAGGACTGGGGTCACATCTCGGGTATAGCACGGCGTCCCCTCCTAAGTTTCACGATCTCTACAAGGCGCCGCACACAACTGTGCCCAAGTGGATGGGTCAGTACCCAGCACAGTCAGGAGGCGAGAGCGTCTCTGTGCTGAGCTAAACCGCAGCCTGCCCATTCACAAATTCAGAGGAGACCCGACTTGACCCCAATGATCAGAAAGTGATGACCTATCCTGGAAATATACCTTCAGTCTAAAGGAACAAAAAACCCACTGCAACTTGGAATCTCAATGACATTGTCTTCAGAAAAAAATGTTTATTCACTTTGTTTTTGTCTGGACACCAAGGCTCCATCTGATCAGGAATAGCTGTCCCAAAAAAAACCAATAAGTTCTTTGAGGCTGCTTGAGAGCTTAGGAGATCCACCAACTCTTCCGGGAGACTTTGAGGTCTCCTCTTTTCTGGGATACTCCCGGATATTCCTGTAGACTTGTCAGTTATGTTTTAATAGGAACCGGTCACAGTATAAACTACGGCCACCACCTTTAATGCCTCTTTATGATCACCCCCTATGTCGCGGTCTGGTTGAATGGACATCAATGGTCATGAATTGCCGTCTCCTCACACAATCACCGTCATCTTGACTTGCTTCAGGTGGATGATGTGTCCTATGTCATCCACACAGTGTTCCCACAACAGGGCAGCGCAAAGTACGGATGCACAGAAGCACAAGATAGCAATATGGCCGCTCTTCTTAATAAGCACCATAAGCCTTAAATCCATGGAGTCGGGCAAATTCTTTGTCTTTTTGAGCAGCACCAACCACAGCCCAAGACTCCGAAGAGAGAGGTGACTGTTCTCCTTCACCGTAAGTCTCCTGTGTAAGGAGGACTGCAAATTCTCACTATGGTGTAGGTCCGGAGAGGAAGGCGCTGGGTAATTCTGAATGTTTAAGGCTTTTCCTGGTCTCGAGTAGTGGACACTTCAAAGTTGGAGCCTCTTTCTGCAGAACAAACCTGGTTTTCTGGACAGACGCAGACTTTTTCCTGCTCCACTGCTGGAAGAATGTGTCTTCTAAACACAAGCAGGAGGTTTGGGAGGTGATTGTGATCCATCTTCAACCTCTATAGGTCCAACTAGCTCCCCTTTTATCCCAGCCCATAGCAGTGACCACCTCGCTAGGAAGTGGAGGTCTGTGCCCCGTACTGTTTCTGAATACCACTTCCGACCGCATGGAGATAGGTGGGAACATCTAAACTCTTCGAGAAAAACTTGGTCAACTTTTGCTCTTGAGAAAGTCCAATCAGTGGCCAAGAATTCATCACATCTTCTTAAAATTAGGCACCAGACTACATATCGATACAATGTATCACCCCGTTACTTATTTGTCTTTGTGCCATGAGATATTCCCGCTTTCTGACCTTGCGTGGTGTTTACTCATCAGCTGCTTAGAAATGCAGATGTTTTGCCGAGGAGACATCTTTTCCAGTCCTCCAGAACATAAACCGAGATGCTGGAGGAATGGAGAGAACGGCGCGAGTTTTGTTTGATTGTTTGTTCTACATTGTGATAACGCTGTTGGAGATTGGGACTCGGTTTGGGCAACAGATTATGCAAGAGTAAGTAAATTATGCTAAAGGTCTCCATTAGCATTTAAATTGGAGACACCAGATGAAACGCTTCCTCTTAGTATATTAATAATTTTCGCCGCACCAGGTACATTACGACACGTTGTGACAAGGTCGGCGCTGAAATATTTAACCTTAAATGTCAGGGTAAATAAATAATAAAAAATGGCACTATAAATAATGAGATCCCACGGTATATACTAATGATATACATGTAGGGTGCTGTGGTGGGGGAGGTGAATGTGGATAATGGTCCGATGATACAACGCGGCCAATTGTTCATATATTGTTCATCAAGAAAAGTTAAACACAGGGTTTTTTCTGAGTGGGCAGTGAAAGCGAGACTCACAGGCTTTTTCTATGTGAGGAAGCAAGACTCACAGGCTTTTTCCATATTGGGAAGCAAGACTCGCTGTTTTTTTTTCTACACCGGGCAGCAGGACTCACAGGCTTTTTTTTATGCGGGGCAGCAGGACTCGCAGGCTTTTTTTTTACATTGAGAAGCAGTACTCACAGGCTTTTTCTATTCCGGGAAGCAGTACTCACAGGCTTTTTCTATGCCGGGAAGCAGGACTCACAGGCTTTTTCTATGCCGGGAAGCAGGACTCACAGGCTTTTTCTATGCCGGGAAGCAGGACTCACAGGCTTTTTCTATGCCGGGAAGCAGGACTCACAGGCTTTTTTTTTACATGGAGAAGCAGTACTCATAGGCTTTTTCTATTCCCGGGAAGCAGGACTCACAGGCTTTTTCTATGCCGGGTAGCAGGACTCACAGGCTTTTTCTATGCCGGGAAGCAGGACTCACAGGCTTTTTCTATGCCGGGAAGCAGTACTCACAGGCTTTTTCTATGCCGGGAAGCAGTACTCACAGGCTTTTTCTATGCCGGGAAGCAGGACTCACAGGCTTTTTCTATGCTGGGAAGCAGGACTCACAGGCTTTTTCTATGCCGGGAAGCAGGACTCACAGGCTTTTTCTATGCCGGGAAGCAGGACTCACAGGCTTTTTCTATGCCGGGAAGCAGGACTCACAGGCTTTTTCTATGCCGGGAAGCAGGACTCACAGGCTTTCTCTTTAGGTTGACAGAAGTAGGACACACATGATTTCTTTATGAGTGGGTTTCGGAAGCGAGGCTCATGGGTTTTCTCTAAGAATGGGGGCTGGACAGATTGAAATGAAAGCCCTTCTCTGATTGTATAGGGGAAGAAGAACTCACAGGCTTTCTATATGACTGCGTAGCAAAGATTTTGGGTGGGAAGATGGAAGAAGTAGGGCTCACAGACTTTTTTTTATGAATATGTGGAGGAACCACAGACAGATTTTACAGTTACCTTGCTTGGTAGTGACAAATATGAATCAGTTTAGTGATGCTCCATCCTATGGCGTCTCCTACTCTGTGCGATCTTTTGGAGGAAGTTGCTCTTTAAATGCACCCTCCAGATTTCGCTGTATTTTTATACGTTTTCCACTTTATTGCATCAGAACTGAACAGAAAGTTCATAGGAAAAAGCATTAAAATGAATGTAGCTGCAGCTTTCACGAGATACAGAAATGAAATTACCAGAGGTCGTACAGAGTTCATCAAAGGCACAAGAAAACGTAATTAAGGCCTCGTTACAATTCTCTAAACTCCACTGCCGCACCTGTCGGAGGCTTCTGTCTAATGAAATAGCTGAAAATAAAAATCTGCAAACAAAGAACCAAGCAGAATTGTGTCCTCCATGTTTCATTATCTGAGCGTGCAATAACCCCCAGAATCGGCTAACTCTTAAGGGAGGATGCACCTGTCAATACAAAACCCATCCCAAATGTGGCGAAATGCACTTTATTTACATTACTTTAAGGCCGGCGTCACACATGCGAGTTTTACGGACGTAAGAGCGCAGAATCTACGTCCGTAAAACTCGCAAAAAATACGGCACAATTATTCTCTATGCCCCTGCTCCTATTTGCCGTATTTTACTGATCAGTATTATACGGCTTTCTACGGCCGTACAAAATCGCAGCATGCTGCGTTTGTCACCGTACTGCGCAAGAAATACGCCAATGAAAGTCTATGGAAGCGTGAAAAATACGGATTACACACGGACAAGCAGTGTGACTTGCGAGAAATACGCAGCGCTGTTACAGAGAAAAGCCGGTAATTCAGTGCGGTGTACAGTAAAATCACACTGACAGCTTACAGTAGAATAGGTAGAATAAATGTGTACACATAGAATAGGTATATATATATATATATGTCAGTGAGACACATATATGTATATATATTAATATTTATTCCAGCGCTAGACAGCTTGAAAGCCGGTAATTCAATTACCGGCTTTTTCCTTCTCCTTCCTAAAACCTGACATGATTTGAGACATGGTTTACATACAGTAAACCATGTCTTCTCTCCATTTTTTTTGCAGATTCCACACTACTAATGTCAGTAGTGTGTATCTGCAAAATTTGGCCGTTCTAGCTCTTAAAATAAAGGGTTAAATGGCGGAAAAAATTGGCGTGGGCTCCCGCGCAATTTTCTCCGCCAGAGTAGTAAAGCCAGTGACTGAGGGCAGATATTAATAGCCTGGAGAGGGTCCACGGTTATTGGCCCCCCCCTGGCTAAAAATATCTGCCCCCAGCCACCCCAGAAAAGGCACATCTGGAAGATGCGCCTATTCTGGCACTTGGCCACTCTCTTCCCATTCCCGTGTAGCGGTGGGATATGGGGTAATGAAGGGTTAATGCCACCTTGCTATTGTAAGGTGACATTAAGCCTAATTAATAATGGAGAGGCGTCAATTATGACACCTATCCATTATTAATCCAATACTAGTAAAGGGTTAAATAAAACACAAACACATTATTTAAAATTATTTTAATGAAATAAAAACAATGGTTGTTGCAGTATTTTATTCAACGCCCAATCCAGTCACTGAAGACCCTCGTTCTGTGAGTAAAAAAACATAATAAACCAACAATATACTTACCCTCCGCAGATCTGTAACGTCCAACGATGTAAATCCTTCTGAAGGGGTTAAAACATTTTGCAGCAAGGAGCTGTGCTAATGCAGGCTGCTCCTCGCTGCAAAACCCCAGGGAATGAGGCTAAAAATAGATCAATGATCTATATTTAGCTTTATTTGCGGTGAGGCGCCCTCTGCTGGCTGTTCATAGATCGTGGGAAATTACCTAGAAAGCCAGGGAGCTTTCTAGGTAATTTCCCACGATCTATGAACAGCCAGCAGAGGGCGCCTCACCGCAAATAAAGCTAAATATAGATCATTGATCTATTTTTAGCCTCATTCCCTGGGGTTTTGCAGCGAGGAGCAGCCTGCATTAGCACAGCTCCTTGCTGCAAAATGTTTTAACCCCTTCAGAAGGATTTACATCGTTGGACGTTACAGATCTGCGGAGGGTAAGTATATTGTTGGTTTATTATGTTTTTTTACTCACAGAACGAGGGTCTTCAGTGACTGGATTGGGCGTTGAATAAAATACTGCAACAACCATTGTTTTTATTTCATTAAAATAATTTTAAATAATGTGTTTGTGTTTTATTTAACCCTTCACTACAATTGGATTAATAATGGATAGGTGTCATAATTGACGCCTCTCCATTATTAATTAGGCTTAATGTCACCTTACAATAGCAAGGTGGCATTAACCCTTCATTACCCCATATCCCACCGCTACACGGGAATGGGAAGAGAGTGGCCAAGTGCCAGAATAGGCGCATCTTCCAGATGTGCCTTTTCTGGGGTGGCTGGGGGCAGATATTTTTAGCCAGGGGGGGGCCAATAACCATGGACCCTCTCCAGGCTATTAATATCTGCCCTCAGTCACTGGCTTTACTACTCTGGCGGAGAAAATTGCGCGGGAGCCCACGCCAATTTTTTCCGCCATTTAACCCTTTATTTTAAGAGCTAGAACGGCCAAATTTTGCAGATACACACTACTGACATTAGTAGTGTGGAATCTGCAAAAAAAAATGGAGAGAAGACATGGTTTACTGTATGTAAACCATGTCTCAAATCATGTCGGGTTTTAGGAAGGAGAAAGAAAAAGCCGGTAATTGAATTACCGGCTTTCAAGCTGTATAGCGCTGGAAAAAATATTAATATATATACATATATGTGTCTCACTGACATATATATATATATATATATATATATATATATATATATATATATACCTATTCTGTGTGTACACATTTATTCTACCTATTCTACTGTAAGCTGTCAGTGTGATTTTACTGTACACCGCACTGAATTACCGGCTTTTCTCTCTAATATATGTGTCTACTGACATATATATATATATATATATATATATATATATATATATAAATAAATAGACAGTATATATATATATTCTTTTCTTTTTGGGACACATGGATCACTTCTATAGCGGTATGTTGGTTTTGCAAGCCTGCGAGAAAACCACGCAGTACGGATGCCATACGGATTACATACGGAGGATGCCATGCGCAAAAAACGCTGACACACCCTGCCTACGGAGGAGCTACGGACCACTTTTTTCGGGACTTTTCAGCGTATTACGGCCGTAATATACGGACCGTATTGTTTTACGCTGTGTGTGACGCCGGCCTTAACCTAACCAAAAGGTGAACACTCCCCCCCCCCCCATACCACTGCTGACCTGGAGCGTTCCTGCCTCTCGACACCCCAACTCCAAGATTACGAGCCCACTGACTTACCCTGGAAGACACATTGGCCCCTGTGCCGACCTCCTGCACCCAATCTCCTTGTTGTATTGTTTTTTAATTGCGCTATAGTTATAGTCTTGTACATAGGGGCAGTATTATAGTAGATATAATATTGTATCTAGAGGGCAGTATTATAGTATATTCTTGTACATAGGAGCAGTATTATAGTAGTTATATTCTTGTATATAGGAGCAGTATTATAGTAGTTATATTCTTGTATATAGGGGTAGTATTATAGTAGTTATAGTCTTGTACATAGGGGCAGTATTATAGTAGTTATATTATTGTACATAGGGGGAGTATTATAGTAATATTCCTGTACATAGGGGACGGTATTATAGTAGTTATATTCTTGTACATAGGGGCAGTATTATAGTAGTTATATTCTTGTACATAGGGGGCAGTATTATAGTAGTTATATTCTTGTATATAGGAGCAGTATTATAGTAGTTATATTCTTGTATATAGGAGCAGTATTATAGTAGTTATATTCTTGTACATAGGGGCAGTATTATAGTAGTTATATTCTTGTATATAGGGGTAGTATTATAGTAGTTATATTCTTGTACATAGGGGCAGTATTATAGTAGTTATATTCTTGTACATAGGGGCAGTATTATAGTAGTTATATTCTTGTATATAGGGGTAGTATTATAGTAGTTATATTCTTGTACATAGGGGCAGTATTATAGTAGTTATATTATTGTACATAGGGGGAGTATTATAGTAATATTCCTGTACATAGGGGACGGTATTATAGTAGTTATATTCTTGTACGTAGGGGCAGTATTATAGTAGTTATATTCTTGTACATAGGGGGCAGTATTATAGTAGTTATATTCTTGTATATAGGAGCAGTATTATAGTAGTTATATTCCTGTATATAGGAGCAGTATTATAGTAGTTATATTCTTGTACATAGGAGCAGTATTATAGTAGTTATATTCTTGTATATAGGAGCAGTATTATAGTAGTTATATTCTTGTATATAGGAGCAGTATTATAGTAGTTATATTCATATACATAGGAGCAGTATTATAGTAGTTATATTGTTGTACATAGGAGCAGTATTATAGTAGTTATATTCTTGTATATAGGGGCAGTATTATAATTGTTATATTCTTGTATATAGGGGCAGTATTACAGTAGTTATATTCTTGTACATAGGGGCAGTATTATAGTAGTTATATTCTTGTATATAGGGGCAGTATTATAGTAGTTATATTCTTGTACATAGGGGGAGTATTATAGTGGTTATATTCTTGTACATAGGGGCAGTATTATAGTAGTTATATTCCTGTACATAGGGGACGGTATTATAGTAGTTATATTCTTGTACATAGGGGCAGTATTATAGTAGTTATATTCTTGTACATGGGGCAGTATTATAGTAGTTATATTCTTGCACATAGGGGCAGTATTATAGTAGTTATATTCTTGTATATAGGAGCAGTATTATAGTAGTTATATTCTTGTATATAGGAGCAGTATTATAGTAGTTATATTCATATACATAGGAGCAGTATTATAGTAGTTATATTCTTGTACATAGGAGCAGTATTATAGTAGTTATATTCTTGTATATAGGGGCAGTATTATAGTAGTTATATTCTTGTATATAGGGGCAGTATTATAGTGGTTATATTCTTGTACATAGGGGCAGTATTATAGTAGTTATATTCCTGTACATAGGGGACGGTATTATAGTAGTTATATTCTTGTACATAGGGGCAGTATTATAGTAGTTATATTCTTGTACATGGGGCTGTATTATAGTAGTTATATTCTTGCACATAGGGGCAGTATTATAGTAGTTATATTCTTGTACATGGGGCAGTATTATAGTAGTTATATTATTGTACATAGGGGCAGTATTATAGTAGTTATATTCCTGTACATAGGGGCAGTATTATAGTAGTTATATGCTTGTACAGAGGGGGCAGTATTATAGTAGTAATATTCTTGTACATAGGGGTAGTATTATAGTAGTTATATTCTTATACATAGGAACAGTATTATAGTAGTTATATTCTTGTACATAGGGGTAGTATTATAGTAGTTATATTCTTGTACATAGGGGTAGTATTATAGTAGTTATATTCTTGTACATAGGAGCAGTATTATAGTGGTTATATTCTTATACATAGGAGCAGTATTATAGTAGTTATATTCTTGTACATAGAGGCAGTATTATAGTAGTTATATTCATATACATAGGAGCAGTATTATAGTAGTTATATTCATGTACATAGGGGCAGTATTATAGTAGTCATATTCTTGTACATAGGAGCAGTATTATAGCAGTTATATTCTTTTACATAGGAGCAGTATTATAGTAGTTATATTATTTTACATAGGAGCAGTATTATAGTAGTTATATTATTGTACATAGGGGTAGTATTATAGTAGTTATATTCTTGTACATAGGGGCAGTATTATAGTAGTTATATTCTTGTACATAGGGGCAGTATTATAGTAGTTATATTCTTGTACATAGGGGCAGTATTATAGTAGTTATATTCTTGTACATAGGAGCAGTATTATAGTAGTTATATTCTTGTACATAGGGAGCAGTATTATAGTAGTTATATTCTTGTACATAGAGGCAGTATTATAGTAGTTATATTCATGTACATAGGGGCAGTATTATAGTAGTCATATTCTTGTACATAGGAGCAGTATTATAGCAGTTATATTCTTTTACATAGGAGCAGTATTATAGTAGTTATATTATTTTACATAGGAGCAGTATTATAGTAGTTATATTATTGTACATAGGAGCAGTATTATAGTAGTTATATTATTGTACATAGGGGCAGTATTATAGTAGTTATATTCTTGTACATAGGGGCAGTATTATAGTAGTTATATTCTTGTACATAGGGGCAGTATTATAGTAGTTATATTCTTGTACATAGGAGCAGTATTATAGTAGTTATTTTATTGTACATAGGGGCAGTATTATAGTAGTTATATTCTTGTACATAGGAGCAGTATTATAGTAGTTATATTCTTGTACATAGGGGCAGTATTATAGTAGTTATATTCTTGTACATAGGGGCAGCATTATAGCAGTTATATTCTTGTACATAGGAGCAGTATTATAGTAGTTATATTCTTGTACATAGGGGCAGTATTATAGTAGTTATATTCTTGTACATAGGGGCAGTATTATAGTAGTTATATTCTTGTACATAGGGGCAGCATTATAGCAGTTATATTCTTTTACATAGGAGCAGTATTATAGTAGATATATTGTAGTAGCTATATGCAGTATTAAAGTACTACTTTGTATATGAGCAGTAGTACCATAGCTGTATTCTGTAGATGGTGTAGCATTGCTGTATGTGTGGCAGTATTATGGTTAGTTCACCATATTGAGGGGTGCCAGCTGCTTTTGCCAGACATGATACATAAAGCATGCCGCCATCCCTATCAGCAGGTCCTGGCAGTGCGGCTGATGGTGTGGGTCGCCTCCACACCGGGATGTTTTGGATATTTCTGAGCTCGGTGACAGATGAGCTGCGGTGAAGCTTCCTCCGCTCCTCTGGGTCGTTCAGCCTCATTTTACTGGTATTTCCATCACGTCTTGGCAGTAAACTGTTCGATTCTCAAGGAGACCGTCGTGAGGATTATAGCGGCTCCTGGTAAAATAAAGAAATATTTATTATACTTTATGCTGATGTAAAATTATTTATGAGTCTCTGGCTGCTATCGATTTTCTGCAGGTTTAATGTCGTATCATTTTCCTGATCTCGGGTTTGTTTACGAAATGCGAAAAAAGGTTTTGAAGCCGATAAAAAGTCTTTTGGTTGCGGAGGACACCAGAATAAATCTGCACTGGGAGCCGGTGGGAATCATGGGCTTCTCTGGGGGATGTTTCTTTGCTGGATCTGATGATCAAAAAGTGGAAACGTTGCCTGATATAAGCGGAAGAGTGGGGGTCCGGGACCCTGCAGCTCAGTACGGAGGTATCGATCCGATATCTCACATATTTCACATCGATCTTTCTCACAGCTAGATTTGTTGAGGTGGAAGCTTTAGGACGTAAGTCGCACCATATCCCACCATAATTTATAGACCCCATGGACAGAGAATATTTTTCACTGTTCACACCATGTTGATTTCGGAGCCTGTCGACCGATAAGCTGAGCCATGGTACAGTGCTGACCACTGAGTAACCACAATGTGACCACTGAACAGTGCTAACCACTGAGACACCATGCAGTTTTAACTACTTAGTCACCGTGCATTGCTAACCACTGAGCCATCTTACAGTGCTAACCACCAAAAGCACCGGATTCACTGAGAGTCGTCTCATCATCAGTATATTATCTCAGTGCATTAATGTCTTTACCACAAAATTAATTTGCCCCTGATAAAACTGGAGAACGAGTGATAATAGGGCCTTGGACTATTTAGTCAAGTCCCCATTCAGGACCTGCAGGACAATGTGGAGGGCGGCTACAAAGAGCGTCTGTCACCGCGGAGGATCCGCCATAGCCGGACACAGCCTGGAGATCACATCGATTTCTAAGGGAGCCGTGTAATACCCATTGATCCCTGTGGGGGCGCTGTGTGCAAATTCAAGATTTGCTGTTGGGTAACTGTTCTAGCAAGCGAACAGTCTAGTGCATGGTGGAACACTAATTAAAGAAAAAAAAAATTAATTGGGACAATGCACATCGGTACAAATTCATTATCAATTTTGTTAATTGATCTTTTGATTTGGTGCAAATTTGTTACATTTTAAGCTTTAATTGCAGATACTGTCCCTCTATAAGGAAAGCCTGAAAAAGATGGCGGCCAACGTGCGGTAATATTTATAAACGTGATGTTATATTTAATGTCGGGGCAAAAGATGAATCAAAACTGTCTTCAAACGACTAAGAAAACTTCTTATTTTTCGGCGACAAGATGTCCCCAAGGACGAGGATCTTCTGACCTTCACGACAATAAATTGCTTCCATTTTTATTTTATAGTGCCGCAATAATAACGGTGAAAAAGAAAAGTCCCCGACTCCACACTTTATTACTATCAATGCCCCCGGGAGCTTCGGAAGATCTCTGCGACCTTTGCGGTATTAGGAACATTGCTGCCTCACGTTTAGATTTTCTGTCTTCTGTAGAATTTATGAAGAAATCAACTTTGCCTTTAATTATGGATCCCCTTGTGAGAAGTGTCTATTTCTTGAGAGTTTTCAGGCTGATCGCCGAGCCATTTAGAGGAACATTTAAGAGTAGCTGTACGGCGCCTTCTCCCAGCAGCTCCATGAAATGCGTTCTTAATAAAGCTTCCCGCAGAGCCGAAAGCTCTAAGTAAGACGCACTCTACCTCCTCTACCTTTCCGGGTCCGTGAGAGGAGATAATCAACACCGCCATAAACAAGGCTGTTTATCTGCTGAGCCATCCATTGTCAGGATCCCGAAGAGTCAGAGCTGAGAAAAGTCTAATGGACACGAGTGCAGCAATCTTCTGTAGTAACCAATGTTCTCAAGAGGACGACATGTGAGTGATAGGACCAGTGATTGTACGAACTGAAGGGAAAAGGACTATTTCAAACACACTACCATATTACTGCCCTCATGCACAGCAATATAACAACTATACTACTGCCCCATGTCCAGAAGTATAACTACTATAATACTGCTCCTATGTACAAGAACATAACTACTATAATACTGCTCCTATGTACAGGAATATAACTACTATAATACTGCTCCTATGTACAAGAATATAACTACTATAATACTGCCCCTATGTACAAGAATATAACTACTATAATACTGCCCCTATGTACAAGAATATAACTACTATAATACTGCTCCTATATACAAGAATATAACTACTATAATACTGCTCCTATGTACAAGAATATAACTACTATAATACTGCTCCTATGTACAAGAATATAACTATTATAATACTGCTCCTATGTACAAAAATATAACTACTATAATAGTGCCCCTATGTACAAGAATATAACTACTATAATACTGCTTCTATATACAAGAATATAACTACTATAATACTGCTCCTATGTACAAGAATATAACTACTATAATACTGCTCCTATGTACAAGAATATAACTACTATAATACTGCTCCTATGTACAAGAATATAACTACTATAATACTGCTCCTATGTACAGGAATATAACTACTATAATACTGCTCCTATGTACAGGAATATAACTACTATAATACTGCCCCTATGTACAAGAATATAACTACTATAATACTGCTCCCTATATACAAGAATATAACTACTATAATACTGCTCCCTATATACAAGAATATAACTACTATAATACTGCTCCTATGTACAAGAATATAACTACTATAATACTGCCCCTATGTACAAGAATATAACTACTATAATACTGCTCCCTATATACAAGAATATAACTACTATAATACTGCCCCCCTATGTACAAGAATATAACTACTATAATACTGCCCCCTATGTACAAGAACATAACTACTATAATACTGCTCCTATGTACAGGAATATAACTACTATAATACTGCTCCTATGTACAAGAATATAACTACTATAATACTGCCCCTATGTACAAGAATATAACTACTATAATACTGCTCCTATATACCAGAATATAACTACTATAATACTGCTCCTATGTACAAGAATATAACTACTATAATACTGCCCCTATATACAAGAATATAACTACTATAATACTGCTCCTATATACCAGAATATAACTACTATAATACTGCTCCCTATGTACAAGAATATAACTACTATAATACTGCTCCTATATACAAGAATATAACTACTATAATACTGCTCCTATGTACAGGAATATAACTACTATAATACTGCTCCTATGTACAAGAATATAACTATTATAATACTGCTCCTATGTACAAGAATATAACTACTATAATACTGCCCCCTATGTACAAGAATATATCTACTATAATACTGCTCCTATATACCAGAATATAACTACTATAATACTGCTCCTATGTACAAGAATATAACTACTATAATACTGCCCCTATATACAAGAATATAACTACTATAATACTGCTCCTATATACCAGAATATAACTACTATAATACTGCTCCCTATGTACAAGAATATAACTACTATAATACTGCCTCTATATACAAGAATATAACTACTATAATACTGCTCCTATGTACAAGAATATAACTACTATAATACTGCTCCTATGTACAAGAACATAACTACTATAATACTGCTCCTATGTACAGCAATATAACTACTATAATACTGCCCCATGTCCAGAAGTATAACTACTATAATACTGCTCCTATGTACAAGAATATAACTACTATAATACTGCTCCTATATACCAGAATATAACTACTATAATACTGCTCCTATGTACAAGAATATAACTACTATAATACTGCTCCTATGTACAAGAATATAACTACTATAATACTGCTCCTATGTACAGGAATATAACTACTATAATACTGCTCCTATGTACAGGAATATAACTACTATAATACTGCCCCTATGTACAAGAATATAACTACTATAATACTGCCTCTATGTACAAGAATATAACTACTATAATACTGCTCCTATGTACAAGAACATAACTACTATAATACTGCTCCTATGTACAAGAATATAACTACTATAATACTGCTCCTATGTACAGGAATATAACTACTATAATACTGCCCCTATGTACAAGAATATAACTACTATAATACTGCCCCTATGTACAAGAATATAACTACTATAATACTGCTCCTATGTACAAGAATATAACTACTATAATACTGCTCCTATGTACAAGAATATAACTATTATAATACTGCTCCTATGTACAAGAATATAACTACTATTATACTGCCCCTATGTACAAGAATATAACTACTATAATACTGCCTCTATGTACAAGAATATAACTACTATAATACTGCTCCTATGTACAAGAATATAACTACTATAATACTGCCCCCTATGTACAAGAATATAACTACTATAATACTGCCCCTATGTACAAGAACATAACTACTATAATACTGCTCCTATGTACAAGAACATAACTACTATAATACTGCTCCTATGTACAAGAATATAACTACTATAATACTGCCCCTATGTACAAGAACATAACTACTATAATACTGCCCCTATGTACAAGAACATAACTACTATTATACTGCCCCTATGTACAAGAATATAACTACTATAATACTGCCCCTATGTACAAGAACATAACTACTATAATACTGCTCCTATGTACAAGAACATAACTACTATAATTCTACTCCTATGTACAAGAATATAACTACTATAATACTGCCCCCTATGTACAAGAATATAACTACTATAATACTGCCCCTATGTACAAGAATATAACTACTATAATACTGCCTCTATGTACAAGAATATAACTACTATAATACTGCCCCTATGTACAAGAATATAACTACTATAATACTGCCCCTATATACCAGAATATAACTACTATAATACTGCTCCTATGTACAAGAACATAACTACTATAATACTGCTCCTATGTACAAGAATATAACTACTATAATACTGCTCCTATGTACAAGAATATAACTACTATAATACTGCCCCTATGTACAAGAATATAACTACTATAATACTGCCCCTATGTACAAGAATATTACTACTATGATACTGCTCCTATATACCAGAATATAACTACTATACTACTGCCCCATGTCCAGAAGTATAATTACTATAATACTGCCCCTATGTACCAGAATATAACTACTATAATACTGCCCCCCATGTACAAGAATATAACTACTATTATACTGCCCCTATGTAGAAGAATATAACTACTATAATACTGTCCCTATGTACAAGAATATAACTACTATAATACTGCCCCTATGGACCAGAATATAACTACTATAATACTGCCCCTATGTACCAGAATATAACTACTATAATACTGCCCCCCTATGTACAAGAATATAACGACTATAATACTGCCCCTATGTAGAAGAATATAACTACTATAATACTGTCCCTATGTACAAGAATATAACTACTATAATACTGCCCCTATGTACAAGAATATAACTACTATAATTCTGCTCCTATGAACAAGAATATAACTACTATAATACTGCTCCTATGTACAAGAATTTAACTACTATAATACTGCCCCTATGTACAAGAATATAACTACTATAATACTGCCCCATGTACAAGAATATAACTACTACTAGATGGTGACCCTATTCTAACGCATCGGGTATTCTAGAATATGTATGTATGTATATAGCACAGGCCACGTAGTATATAGGAGCCATGTAGTATATAGCAGACAAATACTACGTGGCCTGTGCTATATACTATGTGGCTGCTATATACATACATACATACATATTGTAGAATACCCGATACATTAATACAGGCCATGCTGTATATAACACAGCTCAAATAGTATATAACACAGCCCACGCAGTATATAGCAGCCACGCAGTATATAACACAGGCGACGTAGTATATAACACAGGCCATGCAGTATATAACAGTGGCCACGTAATATATAGCACAGGCTATGCAGTACATAACACAGCCCACATAGTAGCTAACACTGGCCACGTAGTATATAGCAGCCCATGCGGTATATAACGCAGCCCACGTGGTATATAACACTGCCCATGCGGTATATAACACTGCCCACATAGTATCTAACACTGGCCACGTAGTATATAGCAGCCACGCTGTATATAACACTGCCCACGTAGTATATAGCAGTGTGGGCACATATCCATGTTAAAAAAAAGATAACTAAAATAAAAATAGTTCTATACTCACCTGCCGGAATCCAGCGAAGCTGTCCCTATGTGCGCGAGACCGCTGAGTCTTCTGGCTAATTTCGCAAAGCATCTCTGGGAACGGAAGCTGGCGGCATCGTCGGACTACAGATGGTGAGCATAGCAGGTTTTTTTTTTTTTTAAATTATTTTTAACATTAGATCTTTTTACCATTGATGCTGCATAGGCAGCATCAATAGTAAAAACTTGGTCACACAGGGTTAATAGCATCGGTTACGGAGTGCGGTACCCACGGCCCGTTACCGCTGGCATTAACCCTGTGTGAGCGGTGAGTGGAGGGGAGTATGCCGGCGCCGGGCACTGACTGCAGGGGAGTAGGGAGGGACTAATCGGACTGTGCCCGTCGCTGATTGGTCGCGGCAGCAATGACAGGCAGCTGGCGAGACCAATCAGCGACGCGGGATTTCCGTGACTGAAGTTGCCCACAGACAGAAAGACAGACAGACGGAAATACCCCTTAGACAATTATATATATATATAGATAATACTGCCTCCTATGTACAAGAATATAACTGCTATAATACTGCCCCTATGTACAAGAATATAACTACTATAATACTGCTCCTATGTACAAGAATATAACTACTATAATACTGCTCCTATGTACAAGAATATAACTACTATAATACTGCTCCTATGTACAAGAATATAACTACTATAATACTGCTCCTATGTACAAGAATATAACTACTATAATACTGCTCCTATGTTCAAGAATAGAACTACTATAATACTGCTCCTATGTTCAAGAATAGAACTACTATAATACTGCTCCTATGTACAAGAATATAACTACTATAATACTGCCTCCTATGTACAAGAATATAACTACTATAATACTGCTCCTATGTACAAGAATATAACTACTATAATACTGCCCCTATGTACAAGAATATAACTACTATAATACTGCCCCTATGTACAAGAATATAACTACTATAATACTGCTCCTATGTACAAGAATATAACTACTATAATACTGCCCCTATGTACAAGAATATAACTACTATAATACTGCCTCCTATGTACAAGAATATAACTACTATAATACTGCCTCCTATGTACAAGAATATAACTACTATAATACTGCTCCTATGTACAAGAATATAACTACTATAATACTGCTCCTATGTACAGGAATATAACTACTATAATACTGCTCCCATGTACAGGAATATAACTACTATAATACTGCTCCTATGTACAGGAATATAACTACTATAATACTGCCTCCTATGTACAAGAATATAACTACTATAATACTGCCTCCTATGTAGAAGAATATAACTACTATAAGCTTATCCCATAAGGAGTTTATTGTTCAGCTAACCCCGATTTGCATTGCTCTATAAAGTGGGGGGGAAAAGTATTTGATCCCTTGCTGATTTTGTAAGTTTGCCCACTGACAAAGACATGAATAGTCTATAATTTTAAGGGTAGGTTCATTTTAACATTCAGAGATAAAATATCAAAAATAAAATCCAGATATTCACATTGTATTAATTATATAAATTTATTTGCATTTTGCAGTGAGAAATAAGTATTTGATCCCCTACCAACCATTAAGAGTTCTGGCTCCTACAGACCGGTTAGACGCTCCTGATTAAAGGCCCCTTCACATTAAGCGACGCTGCAGCGATACCGACAACGATCCGGATCGCTGCAGCGTAGCTGTTTGGTCGCTGGAGAGCTGTCACACAGACCGCTCTCCAGCGACCAACGATGCCGGTAACCAGGGTAAACATCGGGTTACTAAGCGCAGGGCCGCGCTTAGTAACCCGATGTTTACCCTGGTTACCATCCTAAAAGTAAAAAAAAACAAACAGTACATACTTACCTACAGCTGTCTGTCCTCCAGCGCTGTGCTCTGCTCTCCTCCTGCACTGGCTGTGAGCACAGCGGCCGGAAAGCAGAGCGGTGACGTCACCGCTCTGCTTTCCGGCTGACCGACGCTCACAGCCAGTGCAGGAGGAGTGCAGAGCACAGCGCTGGAGGACAGACAGCTGTAGGTAAGTATGTAGTGTTTTTTTTTTTTTTTACTTTTAGGATGGTAACCAGGGTAAACATCGGGTTACTAAGCGCGGCCCTGCGCTTAGTTACCCGATGTTTACCCTGGTCACCAGTGAAGACATCGCTGGATCGGTGTCACACACGCCGATCCAGCGATGTCCACGGGAGATCCAGCGACGAAATAAAGTTCTGGACTTTATTCAGCGACCAACGATCTCCCAGCAGGGGCCTGATCGTTGGTCGCTGTCACACATAACGATTTCATTAACGATATCGTTGCTACGTCTCAAAAAGCAACGATATCGTTAACAATATCGTTATGTGTGAAGGTACCTTAACTCGTTACCTGCAGTAAAGACAGCCGTCTTACATTGTCACCTGTCCACAGACTCAATTAATCAGTCAGACTCTAACCTCTACAACATGGGCAAGACCAAAGAGCTTTCTAAGAATGTCAGGGACAAGATCATAGATCTGCACAAAGCTGGAATGTTCTACAAAACCATAAGTAAGACGCTGGGTGAGTAGGAGACAACTGTTGGTGCAATAGTAAGAAAATGGAAGAAATACAAAATGACTGTCAATTAACATCGATCTGGGGCACCACGCAAAATCTCACCTTGTGGGGTATCCTTGATCATGAGGAAGGTGAGCGATCAGCCTAAAACTAAAGCCGGGGGTACCTTGTTAATGATCTCAAGGCAGCTGGGGCCACAGTCACCAAAAAAAACATTGGTAACACATTATGCTGTAAAGGTTTAAAATCCTGCAAGGTCCCCCTGCTCACGAAGGCACATGTGCAGGCGTGTCTGAAGTTTGCCAATTAACTCCTGGATGATTCTGTGAGTAATTGGGAGAAGGTGCTGTGGTCAGATGAGATGGCTTTGGCATTAACTCATCGTGTTTGGAGGAAGAGAAACGCTGCCTATGACCCAAAAACACCATCCCCACTATCAAGCATGGAGGTGGAAACATTATGGTTTGGGGGAGTTTCTCTGCTAAGGGCACATGACTACTTCACCCCATCAATGGGAGAATGGACGGATCCATGTATTGTAAAATCCTGAGTGACAACCTGCTTCCCTCCACCAGGACAGTAAAAATGGGTCGTGGCTGGGTCTTCCAACAAGACAATGACCTGAAACATACAGCCAAGGCAAGAATGGAGTGGGTCAAAAAGAAGCACATTAAGGTCGTGGAGTGGCCTAGCCAGTCTGCAGACCTTCATCCCATAGAAAACTTATGGAAGGAGCTGAAGCTCTGAGTTGCCAAGCGTCAGCCGCAAAATCTTAATGGTTTAGAGATGATCTGCAAAGAAGAATGGACCAAAATTCCTCCTGACATGTATGCAAACCTCATCGTCAACTACAAAAACGTCTGACTGCTGTGCTTGCCAACAAGGGTTTTGCCACCAAGTATTAAGTCTTGTTTGCCAGGGGGATCAAATACTTATTTCTCACTGCAAAATGCAAATACATTTATATAATTTATGCAATGTGATTTTCTGGATTTTATTTTTGATATTCTATCTCTCAACGTTAAAAATAGCCTACCCATAAAATTATAGACTGTTCAAGAAACCACCGGAGACTAGACGGAGGTGGACATGACTTGGGGATGGGTGGACCGAGAACTCCTGCAGCTTTTGTTTGTATTGCGGTGTAGATTGTAAACAAGAGTGTTGTTGCTTTAAGAGGAAGGAGTTTAGCTGTTTTTGCCTGGTGTATTGCTGTGAGGAGGTTGGGGCTTATATAGGGGAGGCTACTCTTGCTCTCCCTCTTTCTCTCACAGGATGGACAGGAGGAAACATTACCCACCCTCCTGCCCTGTTTATAATCTCTGTCCTACAACTTTTTAATTATTACTTGTATAATAATAAATGCTTTATTGTATTTTTGAATTTGTCATTGTATATCTCGTAAAAGGTTGAATTGTATATTGGCTATAAAGCGTTATTATTTGCGGTAACCTTCTAAGCCCAAGGGAAGGGCAATCCTTCAGCCATGGTTCCCTGGAGGTTTCCTCCACAGGGGTTTTTTCCTCTCCTGAGCATTGTAGGATGACTTTGTGAGTCGGAGGTTTGCAAAGTTTAGTCCCATTAATGCTTTTGCAGGGACTGCTAATTTTTAAGTTTATAACAATGATTTAATATAAAAAAAAAAAAAAGCGTCAAATGAGACTTGGAATTTATAACCCGTCACGGCTTTGCAGTTCAGGAGTCAGGTGGAAGTTGCAGACAAGTTAAGGTGAGCTCATTTTAACTAATAGAGGATGTAAAACCTCATGGTGGTGAGCAGGCTCGGCTGTGGTGGCCAGCCTTAAAGACGTTGTAATAGTAACATTAATCAGGAGCAGGCACAGTGGTTAAGCACAGGAGTGAGGATAATAGGGTCACTGGTGCTCTGAAAGTTTACTGGCTCTGCTTGAATGGCAAGCCAGTGCGTGCCGCCCCTTTATGGCTGTCTGTCCTGGTGCTGTATGTCAGACAGCTGGGGATATCGCAGTACTTGTGAATCCCAATGTTCTAGCACTCCACCTGACTCCTACTGTGATTATTTAATCCTGTGATTTGAATAAAAGCTGTGGCCATTTTGACAACCAAAATAATGTGTTTTGTGTATTTATTTTAGTGCCTAGGTTTACAGTAGTTATGGTGGTTTTAAGATGGAGTGTGGTCCATCCCATATCCAAAAGTCATGTCTTTGTCAGTGGGCAAACTTACAAAAATCAGCAAGGGATCGAATACTTATTTCCCCCACTGTATATCGGCAGATGGATGACTTGTTACAACATTCTGTGTCACATTTACATTTTAGATCATGATACATGTGATACTTTTTTTTCCTTTAACCCTATAACTTCCCGTCATTAATGGTGTTCCTACATTGCTCAGGTGTCGCTATCGCGTTCTCCGGTCTTTGGCCGCACTCCTCACTTACGGTTGTGTATAGACGACGATGTTAATGTGATGCTGCAATTTGCCTGTTGGTTTCGGTGAGGAAATGGTTACCTCCGCTGGCGCGGGTGTAGTTTAAATACAGACGTGTAAAGGAAGCCTTTAAGTAAGACGAGAGACGCGTTAAATCTGCAGCATTGGCAGAAGCGTCTGAGTTATTAGGGAAATAGGGAAGTATCGCTGCTCCTCTGCCTGGCGCCTTTCTTAATGTTGGTATCTAGGTCACACAGATGCGCCATCGTCTTATACTTCATCATTTCTATATGTCCCGTGAGCACTTACAAGAAGACAAAGTAGGCGAGCAGAATGCGGAGCTGCTTCCGAATGCAAAATCTCCTGGAGAAGCCTTAAGCCTTGTTAGAAGATCCTGAGCCAGACAGAGCGGTGTGTGCGGAGGGCTTTACTCCACTGCCCAGCTGTACAAGCAAATGAGCTCCCAGGGGAAGCAGTGGGGAAGTCTCAGATGCACACAAGATGGTGCGGATACAGGCATTGTATTAAGGGGCAGCACAAATCTCTGGAAAAGTTACTGTGTTGCAAAAACATTAATTTGTTTTATATTTAAAGGGAAGATGCGGCGCGCAGAGGTGCGGCGTACAATGCTGGAGATTCAGAAATTATTATTGCCGCAACGTTCCTTACTACTCTCCTGCCAATAGACTAAAAGCCTCTAGGTCATCACATTGTGTAGGTTCTGTGCCGCTCCAATGTGTATGTTCTGTGCCGCTCCAATGTGTGTATTCTGTGCTGCTCCAATGTGTATGTTCTGAATGCTCTGTGCTGCTCCAGTGTGTATGTTCTGTGTGTTCTGTGCCACTCCAATGTGTATGTTCTGTGCCTCTCCAACGTGTATGTTCTGTGCCGCTCCAATGTGTATGTTCTGTGTGTTCTGTGCCTCTCCAATGTGTATGTTCTGTGCCGCTCCAATGTGTATGTTCTGTGTGTTCTGTGCCTCTCCAATGTGTATGTTCTGTGTGTTCTGTGCTGCTCCAGTGTGTATGTTCTGTGTGTTTTGTGCCTCTCCAATGTGTATGTTCTGTGTGTTCCGTGCCTCTCCAATGTGTATGTTCTGTGTGTTCCGTGCCTCTCCAATGTGTACTGTGCCTCTCCAATGTGTATATTCTGTGTGTTCTGTGCCTCTCCAATGTGTATGTTCTGTGCCTCTCCAATGTGTATGTTCTGTATGTTCTTTGCCTCTCCAATGTGTACTGTGCCTCTCCAATGTGTATGTTCTGTGTGTTCTGTTCCTCTCCAATGTGTATATTCTGTGTGTTCTGTGCCTCTCCAATGTGTATGTTCTGTATGTTCTTTGCCTCTCCAATGTGTACTGTGCCTCTCCAATGTGTATGTTCTGTGTGTTCTGTTCCTCTCCAATGTGTATGTTCTGTATGTTCTTTGCCTCTCCAATGTGTACTGTGCCTCTCCAATGTGTATGTTCTGTGTGTTCTGTTCCTCTCCAATGTGTATGTTCTGTATGTTCTTTGCCTCTCCAATGTGTACTGTGCTTCTCCAATGTGTATGTTCTGTGTATTCTGTGCAGTTCCAATGGGTATGTTCTGTGCTGCTCCAATGGGTATGTTTTGTGTGTTCTGTGCAGTTCCAATGTGTATGTTCTGTGCCGCTCCAGTGTGTATGTTCTGTGTGTTCTGTGCAGTTCCAATGTTTACTGTGCCTCTCCAATGTGTATGTTCTGTGTGTTCTGTGCCGCTCCAATGGAGTTGGGTGCCAGCCGTATTTTACACACTGTTCACCTCTCACACGAGTGGTCCAATGGGCGTCTTCGGACCATGGCGGGCACCTTGTCACGTACCCCTCTTCCTTTATAGAATGTGGATGGCATCCAGTGGTCTGAAAACAAGCGCATGCGCCATTATCTCTGCCCTGTCCAGCTGGTAGCAGCGAATCTTCAATATGTATGTGACCTAAAAGTGATGTCAGGTCTGGCGCATGCCCCTTTTCCCCCCCCCCCTCCCAAAAAAAAAACTGTTTCAGAGCATAGCAGAGTGCACTCTGTGTAGCGGAATGCACTGCGCCTGTGCCAGTCTTGTATTCAATGGTGCAGATACAAGATTTCACGGGCGGAGTGGATGACCATAGGACCATTATCATACCATGCGAAACAAACTTGTTTGTTTTCTTGTTTTACATGGTATACAGGGCAAGATGCTATAGTGAAGTTTTATGGTATATAAAAAAAATCCTTACAGTATGGCGATGGCACTACATCATGGTAGCTGTAAAGTGATCTCCCAGCACAGGACGTGCTGAACTCTAATTGTTCCACCACTGTTCTCAAACCTTCTAGACCATACCAGCCAACAGTCCTCATTTTAGTAGAATATTCTACCGACAAAAGGGGTGAGTCTGGGGTTGCGGTGTTGCTGACCTAAATATTCCTATACTAAGGTGCAGTGTATTCTGTAAGAAAGCAGGAGGTAATGTCCTGATTGTCGGGTATGTGTCACCAAGGCGGCTGGCCTTGGTAATGTAAGTCCCAGGAAGTCTGTGCCAGTAACACTAGGTTACTGAGAAGGTTTTTATTTGACTGCAGTTTTGGTCAGGGATTTAGTAGGGACCAAATGAGGATGGGTGGGAGAGGTCAAATCCATACTCGGGTCTGGGTCTTACTTGCCTAACAGGCTGCTGGGTTAGCTTAGCAGTATGTTTTGTGTTGGGACTGGAGAAAGAGAGAGCTGATGAATAGTCTGTGCTACAGCCAGAAAAGTCCCTGTAATATCAAGTTGGTAATTTACTTTACCTTACCCAGAGGACTTTTTTGCTTATTCAAAATTCTGTTTTGGTTATTAATTTGTTCTGAAGAAAGGTCTATTTTGGTGATTTATTTGGGCTGAAGAAAGGACTGTTTAGCCTTTTCATTTGTGCTGAAGAAAGGACTGATTTTCTTATTAATTTGTGCTGAAGAATTTATCTGATTTTCTTACTCATTTGTGTTGAACAAATGACTGGTTTTCTTATTGATTTGTGCTAAAGAAATGACTGTTTTGCTTATTCGTTTGTGCTGAAGAAAGGACCAATTTTCTTCATTTGTGCTGCAGAAAGGACTGATTTTCTTACTCATTTGTGTTGAACACGTCTGATTTTCTTACAGGAAAGATGTATATCTTGGTACCGTGTTCGCCAGTAGATAGAAAAATATTTAGAATTGAGAGTCCTCATTGGTTGATACCTTTTAATGGCTAACTGAAAAGATGGTAACAAATTGCAAGCTTTCGAGAGTACACGGGTCTCTTCTTTCTCAAGAGACCTGTGTAGTCTCGAAAGCTTGCAATTTGTTACCATCTTTTCAGTTAGCCATTAAAAGGTATCAACCACTGAGGACTCTCAATTCTAAATATTGATTTTCTTATTCATTTGTGCTAAAGAAATGACTGTTTTGCTTATTCGTTTATGCTGAAGAAATTACTATTTTGCTTATTCATTTGTGCTGAAGAAAGGACTGTTTTGTTATTTGTGTTGAAGGAAAGCTGTTTTAATTTTGGAGCGGTAAAGTTTACAATGGACCATAAACTTTTGTTTTGTTAAGAGATTAAAACCCCGTGCCTGTGCATATCCACGCGGCTACCAGAAAGCTGAAACACCTACACTACTGCTGGCGGTATAGTGATTGTGCCAGAATATGATTAAAAAAAAGTCTTTCTTTATCCCCGATCATTCTCCATCTGTTTATTGCGATTCTCCGCTCAAACCTGATATTAGAAGCGGACGACAATTTGCTCCAAATATAACGCGGCGAGAGTTTATCAATCCACATAAGGAAGAGTCCGCTCTTCCGGAAATCTACCGTTGCACAGAGGACAATTACATTGCACATGTTCATAGTCGCCTTTTATTCTCCGCTCACCGGGCACCACGTATAATACAATCCGCCCCGGAGCTCTTCTTACTCCTCGTTCCGCGGTAATGGCAAATATTGCAGCCTGTTGACAAGGATCTAGAAGCCGCATAACAATGCCGAGCTCTTTTCTCTCCAATTTAAGGCAGCGCAGGATATCAAGCTGTCACTCAGGACTGGATTAATGTCACGGTGAGAAGCGGTTTGCATATGTGAGAAACTATGCTGCATTTAGATGGATATGGAATGAGATGCCGAGAAAATAACGGCTCCCCGCGCTCGCACCGCCGGCTCTGCCAAGTGTCAGGTGTCGGAGACTTTGCAATATGGATTTCCTGAGCCTTATTTATCGGGGGCCGCGAAGGTCGGGGGACGTTTCTTCTTGCGGAAAGACTTCATCTAGAATCTCAATCTGGACATTTGAGGACGAAACTTGCTGGAAATGTGATCAGGATGCGGCTCGTGTTCTCGTAGACTGACCGGTGACCATATCCACAATTGGGGCTCATATTTTACTTTACCCTGAAAGAAATAAACTTGTCTGCAGACATCTTTGTAGCAATCAGTCACTTTGGTCTCACATTGAGTAAATACATTTGATGCAAATCAAATTTACGTCAAAATTATAGGAATTTAAAAATTTGAACAATTTGCGTTATGCTTTTCGAAAATTCCATAAAAGGGTTATCTCTATTTTACACATTGTAGAAGATTGTGTCGGCCAGAAAAGAATCACAGGACTCCAGGTGCGGAAAAACAGACTTCCCCCATGATGCTTTGAAATTGATATCATTGCATAGCACAAATAATCAGAGATGATTATCATAGCCTGTATAAAAGCCATGGCAGGGAATGCAGCAGCCAGGTTGTGATGAATCTGGATAGTGAGAAGACGTCACCGTTCACAGATTAGTATAGCACAAATAATCGGGGATGATAATCATAGCCTGTATAAAAGCCACGGCAGGGAATGCAGCAGCCAGGTTGTGATGAATCTGGATAGTGAGAAGACGTCACAGTTCACAGATTAATATAGCACAAATAATCGGGGATGATTATCATAGCCTGTATAAAAGCTATGGCAGGGAATGCAGCAGCCTGGTTGTGATGAATCTGGATAGTGAGAAGACGTCACAGTTCACAGATTAGTCATAGATATAGGGAGAGAAAATAAAAAAAACACTTAATACAAATTACAGGTATTGTGTGACGGCACAACAGTGTGAAATGTCTCCCATCTGTATACTCATGGTCATATATCTTGAGGTTCCTTCGACATTACGACATTGAGTCGTGAAAACCACTTCTTGGTGGTGTCCGCGGCTCATTTGATTAGCCGGACTGACGGGATGTGACATTATTGTGACAACGATGATGTGTCAGGCCCGGCTAATCAAAAGAGGAGCTGCAGATGCTGTCAGCTGAGAGGCGGTGGACCGAGCCACATACCGACTCTGGCAGGAGTACGTCACGTCTTTGCTGGTCCATAGTACTGCAGTACAAGGATGCTACTTTTTTTGACTAAGCGAACCCCTTGATGTGCGGGATGCCACAGCCCAAAATATTACCCATGCCCAGATGGCCTGTATGTGCTGATCATCAGTGCTTAAAGGGATATAATAGGAATGAAAAATAAGCATGGATTTCCAAAAACTACACCACCGCTGTCCACAGGTTATGTTTGATATTGCAGGTCCACTGAATAGGGCTCAGTTGCAATACCAGACATAACCAGTAGGGGCGCTGTTTTCGCTATAAAGTGAAATCTTTTTCTATTCTTGGACATCCATTTGAAGGAAAGGTGACCTAATGATCATGCTGCACTCTGCTGGTACCAGACTACAGGTTCCAATTATAGAAGCCCCTAATTGGTCAGAGCAGGGTGATTCATACAGGAGCCGGCAGCTATAATTGTGTGTGGGAGAATGGATGGGCAGGCGGCTATAAATGGTCAAGCCTTAAATAAGCCCTCCTCCTCCTTCCATCAAAGTATTTATCTCCTTAATATATTGCAATCATCATATTTTATAGCACTGTGTACTTACAATTGCTCATTTTTCATTTCTACCCAGATGATTCTTCTCTTTTCTCTGCTCTATGTATAAACAGGAAGTCTCTTGTCCCTGCATTTATCATTCCCCTCTAAATCTCCTGACCCAGCCACTCTCTCCCCCCCTGCCACTTTTGCAATGACTCAAACAGGAAAAAATGACCTCTTGATTCTACATAGAGCTTATAAGAATTATCCACCCCCCTACCAGGGACTTTTGCATTGACTTATGACTCGTGCAGGGAAAATTGACCTCCTGTTTCTACACAGAGCTGAGAAGGATTCAGTTCCTCCGTTTTTAATCATGTGATGTCATAGACTGAATGGAAAAGAGAAGGATTAGCCGGGTAGAAAGGCAAAATGAGCAATTGTTAAGTACACAGTGCTTTGTAATATGATGACTGCAATATTATTAAAAATATTGATGGGAGGAGAAGGAGCAATGCTTCTTCTTTAACCCCTTTCTGCCATTGGACGTAATATTCCGTCCATGTGGAATGGGCCTTAATTCCCAAGGACGGAATATTACGTCCAGCACGATCGGCCGCGCTCACGGGGGGAGCGCCGCCGATCGCGGCCGGGTGTCAGCTGCTTATCGCAGCTGACATCCGGCACTATGTGCCAGGAGCGGTCACGGACCGCCCCCGGCACATTAACCCCCTGCACACCGCGATCAAAGATGATCGCGATGTGCCGGCGGTGCAGGGAAGCATCGCGCAGGGAGGGGGCTCCCTGCGTGCTTCCCTGAGACCCCCGCAGCAACGCGATGTGATCGCGTTGCTCCAGGGGTCTCCTACCTCCCTCCCTGCAGAAAGTCCCGGATCCAAGATGGCCGCGGATCCGGGTCCTGCAGGGAGGGAGGTGGCTTACCAAGTGCCTGCTTAGAGCAGACACTTGGTAACGCTGCAGCACTCTGAGACAGATCGGTGATCTGTCAGAGTGCTGTGCAAACTGGCAGATCACCGATCTGTATTGTCCCCCCCTGGGACAAAGTAAAAAAGTAAAAAAAAAAATTTCCAAGTGTGTAAAAAAAAAAAAATCCTAAATAATGAAAAAAAATATATATATATTATTCCCATAAATACATTTCTTTATCTAAATAAAAAAAACAAAACAATAAAAGTACACACATTTAGTATCACCGCGTCCGTAACGACCCAACCTATAAAACTGGCCCATTAGTTAACCCCTTCAGTAAACACCGTAAGAAAAAAAAAAAAACGAGGCAAAAAACAACGCTTTATTATCATACCGCCAAACAAAAAGTGGAATAACACGCGATCAAAAAGACAGATATAAATAACCATGGTACCGCTGAAAGCGTCATCTTGTCCCGCAAAAAATGAGCCGCCATACAGCAACATCAGCAAAAAAATAAAAAAGTTATAGTCCTCAGAATAAAGCGATGCAAAAATAATTATTTTTTTCTATAAAATAGTTTTTATCGTATAAAAGCGCCAAAACATAAAAAAAATGATATAAATGAGGTATCGCTGTAATCGTACTGAACCGAAGAATAAAACTGCTTTATCAATTTTACCAAACGCGGAACGGTATAAACGCCTCCCCCAAAAGAAATTCATGAATAGCTGGTTTTTGGTCATTCTGCCTCACAAAAATCGGAATAAAAAGCGATCAAAAAATGTCACGTGCCCGAAAATGTTACCAATAAAAACGTCAACTCGTCCCGCAAATAACAAGACCTCACATGACTCTGTGGACTCAAATATGGAAAAATTATAGCTCTCAAAATGTGGTAACGCAAAAAATATTTTTTGCAATAAAAAGCGTCTTTCAGTGTGTGACGGCTGCCAATCATAAAAATCCGCTAAAAAACCTGCTATAAAAGTAAATGAAAAAAATGTATTTATTTCCATTTTCCCATTAGGGTTAGGGCTAGGGCTAGGGTTAGGGTTAGGGCTAGGGCTAGGGTTAGGGCTAGGGTTAGGGCTAGGGTTAGGGTTGGGGTTAGGGCTAGGGTTAGGGCTAGGGTTAGGGTTAAGGCTACAGTTAGGGTTGGGGCTAAAGTTAGGGTTATGGTTTGGATTACATTTACGGTTGGGAATAGGGTTGGGATTAGGGTTAGGGGTGTGTCTGGGTTAGAGGTGTGGTTAGGGTTACCGTTGGGATTAGGGTTAGGGGTGTGTTTGGATTAGGGTTTCAGTTATAATTGGGGGGTTTCCACTGTTTAGGCACATCAGGGGGATCTCCAAACGCGACATGGCAACCGATCTCAATTCCATCCAATTCTGCATTGAAAAAGTAAAACAGTGCTCCTTCCCTTCCGAGCTCTCCCGTGTGCCCAAACAGGAGTTTACCCCAACATATGGGGTATCAGCGTACTCAGGACAAATTGGGCAACAACTTTTGGGGTCCAATTTCTCCTGTTACCCTTGGGAAAATACAAAACTGGGGGCTAAAAAATAATTTTTGTGGGAAAAAAAGAGATTTTTTATTTTCAAGGCTCTGCGTTATAAACTGTAGTGAAACACTTGGGGGCTCAAAGTTCTCACAACACATCTAGATAAGTTCGTGGGGGGGTCTAGTTTCCAATATGGGGTCACTTGTGGGGGTTTCTACTGTTTAGGTATATTAGGGGCTCTGCAAACGCAATGTGACGCCTGCAGACCATTCCATCTAAGTCTGCATTCCAAATGGCGCTCCTTCCCTTCCGAGCCCTCCCATGCGCCCAAACGCTGGTTCCCCCCCACATATGGGGTATCAACGCACTCAGGACAAATTGGACAACAACTTTTGGGATCCAATTTCTCCTTTTACCCTCGAGAAAATACAAAACTGGGGGCTAAAAAATCATTTTGAGGGGAAATTTTTTTTGTTTTTCACGGCTCTGCGTTATAAACTGTAGTGAAATACTTGGGGGCTCAGAGTTCTCACAACACATCTAGATAAGTTCCTTGGGGGGTCTAGTTTCCAATATGGGGTCACTTGTGGGGGGTTTCTACTGTTTAGGTACATTAGGGGCTCTGCAAACACAATGTGACGCCTGCAGACCATTCCATCTAAGTCTGTATTCCAAATGGCGCTCCTTCCCTTCCGAGCCCTCCCATGTGCCCAAACGCTGGTTCTCCCCCACATATAGGGTATCAGCGCACTCAGGACAAATTGCACAACAACTTTTGGGGTCCAATTTCTCCTGCTACCCTCAGGAAAATACAAAACTGGGGGCTAAAAAATTATTTTTGTGGGAAAAAATTTTTGTTTTATTTTTACGGCTCTGCATTATAAACTTCTGTGAAGCTCTTATTGGGTCAAAGTGCTCACCACACATCCAGATAAGTTCCTTAGGGGGTCTACTTTTCAAAATGGTGTCACTTGTGGGGGGTTTCAATGTTTAGGTACATCAGTGGCTCTCCAAACGCAACATGGCGTCCCATCTCAATTCCTGTCAATTTTGCACTGAAAGGTCAAACGGCGCTCCTTCCCTTCCGAGCTCTCCCATGCGCCCAAACAATGGTTTACCCCCACATATGGGGTATCAGAGTACTCAGGACAAATTGTGCCACAACTTTTGTGGTCCAATTTCTTCTCTTACCATTGGGAAAATAAAAAATTGGGGGCGAAAAGATAATTTTTGTGAAAAAAAATGATTTTTTATTTTTACGGTTCTGCATTATAAACTTCTGTGAAGCACTTGGTGGGTCAAAGTGCTCACCACACCTCTAGATAAGTTCCTTAGGGGGTCTACTTTCCAAAATGGTGTCACTTGTGTGGGGTTTCAATGTTTAGGCACATCAGTGGCTCTCCAAACGCAACATGGCGTCCCATCTCAATTCCAGTCAATTTTGCATTGAAAAGTCAAATGGCGCTCCTTCCCTTCCGAGCTCTGCCATGCGCCCAAACTGTGGTTAACCCC
Source organism: Ranitomeya imitator (assembly GCF_032444005.1). Classification (NCBI taxonomy): domain Eukaryota; kingdom Metazoa; phylum Chordata; class Amphibia; order Anura; family Dendrobatidae; genus Ranitomeya; species Ranitomeya imitator. The sequence goes on along the minus strand of NC_091286.1, from coordinate 21,196,062 downwards.
CACATATGGGGTATCAGCGTACTCAGGACAAATTGTACAACAATGTTTGGGGTCCATTTTCTCCTGTAACCCTTGGTAAAATAAAACAAATTGGAGCTGAAGTAAATTTTTTGTGAAAAAGAGTTAAATGTTAATTTTTATTTAAACATTCCAAAAATTCCTGTGAAGCACCTGAAGGGTTAATAAACTTCTTGAATGTGGTTTTTTGAGAACCTTGAGGGGTGCAGTTTTTAGAATGGTGTCACACTTGGGTATTTTCTATCATATAGACCCCTCAAAATGACTTCAAATGAGATGTGGTCCCTAAAATAAAATGGTGTTGTAAAAATGAGAAATTGCTGGTCAACTTTTAACCCTTATAACTCCCTAACAAAAAAAAATTTTGGTTCCAAAATTGTGCTGATGTAAAGTAGACATGTGGGAAATGTTACTTATTAAGTATTTTGTGTGACATATCTCTGTGATTTAATTGCATAAAAATTCAAAGTTGGAAAATTGCGAAATTTTCAAAATTTTCGCCAAATTTCCGTTTTTTTCACAAATAAATGCAGGTAATATCAAAGAAATTTTACCACTATCATGAAGTACAATATGTCACGAGAAAACAGTGTCAGAATCACCGGGATCCGTTGAAGCGTTCCAGAGTTATAACCTCATAAAGGGACAGTGGTCAGAATTGTAAAAATTGGCCCGGTCCATAACGTGCAAACCACCCTTGGGGGTAAAGGGGTTAAAGGGGCAATTTCCAATAAAAATATATAATTTGAAGATATTTGATAAGCAATTCCTTAAATTTAATGTATATTTTTGGTTTAGTACAAAAATTAAATAAATTATATATATATATACTGGCAACAACCACTAAGGTGGGGAGAGTATTTAAAAGATAAAGTTATACCCTATTGATAGTAGATTTGATACTTGGTGATCAGTGGGGGTCCGACTAATGGGACCCCCAGTGATTCTGAGAATTGTTCTCAGCAGCCCCATCCTAGAGCAGAGGTGTGCGAGCTCAGCCTCCTCTCCATTCATTGACTATGGGACTGCCGTGTGCAGCACTCGTATATTTCCATCAGTTCCATAGACAATGAATGACTGAGCATATGCACCTCTGCTCCATTCGGGAGCATTATTCTTGGCGTTCCAGAACCTCGATCTCAGGATCATTTGGATCAAATTAGTGGCACCCCAATGATCAGCAAGTTATCCCCTCTCCTCACAGAAGCACAGTGTGCAAACCTAAACTCAATGTAATGGCAGCTGCCAGAAGCACAACTGAACCTTTTTGCCTATGCAGAGGATTTGGGACAATGCATCACAGTTCTTTGATACTTATAAAGAGATCTTAAGAAATGAACCAGTATGGAGTGTGGGACCTACTGAAATATAACAAACAATCAAAATGGTCATCAAGGATAAAGATTCACATCGAGAAAAGGGTAATATGGATCATCCCTTTAGGTCCGATTTCTTAAAGTGGTACATACCCGGACATTCTACTTTGTAGCACAGTGCAGTCAGACCATCTAGATCACTTTGTATGTTGTCGTGTCCACAAACATTCTTTTCTACAATATTTTAATATTTTTTTTCTAAAAAATGTTGTGTAGAACTTTTTCCCCCGCGGGCTAAGATTGTTTTATTTCATTTCTACCTTTCACCAGTAAAACACTTCAAAGTCACCACAACAAATCTATTGCTGCTCTTTATTATAGTGGAAACTTTCATCTCACCCAAAAATTACAGCAGAAATTTCACTGAAAAATTACTCAATCTCCGACTTGGAGGAATCGACTCCTTTTGATGATGCCATTACCTTACAGTCGGGGTAATTTTGATTTCATGCCGGGAGAAGAGGATTTTTCATCTTGAAGAAGTCTTGTATTCTGGGATGAATTATATGTTATTCTTAAGGCTCACCTTTCACTTTATTTTATTTTTCTGTATTCTTATTTAAAGTGTATGGCCATCTGAGCCGCAGCCTGTGTTATAACCCAGTGCTGCATTTCCTGTAAGCTTCAGAGCTGAAATCATTCCATGATTGTTCAATGTCTACACACAGCATTCATTATGGGAAGTGTAGTCTTTACATTAGGCTCTGTCCAGTGATCCGATGCTGAAAAACTAATCCCTGCAGTGTGAAATATAATGTACTGTATGTACACAGTGACTGCACCAGCAGAATAGTGAGTGCAGCTCTGGAGTATAATACAGGATGTAACTCAGGATCAGTAATGTAATGTATGTGCACAGTGACTGCACCAGCAGAATAGTGAGTGCAGCTCTGGAGTATAATACATGATGTAACATAGGATCAGTAATGTAATGTATGTACACAGTGACTGCACCAACAGAATAATGAGTGCAGCTCTGGGGTATAATACAGGATGTAACTCAGGATCAGTAATGTATGTACACAGTGACTGCACCAGCAGAATAGTGAGTGCAGCACTGGGGTATAATACAGGATGTAACTCAGGATCAGTAATGTAATGTATGTACACAATGACTGCACCAGCAGAATAGTGAGTGCAGCTCTGGAGTATAATACAGGATGTAACTCAGGATCAGTAATGTAATATATATACACAGTGACTGCACCAGCAGAATAGTGAGTGCAGCTCTGGAGGATAATACAGGATGTAACTCAGGATCAGTAATGTATGTACACAGTGACTGCACCAGCAGAATAGTGAGTGCAGCTCTGGAGTATAATACAGGGTGTAAGGCAGGATCAGTAATGTAATGTATGTACACAGTGACTGCACCAGCAGAATAGTGAGTGCAGCTCTGGAGGATAATACAGGATGTAACTCAGGATCAGTAATGTAATGTATGTACACAGTGACTGCACCAGCAGAATAGTGAGTGCAGCTCTGGAGTATAATACATGGTGTAACGCAGGATCAGTAATGTAATGTATGTACACAGTGACTGCACCAGCAGAATAGTGAGTGCAGCTCTGGAGTATAATACAGGATGTAACTCAGGATCAGTAATGTAATGTATGTACACAGTGACTGCTCCAGCAGAATAGTGAGTGCAGCTCTGGGGTATAATACAGGATGTAACTCAGGATCAGTAATGTAATGTATGTACACAGTGACTGCACCAGGAGAATAGTGAGTGCAGCTCTGGAGTGTAATACAGGGTGTAACTCAGGATCAGTAATGTAATGTATGTACACAGTGACTGCACCAGCAGAATAGTCAGTGCAGCTCTGGGGTATAATACAGGATGTAACTCAGGATCAGTAATGTAATGTATGTACACAGTGACTGCACCAGCAGAATAGTGAGTGCAGCTCTGGAGTGTAATACAGGGTGTAACTCAGGATCAGTAATGTAATGTATGTACACAGTGACTGCACCAGCAGAATAGTGAGTGCAGCTCTGGAGTATAATACAGGATGTAAATCAGGATCAGTAATGTAATGTATGTACACAGTGACTGCACCAACAGAATAATGAGTGCAGCTCTGGGGTATAATACAGGATGTAACTCCGGATCAGTAATGTAATGTATGTACACAGTGACTGCACCAGCAGAATAGTGAGTGCAGCTCTGGAGTATAATACAGGATGTATCTCAGGATCAGTAATGTAATGTATGTACACAGTGACTGCAGCAGCAGAATAGTGAGTGCAGCTCTGGAGTATGATACAGGATGTAAATCAGGATCAGTAATGTATGTACACTGTGACTGCACCAGCACCAGCAGAATAGTGAGTGCAGCTCTGGAGTATAATACAGGTTGTAACTCAGGATCAGTAATGTAATGTATGTACACAGTGACTGCACCAGCAGAATAGTGAGTGCAGCTCTGGAGTATAATACAGGATGTAAATCAGGATCAGTAATGTAATGTATGTACACAGTGACTGCACCCGCAGAATAGTGAGTGCAGCTCTGGGGTATAATACATGATAAGTGATGTAATGTATGTACACAGTGACTGCACCAGCAGAATAGTGAGTGCAGCTCTGGGGTATAATACATGATAAGTGATGTAATGTATGTACACAGTGACTGCACCAGCAGAATAGTGAGTGCAGCTCTGGAGTATAATACAGGATGTAACTCAGGATCAGTAATGTAATGTATGTACACAGTGACTGCACCCGCAGAATAGTGAGTGCAGCTCTGGGGTATAATACATGATAAGTGATGTAATGTATGTACACAGTGACTGCACCAGCAGAATAGTGAGTGCAGCTCTGGGGTATACTACATGATAAGTGATGTAATGTATGTACACAGTGATATTCCAGATGTATTCCTCGTGTGTGGTTGTGCTTTCTCATTTGTCAGACATTACTCTTTGAGCACATTCCCAATATTCATGATTTGCTGTTCGGTCTTTGCAGCCGGTGACTTTCCGCTCCGGTTGCTCTCCGGGTCTTTGGCAGCAGTTGTACGTTGGTCGCTGATCCCGTCAGAACCGTTGCGGCTTCTTTCCGGCTCGCACAGACAATTACCGCTGACTCCTGACCTCTGTCCAAGGTGCTGAAGTCATTAATTCCCGGCCGGCGTTGGTCCATTGTTTATTCCGGTGATGATGCATATTGAGCTGCCCTACAGCAGCGGCCGGTGAATTCAATCACGTTCTGTCCCCTTATGACATTATCTTTTATTGCTGGAGCTGGAAGCACCTCCATTATTATTGCTTCCTTCAGATCCTGAGCACACAGGTTCCTGTCTGCGCCACTGTAAATACTTTGTGTTTTATGACTCATTCATGATTTTGATGTTGCATATGAATTCAGCTTCCATTAACGACAAGTGCTGTGATTTTATACATTTTATGTACTTATTGGGCCGATTATGTTTCATTTTACCGTAGACAGACGACCTTGAGAATTAAAGGTCACCTTTAGTTTCACCTGAAAATGTCAGAATGTTTTTATTTGAAAGCTGTTTTTTCAGCTTGTTCATTTATGGGATTTGCTTTTTTTCTTACATAATTGTAGAGTAGGTGGAAACCCTACTATTGGTACCTACATCTTTCGCCAGAAAGGGGCTATACTTCCACTCCACTGACAGCGGGACCCCCATTATTGAGAGGAATGCTCGTCCCATTGGTGGGATCCAGATCTACATTGATAAGACATAAATGTATGAGATTGTAATATTCTGGATTGTGTCACCAGGACAATGTAGCTTGTATGTCCACCATACAGAGGGGGCTTTATGCTTGGGAGCCCCTCAATGTGCCAGAATTTATTTTTGCGAATTGGTCATACACAGCTGCTGGTCATGACTTCTCCCAATAATAACTGATGATTTAATCTGCAGCAGTTTCCAACCAGCAAGAACCTGCGTATTGATCACACCGACTCTCAAGTGTTACCCAGGGCCTGATCCTAGCATAGGCAAAGGGGCATTTGTCTTGAGCCTCCACTACCCTATCCCCCTAGATTTACAGAATATTTGTAGTACTGCATGGCAGTATTGTAGGTGCACGGTATGATACTGTGTTTTTTTCATAGTATGGTGGCATTAATAAGGTCAGTATTACAGCACACTAATCCTACTGTCATGCAACTTTTCCGTATCCGGTATTTGCTCCTCATCCCAGTCCGCTGAACTCCGCTATGCTCCAAGTTGGGCTTGCAGATGTCCCTGTGTGCTCCCATGTGATTATCTACCTGGGCCTATATAAGGTCTAGCAAGTCACTCACCTGGGTCTTGGTAGTAAGACTTTCTGGTGGCTCCGGAGTGCTGTCTGTTACCTTTTCCCGGTCGTCCAGGACCTTTGCTACCTGTTCCAGATTTTCTAGGACCTCTGCTACCTGTTTCCTGGTCTTCCGGTATCTCAGCTACCTTTTCCCTATTTCCAGTATCTAAGCTCCTTTTCCTCGGTATTCCAGGACCTCTGCTATGTTTTCCCAATCTTCCAGGACGTCTGCTAACTTTTCCTGGTCTTTCAGGACCTCTGCTATCTGTTCCCGGTTTTCCAGGACATCTGTTACACTGTATATATCCAGCTGTGGCTTTTAGGGTGTTTCTTGCCCACTTGAGGCTTCCAGGACCTCTGCTACCATCTGTGGTCTTCCAGAACTTGTGCCACTCTTTCTCTGTTTTCAGGTCCTCTGCTACTTTTTCATGGTCTTCCAGGACCTCTGCTACCCTTTTTCTGTCTTCCAGGACCTCTGCTACCTTTTCCTGGTTTTCCAGGAGCTCTGCTACCCTTTTTCTGTCTTCAAGGACCTCTGCTACCTTTCCCTGGTGTTCAAGTAACTTTGCTGCCTTTTACTGGTCTTCCAGGACCTATGATACCTTTTCCTGGTGTTCAAGGACCTGTGCTGCCTTTTCCTGGTCTTCCAGGACCTCTGCTACATTTTGCTGGTTTTCCAGGACCTCTGCTACCATTTCTCTGTCTTGCAGGACCTCTGCTACCTTTTCCCGGTGTTTAAGGACCTGTGCTACTTTTTCCTGGTCTTCCAGGACCTCCGCTACCTTGTACTGGTTTTCCAGGACCTCTGCTACCCTTTCTCTGTCTTTTAGGATCTCTCCTACCTTTTCCTGGTGCAAGGACCTCTTATACCCTTTCTCTGTCTTCCAGGACCTTGCAACCTTTTCCTGGTGTTCAAGGACCTGTGCTACCTTTTCCTGGTCTTCCAGGATGTCTGCTACTTTTTCCTGGTGTTCAAGGACCTGTGCTACATTGTCCTGGTCTTCCAGGACTTCTGCTACATTTTCCTGGTTTTCCAGGATTTCTGCTACCCTTTCTCTGTCTTCCAGGACCTCTGCTACCTTTTCCTGGTTTTACAAGATTTCTGCTACCCTTTCTCTGTCTTCCAGGACCTCTGCTACCTTTTCCTTGTGTTCCAGGACATTTGCTACCCTTTCTCTGTCTTCCAGGACCTCTGCTACTCTTTCTATGTATTCCAGGACCTCTGCTACCCTCTCTCTGTCTTTGAGGACCTCTGCTACCTTTTCCTAGTGTTCATAGTGTTCAAGGACCTGTGCTACTTTTTTCTGGTCTTCCAGGGCCTCTGCTACCTTTTCCTGGTTTTCCAGTATTTCTGCTACCCTTTCTCTATCTTCCAGGATCTCTGCTACCTTTTTCTGGTGTTCAAGGACCTCTGCTACCCTTTCTCTGTCTTCCAGGACCTCCGCTACCTTTTCCTGATCATCCAGGACCTCTGCTACCTTTTCCCTGTCTTCCAGGACCTCTGCTACCTTTTCCTGGTCTTCTAAGATCTGTGCTACCTTTTCCTGGTCTTCCAGGACCTGTGCTACCTTTTCCTGGTCTTCCAGGACCTGTGCTACCTTTTTTTGGCCTTCCAGGACCTCTGCTATCTGTTTCAGGACTCCTGTCTCTCTGTGGCCTCCCGTACCTTTGCTACCTTTTTTGTGCTTCATCTCCCTGCTGCACCAATGGCCGTGGCCTGTGTGCCCACACCTACAGCATCCACTAAGTGCACCCATGTGGTATTGTTATTTGACACTGTACTGTAGTGCAATATTAAAGGAGACGTCCTCCCTGAATATTTTTCTTACATTAATTGCCCAGAATGATTAAAAATGAAAAAGTGAAGCATAACCACCTTTCCGATAGCTCATTTCTCCTCATCCATAGCTGGTCTCCATGCTTCCTTTTCTCTCTGGATGGGCATGTGACCACTGATGCCTTCAAGTGACAGCTGCAGACAGTGATTGGCTACAGCGGTAACATGCCTATCTGGAAGGTGTAGATTGGTGGTATACTGGGGCAGCAGTGCAACAGGAATGGCGGCCGACTGGCAAGGTGAGTATATGTTATTTAATAAAAAAAAAAGAAAATTGCGTTTGGCGGTCTTCTTTAATAAGGCACTTTATGGGGCTGTCATTCGACCATTTTTAGTATTAATATGTGACACTCTATGGCGGATTTTTACCCACTATGTGATAATGTTTTGGGGCAGTTTTGGGTTATTTTCATGATTTCATTATGGGGGACGCACTCCTTTGTCCAGAGTTTTCCCGTCCATTGCCAGGCTACAGTTATTCCTGATGATACACGTGTACCGGCGCCATATTACACGCTGTCCTCCATGTTTGCCGCCTGTGTGGGTTTAATAGAACCGTCAGCCGTGGGGACAGATCGTTTTGCTCTCATTCCACCGGATCATTTGTTTTTTTTGCTGTCACGGCCGGTCATTCTGTGTGAACTATGATGTCTAGCCCAGCGCCGCAGACTTGTCTTTGAGATTCCGCCGTCCCCGGAGAATTGCACTTGAATTATAAAGTTGACACTTACATGGTCTCCTGGAAACATTTGTTTCTTAGGAGGAACCTCTTGATCCGGCGCTGTCCGTGGTGCTGAATTCTGAATCCTATCGCCAGCGTATTACAGCTTCTATATATCGCACCTCTGGATCAGATATCTTATTAGAATCCTCCATTAACGGCAAGATAAAACCTAAAGACCAAGTCTCTACATCACAAAAAAAATTATTGTTATAGGGATACTTTGTTTCAACGAGACATTTTCAAACTGGATCTGTAAGTCCAGATTCCCGCGTGTCGGGGGATACATTAGGGGGCTTTGTTGCCAGTTCCTTTATTAGTGAAAATGGTGATGGAGATGAAAGCGGACCCCATTATTGTTCGTCTTCCGGTCAGACATCATATGGATCAGTTTCTTGCCGGAGTTATGTTTTTTGTCTAAAACAAAACCGAAAAAATGAACCCTTAACCAGTGTGAACCAAGCCTTAAATGGTCACTGTTGCATCAACAAACGTTGTATAAATCAATACTACAAGCAAAAGTAACATATCACATAAATCTGCTCCTTTCCCCACTTATGAGCCACCTCCTCTGCTCCTTCCCTGTCCCTTAAACTCATCATTTATTCTGAAAAAACTGCTGTAATTCATCCAGCACAATACAAGATGGGCTTCCACCTTACTGAGAGAGGGGAAGAAGGCGAAAGGAAAGGGATGGACTCACAGCTACACTGCTCAGTTCTTCTTCTAAATACATGCACCTGCTTCTGAACATGTGTGGCATACAGACAGGAGAGCAGGAATCCCTCACTTCTGTTTGCTGTGTATGGGAGACATCATGGCAGCTAGTCTCTTATTTACTAGCTCAGAGACCACTGAAAATTGAAGGGAAAAACTGGTAAAAGTGCAGAAAACAAGCGATATAATGACCTGAAATTGTGTTAGTCCTTAACATATGTGAGGTGTGGGTGTATCGAGTGGGCTCGGGGGGCTAACCCCTTAAATGCTGAAGCCAATCTCTGACACTGGCACTTAAAGCAATGGATTGCCATAGCAGACGTGGACTTGGTGACGGCCCTCAGGCTGCCATGTTAATACTCGTGATTCCCAGCCACAGTTCTATTGTAGTATAGACGCAGGTTCAGGCCACTGAAGGGAAATAAAAAAGTAAAATTAGTTGTTGTTTTTTAATTTAAAAAATTTTTTAGAATCCCTGCTTCACCCATAAAGTGATAGGACATTAGATGAGGACTTGCTGTATTAGTATTCGGCAGCATCCGGGTGTGACGTGCCGCCGATGTATTAGGGCTCCGCAGTGTCATATACCGAGCCGGCCATTCTTCCTTCTGCTGAGGGGATTAGCTGTAATGGCATTTTAAATGACTTCTGCGTAAAGCATTAAAGAATCTCTGAGTATGGCTCATTTAAAGTAAAAAAAAAAAAAAGCCGCCTGGTTAAAACATAGCGTTAATATGAGAGCTGGACTGCGGGAGCCATTAGGGAATAAATGTCACCCAGTATCCATCAAGCCTGACGCCTCCTAATAAGAGGACGGTTCTCCTGCTTCTCTGTCGCTTGTCAATCAAACCTTGTCCTCTTCTGTGCAGCGCTCCCAGGGACCATTCATCATTAATAGTAAATCCATGCATCTGTGTTTAGCTCTAATATACGGGCAGAAATCCCAGAGATAAGTGTTGGCCCACGTCTTACATATTCAGTTACGCTTTTACCTTCATCACCATTGCTCACACTTTATAACATCTGGCCCGTCTCCCCCCAACTGGTTTATAACCTCCACCCCCCGATGTATAACCTCCACCCCACGGTGTATAACCTCCACCCCCCGGTGTATAACCTCCACCCCCCGGTGTATAACCTCCACCCCCCGGTGTATAACCTCCACCCCCCGGTGTATAACCTCAACCCCCCGGTGTATAACCTCCACCCCCCCGGTGTATAACCTCCACCCCCGGTGTATAACCTCCACCCCCTGGTGTATAGCCTCCTCCCCCCGGTGTATAACCTCTGCCTCCTGGTGTGTAACCTCCGCCCCCCGGTGTATAACCTCCACCCCCCGGTGTATAACCTCCACCCCCCGGTGTATAACCTCCACCCCCCGGTGTATAACCTCCACCCCCCGGTGTATAACCTCAACCCCCGGTGTATAACCTCCACCCCCCCGGTGTATAACCTCCACCCCCGGTGTATAACCTCCACCCCCTGGTGTATAACCTCCACCCCCTGGTGTATAACCTCCACCCCATGTTGTATAACCTCCTCCCCCCGGTGTATAACCTCTGCCTCCTGGTGTGTAACCTCCGCCCCCCGGTGTATAACCTCCACCCCCCGGTGTATAACTTCCACCCCCGGTGTACAACCTCCACCCCCCGATGTATAACCTCCGCTCCCCGGTGTATAACCTCCACCCCCTGGTGTATAACCTCTGCCTCCTGGTGTATAACCTCTGCCTCCTGGTGTATAACCTCCACCCCCGGTGTATAACCTCCACCCCCGGTGTATAACTTCCCCCCCCCGATCTATAACCTCCACCCCCCGGTGTATAACCTCCACCCCCGGTGTATAACTTCCCCCCCGATGTATAACCTCCGCTCCCCGGTGTATAACCTCCACCCCCCCGGTGTATAACCTCCGCTCCCCGGTGTATAACCTCCACCCCCCGGTTTATAACCTCTGCCTCCTGCCCCCATTATGTAACCTCCACCCCCTGGCATATAGCCCCTCCACCTCCGGTGTATAACCTCCACCCCCCTGGTGTATAATATCTGCCTCCCCACCTCTGGTGTATAACCTCTGAGGGTGTATAACGTCTGCCCCCTCGGTGTATGGCCTCCCGTCCCCATTATGTAACCTCCCACACCCTGGTGTCTAACCTTTTGCCCTCTCACACCCTGGTGTCTAACCTCTGCCCCCCCCTGGTGTATAACCTCTGGCCCAACATGGTATAACTTCTGGCCTCCTGCCCCCAGTTGTATAGCCTCCACTCTTTTGCCCACCCCAGTGTATAGCCTCTACTCCCCCACCTATGGTGTGTAACCTCCACACCCTGGTGTATAGCCTCCGTCACCCTACCACCAGTGTATAACCTCCGCCCCCCCAGGTGTATATCCTTTGCCCTCCACTATATAACCGCTGCCCCCCAGTGTATAACCTCTGGCCACTAGCCTCCATTGTACAACCTCTCCCCCCATGCTAATGTATAACCCCCCCCAGTGTATAACCTCCTGCCCCCCACCATGACATCTGTCTTTACTGTGACAGACCGGTCGGTGGTGCAGAGCTCCCTGATATCAGCGCGGTTCAATAATAGGTAACAAGTCCGTCCATAACATTCCTACCTCCTAATCTTCCCCCATCACCCATGGTCGCTCGGCTGGTCTTCCGTACGCCCATAAGAATGAATGGGGTGGACAGACACATGGTCGACCATGGCTCCATTCACACAAGGATTTTCCATAGCTTCAGTTCTCTGCTCCGGTGGGCGTTCCCGCGGTCGGACCCCAGTGATGGGGCATTGTCCCAAATCCAGTAGGTAGGGAATAACTTCCCAGTCTTAGTATTGTAAGGAACGGTGGAGCGAATGTGACACTCCGGAGGTTCCGATAACACGGCACTAATCCCAGAATATCATTACCCCGGTATATGGCGCTGCTAATATATGAGGCTCAGCGAACAATACACAGAATGCAGGAAGTTCAGATATGCCGAGCTATTCACAGCCGGCACAGTCACCAGAAATGTGCGACACGATAATACAAAGTCTGCCGCCATGATCCCGCCCGGCCTTCACCGTAATAATCCCCGGCAGAGCGGCACAACTTATCATGGAAAAGGAACGATAAGATGTCGTTAGTCGGCGTCAGCGCTGAGAAAACATCACAGGTGGAATTACCCGGATTACATCTCCCCGGATTCTGCAGTAATGGAGGCCGAGCGCTCGGCGGCTCCTTATATATGAACAAGTAACAGAAAATAACGTGATCGCAGAACGTCAGACATTACATTTCGCCTGGAGAGAAGACGGGTCCGACCTTGGTTACATTAAATAAGAATATTATTCTGCTATTTGTCCTATAAACCATCTTTATCCTCTGCCGCCGCCGATCCCTATTGTTCTATAAATAAGGAGACGGCACCAGCCGCGTCTCATAATCTCCGGCACTATCGTTACTTTCTAGTTTTTATCTGTTATTAGTAAATATTTCATGAAGTGAAAGAATCGTGAGCGCCGGCTACAATGTAACAACATCGGAGGGACACACATCAAATGTCGCGGGACTGAGTCGTTCCTCTGTTTTTACAATGGACAGGAAGGCGAGCGGGGGAAATATGGAGGCAGGAGGGAGACTGGGCAGAGACAAGACCGGAGGAAGAGGAGGACGCGGGTTACACCGGCCAATATGTGCAAAGACTATGACGATTTACCAGGAGGGTTATTGGTCACATCACGGATACAACCTCAGAAGAGGATGGAGACAGAGATAGAAGAGAATAAGAGCATCACAGGGAGGGAACTGAGGTGAAATAAGATGGATAAGAGGAGGATAAGAAGGCACCGAGCGGACGCAGGACAAGAGGAACAGTCAGGATAAGAAGGAGTAGAATAGATGTAGGGCAAGATGGGACAGAGGCAGGACAAGAAAGGACAGAGACAGTGTCAGAATGAGCAGAGGCAGGACAAGAAGAGACAGGCATTATCAGAAGGGACAGAGGCAACATAGGAAAAGACAGAGACCGTATCAGAAGGAGCAGAGGTAGTATAGGAAGGGACAGAGGCAGAACAAGAAAGTACAGATGGAGCATAGGAAGAGACAGAGGCAGTATAGCAAGGGGCAGAGGTAGTATAGGAAGGGTCAGTGGCAGTATAGGAAAGGACAGGCTGTATGGGAAGGGGCAGAGGCAGGACAAAAAAGGACAGGGAGTATAGGATGGGGCAGAGGCAGGACAAGAAGGGACAGGCAGTAAAGGAAGGGACAGAGGCAGCATAGGAAGGGGCAGAGGCAGCATAGGAAGGGATAGAGGCAGCATAGGAAGGGGCAGAGGTGCATAGGAAGGGACAGAGGCAGCATAGGAAGGGGAGGAGGCTGTATAGGAAGGGACAGAGGCAGTATAGAAAGGGGCAGAGGCAGAATAGGAAGGGACAGAAGATGTACAAAAGCAATATCAGAAAGAATAGAGGCAGCATAAGAACAATCTTGTACAAGAAAAATTAGAGGCAAAACCAGAAGGAACAGAGGCAGGACAGGGACAGAGGGAGCAAATTGATAAACAGAGGAAGGAACAGGGTCAGTATAAGAAGGGGCAGAGACTATACAAGAAGGAACAAAGGTAAATCTAAAAGGGACCGAGGCAGAATAAGAAGGAGCCTGGGTAAGACGAGAAAGAATACAAGTAAGACCAGAAGTGACAGAAGAAGTAACATAATGAAGACATTAACCTAAGTAGAAGGAATAGAGGCCGGACCAGAAGCCACGCATGTTCCCTCATATAAAGGGGCCATTAAAATGTTGTAATTTTTCCATCTGTAATGGATCCTCAGAATGTGGAGTCCATCTTGTTAATGGATCACTTGATTAATTACATGAAAAGTCTCTTTCCAACAACTTCTCCTCTGGCCTTAACTTAACCTGCGCCTCTAACTAACAGGAGATGAAGTGGAGGCCATCAATTATACATGGATCTCTGCCGCGGCTCCTTGTTACTCAGCTCTGCTGCATTTAACATGAAGCCGGGATGTAGGGGACTTGTTTTTGTGTTAGTAAAATGAAGAAAAAAATATATAGAAATTGATCATTTTTCCTTCTTGTTGTGCATATTTTCAATTTTAGAAAAATGGAAGATTTTGCCCAATTTTTCTTTCACATACTAGCGTTGTATAAAATCAATCTGTCGTGCGGAGAGGTTTAGATTTAGGCCGATGTTGATGGTTCTAGCTTTTAGCAGGTCTTGGATGCCGGAAAGATCCCTTGAAACGCTAATATTTTTGCTTTCAGTCACCACTAGGGGGAGCACAATGTGTCCAGATTTAATATGGCGCTCAATGAGAGTTGTATACATCCGGACGCAGTGTGCTCCCCCTAGTGGTGGCTTCAGGCAGAAACAAATTGGTAAATGATTCTAAACCTATGCAGCAAAATAAATGGAACCCTAAGCCTTTTTTTAAGATCTATAATGAGATTAATTAATTCAGAATTTTATATGCACTTTAATAAATTAAATTCTAGTTTTTTTTTTTAATCTAGTGCGCCCCCTTGCCTATGGTATAACCGATTGACGTATCTGCAACTAAGGTAAATTCTATACAATAGTCATGCTAACTAACTGATAAACTGCTTAAAGTAAGAGCATACGCCAAGCCAGTCCCCGCAGCAGCCCGTCCCCTCCACTTCTATCTGATATCTGCAGAATGGCTTCCTCGGAGGTCCTTTTCTTACAGCTAGTTATTTCCTATCTTAATTGTATGCCATTTACCTTCTCGAGGTGCCTGCACTGAGTCTAGACAGGCGCTGATCAATGCTGCTACATATTCCCCAACATGTAATTAATCTGTCACTGGTGTTTCGCTCCCTATGCAATATTGTTATTAAAGGTTATCAAACAATGAAGTGGTTAAACGGAAGCGCGCCCTGCGCCGGGGACCGTGCGCCGACCGCCATGCTGAGTTAAAAGCTTTTCCTACAATTGTGGGGGGGGGATTTTACTGGTTTAATTAGACTGCTCTATTAATATTTTATTTCAAAAGGCTTTTATTTTCCCATTGATTAGGAGAAGAAAGCCCCTATTGTCAAAATACATTGAATGCTTCAACAGGCGACGGAGAATTTCTTTGACTTTTTTTTTTTCTTTTCTCTCTCTGAAGGAAGCAAGTGTTATTATAGGGCTTTTATTATTTGGCTTTTTATAGACTGGGGCCCTACATGGGCCCCATCAGACCAAGGATTGGGGGATTGAATCGGCACGTTAAACACTGTTTTAACCCCTGTTTATAGGCCCTATTGGGGTATCTGGGTATCTGAGAGGGAGTTCTCCTGAAAACCGTGGATATATTCCTGGAGGACCCCCCCATGCATGTATTAAATGCTCATTTATTCATTTGAATGGACGAGGTGTAATACCAAATATCCCCTGTAGAGGCCACTGCAGGGAAAATGTATATCCAGCTTTCCTAGATGAACGCCAAGGGTTTGAGTCTTTAGAAAAAAAAAAGTTTGTTGATTGATGGCCCCATTTAATTTTCACCTTTAGGATGCAACAGATATTTTTTATATAATTGTAATCACTAAAATTATTTATTGTTTCTAATTACATTTGATATATATATATATATATATATATATATATATATATATATATATATATATATATTACAGACCAAAAGTTTGGACACACCTTCTCATTTAAAGATTTTTCTGTATTTTCATGACTATGAACATTGTAAATTCACACTGAAGGCATCAAAACTATGAATTAACACATGTGGAATTATATACTTAACAAAAAAGTGTGAAACAACTGAAATTATGTCTTATATTCTAGGTTCTTCAAAGTAGCCACCTTCTGCTTTGATGACTGCTTTGCACACTCTTGGCATTCTCTTGATGAGCTTCAAGAGGTAGTCACCGGGAATGGTTTTCACTTCACAGGTGTGCCCTGTCAGGTTTAATAAGTAGGATTTCTTGCCTTATAAATGGGGTTGGGACCATCAGTTGTGTTGAGCAGAAGTCTGGTGGATACACAGCTGATAGTCCTACTGAATAGACTGTTAGAACTTGTATAATGGCAAGAAAAAAGCAGCTAAGTAAATAAAAACGAGTGGCCATCATTACTTTAAGAAATGAAGGTCACTCAGTCGGTCGAAAAAATTGGGAAAACTTTGAAAGTGTCCCCAAGTGCAGTTGCAAAAACCATTAAGCAACAAAGAAACTGGCTCACATGAGAACCGCCCCAGGAAAGGAAGACCAAGAGTCACCTCTGCTTCTGAGGATAAGTTTATCCGAGTCACCGGCCTCAGAAATCACAGGTTAACAGCAGCTCAGATTAGAGACCAGGTCAATGCCACACAGAGTTCTAGCAGCAGACACATCTCTACAACAACTGTTAAGAGGAAACTTTGTGCAGCAGGCCTTCATGGTAAAATAGCTGCTAGGAAACCACTGCTAAGGACAGGCAACAAGCAGAAGAGACTTGTTTGGGCTAAAGAACACAAGGAATGGACATTAGACCAGTGGAAATCTGTGCTTTGGTCTGATGAGTCCAAATTTGAGATCTTTGGTTCCAACCACCGTGTCTTTGTGCGACGCAGAAAAGGTGAATGGATGGACTCTACATGCCTGGTTCCCACCGTGAAGCATGGAGGAGGAGGTGTGATGGTGTGGGGGGGCTTTGCTGGTGACACTGTTGGGGATTTATTCAAAATTGAAGGCGTACTGAACCAGCATGGCTACCACAGCATCTTGCAGCGGCATGCTATTCCATCCGGTTTGCGTTTAGTTGGACCATCATTTATTTTTCAACAGGACAATGACCCCAAACACACCTCCAGGCTGTGCAAGGGCTTTTTGACCAAGAAGCAGAGTGATGGGGGGCTACGTCAGATGACCTGGCCCCCACAGTCACCAGACCTGAACCCAATCGAGATGGTTTGGGGTGAGCTGGACCGCAGAGTGAAGGCAAAAGGGCCAACAAGTGCTAAGCATCTCTGGGAACTCCTTCAAGATTGTTGGAAGACCATTCCCGGTGACTACCTCTTGAAGCTCATCAAGAGAATGCCAAGAGTGTGCAAAGCAGTCATCAAAGCAAAAGGTGACTACTTTGAAGAACCTAGAATATAAGACATAATTTCAGTTGTTTCACACTTTTTTGTTAAGTATATAATTCCACATGTGTTAATTCATAGTTTTGATGCCTTCAGTGTGAACGTACAATTTTCATAGTCATGGAAATGCAGAAAAATCTTTAAATGAGAAGGTGTGTCCAAACCTTTGGTCTGTACTATATATATATATATATATATATATATATATATATATATATTTTTTTTTATATTACATTATAATATTTATATAAACCAACACTTCGAAGCCTGTGCACATGAAATAAATAAGCTTCTGCTAGAGCATACTTTATTGAAGACATTTATTATTATTTAACACATTTATTATTATTATTTATTAAACACATTTATTAACATTAATTAAAAACTGATAATCTGACATTTTTTACTCAAACATAAATAAAAAGCAGCGTTACACATACACAAAAAGGTGCAAAATTATGCAGAGTATTTACTAGGCCAGTGCAAAAGGAGAAAAAGGTATAAGGAATCTAACCTTCCCTCAAGTGTGGGGATAGGTGACCTTCTCTCGACATAGTCCCCTCTATCTGCAGATTTCTTATATTTAATCTGAGAGCAGCATGATGTAATCCAGCAATCTGTCACTTACTGGGCTGTGTGCTGTAGTCTTAATACAATCAGCTTTTTATTAGCAGGAGATTATCACTAGAGGACTAGGTGTCACGTGCCAAGCAGTCTAGCTTATCTGTAATCCCCGCCTCCACCACTGATTGGCTGACGATGTAAAGTGTAAGGAGTAAGCTGCCAATCAGGTGTGTGTGGGCGGGGTTATACACAGATAAGCATTCCGAGTATTGCCACAGCTACCGCAGAGAAAACATAGATTTTATGAAAAGCGCACCAGGCAGCCCAGTCAGTGACACATCCCTGGAATCAGGCTCTCTGCCCCTAAATCATGTTGTTCTCAGATTCCATAGCAAAATCCTGCTGACAGATTGCATTTAAGAAGCTTTATTGGAAAACAATCCCCACTTTCTGCAATGCTGGAGTTGATGATGGGGATCTAAGGGGTTTTGTGTCCTCCTGAAATTTCTATCTTGGAGACTTTTAGGCCAGCAAATACGGTATTTCCAGTGAAAAAGAGCATGCAAATGAGCTCTCCTCCAGAAGGAAGAAAGGTGATGGAAGTAGCTCTGCCCTAGAAATCAATGTCTAATGATATTAAGCCAAACCAGGGGCTTCTTCAAAAGAAATTGACACCTTGCAGAGATGTAGTGGGGTACTGTTAGTCCTTATGGGGACCTCCACCTGCGGAGGCTTGTAAGCCATACAGTGGCCAGGAGCCTCCAACATTTGTAAATGCTACAGACCCTAATGATCACAGCATCTCAGGGGTTAGACACTCCTATCAAACACCGAACTGTGTGTATAAATGATCATGAACCAGGAGGATCAGGATGAACAGTACTGTAGCGGATGGAGAACTGATTGAATTGGTGCATGATGTTCGAGGGCTTTCCCTGGAGGATCAGCACCATGGACAGCCGCACAAGTCTGTGATTGCTAAAGCAAGAAGTTATGGCCGGAGCTGTGCGCCGATTTACATATTCTCCTGATACAACAGAAAGGACTTTTTTAGACTAATAATTTGTACATAAATGGAAGAAGCCGTTTATACAGAGATGTGATTTGCAGCTGAATCGGCCGCCCTGGAGCTGCATTAATGCTGCCACATTACAGATGTGGTTCTGAAGCGAAGACGTCACATGGGAATAACCCACTGGGTTTCATGCCATGAATTCTGAAGAGCAAATAAGTCGCACATGATCTGTAGCGAGACTCGTGACTCGTCCTTCAGAGCGGCCGCAGGGGAGCGGTTCGGCTTTTAGAGAAAATTCTCTACTAAGATTTCATGATTTCCCACTTGTAATTTTCCTAAATCTTCTCCTTTCCAGTTGTAAGATCTTCATCTTCTCTGAAATTTTAACTTGTAATTATTTCTCTACAGTCACAGTACAGAAAGCAAGACTGCAAATCTGCAGCCACTCCTGGAAACTCAAAATTCACTGCCAAACCCTTAATATCTGCGGCGTAGCACTAGCTTCTATATACAAGAACATAACTACTATAATACTGCCCCCTATGTACAAGAATATAACTACTATAATACTGCCCCTATGTACAAGAATATAACTACTATAATACTGCTTCTATATACAAGAACATAACTACTATAATACTGCCCCCTATGTACAAGAACATAACTACTATAATACTGTCCCTATGTACAAGAATATAACTACTATAATACTGCCCCTATGTACAAGAATATAACTACTATAATACTGCTCCTATGTACAAGAATATAACTACTATAATACTGCTCCAAATAACTACTATAATACTGCCCCTATATACAAGAACATAACTACTATAATACTGCCCCTATGTACAAGAATATAACTACTATAATACTGCCCCTATGTACAAGAATATAACTACTATAATACTGCTCCAAATAACTACTATAATACTGCCCCTATATACAAGGACATAACTACTATAATACTGCTCCTATGTACAAGAATATAACTACTATAATACTGCTCCTATGTACAAGAATATAACTACTATAATACTGCCCCTATGTACAAGATTATAACTACTATAATACTGCTCCTATATACAAAAATATAACTACTATAATACTGCCCCTATGTACAAGAATATAACTACTATAATACTGTCCCTATATACAAGAATATAACTACTATAATACTGCCCCTATATACAAGAATATAACTACTATAATACTGCCCCTATATACAAGAATATACTATAATACTGTACCTATGTACATGAATATAACTACTATAATACTGCCCCCTATGTACAAGAATATAACTACTATAATACTGCCCCTATGTACAAGAATATAACTACTATAATACTGCCCCTATGTACAAGATTATAACTACTATAATACTGCTCCTATATACAAAAATATAACTACTATAATACTGCCCCTATGTACAAGAATATAACTACTATAATACTGTCCCTATATACAAGAATATAACTACTATAATACTGCCCCTATATACAAGAATATAACTACTATAATACTGCCCCTATATACAAGAATATACTATAATACTGTACCTATGTACATGAATATAACTACTATAATACTGCCCCTATGTACAAGAATATACAGTGGGGCAAAAAAGTATTTAGTCAGTCAGCAATAGTGCAAGTTTCACCACTTAAAAAGATGAGAGGCGTCTGTAATTTACATCATGGGTAGACCTCAACTATGGGAGACAAACTGAGAAAAAAAAATCCAGAAAATCACATTGTCTGTTTTTTTATCATTTTTTTGCATATTATGGTGGAAAATAAGTATTTGGTCAGAAACAAACAATCAAGATTTCTGGCTCTCACAGACCTGTAACTTCTTCTTTAAGAGTCTCCTCTTTCCTCCACTCATTACCTGTAGTAATGGCACCTGTTTAAACTTGTTATCAGTATAAAAAGACACCTGTGCACACACTCAAACAGTCTGACTCCAAACTCCACTATGGTGAAGACCAAAGAGCTGTCAAAGGACACCAGAAACAAAATTGTAGCCCTGCACCAGGCTGGGAAGACTGAATCTGCAATAGCCAACCAGCTTGGAGTGAAGAAATCAACAGTGGGAGCAATAATTAGAAAATGGAAGACATACAAGACCACTGATAATCTCCCTCGATCTGGGGCTCCACGCAAAATCCCACCCCGTGGGGTCAGAATGATCACAAGAACGGTGAGCAAAAATCCCAGAACCACGCGGGGGGACCTAGTGAATGAACTGCAGAGAGCTGGGACCAATGTAACAAGGCCTACCATAAGTAACACACTACGCCACCATGGACTCAGATCCTGCAATGCCAGATGTGTCCCACTGCTTAAGCCAGTACATGTCCGGGCCCATCTGAAGTTTGCTAGAGAGCATTTGGATGGTCCAGAGGAGTTTTGGGAGAATGTCCTATGGTCTGATGAAACCAAACTGGAACTGTTTGGTAGAAACACAACTTGTCGTGTTTGGAGGACAAAGAATACTGAGTTGCATCCATCAAACACCATACCTACTGTAAAGCATGGTGGTGGAAACATCATGCTTTGGGGCTGTTTCTCTGCAAAGGGGCCAGGACGACTGATCCGGGTACATGAAAGAATGAATGGGGCCATGTATCGTGAGATTTTGAGTGCAAACCTCCTTCCATCAGCAAGGGCATTGAAGATGAAACGTGGCTGGGTCTTTCAACATGACAATGATCCAAAGCACACCGCCAGGGCAACGAAGGAGTGGCTTCGTAAGAAGCATTTCAAGGTCCTGGAGTGGCCTAGCCAGTCTCCAGATCTCAACCCTATAGAAAACCTTTGGAGGGAGTTGAAAGTCCGTGTTGCCAAGCGAAAAGCCAAAAACATCACTGCTCTAGAGGAGATCTGCATGGAGGAATGGGCCAACATACCAACAACAGTGTGTGGCAACCTTGTGAAGACTTACAGAAAACGTTTGACCTCTGTTATTGCCAACAAAGGATATATTACAAAGTATTGAGATGAAATTTTGTTTCTGACCAAATACTTATTTTCCACCATAATATGCAAATAAAATGTTAAAAAAACAGACAATGTGATTTTCTGGATTTTTTTTCTCAGTTTGTCTCCCATAGTTGAGGTCTACCTATGATGTAAATTACAGACGCCTCTCATCTTTTTAAGGGATGGAACTTGCACTATTGCTGACTGACTAAATACTTTTTTGCCCCACTGTAACTACTATAATACTGCCCCTATGTACAAGAATATAACTGCTATAATACTGCTCCAAATAACTACTATAATACTGCCCCTATATACAAGAACATAACTACTATAATACTGCCCTCTATGTACAAGAATATATCTACTCTAATACTGCCCCTATGTACATGAATATAACTACTATAATACTGCCCCCTATGTACAAGAATATAACTACTATAATACTGCCCCTATGTACAAGAATATATCTACTCTAATACTGCCCCTATGTACAAGAATATAACTACTATAATACTGCCCCTATGTACAAGAATATAACTACTATAATACTGCCCCTGTGTACAAGAATATAACTACTATAATACTGCCCCTATGTACAAGAATATAACTACTATAATACTGCTCCTATGTACAAGAATATAACTACTATAATACTGCTCCTATGTACAAGAATATAACTACTATAATACTGCCCCCTATGTATGGTAATATAACTACTATAATACTGCCCCCTATGTACAAGAATATAACTACTATAATACTGCCCCCTATGTACGGTAATATAACTACTATAATACTGCTCCTATGTACGGTAATATAACTACTATAATACTGCTCCTATGTACAAGAATATAACTACTATAATACTGCCCCCTATGTATGGTAATATAACTACTATAATAATGCCCCCTATGTACAAGAATATAACTACTATAATACTGCCCCCTATGTACAGTAATATAACTACTATAATACTGCCCCCTATGTATGGTAATATAACTACTATAATACTGCCCCCTATGTACAAGAATATAACTACTATAATACTGCCCCCTATGTACGGTAATATAACTACTATAATACTGCTCCTATGTACAAGAATATAACTACTATAATACTGCTCCTATGTACAAGAATATAACTACTATAATACTGCCCCCTATGTACAGTAATATAACTACTATAATACTGCCCCCTATGTATGGTAATATAACTACTATAATACTGCCCCCTATGTACAAGAATATAACTACTATAATACTGCCCCCTATGTACGGTAATATAACTACTATAATACTGCTCCTATGTACGGTAATATAACTACTATAATACTGCTCCTATGTACAAGAATATAACTACTATAATACTGCCCCCTATGTATGGTAATATAACTACTATAATAATGCCCCCTATGTACAAGAATATAACTACTATAATACTGCCCCCTATGTACAGTAATATAACTACTATAATACTGCCCCCTATGTATGGTAATATAACTACTATAATACTGCCCCCTATGTACAAGAATATAACTACTATAATACTGCCCCCTATGTACGGTAATATAACTACTATAATACTGCTCCTATGTACGGTAATATAACTACTATAATACTGATCCTATGTACAAGAATATAACTACTATAATACTGCCCCCTATGTATGGTAATATAACTACTATACTAATTCCCCCTATGTACAAGAATATAACTACTATAATACTGCCCCCTATGTACAGTAATATAACTACTATAATACTGCCCCCTATGTATGGTAATATAACTACTATAATACTGCCCCCTATGTACAAGAATATAACTACTATAATACTGCCCCCTATGTACAAGAATATAACTACTATAATACTGCCCCTATGTACAAGAATATAACTACTATAATACTGCCCTCTATGTACAAGAATATATCTACTCTAATACTGCCCCTATGTACATGAATATAACTACTATAATACTGCCCCCTATGTACAAGAATATAACTACTATAATACTGCCCCTATGTACAAGAATATATCTACTCTAATACTGCCCCTATGTACAAGAATATAACTACTATAATACTGCCCCTATGTACAAGAATATAACTACTATAATACTGCCCCTGTGTACAAGAATATAACTACTATAATACTGCCCCTATGTACAAGAATATAACTACTATAATACTGCCCCTATGTACAAGAATATAACTACTATAATACTGCTCCTATGTACAAGAATATAACTACTATAATACTGCCCCCTATGTATGGTAATATAACTACTATAATACTGCCCCCTATGTATGGTAATATAACTACTATAATACTGCCCCCTATGTACAAGAATAAAACTACTATAATACTGCCCCCTATGTACAGTAATATAACTACTATAATACTGCCCCCTATGTATGGTAATATAACTACTATAATACTGCCCCCTATGTACAAGAATATAACTACTATAATACTGCCCCCTATGTACAGTAATATAACTACTATAATACTGCCCCTATGTACAAGAATATAACTACTATAATACTGCCCCTATGTACAAGAATATAACTACTATAATACTGCCCCTATGTACAAGAATATAACTACTATAATACAGCCCCTATGTTCAGGAATATAACTACTATAATACTGCTCCTATGTACAGTAATATAACTAATATAATACTGCTCCTATGTACAAGAATATAACTACTATAATACTGCCCCCTATGTACAAGACTATAACTACTATAATACTGCTCCTATGTACAAGAATATAACTACTATAATACTGCCCCCTATGTACAGTAATATAACTACTATAATACTGCCCCTATGTACAAGAATATAACTACTATAATACTGCCCCTACGTACAAGAATATAACTACTATAATACTGCACCTATGTACAAGAATATAACTGCTATAATACTGCTCCTATGTACAGGAATATAACTACTATAATACTGCCCCTATGTACAAGAATATAACTACTATAATACTGCTCCTATGTACAAGAATATAACTACTATAATACTGCCCCTATGTACAAGAATATACTGTAACTACTATAATACTGCTCCCTATGTACGGTAATATAACTACTATAATACTGCCTCTATATACAAGAATATAACTACTATAATACTGCTCCTATGTACAAGAATATAACTACTATAATACTGCCCCTATGTACAAGAATATAACTACTATAATACTGCACCTATGTACAAGAATATAACTGCTATAATACTGCCCCTATGTACAAGAATATAACTACTATAATACTGCACCTACAGTGGGGCAAAAAAGTATTTAGTCAGTCAGCAATAGTGCAAGTTCCACCACTTAAAAAGATGAGAGGCGTCTGTAATTTACATCATAGGTAGACCTCAACTATGGGAGACAAACTGAGAAAAAAAAATCCAGAAAATCATATTGTCTGTTTTTTTAACATTTTATTTGCATATTATGGTGGAAAATAAGTATTTGGTCAGAAACAAAATTTCATCTCATTACTTTGTAATATATCCTTTGTTGGCAATGACAGAGGTCAAACGTTTTCTGTAAGTCTTCACAAGGTTGGCACACACTGTTGGTGGTATGTTGGCCCATTCCTCCATGCAGATCTCCTCTAGAGCAGTGATGTTTTTGGCTTTTCACTTGGCAACACGGACTTTCAACTCCCTCCAAAGGTTTTCTATAGGGTTGAGATCTGGAGACTGGCTAGGCCACTCCAGGACCTTGAAATGCTTCTTACGAAGCCACTCCTTCGTTGCCCTGGCGGTGTGCTTTGGATCATTGTCATGTTGAAAGACCCAGCCACGTTTCATCTTCAATGCCCTTGCTGATGGAAGGAGGTTTGCACTCAAAATCTCACGATACATGGCCCCATTCATTCTTTCATGTACCCGGATCAGTCGTCCTGGCCCCTTTGCAGAGAAACAGCCCCAAAGCATGATGTTTCCACCACCATGCTTTACAGTAGGTATGGTGTTTGATGGATGCAACTCATTATTCTTTTTCCTCCAAACACGACAAGTTGTGTTTCTACCAAACAGTTCCAGTTTGGTTTCATCAGACCATAGGACATTCTCCCAAAACTCCTCTGGATCATCCAAATGCTCTCTAGCAAACTTCAGACGGGCCCGGACATGTACTGGCTTAAGCAGTGGGACACATCTGGCACTGCAGGATCTGAGTCCATGGTGGCGTAGTGTGTTACTTATGGTAGGCCTTGTTACATTGGTCCCAGCTCTCTGCAGTTCATTCACTAGGTCCCCCCGCGTGGTTCTGGGATTTTTGCTCACCGTTCTTGTGATCATTCTGACCCCACGGGGTGGGATTTTGCGTGGAGCCCCAGATCGAGGGAGATTATCAGTGGTCTTGTATGTCTTCCATTTTCTACTTATTGCTCCCACTGTTGATTTCTTCACTCCAAGCTGGTTGGCTATTGCAGATTCAGTCTTCCCAGCCTGGTGCAGGGTTACAATTTTGTTTCTGGTGTCCTTTGACAGCTCTTTGGTCTTCACCATAGTGGAGTTTGGAGTCAGACTGTTTGAGGGTGTGCACAGGTGTCTTTTTATCCTGATAACAAGTTTAAACAGGTGCCATTACTACAGGTAATGAGTGGAGGAAAGAGGAGACTCTTAAAGAAGAAGTTACAGGTCTGTGAGAGCCAGAAATCTTGATTGTTTGTTTCTGACCAAATACTTATTTTCCACCATAATATGCAAAAAAATGATAAAAAAACAGACAATGTGATTTTCTGGATTTTTTTTTCTCAGTTTGTCTCCCATAGTTGAGGTCTACCTATGATGTAAATTACAGACGCCTCTCATCTTTTTAAGTGGTGGAACTTGCACTATTGCTGACTGACTAAATACTTTTTTGCCCCACTGTATGTACAAGAATATAACTGCTATAATACTGCTCCTATGTACAGGAATATAACTACTATAATACTGCCCCTATGTACAAGAATATAACTACTATAATACTGCTCCCTATGTACGGTAATATAACTACTATAATACTGCCTCTATATACAAGAATATAACTACTATAATACTGCCCCTATGTACAAGAATATAACTACTATAATACTGCCCCTATGTACAAGAATATAACTACTATAATACTGCACCTATGTACAAGAATATAACTGCTATAATACTGCTCCTATGTACAGGAATATAACTACTATAATACTGCTCCTATGTACAAGAATATAACTACTATAATACTGCTCCCTATGTACGGTAATATAACTACTATAATACTGCTCCTATGTACAAGAATATAACTACTATAATACTGCCCCTATGTACAAGAATATAACTACTATAATACTGCTCCCTATGTACGGTAATATAACTACTATAATACTGCTCCTATGTACAAGAATATAACTACTATAATACTGCTCCCTATGTACGGTAATATAACTACTATAATACTGCCTCTGTGTAGTTTAGAATGTGATTTATCTTGCCCTTACATTTGGATATAAGAGGTATGTTGTGAATTATCTTCGATTTGATCCTTTCTTTTTCAGCTTCATCTTTTCGCTTACTGTAATCTGCAGTTGATGATATTATCAGGGCATTAAATCACCATTCATATTCTATTTTACCTAATTGCAGATACAAATACAGACAGAGATCGATACGATACGAGAGCTCTGCCGTTCATCATCTCAGACATGTCGATCCATTTACATGGGACTGACTCATGGATCATTTTGCAGGTAGAAGGAAATCTATATTACAGTGTATATTAGGTCCAGACAGTGACTACAGATGGAGGCAAAGCATCGATCTGCATATTGTGCGGGACCTAATGGAGGTGTGATGTCACCCGGAGGCTGCGTCTGATGAGATCAGTGTCCAGTGTTATCTGTATCATAGAGATCCATCATCTAAAGCCAAATGTATCAATATTACATGTGAGAATTATAATATTGTATCATTCCGGAGAAGAATTTTTAATGCTGTCACCTCTGATACTTCTATGTCCACCATGTATCGTATTACGGAATTATCCCAGATCAGAAGGATTCTGTGTAGTATATACCGTATACCTACACGATGTGACCTCCATACATAGACTGAGAATTATCCCATAAATGTATGTGAAGACGGAAAAGCCGTAATCTGGATAAACATCCTTCCGTAACGTGTAAAATAGGAAAATAAATTGGATTATCCCCTTTGGAACAGGGTAACGAGAATGTAAAATAACAGTTTCCCAAGTATATACATATATATTCACCGTAACAAGTCGTCGCCACCTGTACTTCGCTGGTATTTGGTTTATAAAACACTTATTTATTTGCTCTTTTTTATGTAATTTTTATGGATGTATTAAGATTTGTGCCGGCGGCTCATGTAAAGTGCCCATTTATGATGTTAGCCGGCAATTTTAGCAGTCATATGCTATATATTTTTATAAGACAGAATGATCACTTTATGGTTCGTGCCTCAATTACCCTTCTACCGTACCAGAAGGCATGAGAATGAATTTTACTACTCAATGTCAGCTGGCTGCCCCTTAAGCCAATAAAATATGATGCATTTTTTTAATTTTTTAATTTTATTTTATAGGAGAATATTTTTAATAAGAGTACAGTTGAGAACTAGCGCTCTCGATAAAACGAATGCACTGTATGATTTTTAGCGCAAGGACTAAGGTTGTGCCTGATACATTGTTCTCCTTTTAGTTGTCTTTGGACCTGGAATGATAGCTCTACAGATAGTGGGTTGGACACCGTTACAGTGTATCAGAAGACAGTAAACTGAATTTTAGTGCCCAGTGTCAGGCAGTTGTCTCTAAATGTTGGAGTCCTAGAGAGAGCACTTCAGGCGAAATGCAGTGTCAGGGCCAATGTGGAGTCGGATACAAGGACTCTCCCTTTAGTTGTCTTTTGACTTATAGCTTTACAGATAGTGAGTTGGACACCTTTACACTGTATTAGAAGACAGTAAACTGAATTTTAGTGCCCAGTGTCAGGCAGCTGTCTTTAAATCTTGGAGTCCTAGAGAGAGCACTGTTGTGAATTCTGTGGCAGAGCTCCCTCCTGTGGTCACAAGTGGTACTTCGGCTGATTCTCTCTGTGAGCTTCTGTTGGTGGAGGGAAGTGGTACTGCGGCTTCTGAGTTTCCTCCCTCAGGTGATCTGGTGAGGTCGTTAGGTGCTTCTCTACTTAACTCCACCTAATGCTTTGATCCTGGCTTCCTGTCAATGTTCCAGTGTTGGACTTGCTTTTCCCTGGATCATTCCTGTGGCCTGCTGCTCTGCATAGCTAAGTTCTTCTTTGCTATTTGTTTGCTATTTTTTCTGTCCAGCTTGTCTAATTTGTTGCTGGAAGCTCTGGGACGCAAAGGGTGTACCTCCGTGCCGTTAGTTCGGTACGGAGGGTCTTTTTGCCCCCTTTGCGTGGTTTTCTTTAGGGTTTTGTGTAGACTGCAAAGTTACCTTTTCTATCCTCGATCTGTTAAGAAAGTCGGGCCTCACTTTGCTGAATCTGTTTCATCTCTACGTTTGTCTTTTCATCTTAACTCACAGTCATTATATGTGGGGGGCTGCCTTTTCCTTTGGGGTATTTCTCTG
Source organism: Ranitomeya imitator (assembly GCF_032444005.1). Taxonomy (NCBI): domain Eukaryota; kingdom Metazoa; phylum Chordata; class Amphibia; order Anura; family Dendrobatidae; genus Ranitomeya; species Ranitomeya imitator. The sequence goes on along the minus strand of NC_091286.1, from coordinate 21,166,837 downwards.
AGGCAAGGTAGGCTTATTTTCTATCTTCAGGCTAGTTAGTTTCTCAGGCTGTGCCGAGTTGCATAGGCAGAGTTAGGCGCAATCCACGGCTGCCTCTAGTGTTGTTTGGAGAGGATCAGGGATTGCGGTCTGCAGAGTTCCCACGTCTCAGAGCTCGTTCTATGATCTTGGGTTATTGCCAGGTCACTGTATGTGCGCTGACCTCTATGTCCATTGTGGTACTGAATTGCCTTTCATAACAGTACAGGAAGCCAAAAGTACTAATGATTCTCAATAGAGGGAAAAAAGAAGTTCTGAGACCATTTTTTTTTCTTTGCACTGTGTTTTGCCTTTTTTTTCCCCTAGACATTTGGGTAGTTCAGTACACAGGTGTAGCGATGGACATTAGAAGTCTGTCTTCATTTGTGGATCAACTCTTACAAAATATCTTACAAAATATTCAAGACACTATTGATCAGAAAGATATGTTGGAACCAAGAATTCCTATTCCTGATTTGTTTTTTGGAGATAGAACTAAGTTTCTGAGTTTCAAAAATAATTGTAAATTATTTCTGGCCTTGAAACCTCGCTCCTCTGGTGATCCAGTTCAACAGGTTTTGATTGTTATTTCTTTTTTGCGCGGCGACCCTCAGGACTGGGCATTTTCTCTTGCGCCAGGAGATCCTGCATTGAGTAATATCGATGCGTTTTTCCTGGTTCTCGGATTGCTGTACGATGAACCTAATTCAGTGGATCAGGCAGAGAAAAATTTGCTGGCTCTTTGTCAGGGTCAGGATGAGATAGAGGTATATTGCCAGAAATTTAGAAAGTGGTCCGTGCTCACTCAATGGAATGAATCTGCGCTGGCAGCTATGTTCAGAAAGGGTCTCTCTGAAGCCCTTAAGGATGTCATGGTGGGATTTCCTATGCCTGCTGGTTTCAATGAGTCTATGTCTATGGCCATTCAGATCAGTCGACGCGTGAGCGTAAATCTGTGCACCATTTGGCGGTATTACCTGAGCTTAAACCTGAGCCTATGCAGTGCGATAGGACTTTGACCAGAGTTAAACGGCAAGAACACAGACGTCTGAATGGGCTGTGTTTCTACTGTGGTGATTCCACTCATGCTATCTCTGATTGTCCTAAGCGCACTAAGCGGTTCGCTAGGTCTGCCACCATTGGTACGGTACAGTCAAAATTTCTTCTGTCCGTTACCTTGATCTGCTCTTTGTCATCGTATTCTGTCATGGCATTTTTGGATTCAGGCGCTGCCCTGAATTTGATGGACTTGGAGTATGCTAAGCGTTGTGGGTTTCTCTTAGAGCCCTTGCAGTGTCCTATTCCATTGAGAGGAATTGATGCTACGCCTTTGGCCAAGAATAAGCCTTAATACTGGACCCAGCTGACCATGTGCATGGCTCCTGCACATCAGGAGGTTATTCGCTTTCTGGTGTTGCATAATCTGCATGATGTGGTCGTGTTGGGGTTGCCATGGCTACAAGCCCATAATCCAGTATTAGATTGGAAATCCATGTCGGTGTCCAGCTGGGGTTGTCAGGGGGTACTTGGTGATGTTCCATTTCTGTCAATTTCGTCATCCACCCCTTCTGAGGTTCCAGAGTTCTTGTCTGATTACCGGGATGTATTTGATGAGCCCAAGTCCGATGCCCTACCTCCGCATAGGGATTGTGATTGTGCTATCAATTTGATTCCTGGTAGTAAATTCCCAAAAGGTCGACTGTTTAATTTATCCGTACCTGAGCACGCCACTATGCGCAGTTATGTGAAGGAATCCCTGGAGAAGGGGCATATTCGCCCGTCATCGTCGCCATTAGGAGCAGGGTTCTTTTTTGTAGCCAAGAAGGATGGTTCGCTGAGACCTTGTATAGATTACCGCCTTCTAAATAAGATCACGGTTAAATTTCAGTACCCATTGCCATTGTTATCTGATTTGTTTGCTCGGATTAAGGGGGCTAGTTGGTTCACCAAGATAGATCTTCGTGGTGCGTATAATCTGGTGCGAATCAGGCGAGGAGTGTTGTGAATTCTGTGGCTGAGTTCACTTCTGTGGTCACAAGTGGTATTGCAGTCTCTGGGCTTCCTCCCTCAGGTGTTTTGGTGAGCTCGTTGGCTGCCTTGCTATTTAGCTCCACCTGAGTCTGTCTTCCTTGCTCCTTGTCAATGTTCCAGTGTTGGATCTGAGCTACTGCATCTTTCCTTGGGCCTGCTGCTCTGCTAGATAAGTGCTTCTAGTTTGTTTTCTGTTTTTTCTGTCCAGCTTGCTATTAACTTTTGCTGGAAGCTCTGAGAAGCAAAGGGGTGCACCGCCGTGCTGTTAGTTCGGCACGGTGGGTCTTTTTGCCCCTTTGCGTGGTTTTCGTTTTAGGGTTTTTTGTAGACTGCATAGTTCTCTTTGCTATCCTCGCTCTGTCTAGAATATCGGGCCTCACTTTGCTGAATCTATTTCATTCCTACGTTTGTCTTTTCATCTTGCTAACAGTCATTATAGGTGGGGGGCTGCCTATTCCTTTGGGGTATTTCTCTGAGGTAAGTCAGGCTTGTATTTCTATCTTCAGGCTAGTCAGCTCCTCAGGCAGTGCCGAGTTGCATAGGTAGTTGATAGGCGCAATCCACTGCTGCTTATAGTTGTGTGAGGATAGATCAGGTACTGCAGTCTACAGAGATTCCACGTCTCAGAGCTCGTCCTATTGTTTTTGGTTATTGCCAGATCTCTGTATGTGCGCTGATTACTGCACGCTGTGTTGCCTGATTGCCAGCCATAACAGAGGAGATGAATGGAAAACTGCATTTAATACGCCCGAGGGTCATTTTGAGTATCTAGTGATGCCATTCGGACTTGCCAATGCTCCATCAGTGTTTCAGTCCTTTATGCATGACATCTTCCGAGAGTACCTGGATAAATTCCTGATTGTTTACTTGGATGACATTTTGATCTTCTCGGATGATTGGGAGTCTCATGTGAAGCAGGTCAGAACAGTTTTTCAGGTCCTGCGTGCTAATTCTTTGTTTGTGAAGGGATCAAAGTGTCTCTTTGGTGTGCAGAAGGTTTCATTTTTGGGGTTCATCTTTTCCCCTTCTACTATGGAGATGGATCCTGTTAAGGTCCAAGCCATCCATGATTGGACTCAGCCGACATCTCTGAAAAGTCTGCAAAAGTTCCTGGGCTTTGCTAATTTTTATCGTCGCTTCATGTGCAATTTTTCTAGTGTTGCCAAACCATTGACCGATTTGACCAAGAAGGGTGCTGATTTGGTCAGTTGGTCTTCTGCTGCTGTGGAAGCATTTCAAGAGTTGAAGCGTCGTTTTTCTTCTGCCCCTGTGTTGTGTCAACCAGATGTTTCTCTTCCGTTCCAGGTCAAGGTTGATGCTTCTGAGATTGGAGCAGGGGCTGTTTTGTCGCAGAGAGGTTCTGATTGCTCAGTGATGAAACCATGCGCTTTTTTTTCCAGGAAGTTTTCGCCTGCTGAGCGAAATTATGATGTGGGCAACCGAGAGTTGCTGGCCATGAAGTGGGCATTCGAGGAGGGGCGTCATTGGCTTGAAGGAGCTAAGCATCGCGTGGTGGTATTGACTGATCATAAGAACTTGACTTATCTTGAGTCTGCTAAGCGGTTGAATCCTAGACAGGCTCGTTGGTCGCTGTTTTTTGCCCGTTTTGACTTTGTGATTTCGTACCTTCCGGGCTCTAAAAATGTGAAGGCGGATGCTCTGTCTAGGAGTTTTGTGCCCGACTCTTCGGGTTTGTCTGAGCCGGCGGGTATCCTCAAGGAAGGAGTAATTGTGTCTGCCATCTCCCCTGATTTGCGGCGGGTGCTGCAAAAATTTCAGTCTAATAAACCTGATCGTTGTCCAGCGGAGAGACTGTTTGTCCCTGATAGGTGGACCAATAAAGTTATCTCTGAGGTTCATTGTTCGGTGTTGGCTGGTCGTCCTGGAATCTTTGGTACCAGAGAGTTGGTGGCTAGATCCTTTTGGTGGCCGTCTCTGTCGCGGGATGTGCGTGTTTTTGTGCAGTCCTGTGGGATTTGTGCTCGGGCTAAGCCCTGCTGTTCTCGTGCCAGTGGGTTGCTTTTGCCCTTGCCGGTCCCGAAGAGGCCTTGGACACATATCTCTATGGATTTTATTTCTGATCTTCCCGTTTCTCAAAAGATGTCAGTCATTTGGGTGGTCTGTGATCGCTTTTCTAAGATGGTCCATCTGGTACCCTTGTCTAAATTGCCTTCCTCCTCTGATTTGGTGCCATTGTTCTTCCAGCATGTGGTTCGTTTACATGGCATTCCAGAGAATATCGTTTTTGACAGAGGTTCCCAGTTTGTTTCAAGGTTTTGGCGAGCCTTTTGTGGTAGGATGGGCATTGACTTGTCTTTTTCCTTGGCTTTCCATCCTCAGACTAATGGCCAGACCGAACGAACCAATCGGACCTTGGAAACATATCTGAGATGCTTTGTTTCTGCCGATCAGGATGACTGGGTGTCCATTTTGCCTTTGGCTGAGTTCGCCCTTAATAATCGGGCCAGCTCGGCTACCTTGGTTTCGCCATTTTTCTGCAATTCTGGGTTCCATCCTCGTTTCTCTTCAGGACAGGTTGAGTCTTCGGACTGTCCTGGTGTGGATACTGTGGTGGACAGGTTGCAGCAGATTTGGACTCATGTAGTGGACAATTTGACCTTGTCCCAGGAGAAGGCTCAACGTTTCGCTAATCGCAGACGCCGTGTGGGTCCCCGACTTCGTGTTGGGGATCTGGTTTGGTTATCTTCTCGTCATATTCCTATGAAGGTTTCCTCTCCTAAGTTTAAACCTCGTTTCATTGGTCCGTATAGGATTTCTGAGGTTCTTAATCCTGTGTCTTTTCGTCTGACCCTTCCAGATTCTTTTTCCATACATTACGTATTCCATAGGTCATTGTTGCGGAGATACGTGGCACCTATGGTTCCATCTGTTGATCCTCCTGCCCCGGTTTTGGTGGAGGGGGAATTGGAGTATATTGTGGAGAAGATTTTGGATTCTCGTGTTTCTAGACGGAAACTCCAGTATCTGGTTAAATGGAAGGGTTATGCTCAGGAAGATAATTCCTGGGTTTTTGCCTCTGATGTCCATGCTCCAGATCTTGTTCGTGCCTTTCATGTGGCTCATCCTGGTCGGCCTGGGGGCTCTGTTGAGGGTTCGGTGACCCCTCCTCAAGGAGGGGGGGTACTGTTGTGAATTCTGTGGCAGAGCTCCCTCTTGTGGTCACAAGTGGTACTTCGGCTGATTCTCTCTGTGAGCTTCTGTTGGTGGAGGGAAGTGGTACTGCGGCTTCTGAGTTTCCTCCCTCAGGTGATCTGGTGAGGTCGTTAGGTGCTTCTCTACTTAACTCCACCTAATGCTTTGATCCTGGCTTCCTGTCAATGTTCCAGTGTTGGACTTGCTTTTCCCTGGATCATTCCTGTGGCCTGCTGCTCTGCATAGCTAAGTTCTTCTTTGCTATTTGTTTGCTATTTTTTCTGTCCAGCTTGTCTAATTTGTTGCTGGAAGCTCTGAGACACAAAGGGTGTACCTCCGTGCCGTTAGTTCGGTACGGAGGGTCTTTTTGTCCCCTTTGCGTGGTGTTCTTTAGGGTTTTGTGTAGACCGCAAAGTTACCTTTTCTATCCTCGATCTGTTAAGAAAGTCGGGCCTCACTTTGCTGAATCTATTTCATCTCTACGTTTGTCTTTTCATCTTACTCACAGTCATTATATGTGGGGGGCTGCCTTTTCCTTTGGGGTATTTCTCTGAGGCAAGGTAGGCTTGTTTTCTATCTTCAGGCTAGTTAGTTTCTCAGGCTGTGCCGAGTTGCATAGGCAGAGTTAGGCGCAATCCACGGCTGCCTCTAGTGTTGTTTGGAGAGGATTAGGGATTGCGGTCTGCAGAGTTCCCACGTCTCAGAGCTCGTTCTATGATTTTGGGTTATTGTCAGATCACTGTATGTGCTCTGACCGCTATGTCCATTGTAGTACTGAATTGCCTTTCATAACAGAGCACTTCAGGCGAAACGTAGTGTCAGGGCTAAGGTGGAGTCAGATACATGGATTCTCCCTTTATTTGTCTTTGGACCTGGAATGATAGCTTTACAGATAGTGAGTAGGACACCGTTACACTGTGTCAGAAGACAGTAAACTGAATTTTAGTGCCCAGTGTCAGGCAGCTGTCTCTAAATCTTGGAGTCCTAGAGAGAACACTTCAGGCGAAACGTAGTGTCAGGGCTAAGGTGGAGTCGGATACAAGGATTCTTCCTTTAGTTGTCTTTGGACCTGGAATGAAAGCTCTACAGATAGTGAGTAGGACACCGTTACACTGTATCAGAAGACAGTAAACTGAATTCTGGTGCTCAGTGTCAGGCAACTGCACCTAAACCTTGAAGGGGCACTCCAGTCGAGACATAGTGCAAGGACCAGTGGTGATGCCTGATGCGTTGATGAACAAAAGTTGATGCCTTGCATCCAATATTATAGCCATTTTCAAGGGATTTTCTCACCATTAGGGCGTATGAATTTCATGCACACACACTGGTGTGTAGACTTAACCCAACCATGTTCTCCCTTCTATTCCAGTTATGTTATGTAACTTTAACCCTGAACCTGTTCCCCAAAAGTAACATCTGCGATGCCTTCTGTTTAAAGGTGAGTTGTTATGTTGAGATGATCCTTTAAAGGGTCACCGTAATGTCTTTAATATGTAATACCGTCACATACCACATCACCATTTTGCTTATTGAAGCTCTCCCTCGTTCAGGCAAAGTGCTGTTATTAAAGGGAAGGCACTAAAGTACAAATTGGGCATCGGAGACTTGAAGCTTTTTGCAGACCCAGGAGGGTGTCACTAACCATCCTAATACCTAGAAAAAGAAATCTCAATCCAGCTGCTCCTTCCCCCCTCTCACAGCATGAACTCTCACAGAATGGAGACATTCTGCAGCTGCATCTCCCTCCTTCCGCAGATTCATACGGGCAGCACGGTGGCTCATTGGTTAGCACAGCAGCCTTGCAGCGCTGGGGTCCTGGGTTCGAATCCCACCCAGGACAACATCTGCAAAGAGTTTGTATGTTCTCTCCGTGTTTGCGTGGGTTTCCTCCGGGCACTCCGGTTTCCTCCCACATTCCAAAGACATACAGATAGGGAATCTAGATTGTGAGCCCCATGAGGGACAGTGATGATAATGTGTGCAAAACTGTAAAGCGCTGCGGAATATGTTAGCGCTATATAAAAATAAAGATTATTCATTGGCTACTGAGAAAAAATCCTGACCCTTTACAGTAGGGAAATACAACCTGCTGGATGCTGATACATACGACTCGTCCACCTTCAAAAAAAATACACAAAAACACCGAAATCAGTGGTGAAGAATTGCATCTCACTATTAAAAAAAGGAATAAAAAAACCTTCTTATTGCTATCGCTGTTTTAATACCGACCCTAAGGCTACGTTCCCACAATGAGATTTTAAGTTTAGAGTTTCCAGATTTCACAGTACAAACTGTCTGCAATATTAATAGATCTCTTAGACCTGAGGACACTGATGGACTTACTGTCAAGATGGACGTATAATCCTAAAACTAAACTAAGTGTTTTATGAGATCAACTACAGTAAAGCTCATTTTTATATTGGGCAGGAGAACTTTCGCTGATGATTCTACAATTATTCTGATTATTTGGATCTTCATGGTAATGTTACCAGCTTCACTGGGTCTAAGGATCTGTTCACGTGTCCAGTTGTCATCTGTTTATGCCAAATCCATCCAGCAGTTAAAAAGACAAATGGAGCAAAAACGGAACCAAATTGGCAATAATCCGTTATGATGTTTCCTGTAGAAGTCAATGTGCCAGAAACCCCCCAAAGAACAGATCCAGTTATTCTTTTTTTTGCCGTGACATTTCCTATGAATTTTAGTAACATTCGTTCAGTTTTATGAGGGGGTATCTGTCTCATCAGATATTTAAAGTTACAGCGATCCTTTATGGCCCCCTGAGGAAGCTAACCACGCAAAACGCGCGTCGGGGCTAGTGTGTTCACTCTCTGCCGGGTCTCCTCCTTCCCACATGGGTAAGCATTAGATTTTCTCCAGACATTATGAGCAATATGTTTTCTTTCTCCTGGGTCCTGCCCAGCACTTGCTGGGAAGACCTCTTTTTCCCTATGGAGAATTGCACATGCACTTTCTTGCTCTGGGTCATTACTTTTATCTTCTCTTGTCACTACGACATTAGTGGAGTTTTTACTTGACAGTCTGTGGCGCCCATTGTGTTGTCCCCCCATTTTAATCTCGTCTTGTATTTTGTGTCTGGGCTATATGCCCGTACTGATTTTTGTGAGTGAGTTTATATAATAAAGACCATTTTTGTATTACACTTTAACCTCTTTTTTTGTGTCTCACTTCACTTTATACTAATGTATATATTTTCCTTGTTCTTTGTAGGATGTAGTGATCCTTTATGTGTCTGATTGCATGGAACTTTGTGGTTTCTGCCCCTTTTAATGTTACTTTTACAGTAGATCATTCTCCTTACAATATGGCGTCACTTGTTTGCTTTTCTCTTACTCATGGAAGTCAATTACTGACTGACCCGGGACAAGGTCTGACAATGGAGTCTGAGATCTTTAGCAAAGACTCTCCCAGGGACGACCCACGGGAGCAACCTGCAGCAGCCGACACGTGTTCCTGCGGCGATTGCCGTTGTTTGCAGAAGGTTTAATTAGTTTTCCGCAATAAATATTTGTTTGAAGCAGAAACCGTCCGACCGGGCGTCCAGTGACCGTTATTCTCTGCTCTTTAACATGATTATTGAGGGTGGAAAAGTGTGCACGCAGAGATTAACTCCATGGTGCCCTCCCGACATTAATGACCTCAAGTGACAATTTTTATTGCAGGTTTAATGGCAACAACTCATTTTGTCCTTTTTGCAGTGTCCTGTCTACTAGGCAAGGAGCGCAGGTTTGCAAACTCTTTGTTTTAGAGCTTTCTAGTGCTGCTTTTTGGCCAGACAGATTGCTGGATAGTATCAGCTTCAGGCCCCGTAATGCTCCAGAAACTGACTCTGCTTGCAGCATAGCAGAGAGCACAGTTTGGGGCAGAACAAATCCATTGGTCCAAACTGTCACTCTACAGTACCATACTGCCACCCGGCAAGCAGGAAGCCAAGACACAGAGGAATGATGCGCTCCTAAATCGAGGAACGTGAGGCGACCCCTTTAATTGAACTATTAGCTGTGTAAATCCATATAGAGTGTGCTCTCTCTAGTGGTTGGCTGTATGAATCTGTATGCAGTGAGCTCCCTCTAGTGGTGACTGTATGAATCTGTAATAGTGAGCTCCTCTAGTGGTGACTATAAATCTGTATGTAGTGAGCTCTCTCTAGTGGTGACTGTATGAATCTGTAATAGTGAGCTCCCTCTAGTGGTGACTATAAATCTGTATGTAGTGAGCTCCCTTTAGGGGTGGCTGTATAAATCTGTATGTAGTGAGCTCCCCCTAGTGGTGGCTGTATAATCTGTATGTAGTGAGCTCCTTCTAGTGGTGACTATAAATCTGTATGTAGTGAACTCCTTCTAGTGGTGACTGTATAAATCTGTATGTAGTGAGCTCCCTCTAGTGGTGGCGGTATAAATCTGTATGCAGTGAGCTCCTCCTAGTGGTGGCTGTATAAATCTGTGTGTAGTGAGCTCCCTCTAGTGGTGACTGTATAAATCTGTATGTAGTGAGCTCCCCCTAGTGGTGGCTGTATGTATCTGTATGTAGTGAGCTCCCTCTAGTGGTGACTGTATAAATCCATAAATTGTAAGCTCCCCCTAGTGGTGGTTGTATATATCTGTATGACTTGAACTCTCCCCTAGTAGTGGCTGTATGAATATGTATATAATGAGCTCACCTTAGTGGTGGCTGTATAAATCTGTATGTAGTTGGCTCACTCTATTGGTGACAATATAATTGTGTATTGTAGTGAGCTCCACCTAGTGGTGACTGTATAATTGTGTAATGTAGTGAGCTCCCTCTAGTGGTGACTGTATAATTGTGTAATGTAGTGAGCTCCCCCTAGTGGTGACTGTATAATTGTGTATTGTAGTGAGCTCCACCTAGTGGTGACTGTATAATTGTGTAATGTAGTGAGCTCCCCCTAGTGGTGACTGTATAATTGTGTAATGTAGTGTACCCCCTATAGTGGTGTCTGGAAAAGGCCCTAGTACACATTAGGCGTCATCTGAATGCAGGTCTCCCAACATTTCCCCTACAGATAATATTGAAGGAGTTAAATCTCAGACTTCTGCCATTTTGGACTCCTGATACTTTTGTACTCTGCAATATATGCCACCACTGGCAGCGGCTCTCTAGTGGAGAACACAGGAGTGTTTGCTTTTACCTATTGGCTATAGGGGCTCTTAGACCTGATTGCTTTATTTAAATGTCATATATCCATGTTCTCTACCTCATATAGAGAAGACAATTTTCCAGTGTTTATATGAAGCAAATAATGAGCTAATTGATTGACGGCCTGTAAATTACTGACTGACATACAATCTGTCATGGTGGCAGCCCCAGTGGACTGAGTTAGCTATGTTAATTATTGGGCTCCTAATGGGTATAATGTGCAGGGTTATGGTTATTAATGGGACTAGGGGTCTCATTTTATTACACAGAGAATCCTGGGCTTTTCTCTGGGGGTCTTGCTTTTTTCGCCTGATAGACACCACAGTCCCCCATTAGCTCCTCACAGATAGACAAGTCAGGTGAGGAAGATGTCATCCCCCAAACTCAGCCCCTATAAAAATCATACTAGTACTGTACCTGTTAGTAGTTCAGGGTCTGAGAAAATAACTTTTAAATCATATGCAAACAAAGGGGGTTATTGTGCAAAGGCGGCACACCGTTACACCCTCTCAATTAGCATGTCGTGACATCCCCCGCTTCTGATTATTAGAGCAGGCGTTTTTAGAGTGAGCGCTGCCTATAGTCAGTCGGTGCACGACTGTATGCACACACGAGACCGGGCGGCCCTCCTCCCTGGCTCCTCTGCAGATGTGAGTGCTGTCAATCATGAGAAAGGAGCCCCAAACATGCAAAATGATGGGGGTAAGGGTGCATTAAACTCTTGGTTCCCCGAGGGTGCACCAAATACCCCTCATTTGCATATAAATTGAAAGATATTCTCTCAGGCACTAAACCAGTAGCAGGTAAAGTGATGTATGTATGTAAGGGGCTGATATAGTTTGTCTAGGTTTGATGCAAAACTTTCACCAAAAACTTGTCTATAGCCCATAGAGAAAGCTTGAGATCGTGCAGCTGCAGGAGCGGTGAGTCGACAGCTGCAGGAGCGGTGAGTCGGCAGCTGCAGGAGTGGTGAGTCGGCGGCTGCAGGAGCGGTGAGTCGGCGGCTACAGGAGCGATGAGTCGGCGGCTGCAGGAGTGGTGAGTCGGCGGCTGCAGGAGCGGTGAGTCGGCGGCTGCAGGAGCGGTGAGTCGGCAACTGCAGGAGCGGTGAGTCGGCAGCTGCAGGAGCGGTGAGTCGGCAGCTGCAGGAGCAGTGAGTCGGCGGCTGCTATCTTGAGCGCTATTTATGATTATGGTATAATGACAGCGCCTCCAAAAATTATATCATAGCCAGGTGCAAGGAGGGAGCAGGACCTGCTGGGTATCCGCAGACTCAGATCAGCTATGAAGGAAGGAAGCTGCATTTCCCCTGTAACAGGGGCTGATATGCCAATTCCAGTTACAGGGGAAATTATTGGAATACATATAAAATTAATTATTGTAATGCCCCCAAAAGTCTTTTATGACCTTATGGGAGGCACAATGTGTTATATAAATAAATAAATAAAAAACTGAAAAAAAAAAACATATAGAAAGCTGCTGTCTGTCCAAATCACTGTTTGTAGACCCACCCCCGTCGAAAGAAAAAAGTGTCTTATAATAATAGATTGTTACTGAAAGAGCAATACTATTTAAAATGTATTTTAATTGTCCCTTGTGATCAGAAAACAAAATGTGAAAAGCACATTTATTCCTTTTTCTCTCTACTTTTGGCCCCAGGACGTCCCCCAAAAAAAGCATATAAAAATTAGACATCCTTGAAAAAAGAGACAAGTTTTTTGAATATCTAATTTCAAATTTTTTTTTTTGTAAACTCTTAAAACTGCGTGTACAAAAAAAAACCCTTATTTGTTTCATCCCTGCTTCATCTGGTCAATTATTTTAGAAAACCTGTGAGTCCTGCTTATTAAGTGGTCGGTGGAAGCAGGACTCAGATTTTTTTTTTATTTTCATTTTTTTTTTATAAGTGGTCGGAGGAAGGAGGATTCAAAGATCTTTTTTTTTATATCTGGTCGAGAGAAAGCAGGACTTGCGTGCTTTCTTTATAAGTGGTCTGTTAAGTAGGACTCACAGAAGTTTTTTTATAAGTGGTCGGTGGAAGCAGGACTCTCAGGGTTTCTTTATAAGTGGTCGATGGAAGCAGGACTCTCAGGCTTTCTTTATAAGTGGTCGGTGGAAGCAGGACTCTCATGCTTTCTTTATAAGTGGTCGGTGGAAGCAGGACTCTCAGGCTTTCTTTATAAGTGGTCGGTGGAAGCAGGACTCTCATGCTTTCTTTATAAGTGGTCGGTGGAAGCAGGACTCTCAGGCTTTCTTTATAAGTGGTCGGTGGAAGCAGGACTCTCATGCTTTCTTTATAAGTGGTCGGTGGAAGCAGGACTCTCAGGCTTTCTTTATAAGTGGTCGGTGGAAGCAGGACTCTCAGGCTTTCTTTATAAGTGGTCGGGGGAAGCAGGACTCTCAGGCTTTCTTTATAAGTGGTCTGTTAAGTAGGACTCATAGAATTGTTTTTATACGTGGTCGGTGGAAGCAGGACTCTCGGGCTTTCTTTATAAGTGGTTGGGGGAAGCAGGACTCTCGGGCTTTCTTTATAAGTGGTCGGGGGAAGCAGGACTCTCAGGCTTTCTTTATAAGTGGTCGGGGAAGCAGGACTCTCAGGCTTTCTTTATAAGTGGTCGGGGGAAGCAGGACTCTCAGGTTTTTTTTTATAAGTGGTCGGGGAAGCAGGACTCTCAGGCTTTCTTTATAAGTTGAGGGAAGCAGGACTTTCAGGTTTTTTTTATAAGTGGTCGGGGGAAGCAGGACTCTCAGGGTTTCTTTATAAGTTGAGGGAAGCAGGACTTTCAGGTTTTTTTTATAAGTGGTCGGGGGAAGCAGGACTCTCAGGGTTTCTTTATAAGTGGTCGGGGAAGCAGGACTCTCATGCTTTCTTTATAAGTGGTCGGCGGAAGCAGGACTCTCAGGCTTTCTTTATAAGTGGTCGGGGGAAGCAGGACTCTCAGGCTTTCTTTATAAGTGGTCGGGGGAAGCAGGACTCTCAGGTTTTTTTTTATAAGTGGTCGTGGAAGCAGGACTCTCATGCTTTCTTTATAAGTGGTCGGTGGAAGCAGGACTCTCAGGCTTTCTTTATAAGTGGTCGGTGGAAGCAGGACTCTCATGCTTTCTTTATAAGTGGTCGGTGGAAGCAGGACTCTCAGGCTTTCTTTATAAGTGGTCGGTGGAAGCAGGACTCTCAGGCTTTCTTTATAAGTGGTCGGGCGAAGCAGGACTCTCAGGCTTTCTTTATAAGTGGTCTGTTAAGTAGGACTCATAGAATTGTTTTTATACGTGGTCGGTGGAAGCAGGACTCTCGGGCTTTCTTTATAAGTGGTTGGGGGAAGCAGGACTCTCGGGCTTTCTTTATAAGTGGTCGGGGGAAGCAGGACTCTCAGGCTTTCTTTATAAGTGGTCGGGGAAGCAGGACTCTCAGGCTTTCTTTATAAGTGGTCGGGGGAAGCAGGACTCTCAGGTTTTTTTTTATAAGTGGTCGGGGAAGCAGGACTCTCAGGCTTTCTTTATAAGTTGAGGGAAGCAGGACTTTCAGGTTTTTTTTATAAGTGGTCGGGGGAAGCAGGACTCTCAGGGTTTCTTTATAAGTTGAGGGAAGCAGGACTTTCAGGTTTTTTTTATAAGTGGTCGGGGGAAGCAGGACTCTCAGGGTTTCTTTATAAGTGGTCGGGGAAGCAGGACTCTCATGCTTTCTTTATAAGTGGTCGGCGGAAGCAGGACTCTCAGGCTTTCTTTATAAGTGGTCGGGGGAAGCAGGACTCTCAGGCTTTCTTTATAAGTGGTCGGGGGAAGCAGGACTCTCAGGCTTTCTTTATAAGTGGTCGGTGGAAGCAGGACTCTCAGGCTTTCTTTATAAGTGGTCGGGGGAAGCAGGACTCTCAGGCTTTCTTTATAAGTGGTCTGTTAAGTAGGACTCATAGAATTGTTTTTATACGTGGTCGGTGGAAGCAGGACTCTCGGGCTTTCTTTATAAGTGGTTGGGGGAAGCAGGACTCTCGGGCTTTCTTTATAAGTGGTCGGGGGAAGCAGGACTCTCAGGCTTTCTTTATAAGTGGTCGGGGAAGCAGGACTCTCAGGCTTTCTTTATAAGTGGTCGGGGGAAGCAGGACTCTCAGGTTTTTTTTTATAAGTGGTCGGGGAAGCAGGACTCTCAGGCTTTCTTTATAAGTTGAGGGAAGCAGGACTTTCAGGTTTTTTTTATAAGTGGTCGGGGGAAGCAGGACTCTCAGGGTTTCTTTATAAGTTGAGGGAAGCAGGACTTTCAGGTTTTTTTTATAAGTGGTCGGGGGAAGCAGGACTCTCAGGGTTTCTTTATAAGTGGTCGGGGAAGCAGGACTCTCATGCTTTCTTTATAAGTGGTCGGCGGAAGCAGGACTCTCAGGCTTTCTTTATAAGTGGTCGGGGGAAGCAGGACTCTCAGGCTTTCTTTATAAGTGGTCGGGGGAAGCAGGACTCTCAGGTTTTTTTTTATAAGTGGTCGGGGAAGCAGGACTCTCAGGCTTTCTTTATAAGTGGTCGGGCAAGCAGGACTCTCAGGCTTTCTTTATAAGTGGTCGGGTGAAGCAGGACTCTCAGGCTTTCTTAACAAGGAGGTGGGAGAAGAAGGATACAAAGGTTTTCTCTGTGGGTGGGGGTGGAAGCCGGACTATCAGACTTTGTTTACAAGTCGTGGAAGCAGTGAAAAGCTTATTGCATGAAAATATTAGATAACATAATAGAAAACTGTATTTCCCGACCCTCAGCATCTCCTTCAGCCTTTTAAAGGTCTTTATATATGACATTGGACGACCCCTTTAGAAGGTGTCTCTTTAGATATAATCAGGAATGCATATAGCTTTTCTTTAGACTTTGCGTTACCCCTGAGCTCGGCCAATGCTCCCGGCCACAATCTATGGCCGTGATTTGCCTTGTATATTCAGCCACCGCTGACCTGCAGCGTTTCTTTAATTAACCTTCGTGGGGTAACGACGGCCAGGTGAAGCTGTTGGGGTTTGATAAGTAGTTTTGAGTGGCGCCCTCAGAATTCCCTGCGAATATTTATATCAATAGCTCTGTGCATCTAAATGTTCGCTGTGTAATAGGATTTTTAAGCAATCTCCAAGTGAAGGGCGATTTCGGCCGGCTAAATTACTATACATATTCTTTATTGCTGCCTGTGAAAAACTTTATTAAAATAGTATTTCTGCAGAATGAATATCATCCGGTGACCTTCCTTATAAAGGATCCAAGGGCCTTGGAATTATTAGTTGCCGGAAGAATCCTGAATACTAAGAGGTGCACTAGGGTTTTGCTGCAGGAAGGCTCGATAAAGGAATCGGCGCATTGTAGAAAGTGGCCCATGGTGGGGAAGGGAGGCTCAGTGACCTTTCAATTTTGTAACAAACTTTGTGCCTATAGGAAGAGAGAGACAGTACTATCTGTGCATACATTATTTGTAGGGAAAGACAGGGGGTCAGTACTATCTGTGCCGACATCATTTATATTGAAAGATTACTATATGTGCCTACATCACTTATAGAGAAAGACAGGGAGGCAGTACTATCTGTGCCTATGTCATTTATAGGGAAAGCTAGGGAACGAGTACTATCTGCGCTTACATCATATTTAGGGAAAGACAGGGAGCCAGAACTATCTGTGCCTACATCATTTGCAGTGAAAGACAGGGAGGTAGTTTTATCTGTGCCTATATCATTTATAGGGAAAGACAGGGAAGGTAGTACTATCGGTGCCTACATCATTTATAGGAAAAGAGAGGGAGGCAGTACTATCTGAACCTACATCATTTATAGGGAAAGACAGGGAGCCAGTACTATCTGTGCCTATATGATTTATAGGAAAAGATTACAATATGCGCCTACATCATTTATGGGGAAAGACAGGGAGCCAATACTATCTGTGCATACAACATTTATAGAGAAAGACAGGGTAGCAGTACTATCTGTGCTTACATCGTTTGCAGTGAAAGACAGCGAGCTAGTACCATTTGTGCCTTTATCATTTATGGGGAAAGACAAGGAGGTAGTACTATCTGTGCCTATATCATTTATAAGGAAAGACAGGGAACGAGTACTATCTGTGCCTTCATCATTTATAGGGAAAGACAGGGAGCCAGTTCTATCTGTGCCTACATCGTTTTCAGTGAAAGACAGCGAGGTAGTACTAGCCTTTATCATTTATGGGGAAAGACAGGGAGGTAGTACTATCTGTGCCTTCATCATTTATAGGGAAAGACAGGGAGCCAGTTCTATCTGTGCCTACATCCTTTACAATTAAAGACAGGGAGCCAGTACTATCTGTGCTTACATTATATGGACTCTGTTCCTTTTAGCAGTATAGTAGAGCTCTAAGTTGGGATGATCTCCCGCTGTTTGTTTCCATGTGTATAAATACATTATAGTGGGTGACTTTTATGAGCGCCAGCACACTTAACATTTGGGTACAAAGCAGAAGTGTATAGCGGTGGCCGATATGTGCGATCTGGGGGCTTTACCTTTGAAGTGATAATCCCTGGATGTATGAAAGCGACCTGCTCATCTACCTACGGGTCCGTCCAAGATGCCCAGGATCCGGCTCCGGGCTTCTCCTTACTTATACATTCCGCTGCTGGGAATGTTCCATATTTTCTTTTTCATACCATTCCTTTTTGTATAGCGTTTTCTTTGCACTGAGACGTTTCTCGGCTGAAATGTCAGCTCTGAATATATCAAGAGCTGTAATTACACAGGTCAGAATAGTCACTGGATTGCACCTGACATTTACGGGACTTCACATTGTATGGTAATTTTTAATGGCAGTGACTGGTTCATTCATGCGTCGTGCGCTCCGCCGAGTGTTTGCCTCTAATTACACCAATGTTACATCAAACAAGTAATTATGTTCACTTGATTTTTTTTTTCCTATATTTTCTTTCTTTGTGTCGAGAAGTAAAAATACACTGACTAATTTATCAGCGTGTCTGCAAACCATCGACAATGAATTATTGTGTTTATGGAATAGACGTGTGAGCGCGCGTCGGGGGGGGGGGGGGACGTTTGTTTTTATAATGTCGTTTATCGAAATTAATTACGGATTTGATAGAATTATTAACCAGTCACAGAAGTAACATTTTTAAGATGACAGATGAAAATTCAATGTGATTGTCGAAGATCCTTTTCCCAAACTAAGGAGATCGAGACGCTTTAAAGGGGTTTTCTGAGTTAAGAAAATCGTTTTCGTATACCGTATTGCGACATTATGAATTAGAGGTTGTCCACTATGAGAAAGAAAACATTTTAATGGATGCAACCTGGTGCAGAAACTAAAAACAGTATATACTCACCCCCCCGGACCTGCGGCGCTCTTGTGATCGACCCTTATAGCAAGTAGGGATTGGACCAAAATGGAGAACTCCTTTAAATTCTCTTTAGAAGAGGAGTTCTTTAATATATTACTTATTGGATATCTATAGTCAACCATTGCTCAGGGGTTATAAAGGTAGACAAGGTGTTGGGTGATGTGCATGGAGACCTCCAGGGCATTGTATTCTAAGTGACTACAACTTTGTGGCTAAGGATGGGCACCTTCTCTCTAGGAGAGTCCCTTTAAAGGGGTTGTCCCATAGAAATACTCATGTCCATATTCTCTGTTAGAGTCTGTAGCTGTCAAAGAGGGGTGTCCTATGTTCCCCACCTACTTTTCTAATACGGAGAAGAGATAAATTAATTAGTACTGGCTTTATGAAATTAGTCTCTTCTCAGAGGAAGAGACCAGGGTCTTTAGTGCCCCCTGTTGAAAGTAGCAATATTCTAAGTCAATGTTGACCCTTTAAAGAGCTTTCCCAACTGACTTACAATATAAAGTCATAATTCTCTCCAACAGTGATCGACCTCCGCTTGCAGACACCTGTTTCAGGGTTCTTGCCCCTCATGAGTGCAGAGTAGGAGGTCTAAGGGGTAAAGGTTCTCCTTAAAGGGAACCTGTCACCCCAAAAATCGCGGGTGAGGTAAGCCCACCGGCATCAGGGGCTTATCTACAACATTCTGTAATGCTGTAGATAAGCCCCCGATGTTACCTGAAAAAGGAGAAAAAGACGTTATATTATACTCACCCAGGGGCGGTCCTGCTGCTGGTCCGGTCGGATGGGTGTCTCTGGTCCGCTGTGGCGCCTCCCATCTTCATTCCAAGACGTCCTCTTCTGATTTTCAGCCACGGCTCTGGCGAAGGCGTACTTTGTCTGCCCTATTGAGGGCAGAACAAAGTACTGCAGTGCGCAGGCACCGGAAAGGTCAGAGAGGCCCGGCGCCTGCGCACTGCAGTACTTTGCTCTGCCCTCAACAGGGCAGACAAAATACGCCTGCGCCGGAGCCGTGGCTGAAGATCAGAAGAGGACGTCTTGGAATGAAGATAGGAGGCGCCGCAGCGGACCAGAGATGCCCCTCTGACCTGACCAGCAGCGGGACCGCCCCTGGGTGAGTATAATATAACGTCTTTTTCTCCTTTTTCAGGTAACATCGGTGGCTTATCTACAGCATTACAGAATGTTGTAGCTAAGCCCCTGATGCCGGTGGGATTACCTCACCCGCGATTTTTGGGGTGACAGGTTCCCTTTAAGAAGACCGCCAAGCTGGCATAGGGAAACATAACTTCTTTATATAGAGAGAAGGATCTCTTGCATTCCTTATTCAAAGTAGCAATATTAGAAGTCGATGTTGACCCTTGGGATATAAAGTCTGAATCCTCTACAAAAAGGGAAAGATCTCATTTGCAGACCCCTGTTTCAGAGTTCTGGCCCCTCAGCAGTGCAAAGGAGAAGACCTTCAATGGGAGGTCTAAGGGGTAAAGTGTTTGCTTAGCTGGCATATGGGAACATGACCTCTTCACAAAGAGAAAGAGGGTCTCCAGTGATGCAAGTATTTAGAGATGAGCAAATCGAGTCACAGAACCTTGGTCCAGCGGCCTCCTAAGTATTCCTTGATCGCCAGACAGAAGTCCTACAAACTGTCCCCTACCTGCAGGCTTTTGCAGCTTTATTTTCATTAGCTGGCCCAGCGCAATATTGAGTGTGCGTCAAATCAAAAGAGGAGCACGTTGGTCACTTTGCATTAGAACCGTCGGCACCTCGTGGAGGGCTAATCATTCATTTAAGCTGTGATACATCTGTATCTAGCTGGCAGGTGCTAACATAGTAAAGAGAATCTCAGCAGGACCACCCCTCTAAATATTTATGTTGGGTGCAAATGATTTTATATGGCATCATAATAACTTTACCATCCACCTGTTAAATTGTAGCCCACTTCCTTTCAGCTCCCGTTTTTCACCTTGTAATAAAACGAGGTAAGAAAAACAATAGTCCGGTCGCAAATGGAGAAGTTAATGCAATAATGAAATACAATGTTTGCTTAAATCGACTCCGAGCTAAAGAACTTCATCCCCTGAAGAGTCCAAATTGAATAATTACTCCAATAATTTGATAAACGTTGCGGCGATCAACATCACATCGAGCCTCCACCTATAATGTTCTTGGCAGCTCGCTAGATGAACGGCCTCATAGTCCCCGAGAGTTATTACTGTTATAAAGTTTGGATGATATTTCATAAGGGAAATTCGCACCGGAGAACTGTTTCCCTTAAAAAGTTAAATTACAGCCGTCCTTAGTGTTCAGTGTACTCTATTAACTCTCCCCCGATGCCGTGCCAAATGCCATCATTTTCTTTTATGATGTGGGATTGAGTTTATTTTGCACGAGGTTCAATCCACTACGGTTCTTCACTTGGCTGAGTGAAATATTAAAAACGTTGCTAGCATTGAAAAAATGTTCCTCTTATGTTCTTAACTACCAAAAACCTATTACTCCGTTACCAATTCCTACCAGATCCATTTTTGAATGAAAGCCCCAAAAATTCGATCGATTTTACCAAGTACTAAAGAAGTGTGCAAGAATGCTTTCTTTTTCCCTTAGCCCTCTCCGAATTAAGAAGATCACCCAAGAAACCTTTCCCAAGCCTCCCACCAGCAGGCTATAGCAGGGGGCAGCAATCGGTGGCCTCATTTCACCATAAACCTTTTGGGTTGGCAGCCCAGTTTCCACCAAGAGCCCGAGTCAACGTTTGCTCCCCAATAAAGGGGAAACAAGGGGCCTCCACCTTCAAAACTTCCAGGTGGAACCCATGCTCTGACATGATAAAAATGCTCAACATATAAAGGTAGCGAGCTGTTGTGAATTCTGCTCTTGGGCTCCCTCCGGTGGTTGTTGATGGTAATGCAGTTATTCCTAAGCAGCAGTCTTGGACAGGTGTTTCTGCTAATTGCAATTCTGACTGGGGTATTTAGCTGTGCAGAACTCATTAGTCCTTGCCAGTAGTCAATGTTCCTTTGGAAGTGTTGGTCCTCTGCCTGGCCTCTCCTGCTTGCTGCCATTTCAGCAAAGATAAGTGTTAGCTTCATTTTTTTAGACACACGGCTGTGAGTTTATTTTCTGTGCTGATCTTGTTTCTATTTTGTTCCTGCTAGACTGTGCCTGATTTTTTTCTCAGTCTAGTTGGATTCGCTGGAGTCACAGATATACTCTCCACATCTTTAGTTAGGTGGTGGAGTTTTTGTATTTTTCTGCTGTGGATATTTTGTAGTGTTTTATGCTGACCGCATAGTATCCTGTACTATCCTTTTCTTTCTAGGTAGTAGTGGCCTCCTTTGTTTATCCCTGTTTTCTGTCTGTGTATGTCTTTTCCTCTCCTACTCACAGTCATTATTTGTGGGGGGCTACCTATTCTTTGGGGATCTACTCTGAGGCAAGAGAGTTTTCCTATTTCCATCTTTAGGGAAATTTAGTCCTTAGGCTGTGTTGAGATGTCTAGGTCTGGTTAGGCACACCCCACGGCTACTTCTAGTTGCGGTGATAGGATCAGGGTTTGCGGTCAGTAAAGTTACCACTGCTCCAGCGAAGGTCATTTCATGCTGCTCCAAGGCCACCTGATCATAACAGCGAGCACCTGCCTTAAGGGGGTTTCATGTAGATCAGTCTTCCGTAATGGACGGTTCCCTTGTGTTCCAACTTATTGCTTGCCAGGGAACATTGCACCATAGCTCAGGCTGATGGCATGGTTGTGCTGCTGGTCCAAACTTGTGTTCTTTTTGATGCTGCAACATAAGGCAACTTTGCCCCTGTAGAATCCGAGAAGCACAATGGCGCTGAACAGGTAGCTGGATCCAGCGGTCCTGATGGCTACAAAGCAGCGCTTGCAAGCACCATAGCACACAGCTTGACTGTCCTTCTTTTCTTGAATAGGAGATGGCCCACCAGCACCGATGGACTGCAGATGTCGCAGATAAACTAGACAACGAGCAATAAACTACAGAATTAAAAATCCTTCTGCTCTTGACAAAATTGAGGATTTTTTTTTTAAAACAAGTTTTTATAAGCATTTTGAATTTTCAATAATGTATCATGTTGACATGACCCCTTATAAATAGCTGGATGGTGGGTCTAAATTCTTATTTTATCTGGTGTTTTCGGCCTCATCTATGAAAACACGGTTTCTGAAGTTTTATTTTTTTCTACATGACCAAATAACGAGCAACTAGCATGCAAAAAAAGTCGAAAAGGCTTACAAGGTCTGTAGTTGAGGAATATTCTCAAACCAACAAAAGTGAAGTTCTGGATAACCTGAAGGTTGAGCGAGTCCATAGATCTTCCACCGACTTCCACCAAATGGGAGTTTATAAAAAGCTGCGGAGAAAATAGCACAGATAGGGTCTTAGCCAATAAACTCTACACGTGTCTTATCAGATAATGCTAATCTGATATAGGAGAGGTTTGCGTTTTTAGGCGTAGTTATCACCTGCAGAAGATCCACGGGTCACCGAGTGACCAACAGTGTCTACATTGGAGAGGAGTTTTATAGATGGAATTTCCACGCTGCTGAATGAATGAAGACGTCAATCCAGTTTCCATCACTTCTTTATCGGGATGTAACCATATGTCTTTACATGTAATTACTTCCTGACCAAGAAGTGATGGAAACTTCGAAATGCCTTGAAGAAACCACGAATATCCATTATCAACCAACTCCTGGATTGACGTCTTCATTCATTCAGCGGCGCGGAAATCCTATCCACAAAACTCCTTTCTAATATAACCAAGTGGAGTTTGTGACTTTCAAAAAAGGATGATTGCTAGGAAGGAATGAATTGATTTACAATATTGTGATCCATCGGCCACATCAGTGGCCACCACACAGGAGCCCTACGATCCGCCTCCTACGTAAGGGAAATGCCGGCACCGTTTGTGATTATGGTTACGCCTCGAAAGGCGTTAATTATTATAGTTCAATGAGGGACTTTCTTTTACACAAAGTGTTTTGACATGCCATCCATCCTTCCATCGCCATGTTATAAAGTATTGGAAAATAAAGTTTAAGATTTATTAAATGAGCTGGATCTTCGTCTTAGGATTTCCTTAACGTAAACGGTAGAAGCACTGGGAATTCTGGCAGGTAGCGGGCTCGTTTCGCAGACCTCCATCCGGTGTCCTTGGACTACTAACGTGCGTCCTCTAAATCAATTCTATCATTTCTAATGATTGTCCATTGCTTTCTAGTCTTCATAATCCAGGAGATCGAGGTCCACCATGACGCCAGGATCGGGCTCCGTCACCAATAAGTATTCTGTATCCAGTCACACAGAGCGTCATTTAAGTACCCAATCTCCTGAATTCCGACCACGGTCGCTGCCTATGAAATGTAGCAATTGGAGGAAGAGTTGATCATGAAGAGTTTTCGGCATCTGTCCTATAAATCGGTGGGAGATGCACAGGAGTGTTGTGACCGAGATGAAACCTAGTTTATGGGCTGTAATCCAGGCTGAAGTAAATGATGGTGGGAATAATAAGAGCACAGCTGGCACACACTAGCAGCCCTGGCACAGACTACAATCACCAGCGTGTGTAGACTTGGGCTCCGACATCTGCTCCGGGAGCTTCACAACGCCCAATTCTTCCAATGTTACATTATGGTAAATTTACATCTTTTCTGACCTCGGTATCGGCAGCATACTGCTACCGTATATTCCAGCTGAAAGTCTAAAAATACATGACAGTAACGAAATGCAAGAGTCCGAATGGCATATTCTGTTTATCTCAGGGCCACAAACGCGTCTCTGTGACAGCAGGACATCTGGCCACAAATAACCACCCGCAGAATAGGCATAGCCTAATGAGCTCCCTGGGTGAAGTCCATGGCCACGTCTGCCCCCGGTGACCGCCACCGCCGCAACCCTCACCGCCGCCTCAGTGCATCTTATTTCCATAATAATGGCCTCTCCTATATAGTACTGGGAGAGCGAGTAATAAAAGAAAAGGCTGCACATAAAAGAGTAGTGATAATATCACAGAAGTCCATGATAAAATCCCCAAACCAACATATAACATGTAAACGTTATAGAGTGTATAACATAATATTATATTCCTGTACATAGGGGCAGTATTATAGTAGTTATATTCTTGTACATAGGGGCAGTATTATAGTAGTTATATTCTTGTACATAGGAGCAGTATCATAGTAGTTATATTCTTGTACATAGGAGCCGTATTATAGTAGTTATATTCTTGTACATAGGAGCAGTATCATAGTTGTTATATTCTTGTACATAGGAGCCGTATTATAGTAGTTATATTCTTGTACATAGGAGCAGTATTATAGTAGTTATATTCTTGTACATAGGGGCAGTATTATAGGAGTTCTATTCTTGTACATAGGTGCAGTATTATAGTAGTTATATTCTTGTACATAGGAGCAGAATTATAGTAGTTATATTCTTGCACATAGGGGCAGTATTATAGTAGTTATATCCTTGCACATAGGGGCAGTATTATAGTAGTTATATTCTTGTACATAGGGGCAGTATTATAGTAGTTATATTCTTGTACATAGAGGCAGTATTATAGTAGTTATATTCTTGTACATAGGGGCAGTATTATAGTAGTTATATTCTTGTACATAGGGGCAGTATTATAGTAGTTATATTCTTGTACATAGGGGCAGTATTATAGTAGTTATATTCTTGTACATAGGGGCAGTATTATAGTAGTTATATTCTTGTACATAGGGGCAGTATTATAGTAGTTATATTCTTGTACATAGGGGCAGTATTATAGTAGTTATATTCTTGTACATAGGGGCAGTATTATAGTAGTTATATTCTTGTACATAGGGGCAGTATTATAGTAGTTATATTCTTGTACATAGGGGCAGTATTATAGTAGTTATATTCTTGTACATAGGAGCAGTATTATAGTAGTTATATTCTTGTACATAGGGGCAGTATTATAGTAGTTATATTCTTGTAAATAAGGGGCAGTATTATAGTAGTTATATTCTTGTACATAGGGGCAGTATTATAGTAGTTATATTCTTGTACATAAGGGGCAGTATTATAGTAGTTATATTCTTGTACATAGGGGCAGTATTATACTATTGATATTCTTGTACATAAGGGCAGTATTATAGCAGTTATATTCTTGTGTATAGGGGCAGTATTATAGTTTGCTGAATGCAGATAACGAGGGAAAGAGACGCCTCCAGTACTGACTGACAATAGTGACAGGGGTTTTTAAGGTTACTTTTCTTAAAGTGATACATATTAAATCCTGCCTCTCTAGCAGTGGGATAATCAATATCTTTTGCTGCATCATTCATCTTATGTTCGTTGAGTAACCACTGACCTCATCGTCTCATTTTACAACTCTTCCCAATTGTGTGACAAGTTCTGAGATGAAACCTTCGTCTTATTGGAGTATGGCGGGTGTTATCTCGCCGGTGCAGCGAGCCGGTGATGCTTCTCATGAAAGACCTTGATTCCGAGCTCTAATTCTTCACGGCTGAGGTGATCTGGTGATAATTAGAGGCTGTAAGTGTTTTTTAATGCGTACGTTTCATAACAATGAAGTGAATGGTTTATCGCGGCGCGGGCCGTACCGTACATCTTCTGCCGCAGATGACATTTTGTCATAGTTCCTATCAGACCGTGCAAACCTTCAAGACCAGTGTTGTAATTAATATCAAACGGCGCTGCAACATGAGCGAAGACGCGGGGAATAAATCATGTTAACTCTATTACCTCTGATATAATGTTCTCGCTCATCAAGGATACATAGTCTTATTATTACTTTTACTAATATTATTAGGCGTCAAGTCGTCTCTTTGCATAATGCGTCTTATATGTAGTCTATCAATTGACCGGGGAGATATCCAAGAGCGGAAACCTCGAGAGCAAACGGAGACCACTTAGTATAAGGGGGTGCAACCAACGGAGACATTTCTATCATGTCTCCCTGGGAATAATGATGGGGGTTGTAGATTGTGAGCCCCGATGGGGACAGCGGCGATGATGTCTGTAAAGCGCTGTGGGATTAATGGCGAGCAAAATAAATAAAAATAAAAAAAAAAGATCTACCGCGACATAAAAGTAAGGTTAAAATAATGTGTCACCAGGTTTAACCCTATGTAAGATCCGGCCACCGCCTTTCAGGGCTGATATACAGCATTGTATAATGATTATTATTATATATAAAGATTATTATAGTCACCTGCGGGGGGTGGTCCAGACCGAAGGATGTCGCTCTTCTTGGTCCAGCGCCTCCCATCTTCTTGCAATCAACATCCAAGGGCAAGAAAGCGTCACAATAATGAGAGTCTGCAAGAACAGAGAGACACGGCGAACGGTCCGGCAGGTTTGCGGCTGCATTTCAGGAAATGGAATCCTCAATGCTGATAAGATTGGCTCCAAATTTATTCTGCAACCTGTCAATGCCCCCAAGCATCCAGCCAATGTCATTAAGAGTGAAAAGTCCTGGGACCGATGATCCGGCCCCCCATAGAGCTCTGGTCTCACATCATCCGGTCTGTCTGTGATCATGTGACGAGACAGTAGGATCCGCACAAGAATCCTACAAAGAAGATCTGGACGCCTCCCGAAAAAGCATTGGGAAACGCGCGTCGGGGCAGAGGGACGCCGAGGTATATTTCCATGTGGCTGATCGCAAGGTGCATTACTCATCATTTGCCATTATTTCATATATGCCATCTTGTGGTAGTGTGTTGTTTGCTATATCATTAGGAGGACAAATGTTGATTTACCCATATATTGTAATGAAATGAAATTTTACATCTTGGCAGACATATACACTCTTCCATAGCAACCATGTGTTGATTTATCATGTATTTAGGCTTCATATCATTGGCATGACATTTATATATGCATTAATTGTCAGCCCAGTCTTTTGAAAAATCCTATGGCAGCATAGTCCCTTGTGTTGGATTAAGTACCCTTCTTGTCATGCAGATACATGTTGTTTTTATGATAATTTTTTTCATTTCATTTATTCATAATAAAATTAATGGTTTTATATCCGTACCATAGTCGAGATCATTCCATTCTTTGATCGCGCTGAGTGTGAGAAAAGAAGATCTGGGGTCAGGTCTCCAAGATGTTTGGAACCATCTTCTGCCGAGTTCCTTCCTGTGTGTTTGCGACCGAGAAGCAGTGATGCTTTCATGCCGTTTTGAAAGTAAAGGGCAGTCTCACTAAATATTGAATTACTTTTTTGCATTTTGTTAATTGATATAAATAATTGATATAAACTATTAACATTTCTATTTCTGAAACTTCTTAGGCCATGTTCACACAGTGCGTTTTTTCTGCGGAACCGCAGCGTTTTTGCCGCTGCGGTTCCGCAGCTGTTTTCCATGCAGGGTACATTACACTGTACCCTATGGAAAACAGGAACCACTGTGCACATGATGCGGGAATCGGGAAAAAAATCCGCGCTGAATAGCCGCGGTAAAAAAGAAGTACCATGTCACTTCTTTTTTCGGAGCCGCAGCGGTTCTGCACCCATTGACCTCCATTGTGAGGTCAAACCCGCAGTAAAACCCGCAGATGAAAAAAATATCTGCGGGTTTTACTGCGGTTTGTGGTGCCGAACCGCTGCAGCAGGAAGTGCTGGGAAGCGGGCGGAAGTGCGTGGGCGGAGTGTGGCTGCCCCGATCCCACCCCCCCGTGCTCCAATCCCACCGCCCCGTGCTCCGATGCACCCCCCCCAGTGCTCCGATGCCCCCCCCCCCCCCCGTGCCCTAATCTCCCCCCCTTATACTTACCCGGCATCCCTGTGTCCGTCCGGCCGTCTTCTCCCTGGGCGCCGCCATCTTGCAAAATGGCGGGCGCATGCGCAGTGCGCCCGCCGAATCTGCCGGCCGGCAGATTCGTTCCAAAGTGCATTTTGATCACTGAGATATAACCTATCTCAGTGATCAAAATAAAAAAAAATAGTAAATGACCCCCCCCCCCCCCCCCCCTTTGTCACCTCCATAGGTAGGGACAATAAAAAAAAAAAATAAGAATTTTTTTTTTTTTTTTCCACTAAGGTTAGAATAGGGTTAGGGGTAGGGTTAGGGTATTTTCAGCCATTTTAACTGCATAGAAAACTGCATAAAAAAAGGATCAAAAAAAGGATCAAAAAAAGGATCAAAAAAGGACCAAAAAAGGACCTGCGTTTTCTGCCAAGAGCTGCAGTTTTTTAAAAAACAGTCCTGAAAAAAAAAGGATGGAAATCAGGAACGTGTGAACATACCCTTACATAGTAGAATTTTTTTTCGACTCGTGCCTGAAACCTTTGCACAGTTCTGCGTGTATATAATTGTGTACCTCTGTATGTGTATTCTCATGTTCGCTTGTTACATACATTATTATTTTGTGTTTTGTGCGTATTCGTATTTTGGGTATTGCTAATCTGTATTTTGTTTTTTTTTTATGGTGTTTTTATAGCTTACAGCAAAAGTGTATGGGTGATTGAAAAAAATAAATAAAATAAAATGTCCCCCGTCTGCACAGTTCACACATGGAACTTTACAAAAGAAGCAAAAATAGCAACTGAAATAAATAGTAAAATAAAGGTGTATATATCTATATTGATGTGTGGGTGACCCCTCTCCGATAAGATCCCGCACACCACGGGGCGCGTATCCCAGCCATATAATAGCAGAGTTATTAGGCGGATGCGGACAGATGTGGCGATACCGTGTTACCAGCCGTTCTCCTTCATAAACTTATAAAGAAATAAATCGCTTCCCCGAATCTTATTACCATGATGAATGTCGGAGCAGTAAGTGAATAAAAGTCAATTATTGGATAAATATCTCACTCTTCCGAATCTCCAGTTTTGTGCATTCGCTAAGAGAAGACGCTAGATAGCGAGAGATGGATGGCGGGCAGCTTTCATTAGCGGCAGGAGAGCTGCGTACTCGTATCTGGCGGATCCGCGTGTTCTTACAGTCAGATGCGTATCTCCTTGAGGTTTACATTGTATGGAATATTTTAGACCGGTTACATTTACTAATGTAGCAGAGCTGAAGTGGTCATTTAAAGGGGCTGTGTCAGTGCAGACATCTGTAATAACAGGGCTCCCCTACGAGACATACATATGCTTCAGCGCTAATAAATTCTAAGCGACAGTGTAAGAAATAAAGAATAAACCGCCATGTTGCAGTGTAAATAAACGATTTACAAAGTTTTTCAAAGTTATTAAAACTTTTTTCCCCTTTGTCACATAAGGCAGCTCAGGTTCTTCTTCCTATTGCAGGACACCGATGTGGACTGGGATGATCTATGGGACCAGTTTGATGAGCGTAGATACCTGACTGCTCAAAGATGGAAGCCTGGAGAAGATCCCTACAGGCTGTACGCCTTCAACCAGAGGGAAAGTGAGCGGATCCCGAGTGACCGCGCCATTAAGGACACCAGACATTACAGGTAGGGTCACTGATGTCTGTAATGTGACATGTGTGGAGCCACTTAAGTCGTGGGCCCTTATGTCTCCCCTGCCCTCATCTGTGAGCCGAGAGGAAAAACCGAAGAAACTTTGAACGCGCACATTTAACAAGTGCCGATGCCTGGTGTAAGAAACATGGCTGAAAAAGATAAAGACACAGCATACACTCCATCAGCAGAATAGTGAGTGCAGCTCTGGGGTATAATACAGGATGTAACTCAGGATCAGTAATGTAATGTATGTACACAGTGACTGCACCAGCAGAATAGTGAGTGCAGCTCTGGGGTATAATACAGGATGTAACTCAGGATCAGTAATGTAATGTATGTACACAGTGACTGCACCAGCAGAATAGTGAGTGCAGCTCTGGAGTATAATACAGGATGTAACTCAGGATCAGTAATGTAATGTATGTACACAGTGACTGCACCAGCAGAATAGTGAGGGCAGCTCTGGAGTATCATACAGGATGTAACTCAGGATCAGTAATGTATGTACACAGTGACTGCACCAGCAGAATAGTGAGTGCAGCTCTGGGGTATAATACAGGATGTAACTCAGGATCAGTAATGTAATGTATGTACACAGTGACTGCACCAGCAGAATAGTGAGTGCAGCTCTGGAGTATAATACAGGATGTAACTCGGGATCAGTAATGTAATGTATGTACACAGTGACTGCACCAGCAGAATAGTGAGGGCAGCTCTGGAGTATCATACAGGATGTAACTCAGGATCAGTAATGTATGTACACAGTGACTGCACCAGCAGAATAGTGAGTGCAGCTCTGGGGTATAATACAGGATGTAACTCAGGATCAGTAATGTATGTACACAGTGACTGCACCAGCAGAATAGTGAGTGCAGCTCTGGGGTATAATACAGGATGTAAATCAGGATCAGTAATGTATGTACACGGTGACTGCACAAGCAGAATAGTGAGGGCAGCTCTGGGGTATAATACAGGATGTAACTCAGGATCAGTAATGTAATGTATGTACACAGTGACTGCACCAGCAGAATAGTGAGTGCAGCTCTGGGGTATAATACAGGATGAAACTCAGGATCAGTAATGTAATGTATGTACACAGTGACTGCACCAGCAGAATAGTGAGTGCAGCTCTGGGGTATAATACAGGATGTAACTCAGGATCAGTAATGTAATGTATGTACACAGTGACTGCACCAGCAGAATAGTGAGTGCAGCTCTGGGGTATAATACAGGATGTAACTCAGGATCAGTAATGTAATGTATGTACACAGTGACTGCACCAGCAGAATAGTGAGTGCAGCTCTGGAGTATAATACAGGAGGTAACTCAGGATCAGTAATGTAATGTATGTACACAGTGACTGCACCAGCAGAATAGTGAGTGCAGCTCTGGGGTATAATACAGGATGAAACTCAGGATCAGTAATGTAATGTATGTACACAGTGACTGCACCAGCAGAATAGTGAGTGCAGCTCTGGGGTATAATACAGGATGTAACTCAGGATCAGTAATGTAATGTATGTACACAGTGACTGCACCAGCAGAATAGTGAGTGCAGCTCTGGGGTATAATACAGG
Source organism: Ranitomeya imitator (assembly GCF_032444005.1). Classification (NCBI taxonomy): domain Eukaryota; kingdom Metazoa; phylum Chordata; class Amphibia; order Anura; family Dendrobatidae; genus Ranitomeya; species Ranitomeya imitator. Next base: position 21,136,103 of record NC_091286.1, on the reverse strand, counting down.
ATGTAAATCAGGATCAGTAATCTATGTACACGGTGACTGCACCAGCAGAATAGTGAGTGCAGCTCTGGGGTATAATACAGGATGTAAATCAGGATCAGTAATGTATGTACAGGGTGACTGCACCAGCAGAATAGTGAGTGCAGCTCTGGGGTATAATACAGGATGTAACTCAGGATCAGTAATGTAATGTATGTACACAGTGACTGCACCAGCAGAATAGTGAGTGCAGCTCTGGGGTATAATACAGGATGTAAATCAGGATCAGTAATGTATGTACACGGTGACTGCACCAGCAGAATAGTGCGTGCAGCTCTGGGGTATAATACAGGATGTAAATCAGGATCAGTAATGTATGTACACGGTGACTGCACCAGCAGAATAGTGAGTGCAGCTCTGGGGTATAATACAGGATGTAAATCAGGATCAGTAATGTAATGTATGTACACAGTGACTGCACCAGCAGAATAGTGAGTGCAGCTCTGGGGTATAATACAGGATGTAACTCAGGATCAGTAATGTATGTACACAGTGACTGCACCAGCAGAATAGTGAGTGCAGCTCTGGGGTATAATACAGGATGTAAATCAGGATCAGTAATGTATGTACACGGTGACTGCACAAGCAGAATAGTGAGGGCAGCTCTGGGGTATAATACAGGATGTAACTCAGGATCAGTAATGTAATGTATGTACACAGTGACTGCACCAGCAGAATAGTGAGTGCAGCTCTGGGGTATAATACAGGATGAAACTCAGGATCAGTAATGTAATGTATGTACACAGTGACTGCACCAGCAGAATAGTGAGTGCAGCTCTGGGGTATAATACAGGATGTAACTCAGGATCAGTAATGTAATGTATGTACACAGTGACTGCACCAGCAGAATAGTGAGTGCAGCTCTGGGGTATAATACAGGATGTAACTCAGGATCAGTAATGTAATGTATGTACACAGTGACTGCACCAGCAGAATAGTGAGTGCAGCTCTGGAGTATAATACAGGAGGTAACTCAGGATCAGTAATGTAATGTATGTACACAGTGACTGCACCAGCAGAATAGTGAGTGCAGCTCTGGGGTATAATACAGGATGAAACTCAGGATCAGTAATGTAATGTATGTACACAGTGACTGCACCAGCAGAATAGTGAGTGCAGCTCTGGGGTATAATACAGGATGTAACTCAGGATCAGTAATGTAATGTATGTACACAGTGACTGCACCAGCAGAATAGTGAGTGCAGCTCTGGGGTATAATACAGGATGTAAATCAGGATCAGTAATCTATGTACACGGTGACTGCACCAGCAGAATAGTGAGTGCAGCTCTGGGGTATAATACAGGATGTAAATCAGGATCAGTAATGTATGTACAGGGTGACTGCACCAGCAGAATAGTGAGTGCAGCTCTGGGGTATAATACAGGATGTAACTCAGGATCAGTAATGTAATGTATGTACACAGTGACTGCACCAGCAGAATAGTGAGTGCAGCTCTGGGGTATAATACAGGATGTAAATCAGGATCAGTAATGTATGTACACGGTGACTGCACCAGCAGAATAGTGAGTGCAGCTCTGGGGTATAATACAGGATGTAAATCAGGATCAGTAATGTATGTACACGGTGACTGCACCAGCAGAATAGTGAGTGCAGCTCTGGGGTATAATACAGGATGTAAATCAGGATCAGTAATGTAATGTATGTACACAGTGACTGCACCAGCAGAATAGTGAGTGCAGCTCTGGGGTATAATACAGGATGAAACTCAGGATCAGTAATGTAATGTATGTACACAGTGACTGCACCAGCAGAATAGTGAGTGCAGCTCTGGGGTATAATACAGGATGTAACTCAGGATCAGTAATGTAATGTATGTACACAGTGACTGCACCAGCAGAATAGTGAGTGCAGCTCTGGGGTATAATACAGGATGTAACTCAGGATCAGTAATGTAATGTATGTACACAGTGACTGCACCAGCAGAATAGTGAGTGCAGCTCTGGAGTATAATACAGGAGGTAACTCAGGATCAGTAATGTAATGTATGTACACAGTGACTGCACCAGCAGAATAGTGAGTGCAGCTCTGGGGTATAATACAGGATGTAACTCACGATCAGTAATGTAATGTATGTACACAGTGACTGCACCAGCAGAATAGTGAGTGCAGCTCTGGAGTATAATACAGGATGTAACTCACGATCAGTAATGTAATGTATGTACACAGTGACTGCACCAGCAGAATAGTGAGTGCAGCTCTGGGGTATAATACAGGATGTAACTCAGGATCAGTAATGTAATGTATGTACACAGTGACTGCACCAGCAGAATAGTGAGTGCAGCTCTGGAGTATAATACAGGATGTAAATCAGGATCAGTAATGTAATGTATGTACACGGTGACTGCACCAGCAGAATAGTGAGTGCAGCTCTGGGGTATAATACAGGATGTAACTCAGGATCAGTAATGTATGTACACAGTGACTGCACCAGCAGAATAGTGAGTGCAGCTCTGGAGTATAATACAGGATGTAAATCAGGATCAGTAATGTAATGTATGTACACGGTGACTGCACCAGCAGAATAGTGAGTGCAGCTCTGGAGTATAATACAGGATGTAAATCAGGATCAGTAATGTAATGTATGTACACGGTGACTGCACCAGCAGAATAGTGAGTGCAGCTCTGGGGTATAATACAGGATGTAACTCAGGATCAGTAATGTAATGTATGTACACAGTGACTGCACCAGCAGAATAGTGAGTGCAGCTCTGGGGTATAATACAGGATGTAACTCAGGATCAGTAATGTAATGTATGTACACGGTGACTGCACCAGCAGAATAGTGAGTGCAGCTCTGGGGTATAATACAGGATGTAACTCAGGATCAGTAATGTAATGTATGTACACAGTGACTGCACCAGCAGAATAGTGAGTGCAGCTCTGGGGTATAATACAGGATGTAACTCAGGATCAGTAATGTAATGTATGTACACAGTGACTGCACCAGCAGAATAGTGAGTGCAGCTCTGGGGTATAATACAGGATGTAACTCAGGATCAGTAATGTATGTACACAGTGACTGCACCAGCAGAATAGTGAGTGCAGCTCTGGGGTATAATACAGGATGTAACTCAGGATCAGTAATGTAATATATGTACACAGTGACTGCACCAGCAGAATAGTGAGTGCAGCTCTGGAGTATAATACAGGATGTAACTCAGGATCAGTAATGTATGTACACAGTGACTGCACCAGCAGAATAGTGAGTGCAGCTCTGGGGTATAATACAGGATGTAACTCAGGATCAGTAATGTAATGTATGTACACGGTGACTGCACCAGCAGAATAGTGAGTGCAGCTCTGGGGTATAATACAGGATGTAACTCAGGAACGGTACAGGATCAGTAATGTATGTACATAGGTAGATGTGTTGTTAATTTTATTTGATCACCCTCCCCTTGATTTTCTCTTACATGACTGTATTATATATAAAGTCTATTTGCTTTACAAATTTCGTCTATTACCAGGATTAAATAATCTCTCAGTGGAGGACTCGGCCGTCCTTCATTACACAGATTGACTTGCGTGGGCACCATGTAATACTTTCCTTGCCCTGTGAGGGCGCTGCTGGGGAATTGAACACTTTTCTTCACTGCATGAAGCCGATCAGTGGTCCCAACGTTTGGACATTCCCTTTAATCCTTTTTTTCCTGTGTATTTTGGTAGTGGGCAGCGGTGGTTATATATTTCACTGGAGGGAATGATACGTATAATTTTATGTATTTACGAACACCAAAGTGTCTCTCTAATGAATGGTGACTTATTTTATTCTACCCGTCCCCAATCTGGTAGATGAAGTCCTAAACATGTCACTGGATGGGAGACGTCTTGGCTGATAATTACGCAGCGCGCACGGCGGGGACCTTCTCCTCCCTGTGAGGCGTCTGCTCGCTGATTTATCTCCCGGATTTTATCAGCGGCCTGGCAGCCAGGGAATGAATTACCACCGGCAATATCTCGCCGAGCCGCGCACATGTGCGTCCCGGGCGCAGGTGCACCACAATCGAGCACGGATAAGCCGGCGGCTGTCATGTTCGGTTATGGTGGCGGCAATAAAGGGAACGCAATTATTAGTATATCAAAATGTTTATCACAAGCCTTACCCGACACGGCGGGATTCCACGTCCACAAGCAAACGAGCGTTTTCTTCACAGTAATTAAATATTGGTAATTGGAAACTGCTCTCCAGACGGATTCAGATTTTATACAGTGAAATCGGCCCCTGGCGAGAGCGCCGCAGCCGCGGAGCCCCTCAAGGTCCGAAGTGGCTGTAGGAATGGGTTAAATCAGTGGAACTACAGGGCGGGCAACCAGTACCGACCCCCTGAATCTTGTGTGGTCTGTACAGGGTGACAATTTGGGAGCCTCATTCTTCAGAAATGTCTTTCATTTTATTCTAGCAACCTACGAGAACTCTCTTTTCATTTTACCATAGCAACCAGAGCTTGACTTTCATTCTACCATAGCAACCAGAGCTTGACTTTCATTCTACCATATCAACCAGAGCTTGGCTTTCATTCTACCATAGCAACCAGAGCTTGGCTTTCATTCTACGATAGCGCCCAGAGCTTGGCTTTCATTTTACCATAGCGCCCAGAGCTTGGCTTTCATTTTACCATAGCGCCCAGAGCTTGGCTTTCATTCTACCATAGCAACCAGAGCTTGGCTTTCATTTTACCATAGCGCCCAGAGCTTGGCTTTCATTCTACCATAGCGCCTAGAGCTTGGCTTTCATTCTACCATAGCGCCCAGAGCTTGGCTTTCATTTTACCATAGCGCCCAGAGCTTGGCTTTCATTCTACCATAGCGCCCAGAGCTTGGCTTTCATTCTACCATAGCAACCAGAGCTTGACTTTCATTCTACCATATCAACCAGAGCTTGGCTTTCATTCTACCATAGCAACCAGAGCTTGGCTTTCATTCTACCATAGCAACCAGAGCTTGGCTTTCATTCTACCATATCAACCAGAGCTTGGCTTTCATTTTACCATAGCAACCAGAGCTTGGCTTTCATTTTACCATAGCGCCCAGAGCTTGGCTTTCATTCTACCATAGCGCCCAGAGCTTGGCTTTCATTTTACCATAGCAACCAGAGCTTGGCTTTCATTCTACCATAGCAACCAGAGCTTGGCTTTCATTTTACCATAGCAACCAGAGCTTGGCTTTCATTCTACCATAGCGCCCAGAGCTTGGCTTTCATTCTACCATAGCGCCCAGAGCTTGGCTTTCATTCTACCATAGCGCCCAGAGCATGGCTTTCATTTTACCATAGCGCCCAGAGCTTGGCTTTCATTCTACCATAGCGCCTAGAGCTTGGCTTTCATTTTACCATAGCGCCTAGAGCTTGGCTTTCATTCTACCATAGCGCCCAGAGCTTGGCTTTCATTTTACCATAGCGCCCAGAGCTTGGCTTTCATTCTACCATAGCGCCCAGAGCTTGGCTTTCATTCTACCATATCAACCAGAGCTTGGCTTTCATTCTACCATAGCAACCAGAGCTTGGCTTTCATTTTACCATAGCGCCCAGAGCTTGGCTTTCATTCTACCATAGCGCCCAGAGCTTGGCTTTCATTTTACCATAGCAACCAGAGCTTGGCTTTCATTCTACCATAGCAACCAGAGCTTGGCTTTCATTTTACCATAGCGCCTAGAGCTTGGCTTTCATTCTACCATAGCGCCTAGAGCTTGGCTTTCATTTTACCATAGCGCCCAGAGCTTGGCTTTCATTCTACCATAGCGCCTAGAGCTTGGCTTTCATTCTACCATAGCGCCTAGAGCTTGGCTTTCATTCTACCATAGCGCCTAGAGCTTGGCTTTCATTCTACCATAGCGCCTAGAGCTTGGCTTTCATTCTACCATAGCGCCTAGAGCTTGGCTTTCATTTTACTATAGTGCCCAGAGCTTGGCTTTCACTTTACCATAGCGCCCAGAGCTTGGCTTTCATTTTACCATAGCGCCCAGAGCTTGGCTTTCACTTTACCATAGCGCCCAGAGCTTGGCTTTCATTCTACCATAGCGCCCAGAGCTTGGCTTTCATTTTACCATAGCGCCCAGAGCTTGGCTTTCATTCTACCATAGCGCCCAGAGCTTGGCTTTCATTTTACCATAGCAACCAGAGCTTGGCTTTCATTCTACCATAGCAACCAGAGCTTGGCTTTCATTCTACCATAGCAACCAGAGCTTGGCTTTCATTCTACCATAGCAACCAGAGCTTGGCTTTCATTCTTTTGTGGGTCCAGTGTCAGCCCCAACATTCAGTGCCGGCGGTGGGTGCTCGGGTTGTGGATCCAGTGTCAGCCCCAACATTCAGTACAGGCGGTGGGTGCGCGGGTTGTGGGTCCAGTGTCAGCCCCGACATTCAGTGCCGGCGGTGGGTGCTCGGGTTGTGGGTCCAGTGTCAGCACCAACATTCAGTGCCAGGGGTGGGTGCGCGGGTTGTGGGCCCAGTGTCAGCCCCAACATTCAGTGCCGGCGGTGGGTGCGCGGGTTGTGGGTCCAGTGTTCCTACACGACAAAGTGAGAAGCCTTTGCCGCGCGATATGTTGGGAGTTGTAGTGTAAAGATCTGCAAAGTAGATAATAGCACCAGGAGCTTGTGTCTCAGTTTTGGGAACTTTTCCTTCTTCAGAACTTTCTTTTTGCTGCAGTGCTCTTATGTGTTATTATGTCCTCGTTTATCTTGTCTTGTAAAGAGCAACTTATTGAATTTTTCTGCCGACACCCGGAGATTGCTTCATCTCTTGTCACCGCTTTAAACTACTTTTCTCATCAGATATTTTCTTACATTATTGTTTTTTTTATTTTTTCTGCATTCTCTTATCTCCCCTCTTATCTGTTTTTCTTAGATTATTTTTTTATTATTGTTTTTAGTTTGAGAGAACTGTTCAGGTAGTGAAATGTAACGCAATTATTCATACAGGCTATCCATGTGATGCACAAGTTTTATTGTCATTTTGTTAAGATAATTGGTATCGCCCTCAAAAATAATATTTTATTTTTGTAATATATTATGTGTTTTATTATATAATTTCTATTCATTTCACTTTTTTATTTTTACCAGCCACTCCCCACTTCTTCTTGTAAGTATACATAGCTGATAGTTGGAACCTAAATAGGTGGTTCTATACTATACAACCTCAGGTTAATTAATTTAGAACCCAGAATTAATTAAGACTAGAGTATATTCATCTCCTGCAGTGGCGCCGTTCCTGCATGTGGTGACGTTGTATCACATGCCAACTCGCAGCCAATGAGCTGTCGTCCGTCAGCTGTGGCAAGGCTTGGACTGGCCCACAGGAGGACCGGTGACTTCCCGGGTAGGCCTCCACAACAAACAACAACTAATCATTCATGTATCCAACTACCCAGTTTATTATTATATAGAAGGTAAATTGTGAATGAGGATAATGTAATATTTGCATGTAGCTGAACCAATGAACCTCCAGAGCCAATGTTACTGGTGGGCCCTTGGCAGTCCAGTGGGCGTCCGCCCTGGTGGAATATTGATAAACTAGATGGTGGCCCAATTCTAACGCATCGGGAATTCTAGAATATGTATGTAGTTGATTTATGAAGATTTCAGAATAATGCAATGAATACACAGGATTCGGCCGGCCAGGCGCGACCAATTAGCGAAGCGTGGTTCAAATCCCGCACCAATTCAAGGCCGGACTGTGTCTTTCACTGGGCTGGGCGAGACCAATAAGTGAAGCCAGGGCCAGCTCCAGGTTTTTGAGGGCCCCGGGCGAAAGAGTCTCACAGCCCACGTAGCATATAACACAGCCCACGTAGTATATAGCACATCCACGTAGTATATAGCACAGGCACGTAGTATATAGCACAGCTACGTACTATATAGCACAGCCACGTAGTATATAGCACAGCCACATAGTATATAGCACAGCCACGTAATATATAGCACAGCCCACGTAGCATATACAGTGGGGCAAAAAAGTATTTAGTCAGTCAGCAATAGTGCAAGTTCCTCCACTTAAAAAGATGAAAGGCGTCTGTTATTTGCATCATAGGTAGACCTCAACTATGGGAGACAAACTGAGAAAAAAAAAATCCAGAAAATCACATTGTCTGTTTTTTTAACATTTTATTTGCATATTATGGTGGAAAATAAGTATTTGGTCAGAAACAAACAATCAAGATTTCTGGCTCTCACAGACCTGTAACTTCTTCTTTAAGAGTCTCCTCTTTCCTCCACTCATTACCTGTAGTAATGGCACCTGTTTAAACTTGTTATCAGTATAAAAAGACACCTGTGCACACCCTCAAACAGTCTGACTCCAAACTCCACTATGGTGAAGACCAAAGAGCTGTCAAAGGACACCAGAAACAAAATTGTAGCCCTGCACCAGGCTGGGAAGACTGAATCTGCAATAGCCAACCAGCTTGGAGTGAAGAAATCAACAGTGGGAGCAATAATTAGAAAATGGAAGACATACAAGACCACTGATAATCTCCCTCCATCTGGGGCTCCACGCAAAATCCCTTCCCGTGGGGTCAGAATGATCACAAGAACGGTGAGCAAAAATCCCAGAACCACGCGGGGGGACCTAGTGAATGAACTGCAGAGAGCTGGGACCAATGTAACAAGGCCTACCATAAGTAACACACTACGCCACCATGGACTCAGATCCTGCAGTGCCAGACGTGTCCCACTGCTTAAGCCAGTACATGTCCGGGCCCGTCTGAAGTTTGCTAGAGAGCATTTGGATGATCCAGAGGAGTTTTGGGAGAATGTCCTATGGTCTGATGAAACCAAACTGGAACTGTTTGGTAGAAACAGAACTTGTCGTGTTTGGAGGAAAAAGAATACTGAGTTGCATCCATCAAACACCATACCTACTGTAAAGCATGGTGGTGGAAACATCATGCTTTGGGGCTGTTTCTCTGCAAAGGGGCCAGGACGACTGATCCGGGTACATGAAAGAATGAATGGGGCCATGTATCGTGAGATTTTGAGTGCAAACCTCCTTCCATCAGCAAGGGCATTGAAGATGAAACGTGGCTGGGTCTTTCAACATGACAATGATCCAAAGCACACCGCCAGGGCAACGAAGGAGTGGCTTCGTAAGAAGCATTTCAAGGTCCTGGAGTGGCCTAGCCAGTCTCCAGATCTCAACCCTATAGAAAACCTTTGGAGGGAGTTGAAAGTCCGTGTTGCCAAGCGAAAAGCCAAAAACATCACTGCTCTAGAGGAGATCTGCATGGAGGAATGGGCCAACATACCAACAACAGTGTGTGGCAACCTTGTGAAGACTTACAGAAAACGTTTGACCTCTGTCATTGCCAACAAAGGATATATTACAAAGTATTGAGATGAAATTTTGTTTCTGACCAAATACTTATTTTCCATCATAATATGCAAATAAAATGTTAAAAAAACAGACAATGTGATTTTCTGGATTTTTTTTTCTCAGTTTGTCTCCCATAGTTGAGGTCTACCTATGATGTAAATTACAGACGCCTCTCATCTTTTTAAGTGGTGGAACTTGCACTATTGCTGACTGACTAAATACTTTTTTGCCCCACTGTAACACAGCCCACGTAGTATATAGCACATCCACATAGTATATAGCACCGGCACGTAGTATATAGCACAGCCACGCAGTATATAGCACAGCCACGTAGTATATAGCACAGCCCATGCAGTATATAACACAGCCCATGTAGTATATAGCACAGCCCACCTCAGTATATAACACAGCACACCCAGTATATAACACAGCCTACATAGTTTATTGCACAGCCACGTAGTATATTGCACAGCCCACGTAGTATATAGCACAGCAACGTAGTATATAACACAGCCCACGCAGTATATAACACAGCCCACGCAGTATATCGCACAGCCCACGTAGTATATAACAGCCACGTAGTATATAGCACAGCCACGCAGTATATAACAGCCCACGCAGTATATAACACAGCCCACGTAGTATATAACACAGCCTACGTAGTATATAGCACAGCGACGCAGTATATAACACAGCCCACGCAGTATATAACACAGCCCACGTAGTATATAACACATCCCACATAGTATATAGCAATGTGGGCACCATGTCCCTGTTAAAAAAAAAAAAATTAAAATTAAAAATAGTTATATACTCACCCTCCGGCGGCCCCCGGATCCAGCCCAGGCCTTTAGCGACGCTCCGGTCCCAGTAATGCCTTGCGGCAATAACCCGTGATGATGTAGCGGTCTCGCGAGACTGCTACGTCATCTCCGGTCATTGCCGCAATGCATTCTTGGGACCGGAGCGTCGCGAAGAGTGGGAAAGGCTGCCATGGACACCTGAAGGTGAGAATATCATTTTTGTTTATTATTATTATCTTTAACATTATATCTTTTTACTATTGATGCTGCATAGGTGGCATCAATAGTAAAAAGTGAAGTGGTGATTAAATTCCGCCCCAATATCGCTGATTGGTCGCGACCGGCTGGGTACGCGGGATTTCCGTTACAGACAGACAAACAGACGAAAATCGACCTTCGATATATATATAGACTGCTGCTGACGAGCAGACGCTCATCAACTGCAGCTGGCACGTGACTTAATGTCATGAAATTGTTGGAAGGATGTCACTGCAGGAGGTGAATATACACTGATTTTATTTTAATCGGGGTCCTGAAATCATAATTAAGCAGGGTTATCTAGTAGTGGACAACCCCTTTAACACTGATTTTTGTTGACGCACTTACAAAGGTAACGTCCAGTGTTGGAAAAATCTGTCATCCTGGCATTAAATATTTGAGACGCTACAATCAATAGCGATCAAAGCATCAACAAAAGTGGAGGGGTTTGATCTGTCAACCTACTATTAGCCATGGCCCTGCAATTGTACGGCTGGATGGTTTTAAAGAAAGAGAGTTCTGGGACTAACTGGAGCTGTTGGGGCAGTAGAGAAATAATGTCTGAAATCTTTCATAAAGTTTAACTGAGGTGAAAGAAAAATTGTAAAAACACGAAAATTACAAAAGAAAAAAAAAATAACTAAAATAAAATTAAAGGACATAAATCATAAGAAAACAGATACACATTTGGGTTTCTCTTAATTGTTGTAGTCCTTAAAAAATAAATACCGGTACTAGTATTTAATAATAATCTTTATTATAGAGATATAAAAAAATCACAACATAAAAAGCAGAAATCTAAAAAGCTAGAAATACAATAATGGGGGACATTATACCAGGATGGGGGACATTATACCAGGATGGGGGACATTATGCCAGAGTGGGGGAAATTATGCCAGAATGGAAATTATTAAACCAAAATGGGGACATTATGCCAGGATGGGGGACATTATACCAGAATGGGGGACATTATGCCAGAGTGAGGGAAATTATGCAAGAATGAAAAGTATTAAACCAGAATGGGGGACATTATACCAGAATGGGAGATATTATACTAGGATGGGGACATTATACCAGGATGGGGGACCTTATACCAGGAAGGGGGACATTATACCAGAATGGGAGACATTATACCAGGATGGGGGACCTTATACCAGGATGGGTGACATTATACCAGGATGGGGGACCTTATACCAGGATGGGTGACATTATACCAGGATGGGGGACATTATACCAGAATGGAAGACATTATACCAGAATGGGTGACATTATACCAGGATGGGGGACATTATACCAGAATGGGGGACCTTATACCAGGATGGGTGACATTATACCAGGATGGGGGACATTATACCAGAATGGAAGACATTATACCAGAATGGAAGACATTATACCAGAATGGGTGACATTATACCAGGATGGGGGACATTATACCAGAATGGAAGACATTATACCAGAATGGAAGACATTATACCAGAATGGGTGACATTATACCAGGATGGGGGACATTATACCAGAATGGAAGACATTATACCAGAATGGAAGACATTATACCAGAATGGGGGACATTATACCAGGATGGGTGACATTATACCAGGATGGGTGACATTATACCAGGATGGGGGACCTTATACCAGGATGGGTGACATTATACCAGGATGGGGGACATTATATCAGAATGGGGGACCTTATACCAGGATGGGTGACATTATACCAGGATGGTGGACCTTATACCAGGGTGGGTGACATTATACCAGAATGGGGGACCTTATACCAGGATGGGTGACATTATACCAGGATGGGGGACATTATACCAGGATGGGGGACATTATACCAGGATGGGGGACCTTATACCAGGATGGGTGACATTATACCAGGATGGGGGACATTATACCAGGATGGGGGACATTATACCAGGATGGGGGACCTTATACCAGGATGGGGGACATTATACCAGGATGGGTGACATTATACCAGGATGGTGGACCTTATACCAGGATGGGTGACATTATACCAGGATGGGGGACCTTATACCAGGATGGGTGACATTATACCAGGATGGGGGACCTTATACCAGGATGGGTGACATTATACCAGGATGGGTGACATTATACCAGGATGGGGGACCTTATACCAGGATGGGTGACAATATACCAGGATGGGTGACATTATACCAGGATGGGTGACATTATACCAGGATGGGGGACATTATACCAGGATGGGGGACCTTATACCAGGATGGGTGACAATATACCAGGATGGGTGACATTATACCAGGATGGGTGACATTATACCAGGATGGGTGACATTATACCAGGATGGGGGACCTTATACCAGGATGGGTGACTATATACCAGGATGGGTGACATTATACCAGGATGGGGGACATTATACCAGGATGGGTGACATTATACCAGGATGGGTGACATTATACCAGGATGGGGGACCTTATACCAGGATGGGTGACATTATACCAGGATGGGTGACATTATACCAGGATGGGGGACCTTATACCAGGATGGGTGACAATATACCAGGATGGGTGACATTATACCAGGATGGGTGACATTATACCAGGATGGGGGACATTATACCAGGATGGGGGACCTTATACCAGGATGGGTGACAATATACCAGGATGGGTGACATTATACCAGGATGGGTGACATTATACCAGGATGGGTGACATTATACCAGGATGGGGGACCTTATACCAGGATGGGTGACTATATACCAGGATGGGTGACATTATACCAGGATGGGGGACATTATACCAGGATGGGTGACATTATACCAGGATGGGTGACATTATACCAGGATGGGGGACCTTATACCAGGATGGGTGACATTATACCAGGATGGGGGACCTTATACCAGGATGGGGGACCTTATACCAGGATGGGGGACCTTATACCAGGATGGGTGACATTATACCAGGATGGGTGACATTATACCAAAATGGGGGACATTACACCAGAGTGGGAGACATTATACAATAATGAAGGCATTACACCAGAATGGGGGACATTCTACCAGAATAAGGACATTATACAGGGTTGGGGACATATTAGTAAGGGGCCCAGGATGGGGCATTATTGTTGGAAGCAGTTCAGGATGGGGGAGGTTATTACAAGAAGGAGCTAGAACGGCAGACATTATTACATGGCGGACGAACATGCATGTCTTTTATAGGATCTAGACCTCTGCTACAGCCCATACATCTGACCAACATGCAGGTGGGGGCCCAGGTCCACATTTTGCTTTGGGGCCCATCGGACTCTCGTTACGCCACTGCAGCTGAGTGTCCAGTGTCTAAATATTGCAACAGTATAAAATAAGAGATAACACTAGTGAAATATATTTTATTGAAGGAAAGTTTTGTTGAGCTTAACTTTTCTTTAAGGTTGATCGTGCCGGAGATTTTTAATTTGGGGAGGAATAAGTCCACATACCTGTGTGCAATTAAGAGGAACAGTTTTAGGGCTCATACCCATCAGCATTAATAAAACCAGTCCAATGTTGTTCCTGAAACGTCAGACGTGTTGCATGCGAGTACAATTCGATTTTTCTGTGCTAGAATCCGTATGACATCCTTATGCAATGTGATTTTAACACACTTACAGTACTAGAAGCTGCAGGCTGGCACATGGCAGCGGTCCAGGAAGAGTGCAGACAAGTAGCAGAGGTAATGGAAGCCACAGGCAGGCAGGAGACGTTCTGGAGACCACAGACCTAAAACAATTAAAAAAGACTTTTCATAAACAGGACTACATACACATGAGCTTCTGAGATGGCTGATACACAGTAAATGAGAGAGACGAGAGGGGTTGCTGACATCAGAGACAGACAAACTTCTAAAGAGAGCAACCTTTTTTGCAGAGCAACGAAGCAGCACAATAAGGCTGGTTTCACATTTGCGTTTTTTTTTTGCGTTTTTGCGGTAAAAAAACGCAAAAAAAGCATGCGTTTTTTTCCCTATGTTTAACATTAAAAACGCATGCGTTTTGATGCGTTTTTGCAACGCATGCGTTTTTTCTCTGCATGTGTTGTGTTGCAGAAATGCAACATATAGTAATTTTTGCAGCGTTTTTTTTTGCAAAAAAACCTATTGATGTCTATGTAAACGCATGCATTTTTAAGCACATGCGTTTGTTTGCGTTGAAAACGCATGCGTTTTTATTAAAAAAAAAAAAAAAAACACACTGATATGCCACCCCCCACCATAAAGGTGATAAAGGGATCCTAACCCTAACCCTAAAGGGATCCTAACCCTAACCCTAAAGGGATCCTAACCCTATCACTAACCCTACCCCTAACCCTACCCCTAACCCTAAAGGGATCCTAACCCTATCCCTAACCCTACCCCTAACCCTAAAGGGATCCTAACCCTACCCCTAATCCCTTTAGGGTTAGGGTTAGGATCCCTTTAGGGTTAGGGTTAGGATCCCTTTAGGGTTAGGGTTAGGGTTATGATCCCTAACCCTACCCCTAACCCTAACTATTTCTGTTTATAGTGGGTTTTTTACTTTATTTTGATGATTGGCAGCTGTCACACATTTCTCAGCATGCGTTTAAAAAATGCAAACGCATGAAAAAACGCATGTAAACGCATCAAAACGCCACGTTTTTTTCACCACATGCAAAAACGCATGCGTCAAAAACGCAGCGTTTGCACGCGTTTACATGCGTTTTTTCACCATGCGGTTTTTTTTTTTTTTTAAAACGCATGCATTTTAAAACGCAAGTGTGAAACCAGCCTAAAACAACACAATGATAGTGCAATACTGTCTGAATGATTCCAAAGTCATGGGACATGACATAGACTTATAATTTCAGACTATAAGTGGCAGTAAGTTGCTGCCCATCACAGTGATCCACCATTGCTCTGCTTCGTTTCACCTTTCCATCCCAGATCTCATTCAGAACTCCCTCCTTGCCGATCTTGTGCTTCTACCCGGGAGTCAAATTGAAAAGGCCGAGCTGCAGTCATAAGTATGGGAAGTGACGATGCAGCAACCTGAGGCTCTGATGATAGGAAACAATGGTTTCAGACTACCATAGACTCCGGCAGACACTGCTGAAGTGTAGAGCTGAGCTGTAATGAAGCCGCCAGCACTTAGGGTAATAAATAGAGCGTCGGTGCTACCACATTAGCTTTAAATAGTCGTAACCATGGGGAGTCGTACATAATAAATTACTATATAGCAATCTCCCCGTTAGAATAGGAATATGGCCTTATGAGACTCGCTGTATTGGATCTCTAGAAATACAGCGGAGCGGACAGCTCCCTCATGACAACATATATATCAGCTATTAATATTTAATAATAAAGGAGCAGCCTCGGAGATTCCTCCATAAATCAGTCTCCAAGCTGGATGGATTTATGGCCCGAGCGATGATGTAACATGAATAATTCACGGTGTGCTTGTGCCAGCAGAATCCTATACGTGTCCCGGAAGACGAGGATGCTGCATCGACTTTACACACAATTGTCAGCATTGTTATGTATTTCGGGCGAGGATGGATGATGGGGATCACTATGATGTGGACAGCAAGGTGCATCCTACAGTCCAGGGGGGCAGAATCTGACATTACTAAAGTGCTTCTTACATTATGGGCTTCAATCTTATTAATTCTTCTGTTAAGATCAGAGGGTCAGGGTGTTCATCTGACTTTCTTCCATGCTTTGCACTGCTGCTCTACTTCGCGAGGATACAGCTTTGATCAGTGACCAGGCATCTGAGGGAGTCTTAAACCTGCTTGCTGTCTCTTTCCTCATGCTTTATACTGCAGATTCCCTCCATTAGGACATCTCTTCCATAAGTACGGTAACTCTTGCATAACTGCATTGGGCCTTACCAGCAGGGCCGAACAGGAGGCTCGGAGGAGCTAGAGAAGGAGGGTTCTGGGCCTTCTACAGGTACTTTTCCTGCCTCTGTTCTTTTTAGGTCTACCATGCTCTCACAAGTTGAAATCTATAGTAAACTGGTGTTTGAGGATTGTAAATTCATCTCCATTCGAAGGGTGGATGATAACCTTACTAGAGAGCAAAGGAAGGCACTAAGATCATTGGAGAATGTTGTGATGGGAAGAATGTGGTCATTTGACTCGTTGCGATATACGAGAAATAGGCTTTTAGGCAACTCAGGGTTAGGGAGGCGTAAACGGACTTTTCTTTTAATCCGCAATCTAGTTTTGCAAATGCAATCTTCCAGATCCTAGATACAGATTTAACCCAGGGAATTATCCCTAAAAAAGTATTTGAGGGTCTGCTTGTAAAAAATCCATTCACCCCTACGTTGTACCTACTCCCCAAGGTTCATAAGAACCCATTGAACCCACCATGGCATCTGATTGTCTGTGGCATTGGAGGGCTGTGGGACCCAGTATGTAAACTTATTAAACACTACTTGCATCCGTTGGTCGAAACTCTACCCTCCTTTGTCATGAACTCTACGGACAACCTGAGGAGATTGGATGGTCTCTCATTGGAATCTGATATACTGTTGGTTACGACAGACATTGAGTCCCTTTATACGCTTATTCAAATTCGCATGGAATAGAGGCAGTTGAGTTATTTCTGAATATGAGCAACTTGGATGGCCCATTATGCACTCTGATTCTGGCAATCCTATGATTCATACTGATCCATAATTACTTTACCTTCACAGACAGGTTATTTTTACATAAATGTGGTACTGCGATGGGCACGGTGTGTGCTCCAGCGTACGCTAATCTCTTCCCCCTCTTCCCCCAAAAAAGTGTTTTTGCTGCATTTTTACTTGTGTTTTTAGTGCAGATTTTTTCCGTACTCAGTATTAGTATGGGGGAAGTCTGCAACAAAAATGCTGAAAGATGTAAATCTGCACAGAATCTGCAGGTCACAAATAAGCAACGTATGCTGGAGACTTCAGGATTTTTTTTCACTTTGCTGGTATCGAGAAACCCTTCAAGTTGTGTAACAAATCTGCCCAGAAACAAACAAAAACGACAAATCTGCAACGTGTGCGCAGGAACTTAGGCTGTGTGCACACATTGTGTTTTTTTTCAATGCAGATTTGTCACAAAACCTGAAGGGTTTCCTTTATACCAGCAAAGTGGATGAGATTCCTGGAGTCTCATGCTTATTTGTGACCTGCAGATTCGGTACAGATTTACATCTGCAGCATTCATGTAATGAATTGGGAAAATCTGCACCCAAAGCACAAGTAAAAACTCTGGAAAAACATAAGTTTTATGCTGCTGCTTTTTCCTGCCAAGAGATGCAGAACTTTCTGCAGCAAATACATAACGTTCGCTCATCCCCTAACACTTACTACAAGCCGTACAATCCACAGGTAGCACTGAGCGCCTGCAAACCCTGGGTGGAAGCCATTTTTTTTACTGTAATTTTCCATTAAAAGTATTTGGTGTCATAAAAGGGACTTTCTGGACAAGCAGGAAAAATAATTGGAATATGTTAGTGTTAACACTATGGTTATAACTCCACAGGGGCAGAGGTGGGAAGATCTCTGCAGACCCTGGTTATAACTCCACAGGGGCAGAGGTGGGAAGATCTCTGCGGACCCTGGTTATAACTCCACAGGGGCAGAGGTGGGAAGATCTCTGCAGACCCTGGTTATAACTCCACAGGGGCAGAGGTGGGAAGATCTCTGCAGACCCTGGTTATAACTCCACAGGGGCAGAGGTGGGAAGATCTCTGCGGACCCTGGTTATAACTCCACAGGGGCAGAGGTGGGAAGATCTCTGCAGACCCTGGTTATAACTCCACAGGTGCAGAGGTGGGAAGATCTCTGCGGACCCTGGTTATAACTCCACAGGGGCAGAGGTGGGAAGATCTCTGCGGACCCTGGTTATAACTCCACAGGGGCAGAGGGGGGAAGATCTCTGCAGACCCTGGTTATAACTCCACAGGGGCAGAGGTGGGAAGATCTCTGCAGACCCTGGTTATAACTCCACAGGGGCAGAGGGGGGAAGATCTCTGCAGACCCTGGTTATAACTCCACAGGGGCAGAGGTGGGAAGATCTCTGCAGACCCTGGTTATAACTCCACAGGGGCAGAGGTGGGAAGATCTCTGCGGACCCTGGTTATAACTCCACAGGGGCAGAGGTGGGAAGATCTCTGCGGACCCTGGTTATAACTCCACAGGGGCAGAGGTGGGAAGATCTCTGCGGACCCTGGTTATAACTCCACAGGGGCAGAGGTGGGAAGATCTCTGCAGACCCTGGTTATAACTCCACAGGGGCAGAGGTGGGAAGATCTCTGCGGACCCTGGTTATAACTCCACAGGGGCAGAGGTGGGAAGATCTCTGCGGACCCTGGTTATAACTCCACAGGGGCAGAGGGGGGAAGATCTCTGCAGACCCTGGTTATAACTCGACAGGGGCAGAGGTGGGAAGATTTCTGCGGACCCTGGTTATAACTCCACAGGGGCAGAGGTGGAAAGATCTCTGCAGACCCTGGTTATAACTCCACAGGTGCAGAGGTGGGAAGATCTCTGCAAACCCTGGTTATAACTCCACAGGGGCAGAGGAGGAAAGATCTCTGCGGACCCTGGTTATAACTCGACAGGGGCAGAGGTGGGAAGATTTCTGCAAACCCTGGTTATAACTCCACAGGGGCAGAGGTGGGAAGATTTCTGCGGACCCTGGTTATAACTCCACAGGGGCAGAGGTGGGAAGATCTCTGCGGACCCTGGTTATAACTCCACAGGGGCAGAGGTGGGAAGATCTCTGCGGACCCTGGTTATAACTCCACAGGTGCAGAGGTGGGAAGATCTCTGCAAACCCTGGTTATAACTCCACAGGTGCAGAGGTGGGAAGATCTCTGCGGACCCTGGTTATAACTCCACAGGTGCAGAGGTGGGAAGATCTCTGCAGACCCTGGTTATAACTCCACAGGTGCAGAGGTGGGAAGATCTCTGCAGACCCTGGTTATAACTCCACAGGGACAGAGGTGGAAAGATCTCTGCAGACCCTGGTTATAACTCCACAGGGGCAGAGGTGGGAAGATCTCTGCAGACCCTGGTTATAACTCCACAGGGGCAGAGGTGGGAAGATCTCTGCGGACCCTGGTTTTAACTCCACAGGTGCAGAGGTGGGAAGATCTCTGCAAACCCTGGTTATAACTCCACAGGTGCAGAGGTGGGAAGATCTCTGCAGACCCTTGTTATAACTCCACAGGGACAGAGGTGGAAAGATCTCTGCAGACCCTGGTTATAACTCCACAGGGGCAGAGGTGGGAAGATCTCTGCAGACCCTGGTTATAACTCCACAGGGGCAGAGGAGGAAAGATCTCTGCAGACCCTGGTTATAACTCCACAGGGGCAGAGGTGGGAAGATCTCTGCAGACCCTGGTTATAACTCCACAGGGGCAGAGGTGGGAAGATCTCTGCGGACCCTGGTTTTAACTCCACAGGTGCAGAGATGGGAAGATCTCTGCAAACCCTGGTTATAACTCCACAGGTGCAGAGGTGGGAAGATCTCTGCAGACCCTTGTTATAACTCCACAGGGACAGAGGTGGAAAGATCTCTGCAGACCCTGGTTATAACTCCACAGGGTCAGAGGTGGGAAGATTTCTGCGGACCCTGGTTATAACTCCACAGGGGCAGAGGTGGGAAGATTTCTGCGGACCCTGGTTATAACTCCACAGGTGCAGAGGTGGGAAGATCTCTGCGGACCCTGGTTATGACTCCACAGGGGCAGAGGAGGAAAGATCTCTGCAGACCCTGGTTATAACTCCACAGGGGCAGAGGTGGGAAGATCTTTGGTGGAAAGAAAATTCACACTTATTTGGTCAGTATTTACATCAGTATTTGTAGCCAAAACCAGGAGATGAAAAATCAGAGGAAAAGTCTAAGAAATCTGTCACCACTCCTGTATTATCACCCACTCCTGGCTCATCCTTACAGACACTGAACGTACAGTCGGCAGTCTGAGATCCAAGCAAATTAATCTTGTAACCTCACAAGGAATTGTCTAGACCAGATATTATTGAGGCAATTGTTCATTTTTTGAAAAAAGTTCTGTACAGGTGTAATGGGGTCTACCAAGCTGGGGTACCTCTTTCAGTACCACCCCGTGTTTCAGGAGGTCCACTCTGCTTTGGCTGGAGTCTGAATGAAGGACGCTGGTTGGAATTCCTTGATTACATGGGCGCATATAAAATCTCACTGCTTCTCCACGTATTTCCAGTCTGACAGCACTTTACTCACAGGACACAGAATATATCACACAGATACAGAGGGCAGGCCAATAGAAAAGCGGCAGGCCAGACATACATTACAATAGCCGCAGGGGGCCGGAGCCTGCCGATATTTACTGTGGGAATTACAAAGGTGAGGGGAGGACAAAAGGGGAATATCGTGTCCCCTCTGCCCAGGGGCGCAGCCTGTGGGCTGATGCATCTCACATGGAACCTATTATACATACATACGGTATAACTGCACAACATATTCTGGGTGCTGAGTGGTTCCGTAACACGTAACAGGTTTCACCTCCTGCGTGTTACAGTCATGGCCAAAAGTATTGACACCCCTGCAATTCTGTCAGATAATACTCAATTTCTTCCTGAAAATGATTGCAAACACAAATTATTTGTTATTATTATCTTCATTTAATTTGTCTTAAATGAAAAAAAGAGAATAAAGCAAAAAGCAAAACATTGATCATTTCACACAAAACTCCAAAAATGGGCCAGACAAAAGTATTGGCACCCTCAACCTAATACTTGGTTGCACAACCTTTAGCCAAAATAACTGCGACCAACCGCTTCCGGTAACCATCAATGAGTTTCTTCCAATGCTCTGCTGGAATTTTAGACCATTCTTCTTTGGCAAACTGCTCCAGGTCCCTGATATTTGAAGGGCGCCTTCTCCAAACTGCCATTTTTAGATCTCTCCACAGGTGTTCTATGGGATTCAGGTCTGGACTCATTGCTGGCCACCTTAGAAGTCTCCAGTGCTTTCTCTCAAACCATTTTCTAGTCCTTTTTGAAGTGTGTTTTGGGTCATTGTCCTGCTGGAAGACCCATGACCTCTGAGGGAGACCCAGCTTTCTCACACTGGGCCCTACATTATGCTGCAAAATTTGTTGGTAGTCTTCAGACTTCATAATGCCATGAACACGGTCAAGCAGTCCAGTACCAGAGGCAGCAAAGCAACCCCAAAACCTCAGGGAACCTCCGCCATGTTTGACTGTAGGGACCGTGTTCTTTTCTTTGAATGCCTCTTTTTTTCTCCTGTAAACTCTATGTTGATGCCTTTGCCCAAAAAGCTCTACTTTTGTCTCATCTGACCAGAGAACATTCTTCCAAAACGTTTTAGGCTTTTTCAGGTAAGTTTTGGCAAACTCCAGCCTGGCTTTTTTATGTCTCGGGGTAAGAAGTGGGGTCTTCCTGGGTCTCCTACCATACAGTCCCTTTTCATTCAGACGCCGACGGATAGTACGGGTTGACACTGTTGTACCCTCGGAGTGCAGGGCAGCTTGAACTTGTTTGGATGTTAGTCGAGGTTCTTTATCCAACATCCGCACAATCTTGCGTTGAAATCTCTTGTCAATTTTTCTTTTCCGTCCACATCTAGGGAGGTTAGCCACAGTGCCATGGGCTTTACACTTCTTGATGACACTGCGCACGGTAGACACAGGAACATTCAGGTCTTTGGAGATGGACTTGTAGCCTTGAGATTGCTCATGCTTCCTCACAATTTGGTTTCTCAAGTCCTCAGACAGTTCTTTGGTCTTCTTTCTTTTCTCCATGCTCAATGTGGTCACACAAGGACACAGGACAGAGGTTGAGTCAACTTTAATCCATGTCAACTGGCTGCAAGTGTGATTTAGTTATTGCCAACACCTGTTAGGTGCCACAAATTAGAGAAGCATCACATGATTTTTAGATCAGTGCCAATACTTTTGTCCAGCCCCTTTTTATGTTTGGTGTGGAATTATATCCAATTTGGCTTTAGGACAATTCTTTTTGTGTTTTTTCATTTAAGACAAATTAAATGAAGATAATAATAAAAAAGAATTTGTGTTTGCAATCATTTTCAGGAATAAACTGAGTATTATCTGACAGAATTGCAGGGGTGTTAATACTTTTGGCCATGACTGTATCCAAAACCCTGCAGATTTCAGCTCTGAAGCTACAGAAGTGTGAGAGCAGCTCTCAGCTATAACAGAAAGTGGAAGAAAATCTTTAAACTTTTTACATAAAACATTGTTTAAAAGTCATCAGATTTTATATCCTGTATATTACTGATCTAATGTATATATTATACCGTAGAACGGCTCTGTGAGCATTTTCTTTTTCCCTGACAGAAGTTATGAAGCCTTTATCAATTGGCTGTAGGATTGTATCTTTATATTTTGGGGGGGATAACTGTAGAACTGAGGGGAACAAAAGACAAATTTTTCCAGAATCTGGGAGACAGCAGCAATTGAAGAAGATACCGTACTCCGTTTCGGATTTTCGCGTTTTTTTCACGTTTTTTTTTGGCATTTTCCTGCAGAAAAAAACGCTAAGGCTGGGTTCACACTGCGCTAGTGTGTCCCGTTTAACGTACTACGTTACACCGCGGCATAACGCGGTGTAGCATAGTCCGTTAACGCCGCCATTACTTTCAATGGCGGACGCATCGCTAGCGCACGCCCACAATGGGCGTGCGCTAGCGATGTGCCGTCATTGAGTGACGGACCTGAGACGCGGCTGCAGCGTTTCCGGGTCCGTCACTGCTAGCGCAGATGGAGCTAGCAGATGCTCCATCTGCGCTAGCGCAGTGCCAAAGTCGGCACTTGCGTTCGTGCAGCCCGTTTAACGCATGTGTTGAACGGACTGCACAACGCAAGTGTGAACCTAGCCTAACAAAAGCTTACATTATGCATCCCATCATTTTAATGCATTCTGCAATTTTTGTGCATATGCTGTTTTTCTTTCCGCAAAAAAAAAAAATGCACTGCGGTAAAAATCGCAGCATGTTCATTAATTTTGCGGATTTTTCGTGTTTTTGCCGCTATATTATTGCATTGGGAAGCTCCGGGAAAAAAGGCGAAAAATCCGCAAAAAAAAAACGCATGCAGATTTCCTGCAGAAAAGTCTGGTTTTGTTCAGGAAAATTGTGCAGACATTCCTGAATGTGTCCATATAGCCTAAAGATGATCTCTCACCAGGTGACAGGCGGACATCAAGTCCTATCAGTCTAATTACACACCGCCAATGAAGCAGTAGAACCATCTCAAGGAGGATCACAAGGAAATGGACGGCATGTGACCTAAATGTGAGTGTCTGAGGAAAGGGGCTGCAGACTTATGACCATGTGATATTTCAGTTTTTCTTTTTTAATAAATTTGCAAAAATGTCTACATTTCAAGATGGGGTGCAGAGTGAACATTAATGAGAAAAAATGAACTTTTTTGAATTTATCAAATGGCTGCAATGAAACAAGGAGTGAACAATGTAAGGGGGTCTGAACCCTTTCCGCACCCGCTGTATAAGCAGCATGTTACTCCGTCGGGCTACGTATAGATATTCTGTCAATCTCTGGTCCACATATGTCCGGCTGGATGTGACATCTGCTGGAGCTGGCGGCGGTCCGCGCTGCTCTATGGCGGCGGCTGTAATTTGTTTCTGCTAGTTGGATTTCAAGAACAGTTTGTCAATAGCAATCAGGAGGAATGTCCAATAATGTCTCCATTCCGTGTCCGTCCCTCGCCGGTGCGCTGGAGGTAATGCCCCGCTTCCTGGAGCCCACCGTCTACAATGCTCCGCTTTCTGTTTGGCCTCTGACATCTGTAAATGTAGCAGAGCGGATGTGGACGGGAGACGCAGGGCTTATAGCAGAGCTGACGAGTGCACGTAGCATACACTTCCATGTAGCAGAGCGGATGTGGACGGGAGACGCAGGGCTTATAGCAGAGCTGACGAGTGCACGTAGCATACACTTCCATGTAGCAGAGCTGATGTGGACGGGAGACGCAGGGCTTATAGCAGAGCTGACGAGTGCATGTAGCATACACTTCCATGTAGCAGAGCGGTCGTGGACGGGAGACGCAGGGCTTATAGCAGAGCTGACGAGTGCACGTAGCATACACTTCCATGTAGCAGAGCGGACGTGGACGGGAGACGCAGGGCTTATAGCAGAGCTGACGAGTGCGTGTAGCATACACTTCCATGTAGCAGAGCGGTCGTGGACGGGAGACGCAGGGCTTATAGCAGAGCTGAAGAGTGCACGTAGCATACACTTCCATGTAGCAGAGCGGACGTGGACGGGAGACGCAGGGATTATAGCAGAGCTGACGAGTGCACGTAGCATACACTTCCATGTAGCAGAGCGGATGTGGACGGGAGACGCAGGGCTTATCGCAGAGCTGACGAGTGCACGTAGCATACACTTCCATGTAGCAGAGCGGATGTGGACGGGAGACGCAGGGCTTATAGCAGAGCTGACGAGTGCACGTAGCATACACTTCCATGTAGCAGAGCGGATGTGGACGGGAGACGCAGGGCTTATAGCAGAGCTGACGAGTGCACGTAGCATACACTTCCATGTAGCAGAGCGGATGTGGACGGGAGATGCAGGGCTTATAGCAGAGCTGACGAGTGCACGTAGCATACACTTCCATGTAGCAGAGCTGATGTGGACGGGAGACGCAGGGCTTATAGCAGAGCTGACGAGTGCACGTAACATACACTTCCATGTAGCAGCGTGGACGGGAGACGCAGGGCTTATAGCAGAGCTGACGAGTGCACGTAGCATACACTTCCATGTAGCAGAGCGGATGTGGACGGGAGACGCAGGGCTTATAGCAGAGCTGACGAGTGCACGTAGCATATACTTACATGTAGCAGAGTGGAGGTGGACGGGAGACGCAGGGCTTATAGCAGAGCTGACGAGTGCACGTAGCATATACTTACATGTAGCAGAGTGGAGGTGGACGGGAGACGCAGGGCTTATAGCAGAGCTGACAAGTGCACGTAGCATACACTTTCATGTAGCAGAGCGGATGTGGACGGGAGACGCAGGGCTTATAGCAGAGCTGACGAGTGCACGTAGCATACACTTCCATGTAGCAGAGCGGATGTGGACGGGAGACGCAGGGCTTATAGAGCTGACGAGCGCACGTAGCATACACTTCCATATAGCAGAGCGGATGTGGACGGGAGACGCAGGGCTTATAGCAGAGCTGAGGAGTGCACATAGCATACACTTCCATGTAGCAGCGCGAACGTGGACGGGAGATGCAGGGCTTATAGCAGAGCTGACGAGTGCACGTAGCATACACTTCCATGTAGCAGAGCGGATGTGGACGGGAGACGCAGGGCTTATAGCAGAGCTGACGATTGCACGTAGCATACACTTCCATGTAGCAGCGCGGTCGTGGACGGGAGACGCAGGGCTTATAGCAGAGCTGACGATTGCACGTAGCATACACTTCCATGTAGCAGAGCGGATGTGGACGGGAGACGCAGGGCTTATAGCAGAGCTGACGAGTGCACGTAGCATACACTTCCATGTAGCAGAGCGGATGTGGACGGGAGACGCACGGCTTATAGCAGAGCTGACGAGTGCACGTAACATACACTTCCATGTAGCAGCGTGGACGGGAGACGCAGGGCTTATAGCAGAGCTGACGAGTGCACGTAGCATACACTTCCATGTAGCAGAGCGGATGTGGACGGGAGACGCTGGGCTTATAGCAGAGCTGACGAGTGCACGTAGCATACACTTCCATGTAGCAGAGCGGATGTGGACGGGAGACGCAGGGCTTATAGCAGAGCTGACGAGTGCACGTAGCATACACTTCCATGTAGCAGAGCAGATGTGGACGGGAGACGCAGGGCTTATAGCAGAGCTGACGGATGCACGTAGCATACACTTCCATGTAGCAGAGCTGATGTGGACGGGAGACGCAGGGCTTATAGCAGAGCTGACGAGTGCACGTAACATACACTTCCATGTAGCAGCGTGGACGGGAGACGCAGGGCTTATAGCAGAGCTGACGGGTGCACGTAGCATACACTTCCATGTAGCAGAGCGGATGTGGACGGGAGACGCAGAGCTGACGAGTGCACGTAGCATATACTTACATGTAGCAGAGTGGAGGTGGACGGGAGACGCAGGGCTTATAGCAAAGCTGACGAGTGCACGTAGCATACACTTCCATGTAGCAGAGCGGATGTGGAAGGGAGACGCAGGGCTTATAGCAGAGCTGACGAGTGCACGTAGCATACACTTCCATGTAGCAGAGCTGATGTGGACGGGAGACGCAGGACTTATAGCAGAGCTGACGAGTGCACGTAACATACACTTCCATGTAGCAGAGCGGATGAGGACGGGAGACGCAGGGCTTATAGCAGAGCTGACGAGTGCACGTAGCATATACTTACATGTGGCAGAGTGGAGGTGGACGGGAGACGCAGGGCTTATAGCAGAGCTGACAAGTGCACGTAGCATACACTTCCATGTAGCAGAGCGGATGTGGACGGGAGACGCAGGGCTTATAGCAGAGCTGACGAGTGCACGTAACATACACTTCCATGTAGCAGAGCTGATGTGGACGGGAGACGCAGGGCTTATAGCAGAGCTGACGAGTGCACGTAGCATACACTTCCATGTAGCAGAGCGGATGTGGACAGGAGACGCAGGGCTTATAGCAGAGCTGACGAGTGCACGTAGCATACACTTCCATGTAGCAGAGCGGATGTGGACGGGAGACGCAGGGCTTATAGCAGAGCTGACGAGTGCACGTAACATACACTTCCATGTAGCAGAGCTGATGTGGACGGGAGACGCAGGGCTTATAGCAGAGCTGACGAGTGCACGTAGCATACACTTCCATGTAGCAGAGCGGATGTGGACAGGAGACGCAGGGCTTATAGCAGAGCTGACGAGTGCACGTAGCATATACTTCCATGTAGCAGAGTGGAGGTGGACGGGAGACGCAGGGCTTATAGCAGAGCTGACGAGTGCACGTAGCATACACTTCCATGTAGCAGAGCGGATGTGGACGGGAGACGCAGGGCTTATAGCAGAGCTGACGAGTGTGCGTAGCATACACTTCCATGTAGCAGAGCGGAAGTGTGTGCCCACAGGTGTGCAGGAAGCCTCCGCCAGCCTTTCTCTATGGCCTTGTTCACACTTGCCACATCGTTGGGTTATAATAGCGCTCTGCTTTGATTATTGCGTTTTTTTCTGCGTTTCTCCCCTTTTTTATGCGTTTTTCATGCATTTTTTTCAACGCACTTTTAGTGCTGACACGCTATGAATCTACCCTTTTAAAGCTCCACTGATTTTTTTTTTTACATATGTCTTTTTCAAGCTCTGTACAGAAGCCTGGGAGCAAAACGCACACAGTCGATTGGCGTCTTACATACATACTTTGTATAACAATACATTCGGCACCGTGCGGCACTCTACATAGTAACATAGTTAGGCCTCTTTCACACTTCAGTTATTTGGCGTCAGTCTAAAACCGCCATTTTCCTCAAATAACGGATCCGTCAATTTTTTTTGACGGATCCGTTATTTTCCCATAGACTTGCATTAGTGACGGATTGTGACGGATGGTCGTCCGTTCCATCCGCCATGCGACGGATCCGTCGAAATTTGGCGGACGTTTTCTGAAAATAGACGGACATTGAAACGTTTTTTGTCAACGCCGAAATGGCGGATCGCGACGGATCCGTCGCGTCCGCCGTTCCATAGAATGGGCGCCTATGGGTGACGGATCCGCCGCAACCGTTTTTTCGGCGGATCCGTCGCCCCAATCCGTTTTTTCAATTGCGCATGCTCCAAAAAGAAGATACTTTTCCCAGACAACCCACAAGTAACGGATCCGTCAAAAGAACGGATCCGTTAGAACCGTTTTTACAACAATTGTGACGGATCCGTCACTATGTCGGTAGTGACTGACGCCAAATAACTGAAGTGTGAAAGAGGCCTTAGTAAGGCCGAAAAAAGCCATTTGTCCATCCAGTTCAGCCTATATTCCATCATAATAAATCCTCAGATCTACGTCCTTCTACAGAACTCTCATTTGTGTGCTACGTAGTAGTGTGATAAGGAGGCAGTGTGGGTATGTGATGTGGCGGCACTATTTCGTAGGTACCGTATTGGAGCGGTTTGTGGGATAGTCCGTCCTTTTACCGTGAATGTCAGACTAATGGACAGCTACTATCTATCCTACATGTTTATTTAATACGTCCTTTACTATTAAATGGTTATTGAACATATATGTCAATTGTTCCATTGTTTAGTGTTCAGTGTCGGAATAGTGTCTTATAGGATCAGTTCCCGATGGGCGGGGGCCAATATCGTCTACACTAGGTGCTACCCCCTGAGGACTCGAGCCCATCCCCTAACCTTATGACCTTGGTTATTGTTATTTTTACACTGACATAGGTTTTTCCGTGATGTCCATTATTTCCTAGTATTTTATAGGGTTTTTTCTAGATTTGTTCACGTGATAAGAGCCCCTTTGCTTAACCTTTGTTTTCTCTCTGAGATACTGTGTATAGCAGTATTATGTGGGCACTATTGACATTATGTGTTTTTTATATGACACTGCCTATAGCATGTTCTATACCGCAGTATGTTGTGGAGCTGGTAACGCTTTATGTGTGCACTGTATGTGCCTGTTAATCATGTACTCTAAGGACCTTTTAGTTATTTACCGTACCTCTCCTCTATAAGGTGTTTCATAGTATTATGGGGTAACGTGTGATAGAAGTGTTCACTGTATAGTACTATTATGTGGTTACTATATGGCAGTATTTTGTGATTGCTTATTATATGTCCCTCTTTTATAAGCCCCCTTTACAGTGTTTTCTGAGTACCGTATAATATAGGTAAGTGTTCTCTGTATAGTACTATTATGTGATTACTATATGGCAGTATTTTACAATTGCTTATTATGTGCCGCTCTTTTATAAGCCCCCTTTAGCAGTATTTTCTAGTTACTGTATGATATAGGTAAGTGTTCTCTGTGTAGTAACATAGTAACATAGTTAGTAAGGCCGAAAAAAGACATTTGTCCATCCAGTTCAGCCTATATTCCATCATAATAAATACCCAGATCTACGTCCTTCTACAGAACCTAATAATTGTATGATACAATATTGTTCTGCTCCAGGAAGACATCCAGGCCTCTCTTGAACCCCTCGACTGAGTTCGCCATCACCACCTCCTCAGGCAAGCAATTCCAGATTCTCACTGCCCTAACAGTAAAGAATCCTCTTCTATGTTGGTGGAAAAACCTTCTCTCCTCCAGACGCAAAGAATGCCCCCTTGTGCCCGTCACCTTCCTTGGTATAAACAGATCCTCAGCGAGATATTTGTATTGTCCCCTTATATACTTATACATGGTTATTAGATCGCCCCTCAGTCGTCTTTTTTCTAGACTAAATAATCCTAATTTCGCTAATCTATCTGGGTATTGTAGTTCTCCCATCCCCTTTATTAATTTTGTTGCCCTCCTTTGTACTCTCTCTAGTTCCAGTATATCCTTCCTGAGCACCGGTGCCCAAAACTGGACACAGTACTCCATGTGCGGTCTAACTAGGGATTTGTACAGAGGCAGTATAATGCTCTCATCATGTGTATCCAAACCTCTTTTAATGCACCCCATGATCCTGTTTGCCTTGGCAGCTGCTGCCTGGCACTGGCTGCTCCAGGTAAGTTTATCATTAACTAGGATCCCCAAGTCCTTCTCCCTGTCAGATTTACCCAGTGGTTTCCCGTTCAGTGTGTAATGGTGATATTGATTCCCTCTTCCCATGTGTATAACCTTACATTTATCATTGTTAAACCTCATCTGCCACCTTTCAGCCCAAGTTTCCAACTTATCCAGATCCATCTGTAGCAGAATACTATCTTCTCTTGTATTAACTGCTTTACATAGTTTTGTATCATCTGCAAATATCGATATTTTACTGTGTAAACCTTCTACCAGATCATTAATGAATATGTTGAAGAGAACAGGTCCCAATACTGACCCCTGCGGTACCCCACTGGTCACAGCGACCCAGTTAGAGACTATACCATTTATAACCACCCTCTGCTTTCTATCACTAAGCCAGTTACTAACCCATTTACACACATTTTCCCCCAGACCAAGCATTCTCATTTTGTGTACCAACCTCTTGTGCGGCACGGTATCAAACGCTTTGGAAAAATCGAGATATACCACGTCCAATGACTCACCGTGGTCCAGCCTATAGCTTACCTCTTCATAAAAACTGATTAGATTGGTTTGACAGGAGCGATTTCTCATAAACCCATGCTGATATGGAGTTAAACAGTTATTCTCATTGAGATAATCCAGAATAACATCCCTCAGAAACCCTTCAAATATTTTACCAACAATAGAGGTTAGACTTACTGGCCGCCTATAATTTCCAGGTTCACTTTTAGAGCCCTTTTTGAATATTGGCACCACATTTGCTATGCGCCAATCCTGCGGAACAGACCCTGTCGCTATAGAGTCCCTAAAAATAAGAAATAATGGTTTATCTATTACATTACTTAGTTCTCTTAGTACTCGTGGGTGTATGCCATCCGGACCCGGAGATTTATCTATTTTAATCTTATTTAGCCGGTTTCGCACCTCTTCTTGGGTTAGATTGGTGACCCTTAATATAGGGTTTTCATTGTTTCTTGGGATTTCACCTAGCATTTCATTTTCCACCGTGAATACCGTGGAGAAGAAGGTGTTTAATATGTTAGCTTTTTCCTCGTCATCTACAACCATTCTTTCCTCACTATTTTTTAAGGGGCCTACATTTTCAGTTTTTATTCTTTTACTATTGATATAGTTGAAGAACAGTTTGGGATTAGTTTTACTCTCCTTAGCAATGTGCTTCTCTGTTTCCTTTTTGGCAGCTTTAATTAGTTTTTTAGATAAAGTATTTTTCTCCCTATAGTTTTTTAGAGCTTCAATGGTGCCATCCTGCTTTAGTAGTGCAAATGCTTTCTTTTTACTGTTAATTGCCTGTCTTACTTCTTTGTTTAGCCACATTGGGTTTTTCCTATTTCTAGTCCTTTTATTCCCACAAGGTATAAACCGCTTACACTGCCTATTTAGGATGTTCTTAAACATTTCCCATTTATTATCTGTATTCTCATTTCTGAGGATATTGTCCCAGTCTACCAGATTAAGGGCATCTCTAAGCTGTTCAAACTTTGCCTTCCTAAAGTTCAATGTTTTTGTGACTCCCTGACAAGTCCCCCTAGTGAAAGACAGGTGAAACTGTACAATATTGTGGTCGCTATTTCCTAAATGCCCAACCACCTGCAGATTTGTTATTCTGTCAGGTCTATTAGATAGTATTAGGTCTAAAAGTGCTGCTCCTCTGGTTGGATTCTGCACCAATTGTGAAAGATAATTTTTCTTGGTTATTAGCAGAAACCTGTTGCCTTTATGGGTTTCACAGGTTTCTGTTTCCCAGTTAATATCCGGGTAGTTAAAGTCCCCCATAACCAGGACCTCATTATGGGTTGCAGCTTCATCTATCTGCTTTAGAAGTAGACTTTCCATGCTTTCTGTTATATTTGGGGGTTTGTAACAGACCCCAATGAGAATTTTGTTACCATTTTTCCCTCCATGAATTTCGACCCATATGGACTCGACATCCTCATTCCCTTCGCTAATATCCTCCCTTAAA
Source organism: Ranitomeya imitator (assembly GCF_032444005.1). Lineage (NCBI taxonomy): Eukaryota > Metazoa > Chordata > Amphibia > Anura > Dendrobatidae > Ranitomeya > Ranitomeya imitator. The sequence continues at coordinate 21,104,021 of NC_091286.1, read as the reverse complement.
GTGGACTTTAGACAAGACTGTACATAGAGACAAACCCCTCCTCCTCTCCGATTTTTACGATCCTTTCTAAACAGACTGTAACCCTGTAAGTTAACTGCCCAGTCATAGCTTTCATCTAACCATGTCTCGGTTATTCCCACTATGTCAAAGTTACCTGTAGATATTTCTGCTTCTAGTTCTTCCATCTTGTTTGTCAGGCTTCTGGCGTTTGCGAGCATGCAGTTTAGAGGATTTTGTTTTGTTCCAATCTCCTCACTGTGGATTGTTTTAGAAATGTTCTTACCTCCCTTCTGAGTATGTTTTCCTGGGTCGTCTTTGTTCGAGTCTAATGTTTTTCTTCCCGTCCCCTCTTCTTCTAGTTTAACGCCCTCCTGATGAGTGTAGCGAGTCTTCTGGCGAATGTGTGTTTCCCAGGTTTGTTGAGGTGTAGTCTGTCTCTGGCGAGGAGTCCATCATACCAGTAATTCACACCGTGGTCCAGGAATCCAAATCCTTGTTGTCTGCACCATCGTCTTAGCCAGTTGTTTGCATCAAGGATCCTGTTCCATCTCCTGGTGCCATGCCCGTCTACTGGAAGGATAGAAGAAAAAACTACCTGTGCATCCAGTTCCTTTACTTTCTTCCCCAACTCTTCAAAGTCCTTGCAGATTGTCGGTAGGTCTTTCCTTGTCGTGTCATTGGTGCCAACATGTATCAGAAGAAATGGGTGGACGTCCTTGGAGCTGAAGAGCTTTGGTATCCTATCGGTCACATCCTTGATCATCGCACCTGGAAGGCAGCATACTTCTCTTGCAGTTATGTCCGGTCTGCAGATGGCTGCTTCGGTGCCTCTCAGTAGTGAGTCTCCCACCACCACCACTCTTCGTTGCTTCTTGGCTGTACTTTTTGCTGTCACTTGTTGCTGTGTGCCCTTTTCTTTTTTGCTTGCTGGTATTGCTTCATTCTTAGGTGTGCCATCTTCATCCTCTACAAAGATTTGATATCGGTTCTTCAGTTGTGTGGTTGGTGATTTCTCCATGGTCTTCTTGCTTCTTTTGGTCACATGCTTCCACTCATCTGCTTTTGGAGGTTCTCTGACACTTTTTGCACCTTCTGTGACCAGTAGAGATGCTTCTGTTCTGTCTAGAAAGTCTTCATTCTCTTTGATGAGTTTCAAAGTTGCTATTCTTTCTTCCAGACCCCGCACCTTTTCTTCTAAAAGGGCCACTAGTCTACACTTCTGACAGGTGAAATTGGATTCTTCTTCTGGTCGATCTGTGAACATGTAGCACATGCTGCAGCTCACCATGTAGGTTGTCACATCTGCCATGTTGCTCCTAGATCCTGCTGACTTGCTGTGTGTTTTCCTTCTTGTGTAATCTACTCAGCCAAGCTCTCTTGCAGTAATGTCCTACAGGCAAAAATTCGCGCGCCTTACGGCGCGCGGTTTGGTGATGCTTTCGAAGCAGCTGGTCCCGGCTGTACCCAACGATCTTCTAGCTTAGGGAGACTTCGCTTCTCCCAGAAGGCACCTGGAATATGCAAATTAGCCTCCTGAAGCTTGAATCCCTGGTTTGGTGATGCTTTCGAAGCAGCTGGTCCCGGCTGTACCCAACGATCTTCTAGCTTAGGGAGACTTCGCTTCTCCCAGAAGGCACCTGGAATATGCAAATTAGCCTCCTGAAGCTTGAATCCCTGGTTTGGTGATGCTTTCGAAGTAGCTGGTCCCGGCTGTACCCAACGATCTTCTAGCTTAGGGAGACTTCGCTTCTCCCAGAAGGCACCTGGAATATGCAAATTAGCCTCCTGAAGCTTGAATCCCTGGTTTGGTGATGCTTTCGAAGCAGCTGGTCCCGGCTGTACCCAACGATCTTCTAGCTTAGGGAGACTTCGCTTCTCCCAGAAGGCACCTGGAATATGCAAATTAGCCTCCTGAAGCTTGAATCCCTGGTTTGGTGATGCTTTCGAAGCAGCTGGTCCCGGCTGTACCCAACGATCTTCTAGCTTAGGGAGACTTCGCTTCTCCCAGAAGGCACCTGGAATATGCAAATTAGCCTCCTGAAGCTTGAATCCCTGGTTTGGTGATGCTTTCGAAGCAGCTGGTCCCGGCTGTACCCAACGATCTTCTAGCTTAGGGAGACTTCGCTTCTCCCAGAAGGCACCTGGAATATGCAAATTAGCCTCCTGAAGCTTGAATCCCTGGTTTGGTGATGCTTTCGAAGTAGCTGGTCCCGGCTGTACCCAACGATCTTCTAGCTTAGGGAGACTTCGCTTCTCCCAGAAGGCACCTGGAATATGCAAATTAGCCTCCTGAAGCTTGAATCCCTGGTTTGGTGATGCTTTCGAAGCAGCTGGTCCCGGCTGTACCCAACGATCTTCTAGCTTAGGGAGACTTCGCTTCTCCCAGAAGGCACCTGGAATATGCAAATTAGCCTCCTGAAGCTTGAATCCCTGGTTTGGTGATGCTTTCGAAGCAGCTGGTCCCGGCTGTACCCAACGATCTTCTAGCTTAGGGAGACTTCGCTTCTCCCAGAAGGCACCTGGAATATGCAAATTAGCCTCCTGAAGCTTGAATCCCTGGTTTGGTGATGCTTTCGAAGCAGCTGGTCCCGGCTGTACCCAACGATCTTCTAGCTTAGGGAGACTTCGCTTCTCCCAGAAGGCACCTGGAATATGCAAATTAGCCTCCTGAAGCTTGAATCCCTGGTTTGGTGATGCTTTCGAAGCAGCTGGTCCCGGCTGTACCCAACGATCTTCTAGCTTAGGGAGACTTCGCTTCTCCCAGAAGGCACCTGGAATATGCAAATTAGCCTCCTGAAGCTTGAATCCCTGGTTTGGTGATGCTTTCGAAGCAGCTGGTCCCGGCTGTACCCAACGATCTTCTAGCTTAGGGAGACTTCGCTTCTCCCAGAAGGCACCTGGAATATGCAAATTAGCCTCCTGAAGCTTGAATCCCTGGTTTGGTGATGCTTTCGAAGCAGCTGGTCCCGGCTGTACCCAACGATCTTCTAGCTTAGGGAGACTTCGCTTCTCCCAGAAGGCACCTGGAATATGCAAATTAGCCTCCTGAAGCTTGAATCCCTGGTTTGGTGATGCTTTCGAAGCAGCTGGTCCCGGCTGTACCCAACGATCTTCTAGCTTAGGGAGACTTCGCTTCTCCCAGAAGGCACCTGGAATATGCAAATTAGCCTCCTGAAGCTTGAATCCCTGGTTTGGTGATGCTTTCGAAGCAGCTGGTCCCGGCTGTACCCAACGATCTTCTAGCTTAGGGAGACTTCGCTTCTCCCAGAAGGCACCTGGAATATGCAAATTAGCCTCCTGAAGCTTGAATCCCTGGTTTGGTGATGCTTTCGAAGCAGCTGGTCCCGGCTGTACCCAACGATCTTCTAGCTTAGGGAGACTTCGCTTCTCCCAGAAGGCACCTGGAATATGCAAATTAGCCTCCTGAAGCTTGAATCCCTGGTTTGGTGATGCTTTCGAAGCAGCTGGTCCCGGCTGTACCCAACGATCTTCTAGCTTAGGGAGACTTCGCTTCTCCCAGAAGGCACCTGGAATATGCAAATTAGCCTCCTGAAGCTTGAATCCCTGGTTTGGTGATGCTTTCGAAGTAGCTGGTCCCGGCTGTACCCAACGATCTTCTAGCTTAGGGAGACTTCGCTTCTCCCAGAAGGCACCTGGAATATGCAAATTAGCCTCCTGAAGCTTGAATCCCTGGTTTGGTGATGCTTTCGAAGCAGCTGGTCCCGGCTGTACCCAACGATCTTCTAGCTTAGGGAGACTTCGCTTCTCCCAGAAGGCACCTGGAATATGCAAATTAGCCTCCTGAAGCTTGAATCCCTGGTTTGGTGATGCTTTCGAAGCAGCTGGTCCCGGCTGTACCCAACGATCTTCTAGCTTAGGGAGACTTCGCTTCTCCCAGAAGGCACCTGGAATATGCAAATTAGCCTCCTGAAGCTTGAATCCCTGGTTTGGTGATGCTTTCGAAGCAGCTGGTCCCGGCTGTACCCAACGATCTTCTAGCTTAGGGAGACTTCGCTTCTCCCAGAAGGCACCTGGAATATGCAAATTAGCCTCCTGAAGCTTGAATCCCTGGTTTGGTGATGCTTTCGAAGTAGCTGGTCCCGGCTGTACCCAACGATCTTCTAGCTTAGGGAGACTTCGCTTCTCCCAGAAGGCACCTGGAATATGCAAATTAGCCTCCTGAAGCTTGAATCCCTGGTTTGGTGATGCTTTCGAAGCAGCTGGTCCCGGCTGTACCCAACGATCTTCTAGCTTAGGGAGACTTCGCTTCTCCCAGAAGGCACCTGGAATATGCAAATTAGCCTCCTGAAGCTTGAATCCCTGGTTTGGTGATGCTTTCGAAGCAGCTGGTCCCGGCTGTACCCAACGATCTTCTAGCTTAGGGAGACTTCGCTTCTCCCAGAAGGCACCTGGAATATGCAAATTAGCCTCCTGAAGCTTGAATCCCTGGTTTGGTGATGCTTTCGAAGCAGCTGGTCCCGGCTGTACCCAACGATCTTCTAGCTTAGGGAGACTTCGCTTCTCCCAGAAGGCACCTGGAATATGCAAATTAGCCTCCTGAAGCTTGAATCCCTGGTTTGGTGATGCTTTCGAAGCAGCTGGTCCCGGCTGTACCCAACGATCTTCTAGCTTAGGGAGACTTCGCTTCTCCCAGAAGGCACCTGGAATATGCAAATTAGCCTCCTGAAGCTTGAATCCCTGGTTTGGTGATGCTTTCGAAGCAGCTGGTCCCGGCTGTACCCAACGATCTTCTAGCTTAGGGAGACTTCGCTTCTCCCAGAAGGCACCTGGAATATGCAAATTAGCCTCCTGAAGCTTGAATCCCTGGTTTGGTGATGCTTTCGAAGCAGCTGGTCCCGGCTGTACCCAACGATCTTCTAGCTTAGGGAGACTTCGCTTCTCCCAGAAGGCACCTGGAATATGCAAATTAGCCTCCTGAAGCTTGAATCCCTGGTTTGGTGATGCTTTCGAAGCAGCTGGTCCCGGCTGTACCCAACGATCTTCTAGCTTAGGGAGACTTCGCTTCTCCCAGAAGGCACCTGGAATATGCAAATTAGCCTCCTGAAGCTTGAATCCCTGGTTTGGTGATGCTTTCGAAGCAGCTGGTCCCGGCTGTACCCAACGATCTTCTAGCTTAGGGAGACTTCGCTTCTGCCAGAAGGCACCTGGAATATGCAAATTAGCCTCCTGAAGCTTGAATCCCTGGTTTGGTGATGCTTTCGAAGCAGCTGGTCCCGGCTGTACCCAACGATCTTCTAGCTTAGGGAGACTTCGCTTCTCCCAGAAGGCACCTGGAATATGCAAATTAGCCTCCTGAAGCTTGAATCCCTGGTTTGGTGATGCTTTCGAAGCAGCTGGTCCCGGCTGTACCCAACGATCTTCTAGCTTAGGGAGACTTCGCTTCTCCCAGAAGGCACCTGGAATATGCAAATTAGCCTCCTGAAGCTTGAATCCCTGGTTTGGTGATGCTTTCGAAGCAGCTGGTCCCGGCTGTACCCAACGATCTTCTAGCTTAGGGAGACTTCGCTTCTCCCAGAAGGCACCTGGAATATGCAAATTAGCCTCCTGAAGCTTGAATCCCTGGTTTGGTGATGCTTTCGAAGCAGCTGGTCCCGGCTGTACCCAACGATCTTCTAGCTTAGGGAGACTTCGCTTCTCCCAGAAGGCACCTGGAATATGCAAATTAGCCTCCTGAAGCTTGAATCCCTGGTTTGGTGATGCTTTCGAAGCAGCTGGTCCCGGCTGTACCCAACGATCTTCTAGCTTAGGGAGACTTCGCTTCTCCCAGAAGGCACCTGGAATATGCAAATTAGCCTCCTGAAGCTTGAATCCCTGGTTTGGTGATGCTTTCGAAGCAGCTGGTCCCGGCTGTACCCAACGATCTTCTAGCTTAGGGAGACTTCGCTTCTCCCAGAAGGCACCTGGAATATGCAAATTAGCCTCCTGAAGCTTGAATCCCTGGTTTGGTGATGCTTTCGAAGCAGCTGGTCCCGGCTGTACCCAACGATCTTCTAGCTTAGGGAGACTTCGCTTCTCCCAGAAGGCACCTGGAATATGCAAATTAGCCTCCTGAAGCTTGAATCCCTGGTTTGGTGATGCTTTCGAAGCAGCTAGTCCCGGCTGTACCCAACGATCTTCTAGCTTAGGGAGACTTCGCTTCTCCCAGAAGGCACCTGGAATATGCAAATTAGCCTCCTGAAGCTTGAATCCCTGGTTTGGTGATGCTTTCGAAGCAGCTGGTCCCGGCTGTACCCAACGATCTTCTAGCTTAGGGAGACTTCGCTTCTCCCAGAAGGCACCTGGAATATGCAAATTAGCCTCCTGAAGCTTGAATCCCTGGTTTGGTGATGCTTTCGAAGCAGCTGGTCCCGGCTGTACCCAACGATCTTCTAGCTTAGGGAGACTTCGCTTCTCCCAGAAGGCACCTGGAATATGCAAATTAGCCTCCTGAAGCTTGAATCCCTGGTTTGGTGATGCTTTCGAAGCAGCTGGTCCCGGCTGTACCCAACGATCTTCTAGCTTAGGGAGACTTCGCTTCTCCCAGAAGGCACCTGGAATATGCAAATTAGCCTCCTGAAGCTTGAATCCCTGGTTTGGTGATGCTTTCGAAGCAGCTGGTCCCGGCTGTACCCAACGATCTTCTAGCTTAGGGAGACTTCGCTTCTCCCAGAAGGCACCTGGAATATGCAAATTAGCCTCCTGAAGCTTGAATCCCTGGTTTGGTGATGCTTTCGAAGCAGCTGGTCCCGGCTGTACCCAACGATCTTCTAGCTTAGGGAGACTTCGCTTCTCCCAGAAGGCACCTGGAATATGCAAATTAGCCTCCTGAAGCTTGAATCCCTGGTTTGGTGATGCTTTCGAAGCAGCTGGTCCCGGCTGTACCCAACGATCTTCTAGCTTAGGGAGACTTCGCTTCTCCCAGAAGGCACCTGGAATATGCAAATTAGCCTCCTGAAGCTTGAATCCCTGGTTTGGTGATGCTTTCGAAGCAGCTGGTCCCGGCTGTACCCAACGATCTTCTAGCTTAGGGAGACTTCGCTTCTCCCAGAAGGCACCTGGAATATGCAAATTAGCCTCCTGAAGCTTGAATCCCTGGTTTGGTGATGCTTTCGAAGCAGCTGGTCCCGGCTGTACCCAACGATCTTCTAGCTTAGGGAGACTTCGCTTCTCCCAGAAGGCACCTGGAATATGCAAATTAGCCTCCTGAAGCTTGAATCCCTGGTTACTGTTATGTGGTTACGATATGGCGACGAAGCCGACGCGAAAAGCGCGCTGGGGCTGCACGGCGTGGTTCTCCTGTCACTGCGATATGGGTAAGGGGCATCTATGATTGAGCTTATACTTTAGCTGATGGAATACGTATGTAGCGGAGCTGTGTCGTGGATTTGTATGTATGGTACATTAATTAAGAAGCCTCATGGTGTTCCCTTGTCCTATTTACTTATATAGCAGTTTACTTGGTATATTCTGCAGTGGTGGGCGGCCACATGGTTTGTGTCCATCTTGCTTTTTCTTCGCTGAGCATGACATGTGTCTTTGATGTATTATGTATGTAATTTAATTGTTTGATTTATTTTTGGATGTGTACTCCATTTTTTCTGGTTAGACGTGTGGTTACTATATGGCAGTATTTTGTGATTGCTTATTATATGCCCCTCTTTTATAAGCCCCCTTTTCAGTGTTTTCTGGGTACCATATAATATAGGTAAGTGTTCGCTCTATAGTACTATTATGTGGTTACTATATGGCAGTATTTTGTGATTGCTTATTATACGCCCCTCTTTTATAAGCTCCCTTTTCAGTGTTTTCTAGGTACCATATAATATAGGTAAGTGTTCACTCTATAGTACTATTATGTGGTTACTATATGGCAGTATTTTGTGATTGCTTATTATACGCCTCTCTTTTATAAGCCCCTTTCAGCAGTATTTTCTAGGTACTGTATGATGCTACTATGTGCTCACCGCTTAGTACTATTATGTGGCTACTATATGGCAGTATTTTGTGATTGCTTATTATATGCCCCTCTTTTATAAGCCCCTTTCAGCAGTATTTTCTAGGTACTGTATGATGCTACTATGTGCTCACTGTATAGTACTATTATATGGTTACTATATGACAGTATTTTGTGATTGCTTATTATATGCTCTCTTTTATAAGCCCCCTTTTCAGTGTTTTCTAGGTACCATATAATATAGGTAAGTGTTCACTGTATAGTACTATTATGTGGTTACTATATGGCAGTATTTTGATTGCTTATTATATGCCCCTCTTTTATAAGCCCCCTTTCAGCAGTATTTTCTAGGTACTGTATGATGCTACTATGTGCTCACTGCTTAGTACTATTATGTGGTTACTATGGAGCAGTATTTTGTTGATACTGTGTATCTCTTCTCAGTTTACACTATATGGTACTGTTCATTTAAAATCCTTAAAATGTAACAATAGATTAAATTTTTTATATCATATACTGTATCAGTAGTTCATATAAGAAACTTCGTACTATATTTTATCAGAGGAATCTGCTTTTTCTCCTCCTGGACGGATCATTCTTCTTTAATTCATGGGTAAAACCTGTATGCAGTGTAGACGGACTGTCCTGGTAATGAGATAGGAGATGACAGTTGGTGCTTGTAGAATTCTATGGAGAGAAGAGCAAGCGGCAGATCCGGACGTTCTGCTGCAAGTTCTCCTATGTGGGTGCGGCGGCCGCTGTCCTGTGTTTCTGATATTTCCTCACTCTTTAGTACTTTTATGTTGCTACTATATGGCAGTGTTAGTTACCACTCTTTGGTAGTATTTTTAGGCATTTTGTGTACATTTATTTATTACTTTGTGTTTGGACAGGCTTGCTGACTGTTTCCAGTAACTTGTAATGTAATAAATGTTATTATTCAGTGATTGTGTTTACACTTTTCATTTACTTCTACAATGCGGCCACCGGAACATACCGTTTTTACTTTCTTCACGATCACTTGCTTGTACATTCGTCGTCATGACCCAATTTTCCAGGCATCTTCCCCTTCAGCCTCGCTGCGTAGCTGGAGGCAAAGTCGATTTACGCTGCTGCCGCTGCTCCTGTGCAGAAGGGCTCGATAGACTTAAGAAATGAACTCGTCTTCTTCCCGTGATCAATAAAACACGCTTTTAATGAGTTGTCATCTTAGCGGCGCCCCATAAATCAGCCGGGATCACCCTCTACCCAATGCATCATGCAAATAATCATGCGGCCCTCCTCCAGGGGAAAAGCCGCACAATGCCAAGGAAAACAGACAATTTAAGATTTCGCTTTAAATAACGGCTCTCATCCATCAAATAATCCCACGGAAAAGTGCACGGAGGAGAAGGAGCCTCCATTGTATCCAGGGAGGGGGGAACGAGGGGCACAAACATAGAGATCAATAGATTCCTGCATCCGACAACTGCAAGAGAAATCAATATGCCCAGAAGACCCCAGCGACAGTATGTATCACCCCCTGGAGATCATGCACATGGGGTTACTGGATCTCCTCCTGGTGCTCAGCAATGACTCGGATACAGGTTGATACCATCGGGATTCTATGTGATATTCCTGTGATGTTCTCCCAGTTTACTTTTGATTTTTAGTGGCGTGTCTTATTATTCTCGGGTCCTAAATTAAATTAAAACATGAAAAAAATGAATTGACCAGTGTAATTTTTAGTGACGGTCAGATTTGTGAGGTCAGACCCTGGTGTTGGGGAGAGGCCAGGCCCACTCCCTTTGCTCTAGCTGTTGTTTGGGGACAGTGTTATTCTTCCACCAAACTCCCCCCCAATGTTTGTATGGAGCTTGTGCGCTGGGTGCAGTCATGGGGAAACTGTTCCCACAAAGCTGAGGCTACAATTGTCCTTAATGTCTGGAAATTAAGATTTCCCATCACTAGAGCTGAGGGTCCGAGGACGGCCCCTATAACAGCCCATAGTATTATCCTCCTCCACCATCTGTACAGGGGGCACAGTGCAGTCAGGGGGTAACGTTCTCCTGGAATCACCAAACCCAGACTCCTCCATCAGAGAAGTGTGATCCGTCACTGCACAGAACACGTCTCCTCCAGAGTCCAGTGGTGGCGGCTTTACACCTCTCCATCCGATGCTCGGCATTGTGCTTGGTGATGTACGGCTGCATGCAGCTGAAGCTCCCGGCGGGGGCGCAGTGTTTGTGCTGATACAATGGAGGTCTGAACTCTGCAGTTATGGGGGCAGCAGAGCGGTGGTGACTTTTCAGCCCTCTGCCTCTCAGCTCTCGGCCCCCTCGCTCTGTAATGTTATGGGGTCTCCACTTCGTGGCTGAGTTGCTGCGCTTCCTTCCACTTCTCAGTAATATCACGCACAGGAGATATTCCTAGATTTATTCTGCTATTATCAAGAATTGCATGAAAGTCAAACTAGAAGATGCGAGAACGGAGCAGAACTGAGCATTTCCGTGCAGCCTGGGTGACCTGGTGACTGTATGATCGCCCTCACCTCTGCTGCAATACTGACGGCTCTAAACATCCAGCATATCTCTGAGACCATAGAATGTGCAGATCGATTCATCTTCAGTTCATCTAAGACTATTGATTTTCCCAAAGTGAAGCGAACTGTGCATCGATCACAACTGATTGCCCCACATCCCCACAGCAGGAGACATTCGTACACCACCGAGGGTCCTATAGAAGCAGCAGCACGTCCTATATACACCAGCATGCCTTACAAACCACATTTATTCCATAGGTCCTATATAAACATCGTAAGTACTTCATAACAACCGTACGTCCTATACAATCACTATAAATGAAATAAAACACCATCAATCCTATGTGAGCACCATAAGTCCTTTCCAAACACCATAGTTGCTATATAAACACTATAAATTAAATCTACAATATAAACTCCATACATCCTCTATAAAAATATATAAGCGGCGTAGTTAGTACAGTGGTAAAAGACACGTCCTATATTAGATAAATATAAAATGAATACAATATGAACACCAAAAGTCCTATAAAAAAAAACCAGATCCTCTAATATAATCACAAATCAAATCATGGAATAAATGGCGCTCTAACAATAAATAATAATATAAATTAAATCCGAACACTATAGATCATTTATAAACACTGTCCGTCCTATATAAAAACAATAGTTCCTATGTAAACACCTTAAATTAAATAGAAACATTATTTTACACTAGATGGTGGCCCGATTCTAACGCATCGGGTATTCTAGAGTATGCATGTCCACGTAGTATATTGCCCCAGTGATGTAGTATATTGCACAGCCCACGTAGTATATTGCCCAGCCACGTAGTATACAGCACAGAGCCACGTAGTATATTGCCCAGCCACGTAGTATACAGCACAGAGCCACGTAGTATATTGCCCAGCCACGTAGTATACAGCACAGAGCCACGTAGTATATTGCCCAGCCACGTAGTATACAGCACAGAGCCACGTAGTATATTGCACAGTGACGAACTATATTACCGAGCCACGTATGTCACAGGTTAAAAAATAAACATACTCACCTAACGATCCAAGGGCCCCTTGTAGTTGAACATACTCACCATTCTGGTCGCTGCTCCTCTGCGTCCCGTGTCTCCGCCTCCTGGGATCCTGTGCAGTTGGGCACGTGGCTGCCGCCATCTTGCGTTCCCAGGATGCTTTGCAAAATTACCCATATGATTTAGCGGTCTCGCGAGACCGCTAGGTCTTATGGGTAATTTCGCAAAGCATCGCTGGGAAAGGAAGATGGCGGCATGCGCGAGCGGCTCAGCGGACAACGGAGGGTGAGTATAGCAGGTTTTTTGTTTTTGTAATTATTTTTAACATTACTTTCTTTTACTATTGATGCCGCATAGGCAGCATCAATAGTAAAAGGTTGGGGACACAGGGTTAATAGCGGCGGTAACGGAGTGCGTTACCGCCGGCATTAACCCTGTTGTAGCGGTGACCGGAGGGGAGTATGGAGAGAGGGGAGAGGAGCGCCGGGGACACAGTGTGGGGAGCGGAGCGCCGGGGACACAGTGTGGGGAGCGGAGCGCTGGGGACACAGTGCGGGGAGCGGAGCGCCGGGGACAGTGAAGGCAGGGAGCGCAGCTCCGGCGACACTGACTACAGGGAGCGAAGCGCCGGGGACACTGACTGCGAAGAGCGCCGGGGACAGTGACTACGGGGAGCGGAGCGCTGGGGACAGTGACTGCGGGGAGCAGAGCGCCGGGGACACTGACTACGGGGAGCGGAGCGCCGGGGACAGTGACTGCGGGGAGCAGAGCGCCGGGGACACTGACTACGGGGAGCGGAGCGCCGGGGACAGTGACTGCGGGGAGCGGAGCGCCGGGGACAGTGACTGCGGGGAGCGGAGCGCCGGGGACAGTGACTGTGGGTAGCGGAGCGTCGGGGACACTGACTACGGGGAGCGGAGCGCCGGGGACACTGACTGCGAGGAGCGCCGGGGACAGTGACTGCGGGGAGCGGAGCGCCAGGGACACTGACTGCGGGGAGCGGAGCGCCGGGGACAGTGACTGCGGGGAGCGGAGCGCCGGGGACACTGACTGCGGGGAACGGAGCGCCGGGGACACTGACTGCGGGGAGCGGAGCGCCGGGGACACTGACTGCGGGGAGCGGAGCGCCGGGGACAGTGACTGCGGGGAGCGGAGCGCCGGGGACACTGACTACGGGGAGCGGAGCGCCGGGGACACTGACTGCGGGGAGCGGAGCGCCGGGGACACTGACTGCGGGGAGCGGAGCGCCGGGGACACTGACTACGGGGAGCGGAGCGCCGGGGACACTGACTGCGGGGAGCGGAGCGCCGGGGACAGTGACTGCGGGGAGCGGAGCGCCGGGGACACACTACGGGGAGCGGAGCGCCGGGGACACTGACTGCGGGGAGCGGAGCGCCGGGGACACTGACTACGGGGAGCGGAGCGCCGGGGACACTGACTGCGGGGAGCGGAGCGCCGGGGACACTGACTGCGGGGAGCGGAGCGCCGGGGACACTGACTGCGGGGAGCGGAGGGCTGGGGACAGTGACTGCGGGGAGCGGAGCGCCGGGGACACTGACTACGGGGAGCGGAGCGCCGGGGACACTGACTTCGGGGAGCGGGCGCCGGCCACTGACTGCGGGGAGTATGGAGCGGCCATTTTCTTCCGGACTGTGCCCATCGCTGATTGGTCATGGCTGTTTTGTGGCGACCAATCAGCGACTTGGATTTCCATGATAGACAGAGGCCAGGACCAATGAATATCCGTAACAGAAGGACAGACAGACAGACGGAAGTGACCCTTAGACAATTATGTATATAGATAAAAAAATAAAACGATCTAAGTGGTAACATTTCTCTTTGTGGAGAGCGACATGTCAGTGTAAGGAGACTTATAGGCCATGCAATCCCTCTCTGGGAAATTTTAATATGCAATTGTTTCTTTACAGAGGCCTCTTCTCTGAACAGAAAAATAGGATCCTAGGTCCTGTATAAACCTCCTGTCCTTGTTGTGTTCAGGTGCAGCCAGTGTGAAGCCGCCATTACTTTTGGAGAGCGTTTTCTTCATAGCGCGGTGGCGTCTCGTTATCTCTCCTCTGCAGTGGAAGGGACTGGTAAATTCGAGCAATAAACACTGAACTAATAAACTAACATCCGACCATTGAACAAATCCTTCACTCCGGGTCAGGATCAATGACTCTGGAGCGCGAGCCGTGTTGTGGTAACAGCCGACATCACCGAATCGTGAACAGATGGTTAAACCTTATTAACTCCGAGTTCCTAAATCCCAATTAAATGTGTATTAAAATGAACTCAGAGCTGCTGGAATGAAATAATAATAATAATAAAAAAAAAGCAATTTCCATCTTGTAGAATTTTCTATATTATTTAGGGAACATATAACAAATCTTCGTTGAGTGCGAAATGCCGAGAATGAGGAATGTTACTCCTGATGGATGTGCAGCTTTTACAGTAGAGGAAGCATGCGGTATACGAAGAAGAGAGGGGTCGCCAATTGTAAAGTTCAAATTGGGCCCCCCATTTTGGGGCATGGCTTTGCCACACAATATAGATGGGACGAGTGACAGGGAGACCTGCACAGCTTCTTATTCTTCCCACCCAAAAGTAATGGGGATGGCAACCTGTTTCCAAGGACCCCACAACAGCTCCATGCTAAGACCCTATGGTAGTGGAATATAATGCATAGCTACACTAAGAGCAGTGGAGTGCTCCTTGATTTCGCATGCTCAGCAGTATTCATGGCGGGTTTTTTCTTAACCCAAATTCCACAACATTAAAAATGTTGTTTTTTTTCTTTTACCTTTTTTGCACCCTTTATCCCCCAAATTTCTCAAAATAAAAAATATTATTTTGAGGTTTTTTTTTTTTTTTAACCTTTTTTGCGCATTTTATATAAAAACGTCGCGCAATCCTTTAAAATGTGCACGATAGTTTTCAGCTGCTCAAAAATAAGATTACATTTGGTGCTACAGTAGGACATCGGGAAAAGTTTAGCAACATTTTAAAAAGTTGCAGATTGTGAATTAGGCTAAAATATCTGGGTAAGTTCTGTCTTAAGTGATTGCAGATTTTCCCATTTCTGACATAGGATTTGACAGTTGCTGCTCGTAAAGGTCTATGGAGATGGGAGGTGCTAGAATCAAGCACATGCGTTCTGCTGCAAGTTCTCCCGAAACGACAGGTAGACTATGAAGCGTAACTGTTGTTTCTGGAGAACTTGCAGCAGAATTTCTGTGTTAGCCTCTTTCTCCTACCGTTTCATCCACTCTTCCATCTCCATAGAACATTATGAGCAGCAACTGTCCTAGAACTGTGAAAATATTAATTCACTTAAGCCAGGTTCTTTTTTTTTTTTTTTTTTACTGTGAATTGAGAATGAAGGATAAATCCCAGAGAAGAAAGAAGCAGATTTCTCTGATAAGATTTATTACAAAGCTTCTTATTTTCACATGTATTATTGATTCATGGAAAAGGAAATAAAATAAAACAAAGGTTATTCTTAAATGTTGGAATTAAAGATGAACGGTTCATCACCTTATGATTTCACCACTATTGGGCCAGGCCGTCTAGTACAGGAGGTGAAATATAAGTCTTTTACTCACTGAAATTACATGTCTGTCATTTGGTCAAAATGTTCTTGGTGTTCTGTGTCATTCCGGTGGATCTTAGTAAACGTGTGACCTTATGGAATTAAAGATGAACGGTTCATCACCTTATGATTTCACCACTATTGGGCCAGGCCGTCAAGTACAGGAGGTGAAATATAAGTCTTTTACTCACTGAAATTACATGTCTGTCATTTGGTCAAAATGTTCTTGGTGTTCTGTGTCATTCCGGTGGATCTTAGTAAACGTGTGACCTTATGATCTGTGTCTTTGAAGGTTATAACAATTAGATCTGAGCTTAGATTCTTATTAGATTCCAAGTTGAAACCAAGTTATCTTTTTCTTTTAATGGCCTTTGGCTCGAGACCTGGCGAATTGATGGATGAACAATCTGAAGGAAGATCGATCTTGTGCAAACCTAGATAGGATCTCCAAGATCTTCACCACCATTATCTTGATAGTATCAAGCCATCAGGTTGCTGGTCTTCCTCTTCGCCTTGCTCCTTCCATTCTTCCGACCATGATGTCCATCTCCAGTGATCGTTCTCTTCGTATGATGTGTCCAGAGTAGACCAGTCGTAGCTCGGTGATCTTTGCTTCGGTGACATATATGGCTCGATTTGTTCCAAAATTGATTTATTTGTTCTTCTTGCCATCCATGGAATTGATAACGTCCTTCTCCATCACCACATTTTGAAGGCATCGGTTCCACGTTATCTACAGATGTAGCAATTTTTAAACCAACACGCGAAAGATCTTGACGGCGCAGAAAGTTATCGTAACACAACAAACCCATTGAATTTGTATTGTTAGCTGTTGAATTACACTTTTCTGCATCGGGATATTTTTCGCTACATCCGGACTTTAATTTTTCCCATAGAATAAAAGCAGAAGTGAAGTTATTAGTTGAGTTACAGTTACTGAATAGTCCTCTGAGACTCCCATCCTCAGCCTTCAAGTAACCTTTCAATTTCACATGTAATATAGTAGGTGAAATATAAGTTTAGATTCTTAAAAATTACTTCTGACATTGGGGCTGTACTTTCAGCACACTTTGCATGAGTGAATTGAACAAGGAAATATGAGAAATTGTGCAATATATCTTATCAGAGAAATCTGTCACATCCTCATATCATCCTTTATGGAGGGTGAGGAAGTGTGAGAAGAACTGTGAAACACAAAAGGAATCATTCTGAGATTTCTAAAACATATTTCATCTTATCCCAGAGCTGGATTTACAACTACACTGCTCAGTATTTCCCTACAATTCTTTCAATTCTGCTGTTTCTCTGTGTGGTAAAAAAAGGAATGAATAAGACACATTTCCCTCACTCCCAAAACTGTATTCACCACTATGCTGCTCAGTATTCCTCTACAATTCCTTCAATGCTGTGGTTTTTCTCTTGCGTGCTAAAAAAAGAAATGAATAAGACATCTTTAACCTTACCCAAGAGCTGGACTCACCACTACACTGCTCAGTATTCTTCAGCAATTCCTTCAATGTTGCTGTTTCTCTCTGTGTGATAAAAAAAGGAATAAATAAAACATCTCTCACCTTAGCCCAGAGCTGGATTCACAATTACGCTGCTCAGTAATCACCTACACTTCCTTCCATGGTGCTGCTAGTCTCTATGTGTTTAAAAAAAATGGAACAAATAAAAGGAATCCCTCTTTGTGTGCAATGCTGTGCTGTGTCAGGATGACATAGCAGCTAATCCTGACCCCGCTAGCTCAGAGTCAATTACAAATTAAGAGACCGAGCCTGTAGAGGTGAAACTAGTGAAAATGCGGAATACAAGTCGTATAAGGGCTAGATATAGTGTTATTCTTCATGTACGCGCCTGACAGCTTGAAAGTATTGTTACCCTTTAAGCAAATCTAAATAATGGAGTCAAAATTAGATCTGAGCTTGTATATTTATTAGAGGCCAAGTATTGAGGCTCACCTGGTGAGGTGGCACCTCCAAGCTCCAGGTCCAGGCAGGCACCCGGGCCCTGGGTGTCGGCGCAGAAGGCAGGGAAGGAATGCGGGAAGCAATGTCTTCACACATAGGAGACATAGGAGCATAAATACAATTGTAGTGGAAACGAAGCAAGGGTGAATGCATAGACGGCATAAGGAGGGTTAAACTGCCGAGCTCAGTAATAAGACACTAGAGTCTTAATACTAAGATGCAGGAGTGGATCCTAAATAATATTAGGGAGGAAACGTCATTGAGCCACATCGGGCAACCTGCGCAGAGCGGCGCGGAGCACAGCAGAGGGCAGCAGGCCGAGGTGAAGGAAGCGGAGCCCAGGACACCTGGATCACGTGTGTTACACCAAGGTGGTCCCCGAGTTATCTACAGTTCTTTTGTCCTAAATATGTAGGCAAAATTAAAGATATTTGATGTGTTACATTTTGTGAATAACGCTCTGGTGATACCGACAAATCACAACCTTAAAAATCTCCCACCCCGGTCTCTGAGTCATTTTATAATAGTAGATTTGGATAAACATTTGAAAAAAAAATTACTATTTAGCAAAACCCGAATGTGATGAGTAAATTCCTTCATCTTTAGTTTGCAGATGTCATTATATTAGAAACATTAAATTGTGGCGTTTTTTTTTTTTTTTGCAGCCTAAACATTTACAAGTGGTCTCAATCATGGAACATGCTAATTATAGAAAGCTAGAGACGACTAATTAACTCCTCAGCATTTAATTTTAGCGGATCATCATCAACTATGATTCTGAGAGAAGACAATATTTTAATGATGTCTCTACTTATTTAGGGCAGATCATATCAGGGAAATTATGTTTCCTTCCACATGAGTTAACTCTTGATGCAACTTTACCAGTGACTTATATCATGTAAGAAAGTAGAGAATACATGATAAACGGCTTCTTAAAGTGTTCCTGTCATTTCTGGTGGCTGTCCAAAATCTTGTGTTTAGCACTTTCTGGCCATTATATGACTTGTGTCCTGCATGTTTCACCATTTTTGCCTTCTGCAGGCTCCATTTCTAATTTTCAGTTGTCTCTGAGCTGGTGGGTAGAGTCTAGCTGCCATGATGTCTTCCATACACAACACACACAGACAAGAGGGTGGAATTCTTACTGTTCTCTCTCTATGTAGTAAATCTTCAGCAGCAGCAACATGAAGGAGATTATACAACAGTACTGAGCAGTGTAGCTGTGAATCCAGCTAAGGAGTGAGATTAAGCATTTACTGGAAAGCAGTGCCATGGAGGGCATTCTACAAACAGTACTGAGCAGTGTATCTGTGGATACATCTATGGTGCGAGATTAAGAATTTACTAGAAGACATTACCATGGAGGGCATTATAAAGCAGTACTGAGCAGTATAGCTGTGATTCCAGCTATGGGGTGAGATTAAACATTTATTAGAAAACAATAGCATGGAGAGCATTATATAACAGTACTGAGCAGTGTATCTGTGGATACAGCTATGGTGCGAGATTAAGAATTTACTAGAAGACATTTCCATGGAGGGCATTATACAGCAGTACTGAGCAGTATAGCTGTGATTCCAGCTATGGGGTGAGATTAAGCATTTATTAGAAAACAGTAGCATGAAGGACAGTATACAACAGTGAAGCTGTGGATCCAGCTATGGGGTGAGAGTAATAATTTACTAGACGGACTTAGCATGGAGGGCATTATACAGCAGTACTAAGCAGTGTATATGTGAGTCCAGCACTGGTATGAGGTAAACTAACACTCATTAGAAGTCTGCAACACAAGCAGGTTCTTGGCCTGTCACTCTTTCCTTCCACCTCCTGCTCTTCCAATCTACAGTATGTTACAGTAGGTTAGTAGGGGTATGAAGAAGTTGCTTATAAGTGGAGAAACAAACATATCTACCTTAAGATCTGTAGCAGAGTTTCTTGTATTCTTTTTTTTCTAATAATGGTATCTGTCAGCAGATTGTTGATAGGTAATCTGAGAGCAGCATGATGTAGGCGCAGAGACACTGATTTCAACAATGTCTCACTAACTGGCTGCAATTTGCTGTTTCAATAAATTCAGTGTTTTATCAGCAGGAGATTATCACTACAGGACAACTGTCCTCATGCCTCCTAGTCCAACTATTCAGCAACCACAGATCGGCAGCTTTGTGTGTACAATGTAGATTGAAAAATAGTTGCCAATCAATGGTGTGGGGGCGGGGTTATACAGGGCTCAGCATTCTGAGCTCTGCTACATCTGCCGCAGGGAAAACTGTTGCATGCAGTAAACTAAGTGATACATCGCTGGAATCAGGGTCTTTGCCCCTACATCATGCTGCTCTCAGACTACATACCAAAAACCTGTTGACAGATTCCATTTAAGCACCAATTTTTCATTATTGGTTTCTTGATGTACCTTCACAGCTGATTGAGCGCCATTTTTGTAATACATAGTTTTGAAGGTAGATTTCTAATCAATCCGCTACCTGCTACAAAGGGGCTGTCCAGTACTATTACATTTGTTGCCTATTTTTTAGGATAGATCATCAATATATCGATGGGGATCCCCTCCCATGATCAGCTGTGCCTGGTGCGTTCAGTTGCGAAACAGCACAGCGCCATCAATGTTATAGTGGCCACGAGAGGATACTGCACATTCACATGAATACACCTGGATCTGCAGTACCTCACTGCGGCCACTATACAGGTGACGGCGCTGTGCTGTTCTTTTCTGCCGCTGTTCACATTTGGCCGCCGCCAGAATTGGAAACGGCTTTTAAATTAAAAAGAATAATAAAAAATCTCCATTTCTTATTGTTTGACGTTCTATATTATAGCTTAACATCTATAATTTGTCATTTGGAACTTTCCGTACTTTGCAGATATACAAGATACAGAAATCTTCTTGAAATATTTTCCTTTTCTTTGTAGTTTTTTTCCTTTTCTTTGTAGTTTTTCTTTTTTTTAATCCTTGGAGCAGTTGGAGACGATTCCAGAGCAATATTGTATCCTGCCTCCTGACATATACGTCAGCTGTCAGCGCCGATGCCGGGAATTTGCTGATCTCCTCTGATGGGTGATATCTCTGGTTGACAGGTCTTTAAACCCCCGGTTCCTGGATTAAGAGGGGCTTTCCTCCAGATCAGATTCAGACATCGCTACATAACATTTCTCCTCCACGCTCCGTCATTCGTGGCTTACAGCGATGCAGCTTCGTTAGGAGCGATGGCGCCTTCTCCCGGGATTACTATGCAGATGAATGATGAGAAAATGGGAATTTCTACGTTGACATTCAAAGCTGTTGGGGGATTTTATTGTTGGCTTAATGGCGGGAAAAAAACATCCGAGGAGCTGGTTGTAATAATACATAGCGAAAAAAGATGGAGGGAGCACGGTTCAATCAATGGGGGGCGTTTAGTGGAAGTTTTGGGGATTGAGGTAGCGCCTCTTACACATCTATGAGGACAGGAAACTCGAGACATAGAGGTCCAATGTAGTGGGCTCTCCCGCTGTTCGGAAACTACAACCCCCAGCATGCCTGGGCAGCCCTGCGCAATTCTTATTGATCCTCTGACATCAGCACTAACACACGGCAGATGGGTAAGGAGCCGGCGAACAGACGGGAAACAAAAAGTCCTCATAAATGGTACATTCTCTGTGGGGACCGGAGGGATCTGTGCCGGGAACAGCGAGGGCTGCTGGGATCTGTACCGGGAGCAGCGAGGGCTGCAGGGATCTGTACCGGGAGCAGCGAGGGCTGCAGGGATCTGTACCGGGAACAGCGAGGGCTGCTGGGATCTGTACCGGGAGCAGCGAGGGCTGCAGGGATCTGTACCGGGAGCAGTGAGGGCTGCAGGGATCTGTGCCGGGAGCAGTGAGGGCTGCAGGAATCTGTGCCGGGAGCAGTGAGAGCTGCAGGGATCTGTACCAGGAGCAGCGAGGGCTGCAGGGATCTGTGCCGGGAGCAGCGAGGGCTGCAGGGATCTGTGCCGGGAGCAGCGAGGGGTGCAGGGATCTGTACTGGGAGCAGTGAGGGCTGCAGGGATCTGTACCGGGAGCAGCGAGGGCTGCAGGGATCTGTGCCGGGAGCAGTGAGGGCTGCAGGAATCTGTGTCGGGAGCAGGGAGGGCTGCAGGGATCTGTACCGGGAGCAGTGAGGGCTGCAGGGATCTGTGCCGGGAGCAGTGAGGGCTGCAGGGATCTGTACCGGGAGCAGTGAGGGCTGCAGGGATCTGTGCCGGGAGCAGGGAGGGCTGCAGGGATGTGTGTCGGGAGCAGGGAGGGCTGCAGGGATCTGTGCCGGGAGCAGTGAGGGCTGCTGGGATCTGTACCGGGAGCAGTGAGGGCTGCAGGGATCTGTACCGGGAGCAGGGAGGGTTGCAGGGATCTGTACCGGGAGCAGTGAGGGCTGCAGGGATCTGTACCGGGAGCAGCGAGGGCTGCAGGGATCTGTGCCGGGAGCAGCGAGGGCTGCAGGGATCTGTGCCGGGAGCAGTGAGGAGGGCTGCAGGGATCTGTGCCGGGAGCAGCGAGGGTTGCAGGGATCTGTACCGGGAGCAGCGAGGGCTGCAGGGTCTGTACCAAGAGCAGCCAGGGCTGCAGGGATCTGTATCGGGAGCAGCGAGGGCTGCAGGGATCTGTGCAGGAAGCAGCGAGGGCTGCAGAGATCTGTGCCGGGAGCAGCGAGGGCGGCAGGGATCTGTGCCGGGAGCAGCGAGGGCTGCAGGGATCTGTACCGGGAGCAGCGAGGGCTGCAGGGATCTGTGTCAGGAGCAGCGAGGGCTGCAGGGATCTGTACCGGGACCAATGAGGGCTGCAGGGATCTGTGTAGGGAGCAGCGAGGGCTGAAGGGATCTGTACCGGGACTAATGAGGGCTGCAGGGATCGGTGCCGGGAGCAGTGAGGGCTGCGGAGATCTGAATCAGGAGCAGTGTGCTTTGTAGCACATGTTCAGAAGCAGCAGGGAGGACATTATACAGCAGTATTGAGCAGAGCAGATGTGAATCCAGCACTGGGACGAGATAAAACACATAAATAGTATCATGTAGGACTTTGTTTAGCATGGCTGTGTAGTGTAACTGTGAATCCAGCTATGGGGTGAGAAAATACCACTTGCTATAAACTGCAGCGCCATCTGTGTTTTTGCC
This sequence comes from Ranitomeya imitator, assembly GCF_032444005.1. Classification (NCBI taxonomy): domain Eukaryota; kingdom Metazoa; phylum Chordata; class Amphibia; order Anura; family Dendrobatidae; genus Ranitomeya; species Ranitomeya imitator. The sequence goes on along the minus strand of NC_091286.1, from coordinate 21,081,816 downwards.
TGTATCAGTGCCTCTCCTTCACCTCCTCTTTCCATAGACTTAAATAATCTGATCCCGCAGTGATCTGGCACTACATCTTGCTTTGACCAAGATGGGTTTTAGCTCAGTTTTTCAATGTAAATGCTGAAGTCAGGAGGCTGGGTGGAGAAGAAGTGGCTCATAAGTGGAGAATGAAGCAGGTTTCATTAATAAGAAATATTACAAATTTCCTTATATTTTCTTGTACAATTGATTTATGCAAAGATCGTTGAAAGGACTGGAATCATTTAAAAGTAATGTTTCACCAGGTTTTTGGTACATATTCTGAGAGCAGCATGATGTATTGGCAGAGACCCTGAGTCCAGCCATGTATCATTTACATGTCTGCTTTCTTTAGTTTTCATAAAATCAAAGTTTTATCAGCAGGATATTATCACTAGAGGACTACTTAGCCTCCTGTCAGGTAGTCCAACCTCGCCCCCATCACGGATTGACAGCTTTCTGCCTATGCAGAGCATACACAGAAAGCTTCCAGTCAGTGCTGTGGGCGGGGTTATACACCGTTCAGCATTAGAGATCCGCTACCTCTACAGCAGAGAAAACAGTGTTTATAAAAAGCTGCAGTACCAAGTAAATTAAGCGATACATCGTTGGAGTCAGGGTCTCTGCCCCTACATCATGCTGCTCTCAGATGAGGTAGCCAAACTTAGTACAAGGAGCATAAAAAACAAGTTGATCCTAAAAAAGCGGCAGGCAGATGCGATAATGTATTTATAGTCTTGAACAATATACAATGTAAAGCTCGTTATCACGGCGGCGCCCCGGAACATTGCTGGAAATGTGTTTTAGATTGTGCCTGCAATTATACGTCATAAAGTTTCTATTAAATCCTCATCTTTTAGAAAAGAAATTAGCGCAGAATTTTTTATTATATTCGCTTTCCACAACCACGAGAACCGCGATCGGCATCACGCAGGCGGAATAGAAACAATTCCTTTTACGACGCACATCACCATTCATGTTTACGACTCTTGTCGAGACCCAAACATCTTTCTATTAAATGCAAAACAAGTCAAATAAGAACGTCAACGGAAAATATGGCCCATCCGAAATCGCGGGAACGCAGAGTTATTATTCTAATGTTACAGGCTAATATCGCTCGCAGGACGGCGGGAATCCTGCCCATCATTCTGGAGTCTGGAGCTACCCGGTCACAGCAACCCAGATTATTCACTGCCGAAGGAAAAGTTCTGCAACTTTTTAATGCACTGTCGTTCTAAGTTTTCACCATTTTTCAACAACTCTGCTCGCTGTCAATGAATGGATAAAAAGTCACGATCTGCAGTAATTGTGACCGATTTATGGAACTCTTAGTTACCGGTATTTGTAAACATGTCAAGTGCAGAAATCTCCCTGTATGCAACAATGTATCAGTGTAACGGGGTCTACTGTGCTGTAGTACCTCTTTCAGCACCCCCCGTGTTTCAGGAGGTCCATTCTGACTTTTGCTGGATTCTGAATGAAGGACGCTGGCTAGGATTTCTTGATTACATGGGAGCATATAAAAGCTGACTGCTACTCCAGGTATTTCCAGTCTAAAAGAACACACTTTATTTACAACACACAGAATATATAACACAGATACACAGGGCAGGCCAATAGAAAAACAGGCCAGACATACATTACAATAGCCGAAGGGGGCCGGAGCCTGCTGGTATTTACTGGGGGTATTACCAAGGTGGGGGAGGACAGAAGGGGGATATCTTGTCCTCTCTGTCCAGGGGCGCAGCCTGTGGACTGATGCATTTCACATGGAACCTATTATACATAATATATATATAGCATAACATATTCTTGGTGCTGGGGGTTCTGTAACAGTATCTCTAGGTAAAATGTATGGAGGATTGTTCATACTGGATACAATTGTAACAAACAGATCAGATCAGTGTGGGTTTTCAGCCTCTGGATGTTCTCTTCTCGGGTGATACATTTTACTAACTTTTTGGCAGTTGTGGCAAACTTTACAAATTGAGTAAAAATTATCCCGCATCATCCGATAATTACAACTTGTTGCTTTATTAGTTTTCGACTAAAATCCATCATAGATGCGGCATAGAACAAGAGAAAATCCGACGCGTTTCGAGCCTGGTCTGCGTTCTTGGTCCTGGGATTATAACCATACAACACCTTTAGATCTACATACTTTGTACCAATAATTTGCTTCAAAACTTTGGCGCAGTTTTTGCGCATGATGTCACTTTTTCAGCCTCGCTCCTTTTGATTAAGCCTCTAAACCAGAGAGGTGTGAAAAAGAAACCTGACGAACAATAAGTAGGATAAACGTCCCGTCCACCAGTGTTTTCTGCAGATCGTGACCATTTTTTGGCGTCCTAAGCTTTATAAATCCTCCCTCACTAGAGATCAGACCCAAGAAGCTACAACCTTGTAATTAACGGAAAGTAATTACAAAGTAACGCAGCTTTTTTATATAGATCTCATCTCTACTGTGTCAATACATGAACCTGCCCTTGTAGCACTTAAAGGGATTTTCCATCTTACGATCACGTGATCACTTAAACTCATGTTATTGATACATTGTGTCTCTTCATGTGATTGATCAGACCTAACCGGCCAATTACCTGTCTTTCTGCTCGAGGACTAACGATGGCCTTATGTCTGCGGTAGGTGTCCCAGCGGAGAACGATTGGAACATTGCGATTGCCCTCACATCACTGAGCCGCGTCACTGTGTGCAGGACAGGAAAGATAATGGAAAGTAGCCATGAATGTAACGTAAGAGGCCGCGTCCTGTCACTGGAAACACTGGAATAATTGACATTTCTGCACAGTATGACGCTGAGGCTGAGAACAGCCCATGTTATAGCTGCTGTAGATTATCAGATTATCAAATGCTCCAGGTGATCATATGATGGTAGATAATTACAGTATATAGCTTCAATTAAAGGGTAGGTGTCAAGCAATTTCACAAATAGTCTTTATTAAATTCTGTACAATTCTGTGTACACAGCCCCTATGTACATATATGCATCGCCATGGTTACAGACTACAAACAAACCTTGTGTAGTCTGATGCTCTAGTAGTGAATTTACACCATCTTTGCTCCATTTATTTACTGATCTATAAAGCTGAATTCTGCCGGTTTTCGGTAGCACAGTACAGTCATATCATTGCCTCCCCAATGCAGTGCTGTATGTTATCACCGATGTCTGGGAGTGGACTTAAAGGCTATGACTTCAGCTCTTCACTTTTATCAGCCCCCATTACATCCCCAAATTATGCGTCCTTAGTGCTCCCAAATAGTAATATGCCTTGTTAGTGCCGCCCCATAGTAGTGGTTCCCCCATATATTAGCGATGATCTCTTAGTTCCTCAGGCACAATTTCAAGCCCCTTTAGTTTCTTTCACATACATCATGATGCCCTCTTAGTAGTACATCCACAAATTACGATGACCCCTCAGTACCCCACACAGCATGGTGCCCTCACTTAGCAGGAGACTTGTTTCGCCCCCCCTCCCCCCCCCCAACCTGCATAATGCTTCCTCAGTGTCCCCACACAATAAGAAACCATTGACACAGTACGGTGCCCCTTTGTGTCCCCCAGATATAGTAAGGTTCTCTTTGCAGCCCCCATACAGCATGATGACCCTTCATCACCCTTACACAGTTTGATCCCCCCCTTAGTGCCCCACACACAGTATGATGCCCCCTCGGTGCATTATTACAGCATGGCACCTGATCAATGCCCCCCAACCAGCAAGTTGCCCCCTCGGTGTCCCCTCATAGTAGGATGCCCTCCTTAGCTACCCCACCAAATTTGATTCCTTGTCCATATTGATGCTCCCCTTGTTGCCCCCCAAATTTAATAAAGGTGCCATAAAATAAAAACCAATCTTATCCAAGGGCCTTCCTGGCCATCTACTAAAGAAATGGGAGTCACAGGCTGAATGGTGGGGTGTGAAGCTGAGGACCACCATCATCTTCCATTGTCTCTGCCCTGAGGAGTAGAGTGCTGCCGCCCTGGGTTCATGGCTGACCCAACCAGTAAGTATACCATCCCTTCTGACTTACCTACGGAGGAAGCCAAGTATTGAGCCTTTTATATAAATAAATAATCTTTATTTTTATATAGCGCTAACATATTACGCAGCGCTTTACAGTTTGCACACATTATCATCACTGTCCCTGATGGGGCTCACAATCTAGAATTCCTATCAGTATGTCTTTGGAATGTGGGAGGAAACCGGAGTGCCCGGAGGAAACCCACGCAAACACGGAGAGAACATACAAACTCTTTGCAGATGTTGTCCTGGGTGGGATTAGAACCCAGGACCCCAGCGCTGCAAGGCTGCTGTGCTAACCACTGCGCCACCGTGCTGCCCTTTATATGATTGCGCCTCCGATCATACAGTCATAAAATGCCCACAGTAATCGCTACCTCTCAAGGGTTCTCCACTGTTTGAAGATTAGATTTTACGCCCCTTTAAAACGAGGAGGTAAAATAATCCAGCGCGCAGTAATTAAGGCCCAGTATAAATATGGAACACTTGACCTTGCATGAACAAACCTGGATTTCCAGCGAGAGGACAAAAATCCTGCGGCAAAACTGGCTTCTGAAAGTCAAGTCAGCGCTGGGGAATAATTAGGAGCGACGATGACAGAAGTGTCTGAGCTGCCATCACTGTGCAAGAACACGGGGGAGAATAACGAAGGAGTCAAACGGGGTGGAAGTGGAGAAAGCCTCCTACTGCAAGCTACAAAGACGACAAGGGATCCATTATTTATTGCCACCTGCCCGCTCTGATGCCTCTTCAATTGGGTAGTGGAGCTCAGTGTAGCGTGATCTTGGGATTTAAGACAACAGCAGGAGAGGAGTGTGTTGATCTTGTGGGAGAAAGTGACCTGTAAATTCATGTGACGAAGTTGGAGAGTACAGAGCTGCATGATATAGGGAGGTGGATGGTCACCGGTGGGAGGTCATAGACTCAGAGGTGTTTACTGTAGTGGAGGGACAGTTTCCTGTCTTTGTTGGGGGCCATGACCTGTGCAAGGCAGGACTCATTAAAAGGACAAGACAGGACTCCTATTTTCTTACTTTGCCATAATTTCCATGTCCTATGAAGTATATGAGGTGGAATTGGCCCATTGTAGTCCGATTATGAGAATGAATACAGCAGCAGGAGATGACTATTTTGAGCTTGTGAAGGAAAGTGACCTGTAAACTCCTGTGACCATGTTGAGTACAGGACTGTATGCCACAGGGAAAGCATCATGATATAGGGTAATGGTCACCAGTGGGAGGTCATAGGTGTTTTCTGTAGTGGAAGTAGAGTTTCCTAATCTTGGTGGGGGCAGTGATGTGTGCCAGATGGGACTCGTAAAAAAAAAAGACAAGACAGGTCTCTTATTTTCTCAACTCGCCATTATTTCCATGTCTTACGAATTATACAAGTTGGGTTAGGCCCATTGTAATCTGATTATGAAAGTGAAGACTGCAGCAGGAGTGGAGTATGTTGATCTTGTGGGGAAAAGTGACCTGTCAGTGAGGGCAGGTTTGAATGTGACAGGGGCAATATTCTTGAAGTAGAATAGGGAACGACTGACATAATGGAAGGAGCAGGGTCTCCAGCAGAGTATTTCATCAGAAGAGTATGCTGATTTTGTAGGGGAAAGTGACCTGTCCACTCATGTGCTGGAGTTAGTGAGGACAGGGCCCCAAGTGACCGAAGTATTGCTATGATTGGGTAACTTTTACTATCTAATCATGTTCATTTTCACCTTGCAAATGGCTGGATGGGATTTTGATGACGTGTTGGGGTTTGGGTTTATCCCCAGGTCTCCAGTAGCAGTCGGAGAGGCCTCTGCTGCATTTGGTTGTCTTAGGCTATGTTCACACTTTGCGGATTCCACTGCGGATTTTTCCGCAGCAGAATTCCAAAATCCGCAGTGAAAACCCTTCGCGGTTTTTATTGCGGATTTATCGCGGTTTTTACTGCGGTTTCTTCTGTGGATTTTCATCTGCAGTTTCCTATTGGAGCAGGTGAAAATCCGCAGAAAAGAAGTGACATGCTGCGGAATGTAATCCGCAGCGTTTCCGCGCGGATTTTTCTGCAGCATGTGCTGCAGAAAACATTTTTGTTTCCCATAGGTTTACATTGTACTGTAAGCTCATGGGAAACTGCTGCAGATCCGCAGCGGTCAAATCCGCTGCGGATCCGCAGCAAAATCCGCAAAGTGTGAACATAGCCTTACAGCCAGAAACAGGTTTGATCTGAGCTTTGTAATGAGGGGATATGGCCGATCTTTTTGGATACAGACCGATTAGGATCAAAGGATATAAGGAGAATAAATAATGATTATTTTATGTCTTTTCTGAACAATGTTGTTACTTTCTCTTCTTTTGTAAGTATTTGACCTCCCGTGATGCTGTTGAATGGTTGAGAGCGACGACATCTTTCCATTTAGGACTTTAATGGATACATAAAGTATTCTGAGTATCTAGGTATACCCCAGATACTCGTCCTTGTTCCATACATCGTGGCCATATTGCGTTATCTCTTCGCTGGCGATTGTAGAACGTTACAATGCCCGTTGTTGCTTTGTGAAATAAATGATTATTTTCACAATACGTCTGTACACGAGACGCCGCGATTATATTCCGTCTGCGCGCGGCCCTTTAATATGGCTTTTCAGCCTTAACGGTTCTGCTTTTTCGATGGGGGAGAGCGCGGCTATTTACACACGAAAGCAGCTTTATTTTATCAGAAGCTATAATTGCAAATAGCTCAGGACATCTGGAGCAGCGCAAGCACTTAGACAGCTTGGCAAAACAATTGTTTCCCTCAGTACTCCATGTTGACTGCTTGGAAAGCCTCGGCACTAGACTTAATCTTCCTCGCTTGCTAATTACGAATGCAGACTCGGTTCTGTTATTTAGACAAAATCTCCAAGTCATGCTCCTGTCTTTCAGAGAAAGGTGCCCTTGGGGGTAGGATGCCACTTGGCGGCACTTCAATAGTACGGGATGTTTCCAGGAATGACTTGCGGTAGCAGAAAAAAAAATAAATAAAAAAATTCTCGGTTCGCTCTGTGCTTCCCCCATTATTCCTCCGGTCTTTGTTGCTGATAAAAGCTGGTAGCGCACATGTTAAATGCGCTGTCTGACAATAGAGTCCCACGGCGCAGAAAGCAATCTGCTCTTTTGTGTGTGGTTTGTATAGTGCGGTTATACAGACAGCGCAGAATGGATCCGAGCTTCAGACGGAATTAATAGAGATGTTTTCCAACTAAATGGAGCTTTTTTAGAACAATCTAATTCATAACATGGGGTACAATATCAGCCGGCACGGTGTGAACGCTGCCCGGCTGCCCACTGCCAGTACACTATGACCCTGTCCTAGGGATATACCGCCTAACAATGACGCTCCCCGCCAACATTCCCCGTGACCAGTCGCCAGCACCAGCCTGACTTGTTGGCACCGCTCTCTGCTTCTCCGTGGCCACTAGCGATCCGGGTCGACCTCCCACCAGAAGGGGTAGCCCACAATTATTAACATGTGAAAAACAGAAAAATGGCGCCTTCCCCATCCTCAGTCTGTGGTCGGTACAGCAGCCTAACTCCATTGATCAGAATCGGACAAACTGTGGACAGGAGTGGCGTTGGTTTTGGAGAAGCCCTTCAAAAGTAATACGTTGCGATTGAGCATGAAGGCTCCGGGGTACATCAATAAAAACTGACTCTACCTGCAGAATCAATTAATTTTAATGGAGTTGCTCTTTAATAATGCATGTACAGTTGCAGGATTGGACCTTGTCAGCTTTTAAACAGGGCATTTTGGGAGGCTGTATTAATGGGGTGAGCAAAGCACACCACCAAAATCCCCCTCCCAAAAACTAAATCTCTAAATACAGGCTACTTATTTTTTTACACTCCCTTTCTGTCCCCTTTTGTATCCCCTTCACTCCCTTTTTTACACTCTTCCTCTCCCATTTTACACCCTATATTCTCCCCTTTTGAGCCCCTTCCACTCCTCCTTTGCACCCTTTTCACTCCCCTTTTTTACATCCCTTTCAAACCTCTTTATTCACCCCTTCCAATCGCCCTTTTCACCCCTTTCACTGCTCTTTTTTCACCCCTTCCAATCGCCCTTTTCACCCCTTTCACTCCCCTTTTTTCATCTATTCCATTCCCCTTTTTTTCACCCCTTGTTTTACTCATTCCCCTTTTGCATCCCTTTTACTTACCTTTTGCACCCCATTTCAAGTCCCCTGTGAATGTATGATTGGACACTCGGGCTCCTACTTGTCATGGCGTATCCCAGGATATACACAAGAAACCTCCTGGAAAGCAGTAGGGTATAAGGAGATCTGTCGACTGTTGTGGAAGTCTGGGAGGCATCCACCATTTGAGTGTCTGTTGTCTATTGCTACGGCTTTATAAACAACTAGCTGAAGAGCCCGGCGTTGCCTGGGCATAATAAATATCTGTGGTTAGTTATAGCACCTCACTTCTCTTATTTTCCCATCACGCCTCTCATTTTCCCCCTCACTCCTCTCATTTTCTCCCTCACTCCTCCCATTCCCCCCTAACACTTGTCATTTCGACCTCACATCTGTCATTTTCCCATCACTCCACTATTTTCCCTCACTCCTCTCATTTTGCACTCACACCTTTTCATTTTCACCTCACACCCCTCATTTTCACCTCACACCTCTAATTTTCCCCTCAGTATATACATGTTTGTCATCTCCCTTATATATAGTATACACCTGTATGTCATCTCCTGTATATAGTATATACCTGTATGTCATCTCCCCTGTAAATAGTATATACCTGCTGTATGTCATCTCCTCCTGTATATTGTATATACCTATGTGTCATCTCCTCCTGTATATAGTATATACCTGAATGTCATCTCTTCTGTATATACTATGTACCTGTATGTCATCTCCTATATATAGTATATACCTGTATGTCATCTCCCCTGTATATAGTATATACCTGCTGTATGTCATCTCCTCCTCTATATACCTATGTGTCATCTCCTCTTTTATATAGTATATACCTGTATGTCATCTCCTTGTGTATATAGTATATACGTGTGTCATCTCCTCCTGTGTATAGTATATACCTGTGTGTCATCTGCTCCTGTATATAGTATATAACTGTGTCATCTCCTCCTGTATATAGTATGTACCTGTGTGTAATCTCCTCCTGTATATAGTATGTACCTGTATGTCATCTCCTGTATATAGTATATACCTGTGTGTCATCTCCTCCTGTATATAGTATATTCCTGTGTGTCATCTCCCCTGTATATAGGATATACCTGTGTGTCATCTGCTCCTGTATATAGTATATATCTGTGTGTCATCTCCTCCTGTATATAGTATATACGTGTGTCATCTCCCCTGCATTTAGTATATACCTGTGTGTCATCTCCTCCTGTATATAGTATATACCTGTGTGTCATCTCCTGTATATAGTATATACCTGTGTGTCATCTCCCCTGTATATACTATATACCTGTGTCATCTGCTCCTGTATATAGTATATATCTGTGTGTTATCTCCTGTATATAGTATGTACCTGTATGTCATCTCCTCCTGTATATAGTATATACCTGTGTCATCTCCTGTATGTAGTACATACCTGTGTGTCATCTCCCCTGTATATAGTATATACGTGTGTCATCTCCCCTGTATATAGTATATGTGTGTGTCATCTCCACCTGTATATAGTATATACCTGTATGTCATATATATATGTATATAGTATACTAGATGGTGGCCCGATTCTAACGTATCGGGTATTCTAGACTATGCATGTCCACGTAGTATATTGCCCAGTCACGTAGTATATTGCCCAGTCACGTAGTATATTGCCCAGCGACGTAGTATATTGCCCAGTCACGTAGAACATTGCCCAACCACGTAGAATATTGGCCAACCACGTAGTATATTGCCCAGCCCACATTGTATATTGCCCAGACACGTAGTATATTGCCCACAAAGTATATTGCCCAGTCACATAGTATATTGCCCAGTCCACGTTGTATATTGCACAGCCACGTAGTATATTGCCCAGTCACGTAGTATATTGCCCAGTCACGTAGTATATTGCCCAGTCACGTAGTATATTGCCCAGTCACGTAGTATATTGCCCAGTCACGTAGTATATTGCCCAGTCACGTAGTATATTGCCCAGTCACGTAGTATATTGCCCAGCCACATAGTATATTGCCCAGCCACGTAGTATATTGCCCAGTCACGTAGTATATTGCCCAGTCACGTAGTATATTGCCCAGTCACGTAGTATATTGCCCAGTCACGTAGTATATTGCCCACAAAGTATATTGCCCAGCCCACAAAGTATATTGCCCAGCCCACGTAGTATATTGCCCAGCCACGTAGTATATTGCCCAGTCACGTAGTATATTGCCCAGTCACGTAGTATATTGCCCACAAAGTATATTGCCCAGCCCACAAAGTATATTGCCCAGTCACGTAGTATATTGCCCAGTCACGTAGTATATTGCCCAGCCACGTAGTATATTGCCCAGTCACATAGTATATTGCCCAGTCACGTAGTATATTGCCCAGCCACGTAGTATATTGCCCAGTCACGTAGTATATTGCCCAGCGACGTAGTATATTGCCCAGTCACGTAGAACATTGCCCAACCACGTAGAATATTGGCCAACCACGTAGTATATTGCCCAGCCCACATTGTATATTGCCCAGACACGTAGTATATTGCCCACAAAGTATATTGCCCAGCCACGTAGTATATTGCCCAGTCACGTAGTATATTGCCCAGTCACGTAGTATATTGCCCAGCCACGTAGTATATTGCCCAGCCACGTAGTATATTGCCCAGTCACATAGTATATTGCCCAGTCACGTAGTATATTGCCCAGCCACGTAGTATATTGCCCAGTCACATAGTATATTGCCCAGCCACGTAGTATATTGCCCAGTCACGTAGTATATTGCCCAGTCACGTAGTATATTGCCCAGCCACGTAGTATATTGCCCAGTCACGTAGTATATTGCCCAGTCACGTAGTATATTGCCCAGCCACGTAGTATATTGCCCAGTCACGTAGTATATTGCCCAGCCTTGTAGTATACAGCACACAGCACAGAGCTACGTGGGATATTGCCCAGTGACGTAGTATATTACCGAGCCACGTATGTCACAGGTGAAAAAAATAAAAAATAAACATACTCCCCTAACGATCCGAGGGCCCCTTGTAGTCTAACATACTCACCATTCTGGTCGCTGCTCCTCAGCGTCCCGTCTCTCCGCTTCCTGGGATCCAGCGGCGCTGTGCAGATGGGCGCGCGGCTGCTGCCATCTTGCGTTCCCAGGATGCTTTGCGAAATTACCCATATGACTTAGCGGTCTCGCGAGACCGCTAGGTGTTATGGGTAATTTCGCAAAGCATTGCTGGGAAAGGAAGATGGCGGTAGGCGCGAGAGGCTCAGCGGACAACGGAGGCTGAGTATAGCAGGTTTTTTGTTTTTGTACTATTTTTAACATTACTTTCTTTTACTATTGATGCCGCATAGGCAGCATCAATAGTAAAAGGTTGGGGACACACAGGGTTAATAGCGGCGGTAACGGAATGCGTTACCGCCTTCATTAATCCTGTGTTAGCGGTGACCGGAGGGGAGTATGGAGCGGAGCGCCGGGGACACTGACTGCGGGGAGCGGAGCGCCGGGGACACTGACTGCGGGGAGCAGAGTGCCGGGGACACTGACTGCGGGGAGTAAGCAGCGAAGCGCCGGGGACACTGACTGCGGGGAGCGGAGCGCCGGGGACACTGACTGCGGGGAGTGGAGCGCCGGGGACACTGACTGCGGGGAGTGGAGCGCCGGGGACACTGACTGCGGGGAGCGGAACGCCGGGGACACTGACTGCGGGGAGCGGAGCGCCGGGGACACTGACTGCAGGGAGTATAGAGCGGCCATTTTCTTCCGGACTGTGCCAGTCGCTGATTGGTCATGGCTGTTTTGCGGCGACCAATCAGCGACTTGGATTTCCATGATAGACAGAGGCCACGACCAATGAATATCCGTGACAGAAGGACAGACAGACAGACGGACGTACCCCTTAGACAATTATGTATATAGATATATATATATATATATATAGATAGATATACCGTAGTTATATAGGGAAGATATACATAGAACCTCACTGTGGTGCTGACTTCAAGATACGTGGGTTAATACTATACACTACTAATGTCCTTTGTGATAAATATTATTTAGGACAAGTATAAATATCTACCAATAACTCTGTGACGTTTCCCCTTTAAGTCAATACTGAGTCTTGTAAATATTTACATTGGAATTAGTTATTGATTGAATTTAGTGGAATAGTTGCATGTTGGACAGAATCTGAAACATTAACTACCATCGATTTACTGGTGGGGAATAGTTATGGTGAAATAATACCAAGGGAGTCTTTTAATTATTGGTAAATTCATGTGAAATGGAAGTTTATCACAAGACAATAATAGATTGCTCTATTAGTGAGTAAATTAGAATTTCATGTTTCCCTGAGATTAACCATTAGTAATATAGAGACTGCATTCTAATGGTAATTATAACACTGATTTCTGTATATAATATTATTACTGTAATACTGCCCCTATGTATAAGAATATACTATAATACTGCCCCTATGTACAAGATTATAACTACTATAATACTGCCCCTATGTACAAGAATATAACTACTATAATACTGCTCCTATGTACAAGAATATAACTACTATAATACTGCTCCTATGTACAAGAATATAACTACTATAATACTGCCCCTATGTACAAGAATATAACTACTATAATACTGCTCCCATGTACAAGAATATAACTACTATAATACTTCTCCTATGTACAGGAATATAACTACTATAATACTGCTCCCATGTACAAGAATATAACTACTATAATACTGCCCCTATGTACAAGAATATAACTACTATAATACTGCTCCCATGTACAAGAATATAACTACTATAATACTGCTCCCTATGTACAAGAATATAACTACTATAATACTTCTCCTATGTACAGGAATATAACTACTATAATACTGCCCCTATGTACAAGAATATAACTACTATAATACTGCTCCTATGTACAAGAATATAACTACTATAATACTTCTCCTATGTACAAGAATATAACTACTATAATACTGCTCCTATGTACAGGAATATAACTACTATAATACTGCCCCTATGTACAAGAATATAACTACTATAATACTGCCCCTATGTACAAGAATATAACTACTATAATACTGCTCCTATGTACAAGAATATAACTACTATAATACTGCCCCTATGTGCAAGAATATTACTACTATAATACTGCCCCTATGTACAAGAATATAACTACTATAATACTGCTCCTATGTACAAGAATATAACAACTATAATACTGCTCCTATGTACAAGAATATAACTACTATAATACTGCCCCTATGTGCAAGAATATTACTACTATAATACTGCCCCTATGTACAAGAATATAACTACTATAATACTGCTCCTATGTACAAGAATATAACAACTATAATACTGCTCCTATGTACAAGAATATAACTACTATAATACTGCTCCTATGTACAAGAATATAACTACTATAATACTGCTCTTATGTGCAAGAATATAACTACTATAATACTGCCCCTATGTATACGAATATAACTACTATAATACTGCCCCTATGTACAAGAATATAACTACTATAATACTGCTCCTCTGTACAAGAATATAACTACTATAATACTGCTCCTATGTACAAGAATATAACTACTATAATACTGCTCCTATGTACAAGAATATAACTACTATAATACTGCCCCTATGTATACGAATATAACTACTATAATACTGCCCCTATGTAGAAGAATATAACTGCTATAATACTGCCCCTATGTACAAGAATATAACTACTATAATACTTCCCCTATGCACAAGAATATAACTACTATAAAACTGCTCTTCTGTACAAGAATATAACTACTATAATACTGCCCCTATGTAGAAGAATATAACTGCTATAATACTGCCCCTATGTACAAGAATATAACTGCTATAATACTGCCCCTATGTACAAGAATATAACTACTATAATACTGCCCCTATGTATAAGAATATAACTACTATAATACTGCCCCTATGTATAAGAATATAACTACTATAATACTGCCCCTATGTACAAGAATATAACTACTATAATACTGCCCCTATGTATAAGAATATAATTACTATAATACTGCTCCTATGTACAAGAATATAACTACTATAATACTGCCCCTATGTATAAGAATATAATTACTATAATACTGCTCCTATGTACAAGAATATAACTACTATAATACTGCTCCTATGTACAAGAATATAACTACTATAATACTGCCCCTATGTATAAGAATATAATTACTATAATGCTGCTCCTATCTACAAGAATATAACTACTATAATACTGCCCCTATGTACAAGAATATAACTACTATAATACTGCTCCTATGTACAAGAATATAACTACTATAATACTGCCCCTATGTACAAGAATATAACTACTATAATACTGCTCCTATGTACAAGAATATAACAACTATAATACTGCTCCTATCTACAAGAATATAACAACTATAATACTGCTCCTATCTACAAGAATATAACTACTATAATACTGCCCCTATGTACAAGAATATAACTACTATAATACTGCTCCTATGTACAAGAATATAACTACTATAATACTGCCCCTATGTACAAGAATATAACAACTATAATACTGCTCCTATCTACAAGAATATAACTACTATAATACTGCCCCTATGTAGAAGAATATAACTGCTATAATACTGCCCCTATGTACAAGAATATAACTGCTATAATACTGCCCCTATGTACAAGAATATAACTACTATAATACTGCCCCTATGTATAAGAATATAACTACTATAATACTGCCCCTATGTATAAGAATATAACTACTATAATACTGCCCCTATGTATAAGAATATCATTACTATAATACTGCTCCTATGTACAAGAATATAACTACTATAATACTGCCCCTATGTATAAGAATATAATTACTATAATACTGCTCCTATGTACAAGAATATAACTACTATAATACTGCCCCTATGTAGAAGAATATAACTACTATAATACTGCCCCTATGTATAAGAATATAATTACTATAATACTGCTCCTATGTACAAGAATATAACTACTATAATACTGCCCCTATGTATAAGAATATAATTACTATAATACTGCTCCTATGTACAAGAATATAACTACTATAATACTGCTCCTATGTACAAGAATATAACTACTATAATACTGCCCCTATGTATAAGAATATAATTACTATAATGCTGCTCCTATCTACAAGAATATAACTACTATAATACTGCCCCTATGTACAAGAATATAACTACTATAATACTGCTCCTATGTACAAGAATATAACTACTATAATACTGCCCCTATGTACAAGAATATAACTACTATAATACTGCTCCTATGTACAAGAATATAACAACTATAATACTGCTCCTATCTACAAGAATATAACAACTATAATACTGCTCCTATCTACAAGAATATAACTACTATAATACTGCCCCTATGTACAAGAATATAACTACTATAATACTGCTCCTATGTACAAGAATATAACTACTATAATACTGCCCCTATGTATAAGAATATAATTACTATAATACTGCTCCTATCTACAAGAATATAACTACTATAATACTGCCCCTATGTATAAGAATATAATTACTATAATACTGCTCCTATCTACAAGAATATAACTACTATAATACTGCTCCTATGTACAAGAATATAACTACTATAATACTGCCCCTATTTATAAGAATATAATTACTATAATACTGCTCCTATCTACAAGAATATAACTACTATAATACTGCCCCTATGTACAAGAATATAACTACTATAATACTGCCCCTATGTACAAGAATATAACTACTATAATACTGCTCCTATGTACAAGAATATAACTGCTATAATACTGCTCCTATGTACAAGAATATAACTACTATATACTGCGCCATATTTCAGTACATGTATAATGATTACCTGACACTATAGTGATTCTGTGATGAAAACAATGAGTTCGAAAAACTTTAGGTGAAGAAGTAAATGGCAGAATATTTTCATTTATTCACAGAGCCACTGGAGGTCTTTTTCGCACGTGTGTGGGGGGCACCTTTAAAATAGAAGTGTTTATTGGAAATAGTAACTATCTCTGAAGAAGGAATTTGTCATTAAAGTGGCAATTTAGCTAAGCACTCGAGCAGATTGAAGCGGTGAAGTGCTCTGGGCATCGCCTGCAAACCAAACCTCGGCCGGAGCTTTAAGTGCGCTCGCTGCAAGTTATACATTTTTATTACAAATTATCTGTAAAAATCGTAATAGCAGAAACATGCCGTAATATCAGCTCCATTGATTTTCCTGCGTGGGGAGGATTTTTGGTGGTTATCTGATTTTTAATGGCTTTGTTTTAGTCTTGCTGTTAAAGCCATCTGTCGATACTTTATTTATATATTTATTTTTTCAGATCAGATGATGTTCTCTGGTTTTGTAGCTCAGAATTAGGATCATGGGTTGTGACAGACAAAATAAATGATGAAAATAAACCTTCCGTGATACTGATAATGTGCATTAAAAAGCTGCAACTATTTTAAATACTTTCCGATTTAATTTTCAACCATTTTTAAGATCTCTGCTTTGCTGCCAGTGAATAGGATTGTTTTGAGAATTTTATTTTTGCAAAATCGCACCCCAAAATGTATCATCTGCTTGGACGCTTAATTACAATTTGATCATTTCAAAAAGTGATTCAAAAGTTTTTTTACCTGTCAGTCCAGTTCTGTTTTTTTTTCAGATCCCCATAGAATAAGAGGACCATGTGGCTGCCAAGTAGTACCTGGTCCCAGGTGGCTGCATCATTCATTTTAATGGGTAAAAATCTTTACTGGGACCCCCCCAAAACTGGATACGGCCCCATTCACCGGAGACCTGAGCTGTAATACTGGAGACAAGCAGTATACAGTTATGGCGCTGTTTTAGGAAGGAGCCAGTTCTCCCAAAAGTTGGGCAATCTCCTAATCTCATGCAAGCCCAAGACCTCCTGTGCTACGTAGCCCTGGACTATGGTGGTCTCCTCATCACAGTATTTCCATTTTTTTCAGAATGGCATATTATTAAGTTGGAGAAACCATCATTTCCAAGTTTCGTGTTCCTCCAGGATAAGGAGGCTTACGAGCCGTTTATTAGCATGGCTAGGAGGCTTACGAGCCGTTTATTAGCATGGCCGCTCCATATTGCCGGACTCATTTACTTCTCCAATCTGTGTATGTTTTCTGCATGCGAGGGAAGCAGAGCTGATAAATGTTGCAATTACTCAAAACCATTTGACCAGATTGTATTTTTACTCGAAAGCTTTCGGCTTTGGGAATTCACGCTAATCGAGATGCAGACGAGACAGATTGGAGCGTAGTCGTCAGCCCAGCGTCAGCGCAGGGACACAAACATGAAGGGCGTCTAATTAAAGTAGGGAGTTTGTTTAAATTCTAATCCAGCCCTCACCAAAATCTACTTTACTGGTTGTCATGAAAGTAAAATGCAGCTCCAAAGTGGAGGAAAACTCGAATATCCGCCCCACCTATATTACTGCATAATAAAATCATGGGGTCCCGTAGCAGAAGTTGTACCCGCGCTTCTTCCCGGCAAATAACCTCAGAAAAAATATATGCCTAGGGGAGGCAGCTTTTGCAATAGATAAATACATCCGAAAAGAGAGCAAAGAGAAAGCTATAGCCTTAAAATAGTAAACATCCTTTATTACAATCAATAATTACATAAGAAAAGAACAATATGGCAAAATTAGAGTTTAAAAAGATATATATGTGGATCCAAAGTGCAACAGATATAATCGATCCAGACTCAAAAATCAGGCAATATCAGGGGTCATAGCATATATGATGTGCAAAATGCAGCCTAAGGTATAGAAATATTTCTAATGATGCAGGATAAAGTGCTAGTGTGCCTTGTGCAATGAAATCTAGGCAGCAAAAGCAAGCTAGGAAAATAGGAACTGAAAAAATACACCTATACGAAAGTGCTGTTAGTATACTATGCGGCCTAAGGCTCTTAGAAAGGTGCACAGGTCCTATTTAAGCAACCATCAAGAGTGACCCTGGAAAATAAATAAGGCACAGTGGCAGAAATGAATTACCTGTGAGCCGTGGAGCGATTCCCCAGGGGGCTCACAGGTAATTCATTTCTGCCACTGTGCCTTATTTATTTTCCAGGGTCACTCTTGATGGTTGCTTAAATAGGACCTGTGCACCTTTCTAAGAGCCTTAGGCCGCATAGTATACTAACAGCACTTTCGTATAGGTGTATTTTTTCAGTTCCTATTTTCCTAGCTTGCTTTTGCTGCCTAGATTTCATTGCACAAGGCACACTAGCACTTTATCCTGCATCATTAGAAATATTTCTATACCTTAGGCTGCATTTTGCACATCATATATGCTATGACCCCTGATATTGCCTGATTTTTGAGTCTGGATCGATTATATCTGTTGCACTTTGGATCCACATATATATCTTTTTAAACTCTAATTTTGCCATATTGTTCTTTTCTTATGTAATTATTGATTGTAATAAAGGATGTTTACTATTTTAAGGCTATAGCTTTCTCTTTGCTCTCTTTTCGGATGTATTCTTCCCGGCAAAGTATGTCGACCCTAACACAGTATCATGCCTCAACTGTGACCCCAACACAGCTGTCCATAGAGTATGATGGCCTCCTCAGAGCCCTCCACATAGTATAATGGCCTCCAAACAGTATCTAAATGTTTCAATAATTAACTCCTTGATTAAATAAATACTCCCATTTCCTCATTTCCCCGCTCTTCTGAAGCTCTGCAGGGGGATGGCGAGATGTTGTGACGTCATCGTACCGTTTACGTTGAGACACCAGAACTGAGACGCAGAGGGAGAATGATGGCGAAGGGAGCTGGCAGCTCAGCTCCTCCATCACTGCTTTCAACTGTATCGGCATCGAGGATGAGTTTGATTCCGAGTGGGACCAGGGTGCCATCACCAACAGGGTACCTCTCCACACACCCCTGACTGACAGAACCCTTAGTGACTGCATGGTCTGGTGATATTGACAGTATGCCACTGTGCGTAGAGCTTCGGGGGTCCATGAAACGTTCTAACACCTTGGTGGGCCCAATGCAAAGTGCACCTACAAGTTTCCTTAGCAAAGAGGTTTATTATGTAGGCCTTTAGGAGATTTCTGAAACCTTAAGTTTAGCTTGAACATCATCAACATCTGATCAGTGGGGGTGCGACAGCCAGGGGTACCAATCACATATTGATGACCCATCCTAAGGATAAGTCATCAATGTAAAATTCCTGGATAACCCCTTTAAATTAAAGTTCTGTCCTTAGGACAGGTCACAAATATTAGATAAGTGTAGACTTTACCCCTTGCACCCCCACTAATTTACTAATTGAGAAACTGCACATAAAAGAGTTTTTTTCTGAACTGAAAAACCCTTTCATACAACCTAATACAGAACTTCAGTGCCAAAGAGGGGGAAGAAACTGTGCTGGAAAAAAAAAAAAAGCAAAAATTTAATTTTCCCAAAATTTGCAGAAAAATGGCAAAATATCGGACAATAATTTTCAATGTTGTACAGTTTCACCTGTCTTTCACTAGGGGGACTTGTCAGGGAGTCACAAAAACACTGAACTTTAGGAAGGCAAAGTTTGACCAGCTTAGAGATGCCCTTAATCTGGTAGACTGGGACAATATCCTCAGAAATAAGAATACAGATAATAAATGGGAAATGTTTAAGAACATCCTATATAGGCAGTGTAAGCGGTTTATACCTTGTGGGAATAAAAGGACTAGAAATAGGAAAAACCCAATGTGGCTAAACAAAGAAGTAAGACAGGCAATTAACAGTAAAAAGAAAGCATTTGCACTACTAAAGCAGGATGGCACCATTGAAGCTCTAAAAAACTATAGGGAGAAAAATACTTTATCTAAAAAACTAATTAAAGCTGCCAAAAAGGAAACAGAGAAGCACATTGCTAAGGAGAGTAAAACTAATCCCAAACTGTTCTTCAACTATATCAATAGTAAAAGAATAAAAACTGAAAATGTAGGCCCCTTAAAAAATAGTGAGGAAAGAATGGTTGTAGATGACGAGGAAAAAGCTAACATATTAAACACCACCGGTATTCACGGTGGAAAATGAAATGCTAGGTGAAATCCCAAGAAACAATGAAAACCCTATATTAAGGGTCACCAATCTAACCCAAGAAGAGGTGCGAAACCGGCTAAATAAGATTAAAATAGATAAATCTCCGGGTCCGGATGGCATACACCCACGAGTACTAAGGGAACTAAGTAATGTAATAGATAAACCATTATTTCTTATTTTTAGGGACTCTATAGCGACAGGATCTGTTCCGCAGGACTGGCGCATAGCAAATGTGGTGCCAATATTCAAAAAGGGCTCTAAAAGTGAACCTGGAAATTATAGGCCAGTAAGTCTAACCTCTATTGTTGGTAAAATATTTGAAGGGTTTCTGAGGGATGTTATTCTGGATTATCTCAATGAGAATAACTGTTTAACTCCATATCAGCATGGGTTTATGAGAAATCGCTCCTGTCAAACCAATCTAATCAGTTTTTATGAAGAGGTAAGCTATAGGCTGGACCACGGTGAGTCATTGGACGTGGTATATCTCGATTTTTCCAAAGCGTTTGATACCGTGCCGCACAAGAGGTTGGTACACAAAATGAGAATGCTTGGTCTGGGGGAAAATGTGTGTAAATGGGTTAGTAACTGGCTTAGTGATAGAAAGCAGAGGGTGGTTATAAATGGTATAGTCTCTAACTGGGTCGCTGTGACCAGTGGGGTACCGCAGGGGTCAGTATTGGGACCTGTTCTCTTCAACATATTCATTAATGATCTGGTAGAAGGTTTACACAGTAAAATATCGATATTTGCAGATGATACAAAACTATGTAAAGCTGTTAATACAAGAGAAGATAGTATTCTGCTACAGATGGATCTGGATAAGTTGGAAACTTGGGCTGAAAGGTGGCAGATGAGGTTTAACAATGATAAATGTAAGGTTATACACATGGGAAGAAGGAATCAATATCACCATTACACACTGAATGGGAAACCACTGGGTAAATCTGACAGGGAGAAGGACTTGGGGATCCTAGTTAATGATAAACTTACCTGGAGCAGCCAGTGCCAGGCAGCAGCTGCCAAGGCAAACAGGATCATGGGGTGCATTAAAAGAGGTCTGGATACACATGATGAGAGCATTATACTGCCTCTGTACAAATCCCTAGTTAGACCGCACATGGAGTACTGTGTCCAGTTTTGGGCACCGGTGCTCATGAAGGATATAATGGAACTAGAGAGAGTACAAAGGAGGGCAACAAAATTAATAAAGGGGATGGGAGAACTACAATACCCAGATAGATTAGCGAAATTAGGATTATTTAGTCTAGAAAAAAGACGACTGAGGGGCGATCTAATAACCATGTATAAGTATATAAGGGGACAATACAAATATCTCGCTGAGGATCTGTTTATACCAAGGAAGGTGACGGGCACAAGGGGGCATTCTTTGCGTCTGGAGGAGAGAAGGTTTTTCCACCAACATAGAAGAGGATTCTTTACTGTTAGGGCAGTGAGAATCTGGAATTGCTTGCCTGAGGAGGTGGTGATGGCGAACTCAGTCGAGGGGTTCAAGAGAGGCCTGGATGTCTTCCTGGAGCAGAACAATATTGTATCATACAATTATTAGGTTCTGTAGAAGGACGTAGATCTGGGGATTTATTATGATGGAATATAGGCTGAACTGGATGGACAAATGTCTTTTTTCGGCCTTACTAACTATGTTACTATGTAATGTAGGCAATTTTTTTCCTCTATTGAATCATCTTTGTCTGAAAGTAGAAGCGATTGTGATAAAAATAAAATATGAATACAGCCAGGAACTTTTTTTCAATACCCCAAAATTATAGAAGAAGTTCATGAAAAGTTACAGAATATAGCCGAGATAATGATTGACAAAGTTACAACTTCCATCCAAAATAAATCCCATTTCTTGCCCTTCCTCTACCGGAGGATCGATGGCAGAAGGATTATTCTGTATATAACGTATCCATTATACCCTGATAGAGATTTAAACTATCATTGACCTTGGATCAGGGGGAAAAGAAAGATTATTACTGAGTGAGGTGGAACGGAACGGAGACAGTTTGTATCAGAGCTGTCACGGTAGACTTCCTATCGCTCACGCAGACTGATGGAGATTGACTTCCGTGAGAATTGATTTTTACAAGAGGCTATTGAACGGTTGCGTCGCATGTGTTCGGCACGTGCAGGAAGCTGCGATCTAAGATTGGGAAATAGATGCACAAGAACCTTGTTAGGTGCAGGTGTTGGGTCGTTTATGTCTAGCAGATGTCACGAGAAAGAAATTATGTTCTGGTAGCCAGTAGGGACTAAGGCGGAAATTTTATTTCGGGGAATGTCATGGGTGCCTTTATCTTGGACATCGATACAAATTAAGTTCTTCGCCAGAAGGAATGAGCCATCTCTACTGCTATCTGTCCTTCAAGATGTGGAGCTGGAGAAGGATGTTAGACAATTTCATGGACGACAGAAAAAACAAACAAATCCATTGTGGAACAAATCAATCCAGACGTGTCAGTCAAAGCAAAGATTTTCGAGCTATGACTTGCCTACTTTGGACACATCATACGAAGAGAGCGATCACTGGTGAAGGACATCATGATTTGGAGAATAGAAGGAAGAAGGTGAAGAGGAAGACCACATCATGATTTGAAGAATAGAAAGAAGAAGGTGAAGAGGAAGACCAACAACCTTCATACTCTCAAGTTAGCAGCGGAGAAGACCCTGGTGGACCTATCTAGGCTTGCCCTAGATTTATCTTCCTACAGAACGTTCATCTATAAAGTCACCATGGCTCAAGACCAAGCCAAATGTTGTTAAAAAAAAAAAATACTCAACTGCCATCTGTAGGTAGCCACCCTATAAGCTAATGTCTGGCAGGTAAATGGGGCTTGAAAAATGGTCAGCCAAACCCTAGACAACCACCTGTAGACGGTAGAGATGAGCGAACGTGCACGGACCCCGAACCCGGACTTCTGTTGGTGTTAAGGTTTAGCAGCAAGACCGGGCTTACGATGATGACAGTACTCTTAATTAGCCAACGCCAGTAACCTTTCACCGTTCTCACGCTGTCATCTGCTGGCTCGCAACGCTGTGACTAGCGATCATGTGTAATGTTACCGCCGCTCAGAGACGGTGGTTCTCACGATGTCATACAAGGAAACTCCGGATTTTCAGGGCTCCCATTCATTTGATTGGGGTTCGAGTTAGGGTACCGTTCTAGTACCCGAACCAACTTTTTTTTTTTTTAACGCTCGGCCGAACCCAACGGGCCCGAACATTCACGAGTCCGCCCATCACTAGTAGACAGCTGTTTCAGTACTCTTGCACAGGGTAAAGGCTGGCTGATGAGATGACGTACACTGAGCGGCAGGTACTCAGGGACAGCTCCCTACAAATGGGATTCTAAGTCTTGCCGCCACAGGAGAAGCCGATGAGGTCAGTATCCCGTTCCGCTGAAGGATACGGTTTCTTTTATTTAGTCCATCATTTTACTGGGAATGGTTGCACAGTATTCACTGTTTAGTTTGGAATTTTAGCCCAAATGTGCAATGAAATTCTAGTAGTTTTTCCTTGAGCTCTTTTTCAAGACATAAAATGTGAGGCTTTTTATTGGCCTCCTTATTGTTGCATCTCCCAAATTCCCACCACTAGGTGGTGCTTGGAATCTTCCCATGTTCCAATCTATTGGAGAATTCCGTAAGAGCTGTACGCACTTGGCGCCTCCTAGTGGTGGCTGCAGGCAGCTAGAATTTTCTGATTTCAGTATACGACTGGGTAAAGGAAAGCAGAAGATTTGGAGCTGTGTAACAGTGAAGTAAATGTTCGACCTCAATAAAAATATAAATTATCAAAATGAATAAGCTCAGAATTTGTACTTAAAGACAAAATGATATTTAAAGGGTGCGCTTCAGATTAATCTCCTCCTGCTTTCTGTCTGTTCATGACCATGGAGCGGTAATAAGGCGGCTGCGTCTCTACCTGAAAGATTTTTATCACCAGTTTCTGACGTCTAGATGACTTTTCACTTCTCCAGACAAAGAAGCTGAACCAAGCAGAATGCAGACCCCGTCATGCGCGGCTTCGGTGTTTGGCAAGATAATTATGTACAAATGGCAAACATATCAGGCGACGTGCGGAGTGAATCAGCGCGGTTTTATGGAGAGTTTAAGATTCTTTTTTTGTCATGCCTAATAAAATAAAGCTTAAAGATGAGAACGATCCAACGGGGAGAGAAAAAAATTCATAGGGACAGCTTCAATGCCAGCATTATAAATGTCTTTCTCGTAAAAGTGCTTGATATAAGAACCTTCCTGCAGGTGAATGGAGGGTGTGCAAACTTTGCGTCTCTCTGCTCCGTGAACATTGCGTCTCTCTGCTCCGTGAACATTGCGTCTCTCTGCTCCGTGAACATTGCGTCTCTCTGCTCCGTGAACATTGCGTCTCTCTGCTCCGTGAACATTGCGGCTCTCTGCTCCGTGGACATTGCGGCTCTCTACTCTGTGAACATTGCGGCTCTCTGCTCCGTGAACATTGCGTCTCTCTGCTCGGTGAACATTGCGTCTCTCTGCTCCGTGAACATTGCGTCTCTCTGCTCCGTGAACATTGCGTCTCTCTGCTCCGTGAACATTGCGTCTCTCTGCTCCGTGAACATTGCGTCTCTCTGCTCCGTGAACAATGCGTCTCTCTGCTCCGTGAACATTGCGGTTCTCTGCTCCGTGAACATTGCGTCTCTCTGCTCCGTGAACATTGCGGTTCTCTGCTCCGTGAACATTGCGTCTCTCTGCTCCGTGAACATTGCGTCTCTCTGCTCCGTGAACATTGCGTCTCTCTGCTCCGTGAACATTGCGTCTCTCTGCTCCGTGAACATTGCGGCTCTCTGCTCCGTGAACATTGCGGTTCTCTGCTCCGTGATCATTGCGGCTCTCTGCTCCGTGAACATTGCGTCTCTCTGCTCCGTGAACATTGCGTCTCTCTGCTCCGTGAACATTGCGGCTCTCTGCTCCGTGAACATTGCGGCTCTCTGCTCCGTGAACATTGCGTCTCTCTGCTCCGTGAACATTGCGTCTCTCTGCTCCGTGAACATTGCGGCTCTCTGCTCCGTGAACATTGCGGTTCTCTGCTCCGTGAACATTGCGGCTCTCTGCTCCGTGAACATTGCGTCTCTCTGCTCCGTGAACATTGCGGCTCTCTGCTCCGTGAACATTGCGGCTCTCTGCTCCGTGAACATTGCGTCTCTCTGCTCCGTGAACATTGCGGCTCTCTGCTCCGTGGACATTGCGGCTCTCTACTCTGTGAACATTGCGGCTCTCTGCTCCGTGAACATTGCGTCTCTCTGCTCGGTGAACATTGCGTCTCTCTGCTCCGTGAACATTGCGTCTCTCTGCTCCGTGAACATTGCGTCTCTCTGCTCCGTGAACATTGCGTCTCTCTGCTCCGTGAACATTGCGTCTCTCTGCTCCGTGAACAATGCGTCTCTCTGCTCCGTGAACATTGCGGTTCTCTGCTCCGTGAACATTGCGTCTCTCTGCTCCGTGAACATTGCGGTTCTCTGCTCCGTGAACATTGCGTCTCTCTGCTCCGTGAACATTGCGTCTCTCTGCTCCGTGAACATTGCGTCTCTCTGCTCCGTGAACATTGCGTCTCTCTGCTCCGTGAACATTGCGGCTCTCTGCTCCGTGAACATTGCGGTTCTCTGCTCCGTGATCATTGCGGCTCTCTGCTCCGTGAACATTGCGTCTCTCTGCTCCGTGAACATTGCGTCTCTCTGCTCCGTGAACATTGCGGCTCTCTGCTCCGTGAACATTGCGGCTCTCTGCTCCGTGAACATTGCGTCTCTCTGCTCCGTGAACATTGCGTCTCTCTGCTCCGTGAACATTGCGGCTCTCTGCTCCGTGAACATTGCGGCTCTCTGCTCCGTGAACATTGCGTCTCTCTGCTCCGTGAACATTGCGTCTCTCTGCTCCGTGAACATTGCGTCTCTCTGCTCCGTGAACATTGCGGTTCTCTGCTCCGTGAACATTGCGGCTCTCTGCTCCGTGAACATTGCGTCTCTCTGCTCCGTGAACATTGCGTCTCTCTGCTCCGTGAACATTGCGGCTCTCTGCTCCGTGAACATTGCGGCTCTCTGCTCCGTGAACATTGCGTCTCTCTGCTCCATGAACATTGCGGCTCTCTACTCTGAACATTGCGGCTCTCTGCTCCGTGAACATTGCGTCTCTCTGCTCCGTGAACATTGCGGCTCTCTGCTCCGTGAACATTGCGGCTCTCTGCTCCGTGAACATTGCGGCTCTCTGCTCCGTGAACATTGCGGCTCTCTGCTCCGTGAACATTGCGGCTCTCTGCTCCGTGAACATTGCGGCTCTCTGCTCCGTGAACATTGCGTCTCTCTGCTCCGTGAACATTGCGTCTCTCTGCTCCGTGAACATTGCGTCTCTCTGCTCTGTGAACATTGCGTCTCTCTGCTCCGTGAACATTGGGTCTCTCTGCTCCGTGAACATTGCGGCTCTCTGCTCCGTGAACATTGCGGTTCTCTGCTCCGTGAACATTGCGGCTCTCTGCTCCGTGAACATTGCGGCTCTCTGCTCCGTGAACATTGCGGCTCTCTGCTCCGTGAACATTGCGGCTCTCTGCTCCGTGAACATTGCAGCTCTCTACTCTGTGAACATTGCGTCTCTCTGCTCTGTGAACATTGCAGCTCTCTACTCTGTGAACATTGCGGCTCTCTGCTCTGTGAACATTGTGGCTCTCTGCTCCGTGAACATTGCAGCTCTCTACTCTGTGAACATTGCGGCTCTCTGCTCTGTGAACATTGCGTCTCTCTGCTCCGTGAACATTGCGTCTCTCTGCTCTGTGAACATTGCGTCTCTCTGCTCTGTGAACATTGTGGCTCTCTGCTCCGTGAACATTGCGGCTCTCTGCTCCGTGAACATTGCGACTCTCTGCTCCGTGAACATTGCGTCTCTCTGCTCTGTGAACATTGCGGCTCTCTGCTCCGTGAACATTGCGGCTCTCTGCTCCGTGAACATTGAGGCTCTCTGCTCCGTGAACATTGAGGCTCTCTGCTCCGTGAACATTGCGGCTTTCTGCTCCGTGAACATTGCGGCTCTCGACTCCGTGATCGTTGCAGCTCTCTGCTCTCATCGTTGCAGCTCTCTACTCTGATCGTTGCAGCTCTCTACTCTGTGATTGTTGCAGCTCTCTACTCTGATCGTTGCAGCTCTCTGCTCTGTGATTGTTGCAGCTCTCTACTCTGATCGTTGCAGCTCTCTACTCTGTGATTGTTGCAGCTCTCTACTCTGATCGTTGCAGCTCTCTGCTCTGTGATCTTTGCAGTAGAAATACACCAGGTAACAGGCTCGGAAATGAGGGCAATTTCCAGGTAGACTTGAGTTCATCAGTTCCTCAAGACCTGCGCTTGCTGTCTTTGAACAGAACAGTGGATGGTCAGCGGACAATGTGCAGCCGATGTGGCTCTTAAGTTCACAGTAGGGCATGTCCCACCAACACTCCATCACTTTATACGATGGGATACCCCTCTAACCCCCAAATTTTACTGTAGATCTAAATCTGCCCAAGACAATGACTAAAGCTTGTCCAGGACCCCAGAATGTGACGCCGGTGGGCTTGAAGCTTCGTGATTTCTGTGTTTCCCTCCTCCGCCCAGTTTTCTTATAGCAGTGCCATGGAGTGTAGATTGGCCTGCACTGTCATTACAGAATCGCCGCCGGGCTTTCTTTTTAGGGGAAGCAAGTCTGAAACAAAATGACTTCAATTCCACCAGCCGGTTACCCGAGGCACCGGGCAGAGATTTATGTGCAGAGATCCAATCGCGTCCGGTGTCAGTTCAATTTACAAAAAGAATGGAAGGACGGGAATTACATCGCAAAAAAAAGGCAACCATGACGAGAGCAGCGCAATTTATCTCCTGAGCCTGATGTTGTAGGTCACTGTAATCCCCCGATCTCTGCAGATCATCGCAACCTAGGAACCCATAAAGAACAAACATTGCGAGCAAAAAATTCCAGCTCAAAATCTTTTTCAAGCTTCAATTCGCTATTTATTTTATTCTCATATATAGCGCCATCATATTCTGCAGCGCTTTACAGACATTATCATCGCTGTCCCCATCGGGGCTCACAATCTAAGTTCCCTATCAGTCTTTGGAGAGTGGGTGGAAACCAGGGAACCCGGAGGAAACCCACCGAACACAGGGAGAACATACAAACTCCACCCGCCTGAGCCGTCTATATGGGCATGTAGGTCATTGGAAGCTGAATAAAATGATACCTTGATATCTGCGATCCGATGTCAGATTTCATAGAAATCCACATTTTTTAAAAGTATTTTAATGAGCTGTTAAGATCTATGGGCCGTACATAGATCTCTATGAGAATCTGCCTTCAGAGCTTGAATGAAAGTGGGCCTTACCAAAGTGAGACATATAGATCAGGAGAGCAGACTGTCAGTCATTACATGTCTCACACTGGTAAGGCCCCTTTCTTTTATAATAAGCTCTGAAGGCAGATTCTCTGGGAGATCTATCTCCGACCCATAGATCTTAACAGCTCATTTACATATTAACAAGAACGTAGATTTCTCTGGAATAAGACATGCGAACACAGATATCAAGGTGTCATTTCATTTAGCTTTCTATGGCCTACCTTCCCATTTCGACGGCTTAGGAGGGACGATCCTACTGACAAACTCCCTTTAAATCCTGTGTAGTTTTCCTTACCCATGACCTTACGTGTCCTGTGTGATTTCTCTTACATTTGTGCAGTGCTGGCACTCTGACAAAGCTGGGAAGGTCATTTTATAAATGTGATTTTTATTCAACCTCTTCCTTTACCAGATCTAAAAATCAGGATGAGAGGCAGAAACACTACCAGTGAGCACAAGCTGCACTGTTGACGAAGAGATGATTTTTCTCTGACTAGTTCATTAGTATTTTTCTTTGTACTTGTATGCAGTATGAATGTATATCTCTATATCTGTACTTACTTATGATATAAAAAAGGAAGATCAATAATAAAAGATGCTAGAAAATAGATAAAATAAGTATTGCCGCACAAATATTGTACAGATAATATTCTGCCCTCGTATAGCGATCTTTAGGTATGACAATTGTTATCATGAGACTAATGCAAATGAACTTCCAGCCACCTAGAAGGAAACATCATTACACGGTCATATATTAGATGAATTTAATAAAATGCATAAAAACACATTTTGTTGTAAAAATATTCTGGTTCCAAAAATTGTAAAATTCTCCCTATTTGATGCAACAAAGACAAGATATGTTGATTTTTTTTCTTTCTTCCACTATAACCAGCAATAAAACAAACGCGCTATAGATAGCCGGATCGTTGGCTGGTTTCGATCCCACATGTATTGAAGTACAGTAAAAGAAATTATCCTCTTGGCCAAAAGGAAATGTTCAGCTTTGTTTTCTGCCGGACATTTATTGATTCTGTTGTTATTGGATTTATCCAATTTCCAGTTTAATTTTTATTTGTTTTCCAGGCTTTTTTGCTGTAAAGATCTTTTTCGCTACAGAAATATGTTGATGCCATATATTAGCCAAACGATACAAACTAGGACATATGTGCCGCAGAATCAAAATAGCTTTCGTTCTTTTTATTTCTTTTTCTCTTTCTTTCTTTCTTTCTTTCCTTCCCTTTCTTGTCCTCCCATTTCTTCCCTTAATTTCCTTTTCCTTCCGTTTCCTTCTTCTTATTTTCATTTTCCTTCCCTTCCCTTTCCTTCCTCTTCTTTTCCTTTTACTTCCCATCCCCTTCCATCATTTCCCTTTCTTTTTCTTGAATTTCCTTTCTTTTACTTTTTTTCACTTTCTTTTCCTTTTCCTTCCCTTTCTTTTCCTTCCTTTTCTTTTCCTCCCATTTTCATTTTCTTTCCCTTCCCCTTCCTTCATTTCCCTTTTTTCTTGACTTTCCTTCGCTTTCTTTTCCTTCCCTTTCTTTTCCTTCCCCTTACCTTTCTTTTTCTTCCTTTTCTTCCCTTTATTTTCCCTTTCCTTCCCTTCCCTTCCTTTTCTTTCCCTTACCCTTCCTTCATTTCCCTTTCTTTTTCCTGACTTTCCTTACCTTTCTTTTCCTTCCCTTTCTTTTCCCTTTCCTTCCCTTTCTTTTCCCTTTCCTTTCCCTCTCTCTTCCTTCCCTTCCCCTTACTTAAATATATTTTCCTTCCCTCCCCTTTCCTTTCTTTTCCTTTTCATTATTTTCCTTTTCCTTCCTTTTCTTTCCTTTTTCTTCATTTCCTTTCTTTTTGTTCCCTTTCGCTTTCTTCAATTCCCTTTCTTTTCCTTGCCTTTCCTTTCTTTTCCTTTTCCTATTATTTTCCTTTTACTTCCCTTTCTTTTCCTTTTCTTCAATTCCTTTCCCTTTCTTTTCCTCCCCTTCCTCTTCCTTTAATTTCCTTTCTTGCCTTCACTGTATTTTAAATGAACAGACGCTAGAGATAAACACAGGTGACCGCTGCAGCTGCGATTTTCCAGGGCTTAAGCGTGGTGCTGACGCAGGGATCTCGGGTGCCAGACCGTATGAAAAATACTGAAACAATGTTCATATCCAAAAAGAAGAAAGAAAGGATGGCACTCACCTGCCCATGCAATGTCCTTTATTTGGATTTACATTTAAAAACCAGAGTCAGGAGAGTTCACAGCGGAGACGTAATGGACGATGGCGGCTTCGTGCTAATGTGCGCTTCTACGGGTCCCTTCACTTTAGTTTATTTTCCTTTCCTTGGTTTTTCTTTTCCTTCTCTTTCTTTCTTCTTTGTAAAAACAGTATAGACAAAAATAAGTTTATTTAAAAAAAACAAAAACATAAAGCTTTACTGATAAGAACAAAAGCTATAAAAATGTAAAAAGTTATGCTCTCTAAATATAGCAACACAAAAAATAGTGCAAAGGTAGTAAAACATTAAAAATAAAGCTGAATAACTTAGTATTGGCATATTAGTACTGACTTGATGAAAAAATAATGTTAACGTGTAATTTATACCGCAATAGTGAGCACAAAACTGAAAAAGAAAATTGAAAAGTTTCAAGTTTGAGAGTTGTCCACTCCTCCGAAACAAACGTACCGGTAAGCAGAAACACTTGGAGCATATAACCCAAAAAGACGTGGACGCCCTTAAAACAATTCTCAGACATTTCAAATTGAGACACAAATGTAACTCTGGTGATTTAAAGATGTGGGGAATCGATCGAGTACATATGGGAATCAGAGGAGGCGATGGAACACAGAAAGAGGGTCGTTGGATTGCAGTTTTGGACACCAGAGTACCTGCGGGGTTATATGAGCAATCAAGCTTTGCCTCCTTTTTATGATGGGGTATTGTCTCTGGACTGATGATCATTGTTTTTCGTTAATTGTTTTTGGCTCCTTTGTGTTTTTAGTAACTTGTCTTGACGCATCAAATAACTAGTTATGAGGCGTCCCCTTCAGAACACTGCGTCTTGTAATTCAGCTGGTCTTTAACAAGTCTGGACTCTGAGGCTCACCAATGGCCGATGACCCACATATCATATTCTGCAATGCATTTATCTTCTTTATTATTGTTCTCTTTCTTTTATATATATATTTTTCTTAGTGTTGTCACTATTATATGCAGTCCCAGTTATGCCTGCTGATGGTGATGATGTATTTGCACGCTGCTTCCATATTGCATTGGCACGTTAAATATGGCACCATTAGTACACAGTCCCTTTTCACTATCCTCATACCACATGTG
This sequence comes from Ranitomeya imitator, assembly GCF_032444005.1. NCBI lineage: Eukaryota > Metazoa > Chordata > Amphibia > Anura > Dendrobatidae > Ranitomeya > Ranitomeya imitator. The sequence continues at coordinate 21,049,740 of NC_091286.1, read as the reverse complement.
ATAGGATATCCTTCGTATTTAGATATGTCTCAGAGTATGCACGGAGATATACTTTACATTGTATCATTTATGTTGTTATCATTTGCACTTGCACTTTAATGTCGTTTGTTCCTCTGTATTTCTATGTATGTTTTATACCCATGTTACATTGAAAGTTTTCAGAATGCATGCGACGTATGTTTTGTCTTACATCGGCATGCTTTTGGTTAAAAAAAAATCAATCCTTGATTCTGCGCAGGCAAATTAATAGGCAGGTAACAGCTACCCATTAATTTTCCAAAACGTAAGATGGTCAACCTACATGAGAGGTGCATGGTTCCCAACAGACCGGAACTGGTGCGCATGTCTCCGACGCGAGTCGATCCCGGAGCATCACTTCTGGTGCCTGGTAGTGAGGTGTGCAGGTCACTGATGTCATCGTGGAGTTCCTTGTGACCCGCACCTCCATTATGATGCCTGGAGTGATGCAGTTTCCAGCGCTCGCGTTTGGCCACATGTGCCGCAATCAACAGGAAGTATCGACACCTGGTATTGGGATATAAAAGGGGCATTGGGGACATCTCACTTCATCTTGGCCCCCCTGAGGACGCCGATGCAAAACGCGCTTTGGGGCATGTGTTGAACCACAGATATGATTGTGGGTAAGAGCCACCTAAAGGTATGATTCATGTCACCATCAATATTATTACCTATGTGATGAATTGACTTGACAACATATACTTTTCCTGTCTCCCATGACAGCACACCTGAGAGAAGGATCCGCCCAGTCGGGACAGGAAACCTACTGAAATAAAAGGGCGGTACCTCTCCCTCGCTTCAGTTGGGTTTCCTGTCCTGATGGGAACCCTTGTGCTGAACATCACGGCGGTATTGTTGATAGAAGTTCCACTCACCCACTCCTGTACCGGCACTGGAAGAACAGGCAGGGCCGCCTGTATGCCGGCCTTCAGGAAGCTGGAAGCGCCGTCCGCAGATCCTCCGGGCTCTGGCGCACGTGTGGGCGTCGGAACAGCCACAGTTCGTGGTCCCGGGGCCCTTCTGTGTCTCCCACGCCGCTCTCCCCCTCTGTGAGCAGTAACTTCCTGGCAGATCCAAGATGGCGGCGCCCATCGCTCTGATCACCGGCATCGTTCCAGGCTTCCCGGCGGGATTCAGGAGGGGGAGAAGCTTGAATCAGGGACCGGAAGAGGCGGTGAGCACGGCGGTTCACCCTATTTAAGGGTAAAGTGACATAGAAATACCGCTCACTTCGTTGAAGTTCTCCAGAGATGGAGAATACTATGGAGCAGCAGCAGCAGCCTTTCCAGCAGCTGCAGCATGAGCCCAGGTCAGGTGATTCACCTGCCCACCAACGTGTTAAAGGGAGCGGCCGCTCCAGTGGAAGGAGTAGCAATTGCCCTCGGAGGTCACAGGACTCCTCAGGAGGGATGTGGTCCATGCTCCTATTCAGCCTCAAAATCCGGTACCCTTCATGGTCAGCGGGTGGTGAGTGATCTTTGTGAATGTCACCCTGGTGGTAATGGGCTACATTTTCTGTTTGCTTGGCAGGCGCCGAGGAAGGCCAGCAACAAGTCTAAGAACAAGGAGTGTGCCCTCTGTAGAGTTCCGTTGACAGCCCAGTGGAAGAAAAGTCTTTGTGCGGATTGTATCCAAAAGACTATCCAGGAGGAGACCCCTGACTTTGCCTCTAGTCTTAGAGCCATGTGGAAGGCTCAGTTAAATCGGCACTTAAAAGAAAGGGTAGTAAGAACCCTGAACTTATTTTAGATTCTGATGTCTCTCCGTCTGACGAGGAATATCAGGAAGATCAGTTATCTCCCTTCCACTCTTCCTCTATATCCCCCGACTCCTCTTCAGATAGCGATGAGGGGGGCCGTCCGTGTTTTCTGACTGAGAACACGGATAAATTAATAAAAGCCGTTAGAGCTTCAATGGGCCTTAAAGATGAAAAAGCGGCCAAATCCCTGGAGGACATTATGTTTGGGGGTTTAGAAGAAAAAAGAAAGCGTACTTTCCCTGTGAATTCCAAGGTAAAAGCCCTTATAGAAAGAGAGTGGAGGAAGCCGGAAAAATCGGGTAATCTGCCCTCGGCTTCTAAAAGACGTTATCCCTTTGAGGAGAAGGATTCGGAAATATGGGATAAAGTTCCAAAAATTGATGGTGCAGTTGCCAGGTCCTCTAAAAATTCTTCTCTTCCCTTAGAAGACTCTGGTGTATTAAGAGACCCTCTAGATAAAAAAGCGGACGGGTTCCTAAAGCATACCTGGGAGGCAACTGCAGGGGGGTTAAAACCGGCAATCGCCGGAACTTTTGTTGCACGCTCCCTTATAGTCTGGTTACAACAGATAGAAGACCAGTTAAAATCTAAAGTGTCGAGAGAAGACATCCTAACCAATGTAACTATGGCTAAAGGGGCGGCTGCCTTTATAGCAGACTCATCGGCAGACTCCGTGAGACTAGCAGCCAGAGCTGCGAATTTATCTAATGCGGCTAGACGTGCTCTTTGGTTGAAGGGATGCCCGGGCGACTTGCCTTCAAAAAACAGACTTTGTTCTTTACCATGTGATGGCCATTTCCTTTTTGGACAGAAATTAGAGGATATTTTGGAGAAAGCAGGGTATAGAAAAAAGGGATTCCCTCACTTTCCGGTGGACATTAGACGGCCCTATTTTCAGAGGGGGAAATTTAGTAGGGGTCGCCCCCCGGGAGATAGAAGAAATTGGGACTCCAGAGACAGGAAGGGATCTGGATATATGTTAAAAAGTCCCACAACATCGGCGAGGAAGCCCTCCCAATGATGCCAGGCCAGAAGTAGGGGGAAGGCTTTCATCTTTTTTCCCAGCTTGGGTAAAGACCTCCCCCAGTCCTTGGACTCTGAAGGTCATCAAAGATGGCCTAAAAATAAATTTTGTTTATCTACCACAACAGAATTTTGTGTTAACGCCCCAAAGAAAAACCCCGGAAGAACAGCTTGCCTTGGAAGCAGAGGTATTGGAACTGGTATCAAAACGAGTTCTGGTAGAAGTCCCGGGAGAAGAGCAGGGAAAAGGTTTTTATTCCCCTCTTTTTTGGATAAGAAAGCCAGACGGGTCGCTGAGAACCATCGTCAATTTAAAAAAATCTAAACCGGTCGATAGTAAACTGCTCCTTCAAAATGGAGTCTGTGAATACAGCGATAAAACTCTTGTTCCCAGGTTGCTTCATGGCAGCCATAGACTTAAAGGACGCCCACTACCACGTCCCAATCCATCGGGACTACCAAAAATTCCTAAGAGTAGCAGTTTATGTCCAAGGTTGTCTCAGGCACTATCAATATGCTGCCCTCCCGTTCGGCCTGTCAATAGCGCCGAGAATTTTTACAAAGCTATGTCAGATGTCATGTCCTTCCTCCGCTCTTACAACGTAGTTATAGTTCCGTACCTGGACGACTTCCTTATAATAGGGAACTCAGCAGCACATTGTCTGGCGCAAATAAAAGAAGTTATAACAACGCTAGAGGTGTTGGGGTGGAAAATAAATCTCGCCAAGTCGAGATTGACGCCGGAGTTAGTCCAGTCCTTTCTGGGTTTAGTTCTGGACTCCACACGTCAGCTTTGTCTCCTACCAGAAAACAAGCTGATAAAAAATTCAAAATCTGGTGAAATCAGCAATTCATCACCCCATAATGATGTTGAGAAAGGCAATGTCCCTGTTGGGTTCTCTGACGTCCTGTATACCCGCAGTAAGATGGGCACAGTTCCATCTAAGACAGTTACAGTGGGAGGTCCTGTCAGCACAGAGGTCGTTAAAAGGGCATTTAGAGGGGAAGCTTCGCCTTTCGTTAGAGGTAACAGATTCCCTAAAATGGTGGGCCGTGAGAGATCATTTGGCGTCGGGGGTCCAGTGGATAACTCCGATAGATCAGATCATCACCACAGACGCAAGCGGTTCAGGATGGGGGGCCCATTTAGGGACTCTTTCGGTTCAGGGATCCTGGTCCCAACTAGAATCACGTCAGGCATCAAATTTAAGAGAGTTATGGGCTGTAGAGAGAGCTGTAAAACATTTCTTTCCCATCCTTCAGGGTCACCATACCAGGGTCATGTCAGACAATCACACAGTAGTTGCATATATCAACCACCAAGGGGGAACGACATCCTGCCAGAAATTCCGGACCTGCTCACTCAGGGTCCAATATGCCACTCTCAAGTGAAGGGCTTCCATCTTGCAGCCTGGAATTTGAGAGGGCATTATTGAGTAGACAAGGATTTTCACCAGGGTTAGTCTCCACCTTGTTGAAAAGTAGAAAGCCAGTAACATCGAGGATATATGGTAGAACATGGAAAAAGTTTCTAGATTTTTCAGGGCAACCTCTGGGGGACAAGGCGCCTGTAGGTACTATTCTAGAATTTTTACAGGCGGGTTTACAACTGGGGTTGGCAACTAATACGCTCAAGGTACAGGTGTCGGCATTAGGGGCCTTATATAATTGTAATCTGGCCTCCAATAGATGGGTGTCCCGCTTTATAAAAAGTAGTAGGTCTAGACCAGTAATAATTCAGAGGGTTCCTCCATGGGATTTGAATTTGGTGTTAGAGGCTCTAACTAGTGATCCATTCGAGCCTTTGCAGGAGTCATCGATAAAAATGCTCACTCTTAAGACAGTACTTCTGGTAGCGTTGACATCAGCACGTAGGGTGAGTTACTTGCAAGCCCTGTCTATCTCCCCTCCTTACACACAGATATTTGATGACAGAGTAGTACTCAGACCAGATCCGGCATATCTGCCGAAAGTAGTTCTTAAATTCCATAGAAGCTAGGAGATTGTGTTACCCTCCTTTTGTGATAATCCCAAAAATCCGGGGGAAGAGAAATTTCATACACTAGATGTAAGAAGAGCTACAGGTCCTTCTCAAAAAATTAGCATATAGTGTTAAATTTCATTATTTACCATAATGTAATGATTACAATTAAACTTTCATATATTATAGATTCATTATCCACCAACTGAAATTTGTCAGGTCTTTTATTGTTTTAATACTGATGATTTTGGCATACAACTCCTGATAACCCAAAAAACCTGTCTCAATAAATTAGCATATCAAGAAAAGGTTCTCTAAACGACCTATTACCCTAATCTTCTGAATCAACTAATTAACTCTAAACACATGCAAAAGATACCTGAGGCTTTTATAAACTCCCTGCCTGGTTCATTACTCAAAACCCCCATCATGGGTAAGACTAGCGACCTGACAGATGTCAAGAAGGCCATCATTGACACCCTCAAGCAAGAGGGTAAGACCCAGAAAGAAATTTCTCAACAAATAGGCTGTTCCCAGAGTGCTGTATCAAGGCACCTCAATGGTAAGTCTGTTGGAAGGAAACAATGTGGCAGAAAACGCTGTACAACGAGAAGAGGAGACCGGACCCTGAGGAAGATTGTGGAGAAGGACCGATTCCAGACCTTGGGGAACCTGAGGAAGCAGTGGACTGAGTCTGGTGTGGAAACATCCAGAGCCACCGTGCACAGGCGTGTGCAGGAAATGGGCTACAGGTGCCGCATTCCCCAGGTAAAGCCACTTTTGAACCATAAACAGCGGCAGAGGCGCCTGACCTGGGCTACAGAGAAGCAGCACTGGACTGTTGCTAAGTGGTCCCAAGTACTTTTTTCTGATGAAAGCAAATTTTGCATGTCATTCGGAAATCAAGGTGCCAGAGTCTGGAGGAAGACTGGGGAGAAGGAAATGCCAAAATGCCTGAAGTCCAGTGTCAAGTACCCACAGTCAGTGATTGTGTGGGGTGCCATGTCAGCTGCTGGTGTTGGTCCACTGTGTTTCATCAAGGGCAGGGTCAATGCAGCTAGCTATCAGGAGATTTTGGAGCACTTCATGCTTCCATCGGCTGAAATGCTTTATGGAGATGAAGATTTCATTTTTCAGCACGACCTGGCACCTGCTCACAGTGCCAAAACCACTGGTAAATGGTTTACTGACCATGGTATTACTGCGCTCAATTGGCCTGCCAACTCTCCTGACCTGAACCCCATAGAGAATCTGTGGGATATTGTGAAGAGAAAGTTGAGAGACGCAAGACCCAACACTCTGGATGAGCTTAAGGCCGCTATTGAAGCATCCTGGGCCTCCATAACATCTCAGCAGTGTCACAGGCTGATTGCCTCCATGCCACGCCGCATTGAAGCAGTCATTTCTGCCAAAGGATTCCCGACCAAGTATTGAGTGCATAACTGAACATTATTATTTGTTGGTTTTTTTGTTTGTTATTAAAAAACACTTTTATTTGATTGGATGGGTGAAATATGCTAATTTATTGAGACAGGTTTTTTGGGTTATCAGGAGTTGTATGCCAAAATCATCAGTATTAAAACAATAAAAGACCTGACAAATTTCAGTTGGTGGATAATGAATCTATAATATATGAAAGTTTAATTGTAATCATTACATTATGGTAAATAATGAAATTTAACACTATATGCTAATTTTTTGAGAAGGACCTGTATCTTTGACTAGTCAGTGGAGGAAAGATCAGTCCTTATTTGTATCTTTCCAGGGTAGCAGAAAAGGATATGGGGTATCCAAGGGTACTATTGCTAGGTGGATTAGGGAGGCCATTTCCTTATCCTATGCTTCTCGTGGTGCCCCGATCCCTGAAGGCATCAAGGCTCACTCCACCAGAGCTGTGGCTACTTCCTGGGCAGAAAAAGCAGAGATATCGATTGATCAGATTTGTAAGGCCACTACCTGGTCCTCACCATCTACCTTCTTTAGACACTATCGACTAGATCTATCCTCCTCAACTGACCTTACCTTTGGTAGAAGGGTGCTGCAAGCGGTGGTCCCTCCCTAAGGTGTTTCTTTCTCCAAAAATCTCTCAGGTGTGCTGTCATGGGAGACGGGAAAACACCAAGGTTACTTACTGGTAGCCGGTTTTTCCGGAGCCCATGACAGCACCTGTATATTCCCTCCCTTTTTTCACCCTTTGGTGTGCACTTTTAGTTGAGTGTTATTTTATTATTATTATAATGTGGTGGTAGATTACCATGTGAACTAACCAAGGGGGCCTCTCATGCTCTGAAAACCAACTGAAGCGAGGGAGAGGTACCGCCCTTTTATTTCAGTAGGTTTCCTGTCCCGACTGGGCGGATCCCTCTCTCAGGTGTGCTGTCATGGGCTCCGGAAAAACTGGCTACCAGTAAGTAACCTTGGTGTTTTACTTGGTTTCATTGGCGTGGCTTCATGAATATGCTATTATTACATCTTTTTTTTTAATTAGTAGCACTGTCACTTTGTCACTTTATATAGATACTTCTCTGAACAATAGGCTCTCCCTTACATCATTGGTGTCTGTGCTACTACATCATATTTTTGTGCACCTGAGATCTGATGTAATTACCTCTGTCATTGATATTGTTTTTGACTTGTGTATTGCCTTGTATATAATGAATTATTAATTAAAGTTTTCTAATTCTTTTTTGGATTATGTGCTCCAAGTGTTTCAGTTTACAATTCTATAAAGATCTCCATTGACTATTTGCCTGGTACATTCCTGATAGATTGGCTTTGGACTGTTTTTTTTTAATAATATGGTTTCTGTTTCTGAGATCCTGTATTGTATCCTCAGAAACAAATGTAATTTTATTGCATTATACGCACCTCGAAATCATGTAATTATGTAATCCATCTCCTGAAGCAACAAACAAGTTCTCAGAGGTCTACGTCAAAAGAACAAAAATGAAAAAATTGTGAAGTGACAAAGAAATAAAGTAAAAAAAAAAAAAAATGGTTGAGACATAATAAAGTTGATTAATAAATCGTCCAGATACACTACCATTCCAAAGTTTAGGGTCACTTAGAAACTTCCTTTTTTTTTTTTTTTTTTTTAAAGAAAAGCAGTTTTTTTTTAAAGAAGCTAACATTAAATGATTTAGAAATATACTGTATACATTGTTAATGTGGTAAATGACTGTTCTTGCTGCAAACGTCTGGTTTGTAATGCAATATCTTCATAGGTGGTGTATAGAGGCCCATTTCCAACAACCATCACTCCAGTGTTCTTATGGTACTTTGTGTTTGCCAACTGTGTAAAAAGGCTAATGGATGGTTAGAATACCCTTGAAAACCCTTGTGAAAGTATGTTAGCACAGCTGAAAACAGTTTGGCTGATTAGAGAAGCTATAAACCTGACCTTCCTTTGAGGTAGTTGAGAATCTGGAGCATTACATTTGTTGGTTCCATTAAACTCAAAATGGCCAGAAAAAAAGAACTTTCATGTGAAACGCGACAGACTATTCTTGTTCTCAGAAATGAAGGCCAAGAAACTCAAGGTTTCCTACAACTGTGTGTACTACTCCCTTCAGAGGAGAGCATAAACAGGCTCTAACCAGAGTAGAGATAGAAGTGGGAGGCCTCGCTGCACAACTGAGCAACAAGACAAGTACATTAGAGTCTGTAGTTGAGAAATCGACGCCTCACAGGTCCTCAACTGGCAGCTCCATTAAATAGTACACGCAAAACGCCAGTGTCAACGTCTACAGTGAAGCGGCGACTCCGGGATGCTGGCCTTCAGGGCAGAGTGGCAAAGAAAAAGCCATATCTGAGACTGGCTAATAAAAGGAAAAGATTAATATGGGCAAAAGAACACAGACATTGGATAGAGGAAGATTGGAAAAAAGTGTTATGGACAGACGAATCCAAGTTTGAGGTGTTTGGATCACACAGAAGAACATCTGTGAGACGCAGAACATCTGAAAAGATGCTGGAAGAGTGTGACGCCATCTGTCAAGCATGGTGGAGGTAATGTGATGGTCTGGGGTGGCTTTGGTGCTGGTAAAGTGGGAGATTTTTACAAGGTAAAAGGGATTTTGAATAAGGAAGGATATCACTCCATTTTGCATCGCCGTGACATACCCTGTGGACAGCTCGTGATTGGAGCCAATTTCATCCTACAACAGGACAATGACCCAAAGCACACCTCCAAATTATACAAGAACTATTTAGGGAAGAAGCCGGCAGCTGGTATCTATCTGTAATGGAGCGGCCAGCGCAGTCACGAGATCTCAGCCCCATTGAGCTGTTGTGGGAGCAGCTTGACCATATGGTGCAAAAAGTGCCCATCAGCCAAACCAACTTGTGGAGGGGCTTCTGAAAGCATGGGGCGAAAGTTCTCCAGATTACCTCCGCAAATTAACTGCTAGAATGCCAAAGGTCTGCAATGCTGGAATTGCTGCAAAGGGAGCAAAGTTTGAAGGAGAAAATTATTATTTCAAATAAAAATCTTTTTTTCGAACCTTGTCAATGTCTGGACTAGATTTTACATTCACTTGGCAACTCATTGGATTAATAAAAGTATGAGTGTTCATGGAAAACACCAAATTGTCTGGGTGACCCTAAACTTTGGAACGGTAGTGTAGATAGTATTCTCTAATGCTTACAAAATGCTAAAAAGAACCCCTACAGTATACTGTATAAAGTGGCCATATAGTGTGCCCAGTGGTCATATAGGGTGCCCAGTGGCCATATAGGGTGCCCAGTGGCCATATAGCGTGCACAGTGGCCATATAGTGTACAGTGGCCATATATTGTGCACAGTGGCCATATAGGGTGCCTAGTGGTCATATAGTGTGCCCAGTGGCCATATAGCGTGCACAGTGGCCATATAGTGTACAGTGGCCATATAGTGTACAGTGGCCATATAGTGTACAGTGGCCATATAGTGTGCACAGTGGCCATATAGGGTGCCTAGTGGTCATATAGTGTGCCCAGTGGCCATATAGCGTGCACAGTGGCCATATAGTGTACAGTGGCCATATAGTGTGCACAGTGGCCATATAGGGTGCCCAGTGGCCATATAGCGTGCACAGTGGCCATATAGTGTACAGTGGCCATATAGTGTGCACAGTGGCCATATAGGGTGCCCAGTGGCCATATAGCGTGCACAGTGGTCATATAGTGTGCACAGTGGTCATATAGTGTGTACAGTGGTCATATAGTGTGTACAGTGGTCATATAGTGTACACAGTGGTCATATAGTGTGCACAGTGGCCATATAATGTGCACAGTGGTCATATAGTGTACACAGTGGTCATATAGTGTGCACAGTGGCCATATAATGTGCACAGTGGCCATATAGCGTGCACAGTGGCTATATAGCGTACACAGTGGTCATATAGTGTACACAGTGGCCATATAGTGTGCAGAGTGGCTATATAGTGTGCACAGTCGCCATATAGTGTGCACAGTCGCCATATAGTGTGCCCAGTGGCCATGTAGTGTGCCCAGTGGCCATGTAGCGTGCCCAGTGGCCATGTAGCGTGCACAGTGGCCATGTAGCGTGCACAGTGGCCATGTAGCGTGCCCAGTGGCCATGTAGCGTGCCCAGTGGCCATGTAGCGTGCCCAGTGGCCATGTAGCGTGCACAGTGGCCATGTAGCGTGCACAGTGGCCATGTAGCGTGCACAGGGGCCATATAGCGTGCACAGTGGCCATATAGTGTGCATAGTGGCTATATAGTGTGCACAGTGGCCATATAGTGTGCATAGTGGCCATATAGTGTGCACAGTGGCTATCTAGTGTGCCCAGTGGCATTAATGTGCATAGTGGCCATATAGTGTGCCCAGTGGCCATGTAGTGTGCCCAGTGGCCATGTAGTGTGCCCAGTGGCCATGTAGCGTGCACAGGGGCCATATAGGGTGCCCAGTGGCCATATAGTGTGCCCAGTGGCCATATAATGTGCCCAGTGGCCATATAATGTGCCCAGTGGCCATATAGCGTGCCCAGTGGTCATATAGTGTGTACAGTGGTCATATAGCGTGCCCAGTGGCCATATAGCGTGCCCAGTGGCCATATAGTGTGTGGCGCATCAATAAAATGAACATAGAATGGATTGACATCACAGAAGTGATTAGCGCAAGAACTGCTGCAGTTTAGGAAAATTAAATTAGAGCCGCTCACTTATGAGACGTGTAAAATTCTACTTTTATTTCCACTAACGCTGAAAGTGTTAAAGATTATTGTGAAAAAAAACAACAGAAAACCCTGCCATTAGGTGTAAACGACGCAAAGTAAAAAAAAAATGTAATTGTGATGAAGAAAATAAGGATCCGGAGACGAGGCTAATTACAGGGTCTCCTAACTCCGCGCTCGATGTGTTGGTGCTAATTAGAAAATTATATTTTATCAGGATAAACATGATGTGTAAAGAGAGGAGGAAAAGCGTGGATCCGGCGTACACCGTACGGGGTCAGCGTGCCAACCGCACAGAGATTGTAATTTACTGACTAATTATCAGAAAAATAGAACAGAATGGAAGAAAGGAAATAAATGACGTTTGCAATTATATTAAAAAAAATATTATAGTGTGTTAATTAGACACAGAAATGTTACTGTTCTTGGAATTACATAAAAGCGGATTTATGTATGGGATTAATCTACACCAAGCAATCCACATTTTCAGAGACATAACAGTAGGTGGTTCTCAGTGTCTGATGATCTCGCCACCTTGCAAACTCAGTGGGTTCAGCCAGGTCTGGACTTGATAATTGACATGCAATTTGAAAAGTGAAATTTGGCATGCAGTACCCTATCTGGCCACTAGGTGTGCTGTATGCAACTCTTTCATTCTGACACCGCTCCGCCTAGTGGCAGGGCCATTTACTGCAGTCATTTACATTTTCTGCTCTGCGTGTTTCCTTAATGTCTCATAAAATAAAACATAAAAATAAATAAAACCTCTTACCCTGGATGAGATTTTTTTTATGCATGTCACATCTGCACAGATTAACTAAAGTGTCCTTTTGGCTGTTTTCTGTGCATTTCTCTGCACAGTGAGGGCCGTCTTTCATCCTCAGAGGAAACCTGGGGATAACTGAAGGATTGCGGCACAGCTCCCTTCTTCTGGCCGCACCTGTTTAGTGAAGTCTAATTACTCAGGAGAGACTAGCTGTGCTGCAATTAGCTGCTTACAACTTCTCAGGATACGTCAGAAAAATAGAAAAGCTAGAAAATGAAGCTTACACAAGCCAAACAACTTAAGGGGATCACAAAAATGAGAAGTTACAAACATCTTCAGCAAATTCTGACTGAAAAAGTCTGCACTAATTATATGAGATATAGAAATGAGTCCTCTTAGTATTGGAGGCAACAGCGCCACCCTTTCCAGGGGCTGATACTGGTATTGCAGCTTAGCTTCATTCATTTTGTTGGGATGGAGCTGCGCCATATTGGCCTCAGTTGGTCAATATGAATCTATCCATTTCATTATTATTATTATTAATTTATATAGCACCATTAATTCCAAGGTGCTGTACATGAGAAGGGGTTACATACAGAGTTATAGATAGTTTACAGTAAACGAATTTTCAATGACAGACTGGTACAGAGGGGAGAGGACCCTGTCCTTGCGGACTTACATTCTACATGATAATGGGGAAGAGACAGAAGGTTGGGGGTGCAGCAGCTTGTGTGGTGATGAGGCGGCAGCTCGGGTGGTGGTGAGGCGGCAGCTTGGGTGGTGGTGAGGCGGCAGCACGGGTGGTGGTGAGGCGGCAGCTCGGGTGGTGGTGAGGTGGCAGAATGGATATTGCAGGCTGTAGGCTTTCCTGAAGAGATGGGTTTTCAGGTTCCGTCTGAAGGATCCGAGGGTGGTGGATAATAGGACATGTTGAGGCGTGGAATTCCAGAGGATGGGGGATATTCGGGAGAAATCTTGGAGGCGGTTGTGTGAGGAACAAATAAGTGTGGAGGAGAGTAGGAGGTCTTGGGAGGATCGAAGATTACGTGAGGGAAGATATTGGGAGATTAGCTCAGATATGTAGGGAGGGGACAAGTTGTGGATGGCTTTGTAGGTCAGTGTTAGTAGTTTGAACTGGATTCGTTGGGGAATTGGGAGCCAGTCGAGGGATTTGCAGAGGGGAGAAGCAGGGGAGTAACGAGAAGAGAGGTGGAATAGTCGGGCAGTAGAGTTGCGGACAGACTGGAGTGATGTAAGAGAGTTAGCGGGGAGGTCACAGAGGAAGGTGTTGCAGTAATCGAGGCGGGAGATGATGAGGGCTTGCACAAGAGTTTTAGTAGATTGAGGGCTGAGGAGGGGACGGATTCTGGCAATATTTTTGAGTTGGAGGCAACAGGAGGTGGCAAGAGTTTGGTTGGACAGGGCAGAGTTGAAAGTTACTCCGAGACAGCGGATTTCATGTGCGGGAGAGAGCGTGATGCCGTTTACCATAATAGATAGATCGGGTAGGGGGGGTACACGAGATGGAGGAAAAAATGATGATTTCAGTTTTGTCTACATTGAGTTTTAGGAAGCGAGAGGTGAAGAAGGAGGATATGGCTGACAGACACTCCGGGATTCTGGACAGCAGAGAGGTGGCATCTGGGCCAGAGAGGTAGTTCAGAGCGTCGTCCGCATACAGGTGGTACCGGAAGCCATGGGACTTTGAGTTGTCCTAGGCCAAGGGTATAGATGGAAAAAAGTACGGGCCCCAGGACAGAGCCTTGAGGGATTCCAACAGAGAGAGGGCGGGATGAGGAGGTGGTGTGGGAGTGGGAAATGCCAAATGTGCGGTCGGAAAGGTATGAGGCAATCCAGGACAGGGCGAGGTCTTTGATGCCAAGGGAAGAAAGAATCTGTAGCAGTAGGCAGTGATCGACTGTGTTGAAGTCAGAGGACAGGTCGAAAAGGAGGAGGATGGAGAACTGTCTGTTAGCTTTGGCTGTGAGTAAGTCATTAGTAATTTTGGTCAGGGCAGTTTCTTTGGAGTTTGAAGCCAGATTGGAGGTTATCAAGGAGAGAGTTAGATGAGAGGTGGGAGAAAAGTTGAGCATGGACATGCTGCTCAAGGAGTTTTGAAGCAAACGGGAGCAGTGATATGGGGCAATAGCTGGGCATAGCAGTTTGGTCAAGGTTTGTTTTTTGAGGATGGGTGTGATGGTGGCATGTTTGAAGGCATAGGGGAAGGTGCCCTGAATAGGGATAGGTTGAATAGATGGGTTAGGGCTGGAATAAGCGTGTTAGTGAGGTTGGGGAGCAGGTGGGAAGGGATGGGGTCAAGTGCACAGGCGGTGAGGTGTTATTTCAAAAGGAGGTGAGTAAGCTCTCCTTCAGTGATGTTGGAGAGGGAGGTAATTAGGGAAGGGCTAGGGTCTGGTATATAGAGTGGTTGGGGTGGTGAAACAGTAAAGGTTTCCCTTGTTTGGTCGATCTTGTTTTTGAAGTAGGTGGCAAAGTCCTTGGAAGAGATGAGGGGAGTTGGAGGTGGCAGTGGTGGGCGGAGGAGGGAGTTAAATGTGCTGAACAGTTGTTTTGAGTTGTAGGATAATGAAGATACAAGCTTTGTGAAATAGGTCTGCTTAGCAGAGGTGAGGGCTAATTTGAAGGCAAGTGTAGCTTGTTTGAAAGCGGTGAAGTCATCTGACAGGCGTGTTTTTTTCCAACGCCGCTCCGTGACCCTGGATGCTTGTCCGAGTATTTTGGTGAGGTTGTTATGCCAGTGTTGCCTATTGATTTGTTGCACTTTGCCATGCATGAGAGGGGCGACTGAGTCTATGGCTGATGTGAGGGTGGAGTCATAGAAAACGGTGGCGCTGTCCGGGTCGCGGAGTGAAGATATGGAGGACAGGGTTAAAAGAGAGTATGTGAATGTCTAGGTGTGCGAGGTTTCTGCGAGGATGTGGTACTGGCTGGATGTGGGGGCGAGTGAGGAGGACAAGGATGAGAAGGTGAGTAGATGGTGGTCAGACAGGGGGAAGGGAGAGTTAGTGAGATTAGATATGGAACAGAGGAGGGTGAAGATGAGGCCTAGTGTATGTCCGTCTGTGTGGGTGGCTGTGGAGAACCACTGAGAAAGTCCAAAGGATGAAGTAAGGGCCAGGAGTTTGGAGGTTGCTGGCTGGCGGGTGTCAGTAGGGCTATGAAAGTCACCCATGATGGTGGGGATGTCAGCAGAGAGAAAGTGAAGAAGCCAGGTGGAGAATTGGTCAATGAAGGCAGTAGCTGAGCTCGGTGGTCGGTATATGACAGCCATTTGGAGATTAGAGGGAAAGTAGATACGGACAGAGTGAACCTCGAAAGAAGGGAGGGTAAGGGAGGGAGGGGGTTGGATAGGGCTGAAGGAGTAGTGCAGCAGGGGAGGCCGTGTCAGGGAGCATCAGCCAGGTCTCAGTAAGGGCCAGGAAGGAAAGGTTGCGGGAAGTAAAGAGATTGTGGATCACGTGGATCTTGTTGCAGACGGAGCGGACGTTTCAAAGTGCCCCAGGGAGAGGATGCAGGGGGGGGTGGGGGTCAGTGGCACAGATTTTAAGTGAAGATTGCGGAATTTCATCCAGCACTCACTTTGTCCTGCATCTACCCCTTTCCCGGGTTTTGTTGTACATTGTGTAGAGACTCAACCAGTGGATAATTATCCAGATACCACTGGCATCTTAGGGCCAACAGGGTGGTTAAACCCTGAAAAAGTCCTTAGGTGCCATAGTTTAAAGATACATTTCTTGGGTAATTTAGAACTCTGTCCTCCTGCATTCTTCTCCTTGGGTAAGGATGTCGGGCTGCTCATGGGTGGTACACAAGGTTGTCTGACCAATCATAACCAGGTTTAGTGCTCTTGTGCTTAGTTATAGACATTCTAACCTTGTTTTGGTTTTAATAAGTTTTCCGGGTCAACTATTTACCATTTGTATTCTTCATGGTGCCATATAATGTTTTTTCTTTGGCATCCATTATTTCACCGCGGCTTCATCATCTATACTTCCATCATTTCAGCTCTGTTGCTTGACTTCTGATCTGCATAACTCCGTTTCCCACTCGTTATTCTACCCATTCTGGTATCTCCAGACATTAACATTAATTTACGGCATTGGGCACAGACAGCTCAGGGCCCAAGTGCCACAACAGTATATGTCCATCTTCCTCTCAAATTATAGAGACCCCTTTCAACAGTTTGCTAATAATTGTGAGCTATTAACTTCATTAGCTCCATCCCCTACGTAAATAATAGATGGTGGCATAACCGAGGGTCCCGTATCTGGTGGCCCCTGTGCCTTGGCAGGATGTCCTTTGGTTCTACGTCTACTAAATGCTAATCAAGAGGATCAACCTTGGACTAGCGTATCTGCTTCTTCCCATTAAAGGATCTATCCTTAGGTTTCCCAATATTACACTGCTGCCGGCATATTATGTTCTCATAATTAGGATCCGAGCGATCCATTTTGTTCTTCAACCCGCAAGTTATTTTTATACATCGCTCCCCCCTGTATGGTATTCATTGCAGAGACGTCCGATGGATAGGGACAGACCTCGGCCCCTGCTGTAAGCTCGCCAGTGTGGCCCTTCTGCATTGAATCTATCACGGAGTATTGATCTCATAGCAGACGCCAAAAGTGGTCCATACCCGATCCCATTGGGCTGATCATCACTTCTTTAACATACAAAGAATGTGGTAAGATTACTTCTGTAGGTTTGCCGGGCTGCAGGGGCTCACAACCGGATCACTAGGATCCTATTTAGGAGGCTCATAAGATTCTCCCCTCATTTTATTCCTGATCCTCCCCTGATTATTTACTTGTTTTGTTTTTTATTTTTTAAATCCGCGAAACGGCTCGAGGATATGGACTTTTTTTTAATTTAGTGCTGTGATAGGAGAAGAAATAAATCTTCTCTTTGGCTTACTGAGCACGGAATACTGAGGCTGGGAAAAAAAATACTTTTGAGCTCAGTCAGTCGAAGAGAAACTTTATTTCATCTCCTATCACATCCCTTCTCTGGCAGCTTCGGTATGTATACTTACAATTTAGCTCCTTTGTCAGTTGAGGCACAGGTTTCAGGAGTTGTGTTTCTTCAGATTGCAGTCTGTCTTGACGTGACTAGGACGGGCTGTCGTTGACAGGTGCCATTTTATTACACTTTTAGAGAACCCCTTTAAGGTGAATGAGGACCGACAGGCAGTTCTCCAAGGGAAGAAAAGAATGCAAAATATTTGGCACTAAAAAGGAAGGAAACTGCCTCTGTCTCCCTTTATTGAGTCTTGAAACAGCCAAACGAGAACGAGCAGGACACCAAAGTCCTTAGACCATCTAAGCAGCGGGTCCATAGTTGAGGAATAGGGGGGTTCCTGTAAGTTCCTTCTGTCCGGGGGGGCCCTTGTCTGGCTGTTGCAGGACCCGTCATCCTTGGGTATGCCTGATTGCTTCTTTGCAGATTTTTGCCCTTTACGCCGGATACCTTTTGGCAGCAGAGTTTTCCCGGTGTTCTGTTTAGTAGGCTGATCCTGTAATCCACAATTGTTCAGCAGCCGCTTGGCCTTTACAATTGCACTTAGTGCAGAGTCAGCCATTTAAGCAGCCGTAGCCGGAGGTACTAAGAACTCATCACTTAGGGGATTTTGTTCATTATTATAGCACTTTTCCAGCTAAAAGCTGCAATTTTCACTCGTGGAGAGGTATTAAATTGCAATTACTCTGGATGTAATTGTCACGCAGAATAATTATGAACATGCTGAATGAAATGTTCATTGAAGCTGAAGTTTTATCAGTACAACAAAAAAAAAAGCGTCTTTTTTCATGGCCGTATGGGAGGGGTGTAGGGTTCGGAGCTGGATTTTATTAGTTTTACAGGTGTGATTCAGGAGTAGGAATTGCTGATCGAGGAAAAAAAAAAAAAAATAGTGAGGAAAGAATGGTTGTAGATGACGAGGAAAAAGCTAACATATTAAACACCTTCTTCTCCACGGTATTCACGGTGGAAAATGAAATGCTAGGTGAAATCCCAAGAAACAATGAAAACCCTATATTAAGGGTCACCAATCTAACCCAAGAAGAGGTGCGAAACCGGCTAAATAAGATTAAAATAGATAAATCTCCGGGTCCGGATGGCATACACCCACGAGTACTAAGAGAACTAAGTAATGTAATAGATAAACCATTATTTCTTATTTTTAGGGACTCTATAGCGACAGGGTCTGTTCCGCAGGACTGGCGCATAGCAAATGTGGTGCCAATATTCAAAAAGGGCTCTAAAAGTGAACCTGGAAATTATAGGCCAGTAAGTCTAACCTCTATTGTTGGTAAAATATTTGAAGGGTTTCTGAGGGATGTTATTCTGGATTATCTCAATGAGAATAACTGTTTAACTCCATATCAGCATGGGTTTATGAGAAATCGCTCCTGTCAAACCAATCTAATCAGTTTTTATGAAGAGGTAAGCTATAGACTGGACCACGGGGAGTCATTGGACGTGGTATATCTCGATTTTTCCAAAGCGTTTGATACCGTGCCGCACAAGAGGTTGGTACACAAAATGAGAATGCTTGGTATGGGGAAAAATGTGTGTAAATGGGTTAGTAACTGGCTTAGTGATAGAAAGCAGAGGGTGGTTATAAATGGTATAGTCTCTAACTGGGTCGCTGTGACCAGTGGGGTACCGCAGGGTCAGTATTGGGACCTCTTCTCTTCAACATATTCATTAATGATCTGGTAGCAGGTTTACACAGTAAAATATCGATATTTGCAGATGATACAAAACTATGTAAAGCAGTTAATACAAGAGAAGATAGTATTCTGCTACAGATGGATCTGGATAAGTTGGAAACTTGGGCTGAAAGGTGGCAGATGAGGTTTAACAATGATAAATGTAAGGTTATACACATGGGAAGAGGGAATCAATATCACCATTACACACTGAACGGGAAACCACTGGGTAAATCTGACAGGGAGAAGGACTTGGGGATCCTAGTTAATGATAAACTTACCTGGAGCAGCCAGTGCCAGGCAGCAGCTGCCAAGGCAAACAGGATCATGGGGTGCATTAAAAGAGGTCTGGATACACATGATGAGAGCATTATACTGCCTCTGTACAAATCCCTAGTTAGACCGCACATGGAGTACTGTGTCCAGTTTTGGGCACCGGTGCTCAGGAAGGATATAATGGAACTAGAGAGAGTACAAAGGAGGGCAACAAAATTAATAAAGGGGATGGGAGAACTACAATACCCAGATAGATTAGCGAAATTAGGATTATTTAGTCTAGAAAAAAGACGACTGAGGGGCGATCTAATAACCATGTATAAGTATATAAGGGGACAATACAAATATCTCGCTGAGGATCTGTTTATACCAAGGAAGGTGACGGGCACAAGGGGGCATTCTTTGCGTCTGGAGGAGAGAAGGTTTTTCCACCAACATAGAAGAGGATTCTTTACTGTTAGGGCAGTGAGAATCTGGAATTGCTTGCCTGAGGAGGTGGTGATGGCGAACTCAGTCGAGGGGTTCAAGAGAGGCCTGGATGTCTTCCTGGAGCAGAACAATATTGTATCATACAATTATTAGGTTCTGTAGAAGGACGTAGATCTGGGTATTTATTATGATGGAATATAGGCTGAACTGGATAGACAAATGTCTTTTTTCGGCCTTACTAACTATGTTACTATGTTACTATGATCACACTCCATCGGACGGAATAATGGGCTTTTATCTATAATTTTGCACGGAGTTTTGTATCATTTTTATGATCCTTTTTCTCGTTTTTTAACCTCCAAGGATTGTGATTAGGAAGCTCATTGTCTACTTGCCAAATGTTCATAGTGGTGGTCCGGGAGGAATCTGCAGTCACGGCACGCAAAGTGGGATGTCTGACTTCTTTTCCTGGTAACCATGCCTGTTTTCTGGCAATGCGTTTACAGCAGAGGCGGACATATTGGTGCAACCTGTACAGCTTCACAGGGGTCCACGAAGTAAGGGGGCCATTACCATGTCCAATGGGGGAATTGTGCACTAAGATAAGCTGTTGGATTGCAAAGGGCCCGTATATTGTTTTTACACAGGGGCCCTCCTCTGTCTTTGTCCGTTCCTGCTCTACGAGGAACCATTAAAGAATCTGGGAATGTTTAGCTTGCAAGAAAAAAAATGGCTAAGATGACACTTAATAGCTGTCTACAAATATCTGAAGGGCTGTCACAGTGTAGAGGGATCATCATTATTCTCATTTGCACATGGAAACTCGAGAAGTAATGGAATGGAGAAGATACAGATTAGATATTAGAAAAGAACTTCTTGAAAGTGGGGGTGATCAATGAGTGGAACAGGCGGCCACGAGAGGTGATTAGTTCTCTTTCAATGGAAGACTTCAAACAGAGGCTGGACAGACATCTGTCTGAGATGGTTTAGTGAATCCTGCATTGAGCAGGGGGTGGGACACGATGACCCCGGAGGTCTCTTCCAACTCTACCATTCTAAGATTCTACAGTGCTTCCGATAATTTACTTAGATGCCTTCAAAGCTTCCGAGAGACCCAAACGATTTTCCAACTCTTCCAGGAGCCACTGGCATTTCTCTTTTTTTGGTCGGAGAGTTGGCCAGTATGCCCTACGCCACAGCCACACCAGCAGTAAAAGAAAGGTCTTGGTTGGTTATGTCCCCACTTTATCAAATGGTGGGAACCCATCCATCAAGGTGCTCCTGAAGCAAGAAAGTAGCTAAAAAGTGGCTTTTATCGTGAAAGTGCAATGGGCCAGGACCGGCAATGGTGGGTAAGCGAAGAGTGTGCCAGTGTCATGCAGAA
The DNA here is from genome assembly GCF_032444005.1 of Ranitomeya imitator. NCBI lineage: Eukaryota > Metazoa > Chordata > Amphibia > Anura > Dendrobatidae > Ranitomeya > Ranitomeya imitator. Next base: position 21,029,199 of record NC_091286.1, on the reverse strand, counting down.
CCAAATTTTCATCCTTCCTATGGGACCTCTTGTACAATAGTAATGGCCTCCTCCAACATATAAGCTCCTATCACATTGTGTTTGTAGCGTAGGTTGGATGTATGTGGTGGCAGATGCCTCCTATGTATATGGCACCATTGACCCATCTTGTGCAAAAAGTGTCTTGTTGTAGCCTGGGTCTTGGCGGTAAGTTCTTCCATCCCTCCTTTTCCTTCAAGCTCAAGCCAGACAACTATTTTGATGTATCCTGAGAAGATTTTCAGCAGGACCTTTTGTCAACGTTAAAACCGTCTTCCCTTCACGCAGGCCCAGGTCTCATGGAGAGGGGATCTTGCCCGTAAAACGCCCACATAATGGTGGTGACCTTCCTCTAGGGTCCGTCCATCCTGCCCGAGCTCATTCGGAAGTGATATTAGATATTTTTCTTCTAACTATTTTTGTGTTTGACTATTTTCCTGATACATCTAATTAATAACTATTGCATCAATTAAAAAAATCACTTTTTCTAATATGCGACCTGCAAATTGAATGCGCTGGGAAAAGCCAATTTATATTTAAATACTTTATGGTCGTCGCTTCCCCCCGTCCCAAGAGAAATTACAGTGGAATTTAAAATGTGCTATTAACCAGGAGGAAAAAAAGAAATGAAAATCACTGAAACAGCATTTCAGTCCACAAGTCCCATCTCGTATTCGGAGCATTGCTGTACATGCCGTGACCTAGTTTAATATCATCCTGTAATCACCAGCAATGCTGCTCCTCGGAATCGGCGCGCTGCCCATTAATATTGGATGATATGAAGAAGGGATTGGATTATGTGATATTACTCAGGTGTAATGGGGCAAAGCTGGAGAAAAAGAAAAATTAAAGGGATTTTTTCTTACATACGTTAAGAATTTTGGCACTCCTGAGTAGAGCGAGTTAGGCCATGTGCACCCGCTGCGGATTCCGTTGTGGAATTTTCCGCAGCGGATTTGATGAAATCCGCAGTGCAAAAAGTACTGCGGATTTATCGCGGTTTTTTGTGCGGTTTCCACTGCGGTTTTAGACACCTGCGGATTTTTCACATGGAGCAGGTGCCAAACCGCTGCGGATTCCGCACAAAGAATTGACATGCTGCGGAAAATAAACCGCAGCGTTTCCGTGTGGTTTTTTCCGCAGCATGTGCACAGTGGTTTTTGTTTTCCATAGGTTAACATTGTACTGTACACCACATGGAAAACTGCTGTGGATCTGCAGCGTCAAATCTGCTGCAGATCCGCAGCAAAAACCGCAACGTGTGCACATACCCTTAAAGGGCCAGGCTACCTCTGTGGGCACTAACCGGCCTCCCCTTACTCTTAGGGGTTGACTATAGAAGGCAAATCCTTGGGAAAGGTCCTAGATCGTTAGGTGAAGTAGTGGCCATTATTTTATCTGCTAGCTCCCCGACCGCCATGTCTCCTCATAAATAATATTGGTTGGCCGTAGTCTTCGGCCACGTTTCCGCCTTTCCCCATATATCTGACGGACTCGAGGTGAAAAGCTGAGAGCCCCTTTATCTTCATTACCGACCCATAAAATGAGTGTAATGGCCGTCGGCGTCACACAGCGAACAGCGCACAATAGTCCGCCACATGATAAGGAAAGTCCGGGCGCCCGCCGATATTAATGCTCAGGTGCAGCCGCTCCGGCGAGGGATTGTGAAACCTGACATGACGCATAGCGATCATTTAGCAGCCACATCTGGGGATGAGCGAAGGAGGAAAGGAAATGGAGACATCGGGGAACTCGCCACCATCACCGGGAGACGCGTGTCAGAGAGCAGCGGCAACAACGAGTGTGCAATATATATGGAACCAAAGGGGCGTTACAGGGCGGAGAATAGGGCTCCTGATTATACACACCTCAGCTGCTGCAGAACCTCATAATACACCTCAGCTGCTGCAGAACCTCATAATACACCAGCTGCTGCAGAACCTCATAATACACCTCAGCTGCTGCAGAACCTCATAATACACCTCAGCTGCTGCAGAACCTCATAATACACCTCAGTTGCTCCAGAACCTCATAATACACCTCAGCTGCTGCAGAACCTCATAATACACCTCCGCTGCTGTAGAGCCTCATAATACACCTCCGCTGCTGCAGAACCTCATAATACACCTCAGCTGCTGCAGAACCTCATAATACACACCTCAGCTGCTGCAGAACCTCATAATACACCTCAGCTGCTGCAGAACCTCATACACCTCAGCTGCTGCAGAACCTCATAATACACCTCAACTGCTGCAGAGCCTCATAATACACCTCAACTGCTGCAGAACCTCATAATACACCTCAGCTGCTGCGGGACCACATAATACACCTCAGCTGCTGCAGAACCTCATAATACATCTCAGCTGCTGCAGAACCTCATAATACACCTCAGTTGCTCCAGAACCTCATAATACACCTCAGCTGCTGCAGAACCTCATAACACACCTCAGCTGCTGCAGAACCTCATAATACACCTCCGCTGCAGTAGAGCCTCATAATACACCTCTGCTGCATAACCTCATAATACACCTCATCTGCTGCAGAACCTCATAATACACCTCCGCTGCTGTAGAGCCTCATAATACACCTCTGCTGCTGTATAACCTCATAATACACACCTCAGCTGCTGCAGAAACTCATAATACACCTCCGCTGCTGTAGAGCCTCATAATACACCTCCGCTGCTGCAGAACCTCATAATACACCTCTGCTGCTGCATAACCTCATAATACACACCTCAGCTGCTGCAGAAACTCATAATACACCTCCGCTGCTGTAGAGCCTCATAATACACCTCTGCTGCTGCATAACCTCATAATACACCTCCGCTGCTGTAGAGCCTCATAATACACCTCTGCTGCTGCATAACCTCATAATACACACCTCAGCTGCTGCAGAACCTCATAATACACCTCAACTGCTGCAGAGCCTCATAATACACCTCAGCTGCTGCGGAACCCCATAATACACCTCAGCTGCTGGAGAACCTTATAATACACCTCAGCTGCTGCAGAGCCTCATAATACACCTCAGCTGCTGCAGGACCTCATAATACAACTCAGTTGCTGCAGGTCATAATACACCTCAGCTGCTGCAGAACCTCATAATACACCTCAGCTGCTGCAGAACATCATAAAACAACTCAGCTGCTGCATAACCTCATTTTACACATCAGCTGCTGCAGAACCTCATAGTACATCTCAGTTGCTGCAGAACCTCATAATGCACCTTAGCTGCTGCAGAACCTCATAATACACATCTCAGCTGCTGCAGAACCTAAAACGGCACAACTCAGCTTTTGCAGAACCTCTTATTACACCTCAGCTGCTGCAGAACCTCATAATACACCTCAGCTGCTGCAGGACCTCATAATACAACTCAGTTGCTGCAGGTCATAATACACCTCAGCTGCTGCAGAACATCATAAAACAACTCAGCTGCTGCATAACCTCATTTTACACCTCAGCTGCTGCAGAACCTCATAGTACATCTCCGTTGCTGCAGAACCTCATAATGCACCTTAGCTGCTGCAGAACCTCATAATACACATCTCAGCTGCTGCAGAACCTCATTGTCCTATGTATCTGCGCCCTATATGTGGCCCTTATTGGGCAGCACTCCGCTCAGTACGTCGGGGCTATAGGGCCCCGGTCATATCGGACCTCTGCTTATGTGTGGAGTCTCCGCTGACCGCACTGTTAACGTCAATGACATTTTCCAGCAATATTGACTGAATTCCTTAAAGTGACGGATCCTTTAATTAATCGGCCTCTGGTTTTGGAAAGTCATTGACGTCACGATGAGAAATTAATCTTCTACAAAGACGAATTCTTCAAATATTTAATTCTCTTCAGCATAAAACGTCTTTGATGTGACGGGAGGAATTTCCACCAACCAAAACTACAAAGGATTAAATAAAATGGCTTTGATGGTTTGTAGAAAAGATATGATCGCGCGCCGCGGACGACATCAACCCGGCGAATCTGCGGACGTTGTCTTACAAGCGTTCCGTTGTCATTAGGGTTTTACATTTCACTTCTCTACATAAAGGCCCCGGGGGAGATCACCGGCGGGTGGGGGGCACAAACATTTCATCACCTGCCCGCCAGACACATGCGACTCATCATGTCAGCCATTCTTAGCCAGGGAGGGACGCTGCCACCTTCGATCTCCCTTGTTGACTTTTTCTATATGGTACCTGAGTTGAGAAAAAGTAAGTGCATCCCATGTGACATGCAAGCTGTGCGCAATGTTAAAAGTCGTTCATCAATTAAACATTATATAGATAAAAAAGGCAAAAACCTTTAGGATAAAAATCACATTAAAAAAAATATGTACTGCCTCGTGTATCATCAGAAAATAACCCATTGTCTGAATCATGTTCAACATATCTGGGTTCAAATTTGTGATAAAATATAAATAACAGAAAATAAAATAGTGAAATCTACAAGATTTCACGTTTTTGAAAATGTATTAATTAAGCATGAAATCTTGTAGTTTTCACACTGAGCCTCATAATAAGCTGACACTTCCTGTTCTGTAGAGATCCCTTCTCTGCAGTTATCTCATTATCATCACAGGCGGGATTGCCTATACATAGATAACACAAAACCCTCCATTTACAAGAGGCAATGTCGCAGCAAGCTCCTCCCCCTCCCTGCGCAATGTTCACTGCACAGATTTTAGAGCATGTCTGCAACACTCCTCCAGAAAAGATAATGGGTGATAATAACAGCTCCCTCCTTCTTTTGCACATTGAACATTGTCCAGGTCACAGAGCATGCCCACAAAAGTTCTACCATAAGTGATGTCACAGCTGACGTCCTCCCCCTGCCTGCCCAATAATCTCTGCACAGACCCCAGAGCATGCCCACAACATTCTCCTAAACATCTCTAGTCTGATTTTTGCTGCTGTAAGACGTCTCCAAATGCTGTTAGCAGAAGTTTAGATATGACCGTCCACCTGAATCATGGAGTTTTTTTTTTATTATTATAGCTTTCTAAAATATTTATTTTTACAGAAACTAATTAATTAAAAAAAACTGGTTGTAATGATTAATAAATAATAGAGGCGCTACCTTCCCTTTAACAACATGATTTATTTTAAGCCTTCAGTGTTCTTTATTTTGGTGTTATTATTATAGTTTTTACATTTGCTGTGATTCTTACGTTTTCTTTTTGAACTGGTAAATTTTGAGGGGTTCACATGGTGTATCCATTTTTTTTAATTATATTTAGTTGTTAGCAACTTTTTAAAAACTTTTTATGCTATTTTTTTTCCCCTCTGCTCCCACTAGTGGACTTGAAGGTGCGATCGTCTGATGTCCAATAAAAAAAACACTGTGTAACACTGATGGTCTGCTAAGCTCAGCAAATTACAGCCAATCCAATGTATATGGGGACCCCTCAATTCTCAGCTGATAGCAACGCAAAGGCTCGGGCAGTTGGATTTTGCCATGTCTAATCTTATTGTGGATCATTGATAACTGATATGATACATTGTATCACCGTGTAATAATCAATAACGGATATGATACATTGTATCACTGTGTAATGATCAATAACTGATGTGGTACATTGTATCACTGTGTAATAATCCATAACAGTCTATACATTATACGGCTTCTTCATACAGTCCATTAGTAATACATGGCTTTATGATGCAGTAAACAGGCCGAACTTCCATCTGTCCAGTTTCCCTGGGAGACCACACGCTGGTATCAAGTCTCTGTACTCACTCAGTGCACTGCACTCTTTATCCTCTAGATTGCAGCCAGGTAAACATAAGACAGCCCAGGACCCAGGGTGTCAGTCTCTTTGATTCCTTCTGCCGGTGTTGCTCCACTCACAAACAGCTCTGCAGACAACTGCTCTGTCTGCTTCCAAGCTCAACACTGACACCCCTCCCCCTCTACTCCAGCGCTTTTAATCAGTCACTGCTTCACTATTCTAATTACAGCCACACCTGTGTCTGCAGTACGCCCTCATGGCCTCACTACACTTCCATGCACATTCTGGAGAGCACATACAGTGCCCTCTAGCTGTAACAGGGGTCACTGCCTCACATATCCTCCCCCCGTTCATACCTGTGGGTTGAACATTTGTTACCTCGTAAGGGCGCGAGACAGGATGTCGGTATGCCCCTGTGACATCCCCGCTTGACACTACACTAAGAAACCAAAGTAGGGACTGGAACAATCGATCGGCGCATGTATCCCTCCCCTTGGCGTTTCTCCTCCACACTTCATTATAGGACCACCCCCTCGTTCTCCATTACAGAAGCCAAGCCTTCTTTTCTGTTTAACCGCAGATTTGGGACAGTTTTGGGTGGTCTCGACCTTGTTTATTTTGGACACACTATCCCCATGGGTCATCCTGTCACCTAAGTATCGCCTTTCGGGCCCCTGGTACTGTTTCCTCTGTACCCTTACCCGTGCCTCCGTGACTATATCACGCTCAAACGCCGCAGACTGCGTTGGCAGCTCCGAGCATATATCTGTCCTATGCCGCACCAGAACCGGAGCCTCCCGACACTGCGGTCTAGCGAGCGCTCTATCTAATTTACCCTGACCCCCAGCCCCATCCTTGACCGGTGCCAGAGGGTTCCTTGTGCGCACGTCCCCAATCGCCTCTGCGACCATACACTCCAGGCTCTTCTCACACCTGCGTCTTTTATATCTGCGTCTCTGTGTGGGACCCTGGATCTGAGCTGTCTCGATCTAACCAGGGAACACCTCCAGCTCAGGGTTCAATGGGGTCCCCACGACCTCTACTGCCACAACCTCTGGGAAAAGATCGGGATTACACTCTAACCCTAAATTGGCGAGCCCTGTGGCATACATCTTAGGATCTTCGGGTTCTACGCCCGAAACAACATCTTTAGTTTCTCCTGCCATTACCTCTAGGGGGTATAAACATAAGGATGAATGACCTCGGGGAGATCAAAACATCCAACACCACAGAGACACCACCGTCTCAACACAGTGATCCAGAACACTGCCCCCATCCCTTATGGGAAATATGCAAATGCATATAGGAAAGCCGCGGAGACACCATCACGTGTTTCTCAACGCAAGCAATAAATAGCCAGGTCTTTCACCGGGAAGGAACAACCACGGGAAGGGCAGCATCCAGCATCTGTGAATGAATACCATGTTTTGGCATAGGTGGTTTTCCTTTTTGGATGCTGCCCTTCCCGTGGTTGTTCCTTCCCAGTGAAAGACCTGGCTATTTATTGCTTGCATTGAGAAACACGTGATGGTGTCTCTGCGGCTTTTCTACATGCAATTACCTCTAGGGGGAGCCTATCGGGATTACACTCTGTCCCTAGGTTGGCGACCCCTATGGCAGGTATCTCAATATCTTTGGATTCTGCACCCCTTACAACACTTTCCTTGAGAGGGTTGACCCTGGTCTCCCACAGGGACCAAAACGGGCAAATCTCTCCCCAACACAGCCCCATAGGTCCCTCAGCCCGACCCAACGCTGCATGGCGGCCGGCAGAGCCCTCACCATACGATCAGCCACGATTCTCTCCATCATCTCATACGAAGAACTGAACTCAGGCTGGAGCCACTCCTCCACCAATTGCAACAAGCCACTTGCTTGAGACCTGGCAGACCGAGTCTCTACATAGGACCACTGGTCCACCCAATGATCGTCACTTACCTTTGGGGTCTCTTCAGGACTTTGCTGTTCACCCCTCACTTTAGGGGTCTCCATTTTCACATGCTGAAGCTCTGCTAGCTTCCACTGTAGCGCCTTTTGCTGTTGCTGCCACTGCAGCTCCTGCTGCTGCAGAACTTCTTGCTGTGAACGCTGAAGCCTTTGCTGATTGAGCACAACCTGCTCCAAAAGCTCCTCCATTTCTCCAGCAGACTTGCACAACAATCTACAGCACTCTCTGGCTATGCCTTAGTTCACATGGCCCGCATTCTCCACCATATGTAATGCAGCGGTAGGACCATACACAGTGAAATGGCAGTGACCCAAACAAGTTCAAACAAAATGTTCCATTATTGTGTTACTTCACACCGTCTATACATTATACGGCTTCTTCATACAGTCCATTAGTAATACATGGCTATATGATGCAGTCAATAAACAGGCCGAACTTCCATCTGTCCAGTTTCCCTGGGAGATCACACACCAGTATCAAGTGTCTGTACTCACTCAGTGCACTGAACTCTTTATCCTCAGGAGTGCAGCCGGGTAAACACAGAACAGCCCAAGACGCAGGGTGTCAGTCTCTTTGGTTCCTTTTGCCTCTGTGTTGCTCCACAGAGAGCGAGCTCTGCAGACAACTGCTCTATCTGCTTCCAAGCTCAACAATGACTCGCCTCCCCCTCTACTACAAGGGTTTTAATCAGTCACTGCTTCACTATTCTAATTACAGCCACACCTGTGTCTGCAGTACACCCTCATAGCCTCACTATGCTTCCATACACATTCTGGAGAGCACATACAGCGCCCCCTATCTGTAACAGGGGTCACTGCCTCACACCGTGTAATAATCGATAACTGATATGATACATTGTATCACTGTAATGGTCAATAATTGATGTGATATATTGTATCACTGTGTAAGAATCGATAACGGATATGATACATTGTATCACTGTGTAATATTGTCAGTCAGTTATTTAGGCTCCGCCTTAGGTTTTGCCTCCTACTCATATACAGTGGGCCGAGGGGGCTGTACGCTGTTTATGCTGGATTTGCACTTCTGCCTCTTATCGCGGCTGTGACTGGACTTGTCCCTTAAATATTCATCTTTCATAGTAAAAAGTCCCGTTTCCCATCACATTAGACCCACGGATTTAATTAATTTCAACCTTTAATTTCCCTCTTCCTTTGGCGCTTAGTTATGTCTCATTAGCATAACTGATGACAGTTCGGGGGCTCGTTGCTGTCCTCTTCTTAAATGTCACAGCTTCACATTTTTAGCAGAATCGGATTTTCTGCACAAGAAAATGTCATTTGTTTTCTTTTTCAAGAAGAGAAAAAAAATCACAAAAGATAGAAACCCTGAGGTGATCTAAAACGACAGTCCCACAGAAATTCCTACACACACCCACAATGCAATTAGGTAGTAAAGGATCAGAGGCTCAATTATTGGGCCCCAGTGTAACTCTGGTAGAGTACAGGAAAAGTAATGTAATGTATGTATACAGTGACTGCACCAGCAGAATAGTGAGTGCAGCTCTGGAGTATAATACAGGATGTAACTCAGGATCAGTAATGTAATGTATGTATACAGTGACTGCACCAGCAGAATAGTGAGTGCAGCTCTGGGGTATAATACAGAATGTAACTCACGATCAATAATGTAATGTATGTACACAGTGACTGCACCAGCAGAATAGTGAGTGCAGCTCTGGAGTATAATACAGGATGTAACTCAGGATCAGTAATGTAATGTATGTACAAAGTGCCTGCACCAGCAGAATAGTGAGTGCAGCTCTGGAGTATAATACAGGATGTAACTCAGGATCAGTAATGTAATGTATGTACACAGTGCCTGCACCAGCAGAATAGTGAGTGCAGCTCTGGAGTATAATACAGGATGTAACTCAGGATCAGTAATGTAATGTATGTACACAGTGACTGCACCAGCAGAATAGTGAGTGCAGCTCTGGAGTATAATACAGGAGGTAACTCAGGATCAGTAATGTAATGTATGTACACAGTGACTGCACCAGCAGAATAGTGAGTGCAGCTCTGGGGTATAATACAGGATGTAACTCAGGATCAGTAATGTATGTACACAGTGACTGCACCAGCAGAATAGTGAGTGCAGCTCTGGAGTATAATACAGGAGGTAACTCAGGATCAGTAATGTAATGTATGTACACAGTGACTGCACCAGCAGAATAGTGAGTGCAGCTCTGGGGTATAATACAGGATGTAACTCAGGATCAGTAATGTATGTACACAGTGACTGCACCAGCAGAATAGTGAGTGCAGCTCTGGGGTATAATACAGGATGTAACTCAGGATCAGTAATGTAATTTATGTACACAGTGACTGCACCAGCAGAATAGTGAGTGCAGCTCTGGGGTATAATACAGGATGTAACTCAGGATCAGTAATGTAATGTATGTACACAGTGACTGCACCAGCAGAATAGTGAGTGCAGCTCTGGAGTATAATACAGGATGTAACTCAGGATCAGTAATGTAATGTATGTACACAGTGACTGCACAAGCAGAATAGTGAATGCTGCTCTGGGGTATAATACAGGATGTAACTCAGGATCAGTAATGTAATGTATGTACACAGTTACTGCACCAGCAGAATAGTGAGTGCAGCTCTGGAGTATAACACAGGGCGTAACTCAAGATCAGTAATGTAATGTATGTACACAGTGATTGCAGCAACAGAATAGTGAGTGCAGCTCTGGAGTATAATACTGGACCTACATTTGTACTTTATGTAATAAGTGAGTAAACTTGGTAAACTGGATGGATGCTACAAAGGCCATCCAATGGATTTTTTTTTAAATTTTATAGACGACTGGTCACTGGTGGAAAAGTGGCCAATTTTGGTTTTACTCCTGCTGATCCCCTGAGTATCCCCTTTTTGTTTTATGGTTTTTACTAAATGGGCGTGGCTCACATGATAATTATGCAGAGCAGCCTTAAGCCACTCCCCCAGATAAACTTGTGAGACACACCCCACTGTTTTCAGAATGCTGAGCTGTGAATAACCCTGCCTACACCCCTGATTGGCCAATCAGTGATGGGGGTGTGGTTGGACTAGGAGGCACCTTGTCCTGTAGTGGTAATCTCCTGCTGATAAAACGCTGATTTTATTGAAACAAAAAAATACACCCTAGTAAGCGACACATCGCAGAAATCAGTGTCTCTGTCTCTACATCATGCTTCTGTCAGATTACATAGCAAAACCTGCTGATAGATTCCCTTTAAAGAAATGTTTGGAGCTCCGTCTGACTTGTCTGATGGGGACTTTTATTAGTCATAAATGTTTATTTATTTTTTTATTTTGATGCATCGACTCATTTGGTAATTGCTGTGTTTTTCAGATGTACCGAGCTGCGCTACCCATCAAACCTTCCACCTACGAGCATCATTATTACCTTTCACAACGAGGCTCGATCCACACTTCTGAGGACGATAAGGAGGTGAGATAAATCGTGTGACAGGCTTGTCACTCGTTCACACATGTCGGCGCGCGCTGTAAATTCTCATGGCCCGGTTGCTTCCGCGCGGCGACGTTGCAGGTTATCATCTGAAATGCCACTAATTAAAACACGCAGCGGAGCAGCCAGAGAGCAGCGCACAGATGACAGTCGGGGTGAAGGTTGCACAGATTCATGAAAGGAGTGGCTGACATTTCCTATTGAGCCGTCTCATTTTATGTGCAGGAATTTTTCAACAATTAGCCAAGAATGAGAGCAAAGCTCAATGCAAATAGCAGCGTCTCCAGAGATAAGTAGCAAGCGCCAGAATCTCTGGGAAGTAAACAAGATTGGAGCTTTAATAGTTTATTTGTATGGTAGAGAATATTATCTTTCCTGAAATAAGATATCTTAAAACAACGCGTTTTAGTCGTCCCAGAAAAATACGCAATACCACTTATGACCACAAGGTGTTCGCAGTGCTGGGCAACAAATACAATATGCAAGCAACTTTATGCTCTTGTCCTCCATCTACAAGGTTAAGAGTTCTTAGAAATTCGGAGTTATTCACTTTTGGAGATTGAATGTCAGGTAGCGTTCATCCTTCTATATCGAATTTACATGATGCGCAATAAAAGATTAGTAGATGTAGAGAAAAGTCGGCAGTGCTACTGTAGAGGTAGTCGTGTGTGAGGAAAGGACCATAGTCCTATAATACTGTAGTGAAGACCTCAGCACCGCAGAAGACAAAAGTGGTAAATCTTGATTCAAATCTATAATTTTATTTGGATTCGGCACAAAAGGAAGAAAGATATCGTCCAATGTTTTGACCAATAGATGGTATTTATCAAGGACATCTGTCACGGTGTTACAGCAACAGAGAGGAGCCACAAGACCGAAGCGTCTGATTGTTCCTACTCCTGCGCTGAAAAAAAACCCACTTCTCTTTCTTTTTAAATGGTGTTTATTTCTTTTGGCAGAACAGGGGTTAATTGGCCATGTTGGGATCTCTTGGAGTCTATGCTCTCAGCTGAGCTCTGTTAGCCACTGATACCCCCTTTACAATCTGGTTTCTGATTCAAAGTCATGTCAGAGCTAGCATTTGCTGCATGACTTAGGAGGAGAGGTGTTCATATGAGGAGTTTTGGAGGAGTTCTGTGACTGTTGCGTGGTTTGTAAGTGTGGTAATTCCTTTCCCTCCTCTTACTTTGGTTATTCCCCTTCCTCCACTCCCCAGTGCATTTATCTGTTATATATGAGTGAATATTTGTATGCTTGGTGTTTTCAGTTTATACTTGTTTGTGTTACCTTGTTTGTCGGGCTGGTGTACTGCACACAGTATCACCCCTCTTCCCTGGGTGGGGGAAGGGAACAGACAGAGGGCTGATTCAGGAGATAAGGCAAGAGTGGCGGCCCCGGCATCTTCACCTTCAGAAGTGTCCCGGGGAATCCGGTGAGCTAGGGTGGCCCCCCTTGTGGTAGGGACAGAGAAGGAGCCCCTGGTCCCGGGTCAATTGACAGCTGGGTCGTGACAATATCTGTGTTGATTACAGCTGGATATTAGGAAGGTAGTGTATAGGTGAGGAGCTGTATGTGATGTAAAGCTCCTTACTAGTGATGAGTGAATATTCTCTTTACTCGAGATTTCCCAGCACGCTCGGGTGTCCTCCGAGTATTTTTTAGTGCTCAGAAATTTAGTTTTTATTGCCGCAGATGAATAATTTACATGTGCTAGCCAGCATAAGTACATGTGGGGGTTGCCTGGTTGCTAAAAAATACTCGGAGGACACTCGAGCGTGCTCGGGAAATCCCGAGTAACGAGTATATTCGCTCATCACTACTCCTTACCTATACACCACCTTCCTGTAATCAACACAGATGTCCTTGATAAAGACCAACTAATGGTCGAATCCTTGGAGAGTGTCTGTCTTCCTTTTGTGTGGGAACCAAATAAAATATATATTTGCAGCAAGATTTACTGCTTTTGTGTTCTTTGGTGCTGATCCCTTCAATAAAGGTTATTCTTTCTCTAAAAGATACTGTTATATCTCCACCGAGACCTGCTCCTGTGAAATCTGCTTCTGTCGCCAGCTTACTGCTGGAAGCTGCCAGATATAGCTTTGTGCTTCCTTGGTGAAGGTCTATGGTTTCTTCTACTGCATAGTATTTGTGTGTTCCTGTTTTGATTTCAGCTTATTTATTGACGCTTCTCCTGCTTGACGATTTTGTACCTTTCCTTCCCTCTTGGCTTTGACCCAGTTACCTGACTATTCTTCTTGTCAGCTTGCGCCACCAAACAGCAGCTGACTCTCTGGCACTCGCCGAGGGACTTCTGTGTAAGTCCAGATTTTTGTATAGAGTTTTCAGGGTGAAGGCCAGTGCAACCCCAGGGTTCTGAGAAACGTAATAGCTTGTGCCAAGACTGTTCGCTGTAGCCATTTTAGAGCTGTCAGGCAACCACTGACAGAACCTCCTTACAGATATGTTATATTTTGCTAATCGGTGGGGTCCAATTCTGAGGACAAGACTCTACATTGCCCTATCAGAATAGATAGGTGGCCCTGCATGTGTTCTATAACGGACTGGAGAACATAGCAGACTACAGCACGCAGCTTTTTTCGGCAGTCCAATTGAGAATGATTGGCGCAGTAATGCATATGTTGGCGCTGTTCTATTCCTGTAGGGCTTTTCAAAGCCCCATATTCAGGTTCTGCGGAAGGTCCGAACAATTTGTAAGGTTAAACCAATTGCATTCCAAGCACATTTGAAATAATTTACATATTTCTTCAACAAAATTACCAAAAAAATAAAAAATAAAATTGTTATAGCACAGCCATAGTGACCCATATTATCAAACGATCACAATATTGATCTGGATCAGGATTTGAATTGCTTTTTCCGTTCACCCCACCTCCCAAAAAATGGACTATAAACGAATAAAAAAGTTGTAACAACTCCAAACAAAAAAATGGAACCAATGAAAGAACTACAACTCGTCAAACACAATAATAACTGCTCAAAAAATAGGAAATACAAGATAATTTGAGAAGACAATGGTAACTAGAAGTGATTAAGCTGGAACTTCAAGCTGACGATTAGCAAGAAGGTGGATGGAGACGATCACTGCAGTAGCAAGAAGGTGGATGGAGCCGATCACTGTTGGATGGAGATGATGACTGGACTAGCAGGAAGGTGGATGGAGACGATCACTGGAGTAGCAAGAAGGTGGATGGAGACAATTACTGGAGTAGCAAGAAGGTGGATGGAAATAATCACTGGAGTTGCAAGAAGGTGGATGGAGACAATTACTGGAGTAACAAGAAGGTGGATGGAGACGATCACTGGAGTAACAAGAAGGTGGATGGAGACGATCACTGGAGTAACAAGAAGGTGGATGGAGACGATCACTGGAGTAACAAGAAGGTGGATGGAGCCGATCACTGGAGTAGCAAGAAGGTGGATGGAGACGTTCACTGGAGTAACAAGAAGGTGGATGGAGACGATCACTGGAGTAGCAAGAAGGTGGATGGAGACGTTCACTGGAGTAACAAGAAGGTGGATGGAGACGATCACTGGAGTAGCAAGAAGGTGGATGGAGATGATCACTGGAGTAACAAGAAGGTGGATGGAGGCGATCACTGGAGTAACAAGAAGGTGGATGGAGGCGATCACTGGAGTAACAAGGAGGTGGATGGAGACGATCACTGGAGTAACAAGAAGGTGGATGGAGGCGATCACTGGAGTAACAAGAAGGTGGATGGAGGCGATCACTGGAGTAACAAGAAGGTGGATGGAGGCGATCACTGGAGTAACAAGGAGGTGGATGGAGACGATCACTGGAGTAACAAGAAGGTGGATGGAGGCGATCACTGGAGTAACAAGAAGGTGGATGGAGACGATCACTGGAGTAACAAGAAGGTGGATGGAGGCGATCACTGGAGTAACAAGAAGGTGGATGGAGGCGATCACTGGAGTAACAAGGAGGTGGATGGAGGCGATCACTGGAGTAACAAGAAGGTGGATGGAGGCGATCACTGGAGTAACAAGAAGGTGGATGGAGACGATCACTAGAGTAACAAGAAGGTGGATGGAGACGATCACTGGAGTAACAAGAAGGTGGATGGAGGCGATCACTGGAGTAACAAGGAGGTGGATGGAGGCGATCACTGGAGTAACAAGAAGGTGGATGGAGGCGATCACTGGAGTAACAAGGAGGTGGATGGAGACGATCACTGGAGTAACAAGAAGGTGGATGGAGGCGATCACTGGAGTAACAAGAAGGTGGATGGAGACGATCACTAGAGTAACAAGAAGGTGGATGGAGACGATCACTAGAGTAACAAGAAGGTGGATGGAGGCGATCACTGGAGTAACAAGAAGGTGGATGGAGGCGATCACTGGAGTAACAAGAAGGTGGATGGAGCCGATCACTGGAGTAGCAAGAAGGTGGATGGAGACGATCACTAGAGTAACAAGAAGGTGGATGGAGGCGATCACTGGAGTAACAAGAAGGTGGATGGAGACGATCACTAGAGTAACAAGAAGGTGGATGGAGACGATCACTAGAGTAACAAGAAGGTGGATGGAGGCGATCACTGGAGTAACAAGAAGGTGGATGGAGGCGATCACTGGAGTAACAAGAAGGTGGATGGAGCCGATCACTGGAGTAGCAAGAAGGTGGATGGAGACGTTCACTGGAGTAACAAGAAGGTGGATGGAGACGATCACTGGAGTAGCAAGAAGGTGGATGGAGACGTTCACTGGAGTAACAAGAAGGTGGATGGAGACGATCACTGGAGTAGCAAGAAGGTGGATGGAGGCGATCACTGGAGTAACAAGAAGGTGGATGGAGGCGATCACTGGAGTAACAAGGAGGTGGATGGAGGCGATCACTGGAGTAACAAGGAGGTGGATGGAGACAATTACTGGAGTAACAAGAAGGTGGGTGGAGGCAATCCCTGGAGTAGCATGAAGGTGGATGGAGCCGATCACTGGAGTAGCAAGAAGGTGGATGGAGACGATCACTGGAGTAGCAAGAAGGTGGATGGAGGCGATCACTGGAGTAACAAGAAGGTGGATGGAGACGATCACTGGAGTAACAAGAAGGTGGATGGAGGCGATCACTGGAGTGTTGGATCTTTTTTGAAAAGCTAGAAGACCAAACTAGATGATGACACTGTCCAATTTTCATGAGGTCACCTAGAAAAAACATGATAGCACTTTTTCTTCTTTTAATGTTGCAGTTCCAAATTCGACACAATAATAGGAACCTTCCTTTATTAGTGGCATTGCCTGTATTTCTGCAGCTCGACAGATTGGCCCAGCGTCTCCCGTCCACGCTGCGGCGTCAGTAGACAGATCTTGTTGTGTTCACGTTCCTCTCTCCTCCACCTTCACTTGTGAAGACAGATTGTTCCACAGATGTGACGGAGTCGCTTGTCTTGGATCTCGGCAGGACTGTCCCTGCAGGAGTTGCCTCTGTGCACGCAGAGTTTTCAGCCGTCCAGCTGCTGATTTTCTAACCTTACATGTTTACCGGAGACGCTTTCCATCTATTAAATAGTTTATCATTATTAGATGTTGGTTGGGAATTATTGTGCTGACTGTGGATTAACATCTGAACGGGTTTAGTAACGTTGCGCCTACATTGGAATGGTGCGCGCCGTATCAACGATTCTTCTATCAATCAATAGTACAAGCGAATGTAAGAAATAATAAAAAAAAAGTTTATCCAATGGTGTCACTGACATAAGCAGAATAGTTACTGTATGTCTGGTGTTATTCAAGATAAAACTTTAATAATTATTATTATTATTCTGACTTTCTTCGTACATCAGCAACATTAGTTAGCCTTTTCTGTTTTTGTTTTTTTTAACTATTTATTGTCCCCCTGGTTATACTGATTATTGTGACTGATTGTGATTTTCGGGTGAGCTGCAGCTGATTTACTATACTTCGTCATTGAAATGGCGGTGTGCCTGGCAGTAGCACATCCTCATAAGGTGAGCCTACTGACTTATGGTTTAGCTCATTTCATAAGGATATCTTCTCTATGGAGCGTCTTGTATTTTGTTTTCATTCTGTAGCAAATATAAGAAGTCTGTTCCTTTCTCCAGTTATGAGCCACTTTTTTTCTCCTCTTATGAGCCGCTTCTTTCCCTCCTCCACCTCCAGAACTCATGATTCACTCTAAAGAACTGCTAAAATCCATTTTGCTTAATGCAAGGTAGACTGCTAAATCATATTGGAGCTCCAATTTGAAGGTGAAGGGATTAGCGGAATGAGATGGAGAGGCTGAGACACATAGACCATTGCTGCTGTTTACAGCAAGTGTTTTGCCTCACGTTAGAGCTGGATCCATAGCTACACTGCTCAGTACTGGTATATAATGTACTTCATGATTCTCCTTTATAGTAAGGGTTTTATCTCACCCCAGAGCTGGATTAACAACTACACTGCTCAGTACTGGTGTGGAATGTCTTCACGGCTGTTGCTGTTTAGTTAGTTTTTGTTTTGCCTCAGAGCTGGATTCACAGCTACACTGTTCAGTACTGGTGTATAATGTGCTCTATGATGCTCCTTTCTAGTAAGTGTTTTATCTCACCCCAGATCTGGATTGACATCTACACTGCTCAATACTGGTGTATAATGTACTCCATGATGCTCCTCTTTAGTAAATGTTTTATCTCATGCCAGAGCTGGAGTGACATATACACTACTCAGTATAGGTGTGTAATGTTTTCCCTGCTGTTGATTTCTAGATAGTATATTATCTAGCCTCAGAGCTGGATTCACAGCTACACTGCTCAGTACTGCTGTAAAATGTCCTCCGTATTGTTGTTGCTTTTAAAAATGTGCTACATAGAGACAGGAGAGCAGCGATTCCTTGTGTGTGCGCGCTGTATAGGACATTATGGCAGCTATCCTTACTAGCTCACAGACAACAAGGATCAGAGATCTAGCCTCCGCAAGGTAAAAATTGGTGAAAAATGTTTGAATTGTATTTTTTAATTTGATGATTTAACAATGTTTGTAGTTTATTAAAAAATAATTTTTTATTTGTGTTAAGCCAGGAATGGAAAAAAAAATCCCTCAATTTTGCAATTTTACGTGTTTTGTTTGTTTGAGGAGTTTTATTCTTGCAGCTTTAACCTTTCTGTATAAATGACTCGTTCACATTATTCTGCCAGTCAGAATAACAACGATCACACCAAATTATTATTTTTTTTGTGTTTTGCGATCTTTATCTTTTCACACAATTTCCTCTTAAATAGTCATTTTTATTTTGATGTAGCCATACAAGGCTTTTATTTTGTTTGCGGGATGAGTTGATGTTTTTAATGGTGCCATTTTGGGGTGCAGAATACTTTTTGATTTCTTTTATTCGGTTTATATGACAGATGAATAAAAATGGCTATTTAGCAACTTTGTTCTTTTGGTTGTTTTTTTTTTACAGCCTTTATTCATGATGAATAATATAATGATATTATAGTTTGCAACAATACCAATCACTCAGTTTTTTCTTTAGATTTATTTTTTTTTTTATAAAAAAGGCATTTTGTAAAGTGAACCAGGAGACTTTTATTTTTTTTATTTTTATATTTTGGAACATTATATTTATGCACTTAATTATTTTGTTTACAATTTTCTTCAATCGTTCATATAATACACTGTTAAACTCATGGATTTCCTTATGCATGGCAGCGTATTATACCTCAGGCATGGCTTAGTAGATGTAGAAAGTTGGCAGACTTGGAGGACTACATTAGGTCTCTGGAATCCAGTGGAATCCAGTGTTTGCTCCACGGGTCGAATTGTACTGGAACAACCGAGGAAAAACTCTTCTAGTAATGGAAATGTCACAATATTTGCTTGCAGTACCTTATCTGACCACTTGGAGTGCTGTGAGGAGGAAACACAACCATAACTCTTACCAAAAATTTTTTCATTTTTTTTATTTTAAGTTAAAGTTAAGTTTTCCAATTTTAAATATCCTGGAAAAAACTGAACGTTAGAATTTTTAACCCCTTCACAGCTTTGTTTTTTTTTGTTTTTTTTCCATTTTTGCATTTCTGTTTTTTTTGCGCCCCCTTCTTCCCAGAGCTATAACCTTTTTTATTTCTCCATCAATATGGCCGTGTGAGGGCTCTTTTTTTTTTGTGCGGGACGAGTTGTACTTTTGAAGGTCATCATTGATTTTACCATATCTTGTACAGGAATAAAAAAAAATCAAAGTGCGGTGAAATACCAATACCCAACATGTCTGGGTTCTTTTTATATTTACTGTAAGTGATAAAAAAAATCCAAAGTTTGCAAAAAACAATAAAAAAATGGCGCCATCTTCCGTGACCCGTAGCGTCTCAATTTTTCGTGATCTGGGGCTGGTGAGGGCTTATTTTTTGCGAGCCGAGCTGACGTTTTTATTGATACCATTTTGGGGTAGATATGATCTTTTGATCGCCTGTTATTGCAACATTGCGGCAACCCAAAAAAAAAGCCAAAACATAATTCTGGCATTTTTGATTTTTTCTCTCGTTACGCCGTTTACCGATCAGATTAATTCTTTTTTGTCTTGATAGTGTTTCCGAACTTGGAGATACCAAATGTGTATTTTTATATATATATTTTTTTTTTTAATGGAGCAAAAGGGGGGGGGGGTGATCTGAACTTTTATATTTAAAAAAAAAATTTAATATATTTAAAAACTTTTTTTTTACACTTTTTACTAGCTTCAATAGTCTCCTTAGGAGACTTGAAGATGTGATAGTCTGATTGCCCGTGCTACAGACATCAGGGATTCAGAAATGTTCATCTCCTATGAATGCCAACCACAGGGCGGTGCTCATAACAGAGCGGCAATGCCAACCCATCGCGCCCCTTGGTAATGTGACGGAGCGGCCATGTTAAATGCTGGAGATTGACAGCAGCATTTAACCTGTTAACAGCCGCAGATGGATCGCGATTCCACCCACGGCTGTTAGGAGCACATGACAGCTGTTCAAATTCAGCTGTCATGTGCCAGAAACGTTGCAGGCTCATCGCTCGAGCCCACATGGAGTGCATGGTCACAACCTATGACGTATATATATGTCATAGGTCTTGAAGCGGTTAGAGTTCTTAAGTAAGGAGATCTTGCTTTTTCAATTATAGAACTCGGTATCCACTGCTTCCTATTTTAGCAATAAAAATGAATGCCTGCAGCCACCACTAGGAGGCACTTAGTGAAGACACAGTTACTAGTGATGAACACATGCATGGATCAACTGTTTGTTAGCCAGGAGACATGCAGCCCCGAGGACTCGAATATATGTTTCGATCACCCCAAAGACGCTCGGTTAGCACATGAGCATACTCCAATAATGCCGTATCTGAGCACGTTTGCTCATCACTAACAGCCATTGAACTCTGTAGTAGATCGCACTGAGCTCCCCCTAGTGGAGGCTGCAGGCAAACAGAAAAGTATCATTCACCTTTGCCTATGTGCTGGTTGTTTGGAGCTCTGTATCAGAGTAACAGAACGTCATTTCCTCTAAAAGACGTATTATGATATATATCACCACTGACTGCTTGACATTAAAATGACAAGATGGAGATCCCCTTAAAATAAATCATATCTGGTACGATACGAACCTCTTACATTTTCTGGCAGCAGCGTTGTATCTCGTATCGGTACTGTGATTATGTGAAGGCTGAAATCAAATTAGGGTTAAAGGAAAAAGTAATTCAATTCTTCTGGATGGCTGAACTATGATTAGATTTCACTTAACAGTCATCTATTATTTCTCTAAGCTGCGCACATTTTCCATTATGAAAATGCAGATTTCAGAAGAAAGAACTTTACTGAGATTTTCTTTGTTCTCCCTTCTATATTTGCATTCTTATTTAGAACTATGGAGGTTATTCGTGGCCAGTGACACATATGGGGGATTGGTCGATCGTATAGGAAGGTTTGGGGAATATAGCCAGCGTGGAACCGAAATATCAAATCTTGCCCCAATCCTCCTTGGTGTCCCAGTTTTAGTAGGACAGACCCTGCAGCACAGCAGGGTGCGGGAGCGCCGCTCTACACTTCTCTACCAGCAGGCTCTACTATCTAGCGACAGCTAGCCTCCAACTGGATGCTTCCTACATCTGCTTTAGCATATTTGCCCAGCGCAATAGTCTATCCCGGCTGGGATATTCTCAATTCTCTTTACTACATACCATTATAAGAGTTATATGATTAAGAACCCGGTTGGGTTCGAAACGTCATTTGTATATACGCTTTCTACTGCATATATTTGCACTGCTGTCTTTGATGTGTATGTTCACTAATAAATTGTTATATGATTCATTTGCAATATATTCCATCAGTGAGTGCAGTGTATTTCCTTATTACAGTTGAGATACAGACACTTGGTTAAAGTAGAGATACAGATTCTTGGCAGTTACATTACACAAGCAGAGGGTTGGTGGTTACAGTAGAGATACAGACACTTGGTGGTTACAGTAGAGATACAGACACTTGGTTACAGTAGAGATACAGACACTTGGTGGTTACAGTAGAGATACAGACACTTGGTGGTTACAGTAGAGATACAGACACTTGGTGGTTACAGTAGAGATACAGACACTTGGTGGTTAAAGTAGAGATACAGACACTTGCTTACAGTAGAGATACAGACACTTGGTTACAGTAGAGATACAGACACTTGGTGGTTACAGTAGAGATACAGACACTTGGTGGTTAAAGTAGAGATACAGACACTTGGTTACAGTAGAGATACAGACACTTGGTTACAGTAGAGATACAGACACTTGGTGGTTAAAGTAGAGATACAGACACCTGGTGGTTACAGTAGAGATACAGACACTTGGTGGTTACAGTAGAGATACAGACACTTGGTGGTTACAGTAGAGATACAGACACTTGGTGGTTACAGTAGAGATACAGACACTTGGTGGTTACAGTAGAGATACAGACACTTGGTGGTTACAGTAGAGATACAGACACTTGGTGGTTACAGTAGAGATACAGACACTTGGTGGTTAAAGTAGAGATACAGACACTTGGTGGTTACAGTAGAGATACAGACACTTGGTGGTTACAGTAGAGATAGACACTTGGTGGTTACAGTAGAGATACAGACACTTGGTGGTTAAAGTAGAGATACAGACACTTGGTGGTTAAAGTAGAGATACAGACACTTGGTGGTTACAGTAGAGATACAGACACTTGGTGGTTACAGTAGAGATACAGACACTTGGTGGTTAAAGTAGAGATACAGACACTTGGTTACAGTAGAGATACAGACACTTGGTGGTTAAAGTAGAGATACAGACACTTGGTGGTTACAGTAGAGATACAGACACTTGGTGGTTACAGTAGAGATACAGACACTTGGTGGTTACAGTAGAGATACAGACACTTGGTGGTTACAGTAGAGATACAGACACTTGGTGGTTAAAGTAGAGATACAGACACTTGGTTACAGTAGAGATACAGACACTTGGTTACAGTAGAGATACAGACACTTGGTGGTTACAGTAAAGATACAGACACTTGGGGGTTACAGTAGAGATACAGACACTTGGTGGTTACAGTAGAGATACAGACACTTGGTGGTTAAAGTAGAGATACAGACACTTGGTTACAGTAGAGATACAGACACTTGGTGGTTAAAGTAGAGATACAGACACTTGGTGGTTAAAGTAGAGATACAGATACTTGGTGATTACAGTAGAGATACAGACACTTGGTTACAGTAGAGATACAGACACTTAGTTACAGTAGAGATACAGACACTTGGTGGTTAAAGTAGAGATACAGACACTTGGTGGTTACAGTAGAGATACAGACACTTGGTGGTTACAGTAGAGATACAGACACTTGGTGGTTACAGTAGAGATACAGACACTTGGTGGTTACAGTAGAGATACAGACACTTGGTGGTTACAGTAGAGATACAGACACTTGGTGGTTAAAGTAGAGATACAGACACTTGCTTACAGTAGAGATACAGGCACTTGGTTACAGTAGAGATACAGACACTTGGTGGTTACAGTAGAGATACAGACACTTGGTGGTTACAGTAGAGATACAGACACTTGGTGGTTACAGTAGAGATACAGACACTTGGTGGTTACAGTAGAGATACAGACACTTGGTGGTTACAGTAGAGATACAGACACTTGGTGGTTACAGTAGAGATACAGACACTTGGTGGTTAAAGTAGAGATACAGACACTTGGTGGTTACAGTAGAGATACAGACACTTGGTGGTTACACTAGAGATACAGACACTTGGTGGTTAAAGTAGAGATAGACACTTGGTGGTTACAGTAGAGATACAGACACTTGGTGGTTACAGTAGAGATACAGACACTTGGTGGTTAAAGTAGAGATACAGACACTTGGTGGTTACAGTAGAGATACAGACACTTGGTGGTTACAGTAGAGATACAGACACTTGGTGGTTAAAGTAGAGATACAGACACTTGGTTACAGTAGAGATACAGACACTTGGTGGTTAAAGTAGAGATACAGACACTTGGTGGTTACAGTAGAGATACAGACACTTGGCGGTTACAGTAGAGATACAGACGCTTGGTGGTTACAGTAGAGATACAAACGCTTGATAGTTACAGTAGAGATACAGAGGATTGGAGAATATAGACAGAGGCTTAGTGGTTGTATTATTTGTTTGTATTTGTTATTCTTTGCTTATCTAGCGCTATCTTATTCTGCAGCGCTTTACATGCATTACCATCACTGTACAGTATAGACACAGAGGCTTGCTGGTTACAGTATAGATACAGAAGCTTGGAGGATACAGTATAAATTGAGAGCTTTGGTGGTTACAATATATATACAAACACTTAACGGTTACAGTATAGATATAGAGGTTCAGTGGTTACAGTATAGGAACAGAGGCTCGCTGGTTAAAGTATAGCTACAGACACTTCCTGATTACAATATACAGTCATGGCTGAAAGTGTTGGCACCCTTGAAATTGTTCTAGAAAGTTAAGTATTTCTACCAGAAAAGTATTGCAATTTCCCATGTTTTGTTATACACGTTTATTTCCTTTGTGGTTATAGGATCAACACAAAAAAATGATAAAAAAGGCAAATTGGCCATAATTTCACACAAATTCCCCAAAATGGTCTGGACAAAATTGTTGTAACTTTTCCAAAATGGTTGGTAACCAACTTTGTTTCAAGCATGTGTTGCTTCTTCAAACTCATCTGCAGCAAGTAACAGGTGTGGGCAATATGAAAATTACACTTGAAACCATATAAAAAGGGGAGAAGTTGACTCAATCTTTGCATTGTCTGTGTGTGCCACACTAAGCATGGAGAACAGAAAGAGGAGAAGAGAACTGTCGGAGGACTTGAGAACCAAAATTGTTGAACAGTATCAACAATTTGAAGGTTACAAGTCCTTCTCTAGAGAACTTCATGTTCCTTTATTCACGGTGTGCAACATAAACAAGAAATTTACAACCCATGGCACTGTAGCTAATCTCTCTGGATGTGGACAGCAGAGAAAAATTGATGAAAAGTTACAACGCAGGATAATCCGGATGGTGGATAAGCGCAAATCAAGTTCCAAAGAAATTCAAGCTGTCCTGCAGGCTCAGGGTACATCAGTGTCAGCGCAAAGTATCTGTCCATATTTGAATGAAGTGAAACGCTGGCAGGAGAACCCGGAGGACCCCACTGCTGACAAAAAGTCATTAAAAAGCTAAACTGCAGTGCGCCAAAATGTACGTTAGTAAACCAAAATATGGTAAAGTGTCTTGTAGACAGATGAGACGAAGATAGAAGCTTTGGTAAAGCACATCGTTCTACTGTTCACCGAGAACGGAATGAATCCTACAAAGAAAAGAACACAGCACCTACAGTCAAATATGGTGGAGGTTCAAAGATGTTTTGGGGCAGTTTTGCTGTCTCGGGCACTGGGTGCCTTGATTGGGTGCATCATGAAATGTGAAGATAACCAAAGGATTTTGCGTCGCAGTGTAGTGCCCAGTGTCAGAAAGCTGTTTTTGTGTCCTAGGTCATGGGTCTTTCAGCAGGATAATAACTCCAAACAAACTTCAAGAAGCCCCTAGAAATGGATGGGAATAAAGTGATGGAGAGTTCTGAAGTGACAGCAATGAGCCCAGATCACCTGTGGAGAGAGCTTAAAATTGCTGTTGGGAGAAGGCGCCTTCACATATGAGAGACCCGGAGCAGTTTACAAAAGAAGAGGGGTCCAAGATAACAGCTGAGAGGTGTAAGAAGCTTGTGGATGGTTATAGGAAGCGATTGATTGCAGTTGTTTATTCCAAAGGGTGCAACCAAATATTAAGTTGAGGAGGACAACAATGTTGTCCTGCCCTTTTTTTTGTGACATTATGTCCAATTTGCCTTTTTTTCTCGTTTTTTTGTGTTCCAACACACACAAAGGAAATAATCATGTGTATAACACGACATGTGTAATTGCAATAATTTTCTGGGAGAAATACTTCATTTCCTGGAAGGATTTCAAGGGTGCCAACACTTTTGCCCATGACTGTAGTTACAGACACTTACATTACATTATAGATACAGAGTCTTAGAGGTTACAGCAGAGATACAGACGTTTGATGGTTACAATATACAGTACAGACCAAAAGTTTGGACACACCTTCTCATTTAAAGATTTTTCTGTATTTTCATGACTATGAAAATTGTAAATTCACACTGAAGGCATCAAAACTATGAATCAACACATGTGGAATTATATACTTAACAAAAAAGTGTGAAACAACTGAAAATGTCTTATATTCTAGGTTCTTCAAAGTAGCCACCTTTTGCTTTGATGACTGCTTTGCACGCTCTTGGCATTCTCTTGATGAGCTTCAAGAGGTAGTCACCGGGAATGGTCTTCCAACAATCTTGAAGGAGTTCCCAGAGATGCTTAGCACTTGTTGGCCCTTTTGCCTTCACTCTGCGGTCCAGCTCACCCCAAACCATCTCGATTGGGTTCAGGTCTGGTGACTGTGGAGGCCAGGTCATCTGGCGTAGCACCCCATCACTCTCCTTCTTGGTCAAATAGCCCTTACACAGCCTGCAGGTGTTTGGGGGTCATTGTCCTGTAGAAAAATAAATGATGGTCCAACTAAACGCAAACCGGATGGAATAGCATGCCGCTGCAAAATGCTGTGGTAGCCATGCTGGTTCAGTATGCCTTCAATTTAGAATAAATCCCCAACAGTGTCACCAACGAAGCACCCCCACACCATCACACCTCCTCCTCCATGCTTCACGGTGGGAACCAGGCATGTAGAGTCCATCCGTTCACCTTTTCTGCGTCGCCCAAAGACACGATGGTTGGAACCAAAGATCTCAATTTTGGACTCATCAGACCAAAGCACAGATTTCCACTGGTCTAATGTCCATTCCTTGTGTTCTTTAGCCCAAACAAGTCTCTTCTGCTTGTTGCCTGTCCTTAGCAGTGGTTTCCTACCAGCTATTTTACCATGAAGGCCTGCTGCACAAAGTCTCCTCTTAACAGTTGTTGTAGAGATGTGTCTGCTGCTAGAACTCTGTGCGGCATTGACCTGGTCTCTAATCTGAGCTGCTGTTAACCTGCTATTTCTGAGGCTGGTGACTCGGATAAACTTATCCTCAGAAGCAGAGGTGACTCTTGGTCTTCCTTTCCTGGGGCGGTCCTCATGTGAGTCAGTTTCTTTGTAGCGCTTGATGGTTTTTCCAACTGCACTTGGGGGCACTTTCAAAGTTTTCCCAATTTTTCGGACTGACTAACCTTCATTTCTTAAAGTAATGATAGCCACTCGTTTTTCTTTACTTAGCTGCTTTTTTCTTGCCATAATACAAATTCTAACAGTCTATTCAGTAGGACTATCAGCTGTGTATCGACCAGACTTCTGCACAACACAACTCATGGTCCCAACACCATTTATAAGGCAAGAAATCCCACTTATTAAACCTGACAGGGCACACCTGTGAAGTGAAAACCATTCCCGGTGACTACCTCTTGAAGCTCATCAAGAGAATGCCAAGAGTGTGCAAAAGCCATCATCAAAGCAAAAGGTGACTACTTTGAAGAACCTAGAATATAAGACATATTTTCAGTTGTTTCACACTTTTTTGTTAAGTATATAATTCCACATGCGATAATTCATAGTTTTGATGCCTTCAGTGTGAATGTACAATTTTCATAGTCCTGAAAATACAGAAAAATCTTTAAATGAGAAGGTGTGTCCAAACTTTTGGTCTGTACTGTAGGTACAGATACTGAATGGTTACAGTATTGATACAGTTACAGTATATACAGTGGGGATAATAAGAATTTGATCCACTGCCGATTTTTCAAGTTTTCCCACCTAAGATAAGAATGGAGAGATCTGTCATGTAAGATGTAAGAGACAGAATCTAAAAATAAAAATCACATTGTATGACTTTGGAATAATTAAATTGCATTTATGGCATGAAATAAGTATTTGATCACCGACCAACCAGCAAGAATTCTGGCTCTCACAGATCTGTTAGCTTTCTGTAAGAAGCCTCGTACTCTGCACTCTTTACCTGTATTAATTGCACCTTTTTGAACTCATTCCCTTCATAAAAGACACCTGTCCACACACTCAATCACACTCCAACCTCTCCACCATGGCCACGACCAAAGAGCTGTCTATGGACACCATGGCCAAAATTGTTGACCTGCAGAAGGCTGGGATGGGCTACACGACAATAGGCAAGCAGCTTAGGGAGAAGGCAGCAACTGTTGGCACAATTAGAAAATGGAAGAGCCACAAGATGACTGTTAATCTTTCTCGGTCTGGGGCTCTATGCAAGATCTCGCCTCGTGGGGTAAGGATGATTCTAAGAAAGGTCAGGAATCAGCCCAGAAGAGCACAAGAGGACCTGGTCAATGTCCTGAAGAGAGCTGGGACCGCAGTCTCAAACATTACCGTTAGTAACACTCTATGCCATCATGGATTAAAATCCTGCAGGGCACGCAAGGTCCCCTGCTCACTTCAGCACATGTCCAGGCCCATTTGAAGTTCGCCAATGACCATCTGGATAATCCAGAGGAGGCATGGGAGAAGGTTATGTCGTCAGATGAGACCAAAATAGAACTTTTTGGCATCAACTCCACTCGCCGTATTTGGAGGAATTAGAAGGATGAGTAGAACCCCAAGAACACCATCCTAGCCGTGAAGCATGGTGGGGGAAACAACATACTTTGTGGGTGCTTTTCTGCAAAGGGGACAGAACAACTGCACCGTATTGATGGGAGGATGGATGGGGTCATGTATCGCGAGATTTTGGCCAACAACCTCCTTCCCTCAGTAAGAGCTTTGAAGATGGGTCGTAGCTGGGTGTTCTAGCATGACAATGGCACAAAACACACGGCCAGGGTAAGTAAGGCTTAGTAGCTCCATAAGAAGCATTTCAATGTCCCGGAGTGGCCGAGGCAGTCTCCAGACCTGAACCTAATAGAAAATATTTGGAGGGAGCTGAAACTTAATGTTGCCCAGGCACAGCCCCAAGATGTAAGATCTGGAGAAGATTTGTATGGAGGAGGGGGCCAGAATCCCTGCTGCAATGTGTGCAAACTTGGTGAAGAATTACAGGAAGCGTCTGACCTCTGTAATTGCAAACAAAGCTTTCTGTACCAAATATAAAGTTCTGTTGTGCTATTGTATCAAATACTTATTTCATGCAAGAAAATGCAAATTAATTATGTAAAAATCATACAATGTGATTTTCATGTTATCCATGTTTGGGGCCCCAAAAAATAATAGATTGGTTCATCCTGCCTTCCAATGGATTGTACAGCACCCAGGAGACTTACCAACTCGCCAAAGAATCCGGAATCTGGTTGGCATCACCTTTTTTCAAAAGACCCTCCAATATTTCGATTGAATTGCCAAGTACACGTACTGCAGCTCAGTACATTTACTGAGTTATATGGAGCCGCATTAGGGCACCCATTAGGATTGTATCTATGGAGGTGAATAAGGTAAAGTGGTATTTTTGGAAGCCCAGGAGACCCTTTGCTACATAAAAAGAACCATTAACATAAATAGTAGACACATAATAGATGAAGGCACTATCATAAATTTTGCACTGTGACCATGTGTTGGCGCTGGGGGTCTTCATTGCTTTGTAGCATATAGGCACATGAGGCTCTGTATGCCTCTATACAGCATCTGTCACATTGCCTAAAATCAAGAGTCGCAGTCCATTGACATAATATTGCGGAGGGTTTTTACATTTGAGGTCTCGTCTATGAATGGTAATATTTCACTGCACTTCTCATTTGCTTTTTCCTTTATCCAATGCCCTTGAGCGCTGATTTTCCGCCAGTCGTTACGCACAGTTTGGGCTGTAACTTTTCCATCCGCGCAGATCGCTGTCAGCCGGTAATGACTCTTCCTCTCGTGCCCTTGGAGAGGTTCGTTTTCCTGGGCTTTAATAACATTATTTCTATTGTTTTATGATTTCTCTACTTTCATTGGCTGCAGTTTCATGGAGATCCTCCTGATGTACAATTTCTATCATTTCTAGATGAAGGCTGCCTACTGACATTTAATCAGCGCAGGTAAACCAGAGTTATTTCTCTCCTGACCTTGGTTTCTATCTCATATATGAGATTTCTTTGCTCAGTTGTAGAAGGTCAGGACTTACAAACATTTCATGTTCCTGCTCCTTGGCTGAATGCAAGAAAATGAAAACGAAAGGTGCTTGAGAAAGACATGGTTAACCAAACCCAGGACCTCGTCTGATGGTGTCTGTTTATCTGATTATGACATGATATCATATGGAAATGCTTTCTCATCTGCAGGCAGCGTGCTGTAGAGCAGGGGATGAGCATATTGCTATACAGTTGTGCAGTTTTGCTCAGTAGAACGAGGAGTCCATTGTGTGGTTCTTTACAGTAGAACTAGGAGTCCATTGGGTGGTTCTTCTCTGTAAGACTAATGAGTCAGGTGGGTGATTCTTCTCAGAACCAGAAGTCCGGTGGGTGGTTCTTTTTAGTGGAACCAGAAGTCCGGTGGGTGGTTCTTTTTAGTGGAACCAGAAGTCCGGTGGGTGGTTCTTTTTAGAACCAGAAATCTGGTGGGTGGTTCTTCTTAGAACCAGAAGTCCGGTGGGAGATTCTTCTCAGTGGAACCATAAGTCCAGTGGGTGGTTCTTCTCAGTAGACTGAGAAGTTCGGTGGGCAGTTCTTCCCAGTAGAACAGGGAGTCTGGTGGGTGATTCTTCTCAGTAGACTGAGGAGTTCAGTGGACAGTTATTCTCAGTAGACTGAGGAGTTCAGTGGACAGTTATTCTCAGTAGACTGAGGAGTTCAGTGGACAGTTATTCTCAGTAGACTGAGGAGTTCAGTGGACAGCTATTCTCAGTAGACTGAGGAGTTCAGTGGACAGTTATTCTCAGTAGACTAAGGAGTTAAGTGGACAGCTATTCTCAGTAGACTGAGGAGTCTAGTGGACAGCTATTCTCAGTAGACTGAGGAGTTCAGTGGACAGTTATTCTCAGTAGACTGAGGAGTCCAGTGGACAGTTATTCTCAGTAGACTGAGGAGTCCAGTGGACAGTTATTCTCAGTAGACTGAGGAGTCCAGTGGACAGTTATTCTCAGTAGACCTAGCAGTCCAGTGGACAGCTATTCTCAGTAGACTGAGGAGTCCAGTGGACAGCTATTCTCAGTAGACTGAGGAGTTCAGTGGACAGTTATTCTCAGTAGACTGAGGAGTTCAGTGGACAGCTATTCTCAGTAGACTGAGGAGTCCAGTGGACAGCTATTCTCAGTAGACTGAGGAGTTCAGTGGACAGCTATTCTCAGTAGACTGGGGAGTTCAGTGGACAGCTATTCTCAGTAGACTGAGGAGTTCAGTGGACAGCTATTCTCAGTAGACTGAGGAGTTCAGTGGACAGTTATTCTCAGTAGACTGAGGAGTTCGGTGGGCAGTTCTTCCCAGTAGAACAGGGAGTCTGGTGGGTGATTCTTCTCAGTAGACTGAGGAGTCCAGTGGACAGCTATTCTCAGTAGACTGAGGAGTTCAGTGGACAGTTATTTTCAGTAGACTGAGGAGTCCAGTGGACAGTTTTTCTCAGTAGACTGAGGAGTCCAGTGGACAGTTATTCTCAGTAGACTGAGGAGTTCAGTGGACAGTTATTCTCAGTAGACTGAGGAGTCCAGTGTACAGTTATTCTCAGTAGACTGAGGAGTTCAGTGGACAGTTATTTTCAGTAGACTGAGGAGTCCAGTGGACAATTATTCTCAGTAGACTGAGGAGTCCAGTGGACAGCTATTCTCAGTAGACTGAGGAGTCCAGTGGACAGCTATTCTCAGTAGACTGAGGAGTCCAGTGGACAGCTATTCTCAGTAGACTGAGGAGTCCAGTGGACAGCTATTCTCAGTAGACTGAGGAGTCCAGTGGACAGTTATTCTCAGTAAAACAAGGAGTCCGGTGGGCAGTTCTAAGTAGAACAAGGAGTCCGGTAGCTGGCTCTTCTCAGTAGAACAAGTAGTCCAGTGGGCGTTTTTTCAGTTGAATGAGGAGTCAAGTTGGCAGTTCTCAGTGGAACGATGAGTCAGCTTGGCGGTTCTTCTCCATACAACAAGGTTTCCAGAGGGTTGTTATTCTCAAAAGAACGATGAGTTGGGTGGCAATTCTCAGTAAAGTGAGGAGTCTGATCGGCAGTTCTTAGAATGATGAGTCAGGTGTGTGTTTCATTTCCGTAAAATGAGAAGTCCGAGGGGCATTTCTGAGTAGAATGAGGGGTCCAGTGATCTGAGGAATTGATGGCTAGTTCAATCTAGGTAGGAAAGCCCATGGACTTCCAGTACTTGAGTCTATATCAGACCTATATATTGTTCTGCTCAGCTCATTTTTCTCTATATTATGCTTTCCACCAATAGTTAAATAGGTTCTCTTCTTGCAAGCATTCAGTTTGTTTTCTTTTTAGTAGGACCTTAAAAATATCATTTTATTTTCAAATTGTTTGAGGCCTTGTCTGCTCCATATTTGGACCTTTGAAGGTGTTGTCCAGGATTAGAAAAACATGGCTACTATATTTCGAAAACAACACCACCCATGGCCCATTTTTTGTGTCTGTTATTGCAACTCAGCCCCATTAGTTGGAATGGAACGGTTCTGCAATTCCACACACAGCCAACAGTGGCTCTGTTTCCAAAATAAGCAACCATTTATTAATCCTGGACAACCCTTTTAACAAACGATGGTTTCCTGCAGGGCAGGACCAGGGCTTTGTGTAAAGGGTCTAACTGACTGCTTATTTCAGTACTTAATCCTGCTAATTTTCTGTCATGTACTGTGTCCACGTATCAGCATACAGGGAGTCTGTGCACCAACATACAAGGAGACCGTGTCCCACCATACAAGAAGTCCATACAAGTAGTCCGTGTCCCACCATTCAAGGAGTCCGTGTCCCACCATTCAAGGAGTCCGTGTCCCACTGTACATGGAGTCCGTGTCCCACCGTTCAAAGAGTCCATGTCCCACCGTTCAATGAGTCCGTGTCCCACCGTTCAAGGAGTCCGTGTCCCACCGTTCAAGGAGTCCGTGTCCCACCATTCAAGGAGTCTGTGTCCCACCGTACAAGGAGTCCGTGTCCCACCGTACAAGGAGTCCGTGTCCCACTGTTCAAGGAGTCTGTGTCCCACCCCATAAGGAGTCCGTGTCCCACCGTTCAAGAAGTCCGTGTCCCACCGTTCAAGAAGTCTGTGTCCCACCGTTCAAGGATTTCGTGCCCCACCGTACAAGAAGTCCGTACAAGGAGTCTGTGTCCCACCATTCAAGGAGTCTGTGTCCCACCATTCAAGGAGTCCGTGTCCCACCGTTCAAGGAGTCCGTCTCCCACCGTTCAAGGAGTCCGTGTCCCACCATTCAAGGAGTCTGTGTCCCACCGTACAAGGAGTCCGTGACCCACCGTACAAGGAGTCCGTGTCCCACTGTTCAAGGAGTCTGTGTCCCACCACACAAGGAGTCCGTGTCCCACCGTTCAAGAAGTCTGTGTCCCACCATTCAAGGAGTCCGTGTCCCACCGTTCAAGGAGTCCGTGTCCCACCATTCAAGGAGTCCGTGTCCCACCATTCAAGGAGTCTGTGTCCCACCGTACAAGGAGTCCGTGACCCACCGTACAAGGAGTCCGTGTCCCACTGTTCAAGGAGTCTGTGTCCCACCACACAAGGAGTCCGTGTCCCACCGTTCAAGAAGTCTGTGTCCCACCGTTCAAGGATTTCGTGCCCCACCGTACAAGAAGTCCGTACAAGGAGTCTGTGTCCCACCATTCAAGGAGTCTGTCCCACCATTCAAAGAGTCCGTGTCCCACTGTGCAAGAAGTCCATACAAGGAGTCTGTGTCCCACCATTCAAGTAGTCTGTGTCCCACCATTCAAGGAGTCTGTGTTCCACCGTTCAAGGAGTCCGTGTCCCACCATTCAAGAAGTCCATGTTCCACTGTTCAAGGAATCCGTGTCCCACCGTACAAGGAGCCCGAGTCCCACCATACAAGGAGCCCGAGTCCCACCATACAAGGAGTCTGTGTCCCACCATACAAGGAGTCTGTGTCCCACCGTTCAAGGAATCCGTGTCCCACCGTTCAAGGAGTCCGTGTCCCACCATTCAAGGAGTCAGTGTCCCACAGTACAAGGAGTCCATGTCCCACCATTCAAGGATTTTGTGTCCCACCGTACAAGGAGTCCGTGTCCCACCGTACAAGGAGTTCTTCTCCCACTATACAGGGATCCATGTGCCTCAATGCATAGAGTTTGTGTCATACAGAGTCCATGTCTAACCTTAGAATAAGTCCATGGGCGTACATAGAAATGATGGGTCCCATAGAAGAAGTTCTAGTTGGACTCCCTAAAAAAAAGAATATTCAGCAGGGTCACAGAAGAGCATATCTCACAAATTTGCAGCTTTTGAAAAGCAATTTCCCTACTATTGAAGCCCCTAGGTTCTCTTCTCATTGCCCCCATAAAATATGATGCCAACAAAATGAAATCCTCCACAGTACACTTCACAGGCACAGTATGATGATCCTACTGTAACCCCAATACAGCCTTCCATACAGTATAATGGCCCAAACACAACCATCCACAAAGTATGCTGGCCCAAACCCAACCCTCCACAGTGTATTATGACCCCATTAGCCCTCCAAATAATAGCAACCAGTCAACTCTCCAAACTTCATAATGGCCCCACTAGCCCACCAAACAGTATAATGGACCTCCACATAGTCCTGCAAACAGTATACTGGCCCCCACATAGTCCTGCAAACAGTATACTTGACCCCCACATAGTCCTGCAAACAGTATAATGGCCCTCCATAAAGTAGAAAGGCTCCCAAATAGTCCTCCAAATATTACAATGGCCCCCATATAGCCCTCCAAAATATGATGCTCCGAGACCTCAGATGTCAGATGCCGAGGGATAATAACAGCAGTGGAAGCTGACGGCTCCCTTCTCCATAATTGCATTAAGCTGTACAGTTGAAAGTGCGATGCAGGGGGCGAGTGGGGGGCACCCGGCTCTGTTCTTGGGCCCTATGCCTCACGGGCCCCCATAGTAGCCGTGTGATCTGCCGCCATTGTCGGTACGCCACTGTCCATTTCCCACTATACGGGGAGCCCACGTGCCTACATACATAGTGTCCATATCCCACCACACAAGGAGACCGCATGCCACCATACATATGTCCGTGTCTCATCACTTATGGAGACCATATCCCGCCATGTATAAAGTCAGTGTGCCGCCATAGTGTCTGGCTGTTGCAATGCCATGTACATGTGGACGTACCTTCTCTAATGTCTGATGTTGATGCTAGGAGTGACTGCCATTTTTAAGTTTTCCAACTCCATTTACTTTGCAAACTTCTGATACAAAAGAAGTAAATTGTCGCAGATGGCAGATCCACAATGTATTCTGCAGGGAGCACAATGGAGCAATTAATATTCACAATTCCCCAGTGAAGAGGAGACATGTGCGCTTCTTATTTATCGGCAATAAGTAAATTAACTTCTCAAGTCAGAAGACAGGAGCGATCCTAATACTGTCTGACTATTGTCTCATCAAAGAAAGTGTAATTCTCCGATTGATATTGTTATTAACACGGAAGATTAGCATAAAGCAGCATCTGCTCCACATGTGACTCTGACGGTATTCTACACCTGTAACTCTCCGAGAAAACATGTGGGAGGACAAATTACCCATCTCAATTTAGAATACAATATGTGCTGCATAAACTTATCTTAGGCTTTTCTCCAAATTGTCAGTTTATATTTCCATTTATCTGACAGCTTTTCTGATAACAGAGAGAGAAAATACAATTAACCATTTCATTATTCACAGCTAGAGGCAAACAAGGAGGAACACACAAAACATTTCCAGGAACCAAACATTAGTTTCTGAAAATGTACAGATTTTGTTATAATCATAGGGGTTGAAGCAGAAGATAAGAATATAACTAGAATAATACTACCCCACTATGTACCAGAATACAACTGCTATAATACTGCCCCTATGTACAAAAATACAACTACTATAATACTGCTCCTATGTACAAGAATATAACTACTATAACACTGCCCCTATGTACAAGAATATAACTACTATAATACTGCTCCTATGTACAAGAATATAACTACTATAATACTGCCCCTATGTACAAGAATATAACTACTATAATACTGCCTCTATGTACAAGAATATAACTACTATAATACTGCCCATATGTACAAGAATATAACTACTATAATACTGCCTCTATGTATAAGAATATAACTACTATAATACTGCCCCTATGTACAAGAATATAACTACTATAATACTGCTCCTATGTACAAGAATATAACTACTATAATACTGCCCCTATGTACAAGAATATAACTACTATAATACTGCCCATATGTACAAGAATATAACTACTATAATACTGCCTCCTATGTACAAGAATATAACTACTATAATACTGCCCCTATGTACAAGAATATAACTACTATAATACTGCCCCTATGTACAAGAATATGACTACTATAATGCAGTACATGGATACAGGCAGTAACTGTTGTACAAATCCCGGATTTCCAGCAGTTGTTGATATGAATATGACTTGTAGAAGGTGACATTGTGTCATTCATCATTTTTTCTTTCCATTTTTCGTACATTTTTGCCTTTTTCCTTCCCTTTATCCCCTGTAATCAGTTGCTTGCAGCGTGAATACCCTGCGTGCTCGATCCTGTGTCTCGGAGTCATATCCTAGGATGCCGTTAATCACTCGCTCGCTATTGTGTATCCATTCCATTTCTTCGCAGATTTCTGGTCAGCCCCTTTTGCCCTGTTACTTTCAACTTTAATCAATCCAATTATCCAAAAGTGCAAATTAAGTGCGGAGAGATGTATCATTTGTGGCTCTCGGGAGCTGCTTGCTTAATGTTAATGGCGGGATGTAGCCTCGTGCCGCTGAGTTATGTCTGCGAGTTATAGACGTGAGATATTTTATGCTGCAGGTTTTAAACTAAAAGAAAAGATAAATTTGGAAATAAAATAACCAATTTATGAAAAAAGGCGAATATTTCTGCCTTGAGTAATGTCTCGACGTCTCCTCCGTGGTTTATAAACCAGAGGAAATTCATGAAGTTCTGTCTGGGAAATTATATGATATTCACATTCGAGACAGAAAAATCGGATAAAGCGGAGTCGTGTTTATCTGTCCCCGGAGCCCCATAAATCCTCCCCTCCTCTATTAATGGAATGGCGCGGCGTTGTTTTATCTTGTTACATTCGTCAGTAAGTAATCAAAGCAATTATATGTGATGTAAGTTGGTGCTCGGGCACATAAATAATTGGCATTTAGCGAGGGTTCCGCCTGCCGGAGTGACGGCTCCGCTACTATTATGTGTCTGAACTGAGACCGCTACCGAACAGTGAGCGCCGCCGTATGATCGACAGCTCAGCAGCTGATGTTCGCTACATTGTTTAGAGATTTCGAGGTGTACTCCATTAAAAGCGGTTTTCTCATCTTGTTAAGTAGCTAAAACTGCAAAGTGGTTGCAAAAATGAGCAAAATTGCAATTTACCGTACCTTTCTCTTAAATGGAGGGATTTATATTAGTAAAAGTCATAGCGGAAAATTAAAATCCATAAGACATTTCCAAGAAGGGGACATGTCCCCCTCACATTGAACATACCGGCAAGGCAGAAAACTACGTAGAACAGGAGAGAGCTGACATCTCATCTCCTTTGAAGCAGAGACCTCCTGTAGTGACCAGGTAATTACCATAGAGGTCTATTGTGGAAAACAGTCACCCAGATTGGGATTTTTATATTCACGATGCAGAGAAGCAAAGAAATCTAACACCATCAGAGGTAATATCAATTTCCTTAAACTGCAACCTCTAGAAAATACTTTTGAAATATTTTTTATTCAAATTGACCCCAAATATCTAAATGCTTGTTCCCCACTAAAGACAGAGAGAAAAAGCTGCAAAGAATAGGTAATTTTTACATAAACTAAGAAAAATATTTGCAACAAATTTGCAGAAATCTGCTCGAGTTGCGTGTGGGTATGTTGAGGATTTTACTGTGTTTTTGAGGGCAGATGTCCTATGTTCTGAAAAAGGAAAAATTCAGAAAAAGCTGCAGCATATCCACCAGATGTGAACACACCCCTAAACAGTGCCAACAGAATGCAATCTTCTACACAATGCCCACTGTGCCATAAACAGTTTCACACATTGTTTCTTCATGAACAATGACAGCAGAGTGCCCACCATATACAATAAAAGCAGAGTGCCCACCATATACAGTGCCAGCAGAGTGCTCACCATATACAGTGCCAGCAGAGTGCCCACCATATACATTGCCAGCAGAGTGCCCATCGTATACAGTGCCAGCAGAGTGCCCACCATATACAGTGACAGCATAATGCCCACCATATACATTGCCAGCAGAGTGCCCACCATATACAGTGCTAGCAGAGTGCCCACCATATACAGTGCCAGCAGAGTATCCACCATATACAGTGCCAGCAGAGTGCCCACCATATACATTGCCAGCAGAGTGCCCACCATATATAGTGCCAGCAGAGTACCCACCATATACAGTGACAGCATAGTGCCCACCATATATAGTGCCAGCAGAGTGCTCACCATATATAGTGCCAGCAGAGTGCTCACCATATACAGTGACAGCAGAGTACCCACCATATACATTGCCAGCAGAGTGCCCACCATATACAGTGACAGCAGAGTACCCACCATATACAGTGCCAGCAGAGTGCTCACCATATACATTGCCAGCAGAGTGCCCACCATATACAGTGCCAGCAGAGTACCCACCATATACATTGCCAGCAGAGTGCCCACCATATACATTGCCAGCAGAGTGCCCACCATATACATTGCCAGCAGAGTGCCCACCATATACAGTGCCAGCAGAGTGCCCACCATATACATTGCCAGCAGAGTGCCCACCATATACATTGCCAGCAGAGTGCCCACCATATACAGTGACAGCAGAGTACCCACCATATACATTGCCAGCAGAGTGCCCACCATATACAGTGACAGCAGAGTACCCACCATATACATTGCCAGCAGAGTGCCCACCATATACAGTGACAGCATAGTGCCCACCATATACAGTGCCAGCAGAGTGCCCACCATATACAGTGCCAGCAGAGTGCCCACCATATACATTGCCAGCAGAGTGCCCACCATATACATTGCCAGCAGAGTGCCCACCATATACATTGCCAGCAGAGTACCCACCATATACATTGCCAGCAGAGTACCCACCATATACATTGCCAGCAGAGTGCCCACCATATACATTGCCAGCAGAGTGCCCACCATATACATTGCCAGCAGAGTGCCCACCATATACAGTGCCAGCAGAGTGCCCACCATATACAGTGCCAGCAGAGTGCTCACCATATACAGTGCCAGCAGAGTGCCCACCATATACAGTGCCAGCAGAGTGCCCACCATATACATTGCCAGCAGAGTGCCCACCATATACAGTGCCAGCAGAGTGCCCACCATATACAGTGCCAGCAGAGTGCTCACCATATACAGTGCCAGCAGAGTGCTCACCATATACAGTTCCAGCAGAGTGCTCACCATATACAGTGCCAGCAGAGTGCCCACCATATACAGTGCCAGCAGAGTGCTCACCATATACAGTGCCAGCAGAGTGCCCACCATATACATTGCCAGCAGAGTGCCCACCATATACATTGCCAGCAGAGTGCCCACCATATACAGTGCCAGCAGAGTGCCCACCATATACAGTGCCAGCAGAGTGCTCACCATATACAGTGCCAGCAGAGTGCCCACCATATACAGTGACAGCAGAGTACCCACCATATACATTGCCAGCAGAGTGCCCACCATATACAGTGACAGCATAGTGCCCACCATATACAGTGCCAGCAGAGTGCCCACCATATACAGTGCCAGCAGAGTGCCCACCATATACATTGCCAGCAGAGTGACCACCATATACATTGCCAGCAGAGTGCCCACCATATACATTGCCAGCAGAGTACCCACCATATACATTGCCAGCAGAGTACCCACCATATACATTGCCAGCAGAGTGCCCACCATATACATTGCCAGCAGAGTGCCCACCATATACATTGCCAGCAGAGTGCCCACCATATACAGTGCCAGCAGAGTGCCCACCATATACAGTGCCAGCAGAGTGCTCACCATATACAGTGCCAGCAGAGTGCCCACCATATACAGTGCCAGCAGAGTGCCCACCATATACATTGCCAGCAGAGTGCCCACCATATACAGTGCCAGCAGAGTGCCCACCATATACAGTGCCAGCAGAGTGCTCACCATATACAGTGCCAGCAGAGTGCTCACCATATACAGTGCCAGCAGAGTGCCCACCATATACAGTGCCAGCAGAGTGCTCACCATATACAGTGCCAGCAGAGTGCCCACCATATACATTGCCAGCAGAGTGCCCACCATATACATTGCCAGCATAGTGCCCACCATATACAGTGCCAGCAGAGTGCCCACCATATACAGTGCCAGCAGAGTGCTCACCATATACAGTGCCAGCAGAGTGCCCACCATATACAGTGCCAGCAGAGTGCCCACCATATACATTGCCAGCAGAGTGCCCACCATATACAGTGCCAGCAGAGTGCCCACCATATGCATTGCCAGTAGAGTGCTCACCATATGCAGTGCCAGCAGAGTGCTCACCATATACAGTGCCAGCAGAGTGCCCACCATATACAGTGCCAGCAGAGTGCTCACCATATACAGTGCCAGCAGAGTGCCCACCATATACATTGCCAGCAGAGTGCCCACCATATACATTGCCAGCAGAGTGCCCACCATATACATTGCCAGCAGAGTGCCCACCATATACATTGCCAGCAGAGTGCCCACCATATACATTGCCAGCAGAGTGCCCACCATATACATTGCCAGCAGAGTGCCCACCATATACAGTGCCAGCAGAGTGCTCACCATATACATTGCCAGCAGAGTGCCCACCATATACATTGCCAGCAGAGTGCCCACCATATACATTGCCAGCAGAGTGCCCACCATATACATTGCCAGCAGAGTGCCCACCATATACAGTGCCAGCAGAGTGCCCACCATATACATTGCCAGCAGAGTGCCCACCATATACATTGCCAGCAGAGTGCCCACCATATACATTGCCAGCAGAGTGCCCACCATTTACAGTGCCAGCAGAGTGCCCACCATATACATTGCCAGCAAAGTGCCCACCATATACATTGCCAGCAGAGTGCCCACCATATACATTGCCAGCAGAGTGCCCACCATATACAGTGCCAGCAGAGTGCCCACCATATACAGTGCCAGCAGAGTGCCCACCATATACATTGCCAGCAGAGTGCCCACCATATACAGTGACAGCATAGTGCCCACCATATACATTGCCAGCAGAGTGCCCACCATATACAGTGACAGCATAGTGCCCACCATATACATTGCCAGCAGAGTGCTCACCATATACAGTGCCAGCAGAGTGCCCACCATATACATTGCCAGCAGAGTGCTCACCATATACAGTGACCGCAGAATCCCCACCATTTACAGTGCCAGCAGAGTGCCCACCATATA
Organism: Ranitomeya imitator; assembly: GCF_032444005.1. Lineage (NCBI taxonomy): Eukaryota > Metazoa > Chordata > Amphibia > Anura > Dendrobatidae > Ranitomeya > Ranitomeya imitator. The sequence goes on along the minus strand of NC_091286.1, from coordinate 20,987,907 downwards.
CATTGCCAGCAGAGTGCCCACCATATACAGTGCCAGCAGAGTGCCCACCATATACATTGCCAGCAGAGTGCCCACCATATACATTGCCAGCAGAGTGCCCACCATATACATTGCCAGCAGAGTGCCCACCATATACAGTGCCAGCAGAGTGCCCACCATATACATTGCCAGCAGAGTGCCCACCATATACAGTGCCAGCAGAGTGCCCACCATATACATTGCCAGCAGAGTGCCCACCATATACATTGCCAGCAGAGTGCCCACCATATACATTGCCAGCAGAGTGCCCACCATATACATTGCCAGCAGAGTGCTCACCATATACATTGCCAGCAGAGTGCCCACCATATACAGTGCCAGCAGAGTGCCCACCATATACATTGCCATCAGAGTGCCCACCATATACATTGCCAGCAGAGTGCCCACCATATACATTGCCAGCAGAGTGCCCACCATATACATTGCCATCAGAGTGCCCACCATATACATTGCCAGCAGAGTGCCCACCATATACATTGCCAGCAGAGTGCCCACCATATACATTGCCATCAGAGTGCCCACCATATACATTGCCAGCAGAGTACCCACCATATACAGTGACAGCAGAGTGCCCACCATATACATTGCCAGCAGAGTGCCCACCATTTACAGTGCCAGCAGAGTACCCACCATAACAGATATCAGGTATGAGCTTAGAATATCACATAACTATGACATTTACAATTAACAGTGACTGCACACAGCAAGATGGAGATTGTACATGTGAACACATGACCTAGTAACAATCACGTCTGATTTAACAACAGTTCTGAATGCACAATACCACAGAATAGAGGTGGTGCCCTCACCAGATACACTTTATCTACGATAATGGAGTTTTATTAACATAATGCAGGAGAAACTATTACACAACTGTTCTGCTAGGTTGCTTCTTACAAAATGACTGCTTCACCAGGACCTTCTTACCCAAAATGCATTGTTTTTTTCCCCACAATGCAATTGACAGCTTTACAGAAAAGCAACTTGTAATACAAATAAATGTCGCCAGATTGATCTATTACCACATTAGACGCCACTATCAGAGTATTACAGCTTATTAAAGTGACAGCAGTAATTTTAACCTCGCCTTTTGCCCTAGTAGGCACAACCTCCTCGGCAGCACTAAAACCCCACTCTGACAAAACGCTAGCGACAGGGCAGCACATCCAAAGCATAGAGGGACAGTTAATGCCACGTGTCCAGCTTGGATACTCAATAGTTGTATGGCACAGAGGAACCATTGAGGATGCTGGTGCAGTCGGCTAGGTACTCCTTCACCATCGTCTAAAACTATTTCCTCCTAGTCAGACTAGCCCGTGCATCAGTGCCTGGGAGCTGTGAGGGTTTTGTGAAACTGTCCCAGACCTTTAGAGTGTTCCCCTGCCTCTGCCGCATCTGGTGTGTGTCTCCCTTGTCTCTCCTCCTTGGTTGCCCAAGGATCTATGTCTTCTGCCACCAGTGTTGTCAGATGGGAATTTTTTTTACTAATTGTTTGACTGGGGCCTTGTGGTACTGCAACATTTTACATGCCCTCTCCGCTGCAGGAAGGAGAGATGGCAAGTTCTCCTTGTAGTGTGAATCGAGAAGGGTGAACAACCAGTAATCAGTGTGGGCAAAAATGCTGCGTATAACGTGAGGATCACGGGAAAGGCAGCGGGAAACAAAGTCAGCCATCTCTGCCAGACTCCCAACAGGCAAGACTTCCCTGTCCCCACCAGGAGAACGACTCTCCATCTCATCACTCTCCTCCTCCTCCTCTTCTGCCCATCCATGCTGAAGAGAAACTGGTGTGGGTAGTACCCTCTGTAGCACAGGTATCCATCTCCTGTTCCTCTTTATTATCACCCAATCCACTCTGAGCAGATGAGATAAGGATGGGCTGGGTAGCATCACACTCTGCACTTTCTTCTTCCATCTCCACCTGGATCGCATGCAAAGTTCCTATTTATTTGCAGGCAGAACGTGTTTGAGTAGACACAGAAGCAGGATGGTTGTGCTGATTATGCTGTCATTGCCGCTCACCATCTTGGTGGATTTTTCAAAGTTTTGTAGAACCTCGCAGATGTCAGACATCCATGGCAATTCGTCGGTTGTTATATGTGGAGGCTAACTGGAATAACGATGGGCGTATTGTAGCTGGTATTCAACTACTGCCCTCTGCTTCTCACCAAGACTTGCCACAATGTCTAATGTGGAGTTTCAGCACATGGTCATGTCGCACACCAGTCGGTGAGCTGGCACTTGTAAGCCCTGCTGCAGCACTGCCAGACCGGTGGCAGCTGTGTTGTGAATTCTGTTGTCGAGCTCCCTCCTGTGGTCGTGAATGGTACTTCGGCGAGTTCTGTCTATGGGCTCCCTCTGGTGGCTATGAGTGAAGCTGCGGCTTCTGAGGTTCCTTACACAGGTGACGTGGTTTATCCTTTGGTTGGCTGCTCTGTTTAACTCCTCTCAGATCGTTACTCCATGCCAGCTGTCAAAGTTTTTGCATTTGTTCAGTTCGCTCCTGGATCTCTCTGGTGACCTGCCTTCTCCTGCAGAAGCTAAGTTCCTGATAGTCATTATTTGTTCACTGTTTTCTTGTCCAGTTGGTGATCATGATTTTGTCTTGCTAGCTGGAAGCTCTGGAATGCAGAGTGGTCTTTTTTGCACACTCTGCGTGGTCTTTTGTAGGTTTTTGTGCTGATCGCAAAGTTACCTTTCCTATCCTCTGTCTATTTAGTAAGTCTGGCCTCCCTTTGCTGAAACTTGTTTTCATTTCTGCGTTTGTGACTTTCATCTTTTCTCACAGTCAATATATGTGGGGGGCTTCCTTTACCTTTGGGGAATTTCTCTGAGGCAAGGTAGGCTTAATTTTCTTCTCTAGGGCTAGATAGTTCTTAGGCTGTGACGAGGCGCCTAGGTCTGGTCAGGAGCGCTCCACGGCTATTTCTAGTGTGTGTGATAGGATTAGGGCTTGCGGTCAGCAGAGTTCACACATCCCAGAGCTCGTCCTGTATGAGGTTTAACTATCAGGTCATTCCAGGTGCTCCTAACCACCAGGTCATAACACAGCTGTAGCTGACTTGCTGAAATGGGCGCACACGTGGTGTACCTTCATAAGTAGCTCAGGGAAATCTGGTTAGGTTTTCAGAAACTTATTCACATAACTTGATTGGTTTTCAGGGTCACCTGTATAGTCCTTGTACTTCTCCTGTGTACTCCTTGTACTTCTCCTGTATCCTCCTTGTGTCACAGGGTTACCGCAACATTGTGGAGCCAGTAGACCACAGCATCTGATTGCTCCTACTGCAGCGCTGAGAAGAAGCACGTCTTCATTTTAATGGTGTTTATTCCTTTTGGCAGAGCAGAGGTTAATCGGCTATGTTGGAAAACTCTGAGCTCCCATCTGAGCCCAGTTAGCCACTCCCTTCCCCTTTATAATCTTGGCTCTGATGCAAATCCATGTCAGAGCTAGCATTTGCTGCTTGGCTTCAGGAAGAGGAGTTCATGTGAGGAGGAGTGTTTGAGGAGTTATCTGTGACTGTTGTGTGGTTTGTAAGTGTGGTAATTCCTTTCCCTCCTCTACTTTTGTTTATCCCCCTTCTTCCACTCCCTGATGCATTCTTCTGTATATGTGAGTGAATGTTTTGTATGCCTGAAGTTTTCTGTTAACCCTTGTTTCTGTAGCCTTGTTTGTTGGGTTGATGTACGTCTCCTGTTTACTTCTCGTACTTCTGTATACTCCTTGTTTTTCTCCTGTGTACTACTTGTACGTCTCCTGTATACTCCTGTAGTTCTCCTGTATACTCCTTGTACTTCTCCTGTATACTCCTTGTACTTCTCCTGTGTACTAATTGTACTTCACCTGAATACTCCTTGTACTTCTCCTGTATACTCCTTGTACTTCTCCTGTATACTCCTTGTACTTCTCCCGTGTACTAGTTGTACTTCACCTGTATACTCCTTGTACTTCTCCTGAATACTCCTTGTACTTTTCCTGTGTACTACTTGTACTTCACATGTTTACTCCTTGTACTTCACCTGTATACTCCTTGTACTTCTCCTGAATACTCCTTGTACTTTTCCTGTGTACTACTTGTACTTCACATGTTTACTCCTTGTACTTCTCCTGTATACTCCTTGTACTTCACATGTTTACTCCTTGTACTTCTCCTGAATACTCCTTGTACTTTTCCTGTGTACTACTTGTACTTCACATGTTTACTCCTTGTACTTCTCCTGTATACTCCTTGTACTTCACCTGTAAACTCCTTGTTATTCTCCTGTGTACTACTTGTACTTCACATGTATACTCATTTGACTTCTTTATACTTCTTGTACCTCTCCTATGTATTCCTTGCACTTCTCTCGTATACTCCTTGTACCACTCCCGTATACTCCCTGTACTTTTCCTGTATACTCCTTGCACTACTACCATATACTCTTGGGGATGAAGCGCCTCTCAATAATCCTCCCCCTTATTGTCATATGCAGCCAGTGATGTCACCGAGCAGATGGTCGCTCTCCGCTCCGTCACTTGCCCGGATTCGGCAAGACTGGGAATCGTGAACCATATGATGCTCTCTAAAAATAAAATAATTACTGAGATTCGGGGCGGACACAGCAAAGTCTCTGGCTAAAATAATGACAATAACTTCCAAGCCCTCCCCATCCCCATCAGTTTTGTATGTCCGTGTCCACACTCTGGAAGTTCATGAATCAGGATGACCCACTTCTCTCTGTGCCTCAAATGCCTCATATATAATGGGGAAGAAATGGGATCAACTATCTGGGAAAGCTGGAAGGATAATGGTGCTCGGCCCAGGGAAAATGCTCTGTAGGCATCATGTGTGGGAGCCGCACTGCAGGCCATCATACTGTCTGCAGTAGGGGCATCATACTGTCCGCGGTAGGGGCATCATACTGTCTGCAGTAGGGGCATCATACTGTCTGCAGTAGGGTCATCATACTGTCCGCAGTAGGGGCATCATACTGTCTGCAGTAGGGGCATCATACTGTCCGCAGTAGGGGCATCATACTGTCCGCAGTAGGGGCAACATACAGTCCGCAGTAGGGGCATCATACTGTCCGCGGTAGGGGCATCATCCTGTCCGCAGTAGGGGCATCATACTGTCTGCAGTAGGGGCATCATACAGTCCGCAGTAGGGGCATCATACAGTCCGCAGTAGGGGCATCATACAGTCCGCAGTAGGGGCATCATATTGTCCGCAGTAGGGGCATCATACTGTCTGCAGTAGGGGCATCATCCTGTCCGCAGTAGGGGCATCATACAGTCCGCAGTAGGGGCATCATACAGTCCGCAGTAGGGGCATCATATTGTCCGCAGTAGGGGCATCATATTGTCCGCAGTAGGGGCATCATACTGTCTGCAGTAGGGGCATCATCCTGTCCGCAGTAGGGGCATCATACAGTCCGCAGTAGGGGCATCATACAGTCCGCAGTAGGGGCATCATATTGTCCGCAGTAGGGCCATCCTACAGTCCGCAGTAGGGGCATCATACAGTCCGCAGTAGGGGCATCATACTGTCTGTAGTAGGGGCATCATACAGTCCGCAGTAGGGCCATCCTACAGTCCGCAGTAGGGGCATCATCCTGTCCGCAGTAGGGGCATCATACTGTCCTCTGTAGGGGCATCATACTGTCTGCAGTAGGGGCATTATCCTGTCCGCAGTAGGGGCATCATACTGTCCTCTGTAGGGGCATCATACTGTCTGCAGTAGGGGCATTATCCTGTCCGAAGTAGGGGCATCATACAGTCCGCAGTAGGGCCATCCTACAGTCCGCAGTAGGGGCATCATCCTGTCCGCAGTAGGGGCATCATACAGTCCGCAGTAGGGCCATCCTACAGTCCGCAGTAGGGGCATCATCCTGTCCGCAGTAGGGGCATCATACTGTCTGCAGTAGGGGCATCATACAGTCCGCAGTAGGGGCATCATACTGTCCTCTGTAGGGGCATCATACTGTCTGCAGTAGGGGCATTATCCTGTCCACAGTAGGGGCAACATACTAGGTGAGGTGGTGGCGTAACAATCTCATCACAGTGTGCACCCCTCTTTCTGGTCCTTCACAGAGTTGGGAGCCATCGTGGGTCGGGTCTTCCCAATTCTTTTCCCATCGGGGAAGATAACGAGTGGCCAGTTTACTTGTAATTGCCCAATCCCTGTGTTTTTCTACCCTGTCCGCAGTGCACATCCTAAGCGTGGAATCAGAGGTGGCCATAGTTAGTAGCAGCCAGTCTGTGAGCCGGACGTCTGGTGTACAGCAGTAAATGAGCGCTGATGTTGGCTTTGGGCGTCCGCTCCCATCATGTCTTGCGTTCTGCTAATATTTCCATTTTCCCATTGCTTTCTGTGATCTTGTGATTTCCTCCCATTATCCGACGTCTTTCCTTTGGCCGCTCTGCACATTCTTATCTTCCTTTGACTCAATAGGACGTTTAGTTTACAGGAATTCGAATCCGACGCACAAAGGTTTTTTTTTATCGGCCATAATTGTGTGTTATTATTTGGAATTAAAAACGTTTCGCTGTTTGTCAGGGGGAAGCAGATAACAGGAATATACTACCGACGCCTTCGGAAAAACGCACAATTAAAATGTCTTGCTCCAAGTGACGCCTCATTCTTTATCTGCAGTCCTATGTAAATGCACATTAAAATGATAGTCCCATGAAAAGGGCTTATGACAATATTTCCTGGGGTCACTGATCTGTATAGCAAACAGTGTCCCTTTTATTTCACATTTGGGAACGGTGATATTGTATTATCCTTAACGTTACCACTTTCTTGCATTCTTTAATTTATATATCATTTTCAAGATCTCTGCTTGCTGCCAGCGGATGGAAATCCTAATACTTCAAGTGTCACTTTAAATTGCAGCTAATGAGTAACTCTAGTTTCAGAAAACTTTGAACATTTCATGGTTTCTTTTTTTTATATATGTGGGGTCCAGATAATGAGATCCTCACCGATGGCTAAAATAAAGGAGCAGAACAAACGCTCTCTATCCTCAGTGCGGAGCCTCGGAGCAGGGCGATGCTCGCATGAACGTTTCTGCCCCTTTGTTTTGTCGATTGGTGGGGTCTCAATGTCCGGACCAACACCGATCAAAACTTTGTACATGTTTCTATGAAGTTTCAAAACTTTTCTGAAAGTTTAAGGTCAGAGGGAGGACTTGTAGTGCAGTGATTAGTTCAGAGTACTGTTTAAACTGATACATTGTAACAATCCCTCAGCTGTGTGAGAAGGACTAGGAGATTCAGCTTGAATAATGACAAGAATGTTCCTATTTCCTGACATCAAGCATTTTTGAGCACTCGCTGTACGAGACATTTGCTGAACTTTATGTCTTTTTTGCGCCAAATTGATTTACAGCGAATCTTGATTTTCTCTCAATTCAATTACAACATTTAAGGATCTTAAGTTCCTATAAGAAGCGAGACTTTACGTGCAACTCTGAAAATGCGCCGATGGAGTGGACCTTAGTGCAACACATCTACATTTACATCCCTAAAAATGATCGTAAAAAAACACTAAAAGCTTCTCCACCTGCGGTGGTCATGTATTCACAGCCGCGCGCTGCGTATCTCTGTGTCTGTGAATGCACACAGAAGTGCGGACGCTCATGTTATCTTTGTCTTTTGCAGTGTGCTGAATCGGACACCTATGCACCTCATCCATGAAATCATATTAGTGGACGACTACAGCGATAACCGTAAGTTTAAAAGCTTGCTCGGTTTTATAAAACTCTGTTTTCCAGCACCGTAATAATTCTGTGGAGATCGTCTGCAGAATGTATTGATTTTTGTAGGAACTATGTAATACTTCTTTTGCCCTGTGGAGGCACTGCAGGGAAATTGAACACACATCGGCTTCTTCACAGATCGCAGTTGATTATTTTTTTTTTTTTATTTAAATAGATTTTTATTAACAATATAAAGAAGAACATCAGAATGCCATTTACATTGCATTATATCACATACACATTTTCACATTTTCTTATTTTAATAAACCCCAACAGTACCCCAACTACCCCCCTCCCCCCTTCGCAGTTGATTATTGATCGCAGCCGAAAATCCCTCTGATCAGATATTTTGTGGGGACCTTTTATGACTGTCTTTACATTCCCGCAAATGGCGATCCGAGTCTGGAATGTGGTTACTGTACGGGCCGCGAGTCTACTGCCCAAAACTCATCAGCCTGGTGTATGTCCATGCGGTGGTCGGTACTCTGCTTTACAGACATGTGAAATTACTAGAAAATGTATGATGTCATGGGGACATGTTTGTGAGCGTGAATCTCTGATTCGTTGGAAGTATGCTCCATTTTTGTCGTTGGGGCTCTATCCTCTTTGCGTAGTGCGGCCACTCTTCACTTTGGTGAACCCCAAGTTGGTGGCTGTATACTTATATAAAAGAAAAAGATTAATGGCCACTTGTTCTTTTTTTTAAAATATCTTGTAGGAGTCATGTAAGTAGAGCCAGGTCACATCAAATCAGTCTTGATTGACATCCTTGAGCACTGCATACAGCATCACATGGTGTGATCTTACAGGCAGAATGCTCCTTGTGCAGATTGTACGGCTCACGCAGGTTCAAGTTTGCCCAGGATCACTGTGCAGCTGACTCAGGTACAAGTGCACCCAGGATCCCTGAATTCATGACCCTGCATGCACCCACCCAGGATCAATGTACAGATGACCCCAGTACAAGTGCACCCAGGATCCCTGAATTCATGACCCCGGTACAGATGCACCCACCCAGGATCAATGTGCAGATGACACCGGTACAAGTGCACCCAGGATCCCTGAATTCATGACCCTGGTACAGATGCACCCACCCAGGATCAATGTGCAGATGACACCGGTACAAGTGCACCCAGGATCCCTGTGCATGTGCCAACCACTGCAGCCAGTCAGAATAAGGCTAGTTTCACATTTGCGTTCGAATCCGCAGCGTTTAATCTGCATCCGCAAGTGCAGGAAAAAACGCATAGAAACACGTAGAAGCGCGGCGTTTTCTAGATGCATGCGGGAACGCATGCAGTTAATAAAACGCCGCTTTTTCACGCTTTTCCATGCGTTTGTGTTTTTTGTGCACATGGCAGAAAATTTTACAGGAGAAAAATCTAGATAATCAGACACCGCCAATGGGACTACAGAGGACGTGTATTATGGGATATCTATATATAGACTCTAGGACTGCTGAAATCTTAACAGTGTGCTACTGTATCCTGTGTCATGATGGATCTTTGCATGGAGAGCCTTTATTTCAACCTGGATTTAAGCATCAAGCTGTTTCTTGCCTGTGTGTTCGCTTGGGAGCAAGACAGAAATCGTGAAAGATGGAGAAGGAGACGGCGTACGTGTTTTTGGAGACACCCCATTATCGAACTACGTGAGAGCCGTGGAGCCTATCACACGCTGTATGGCGAGCTTAATGCCAACCCGGAGAAATTCCACGAATATACAAGGATGTCGCAAGACTCGTTCCGGGATTTGCTTGCTCGTGTCCAAGGAGCCATACGGAGACAGGACACCCAGTTCCGTAGAGCGATTCCACCAGAGGAACATCTGCTGGTTACATTAAGGTACGTAACAAATCTAAACCAATGGCAGTGCTAATTTTGGGTGTTCTGACATGTTTGTTTTTTTTAATTTTCCTTTATGTCTTTAGCATAAAAACACCATAAATAGAATAGATCGTAATTTTTTTTTAAATTTATTTTCTTCCAGATTTCTGGCAACCGGAGAGAGTTTATCATCCCTCCACTTCCAATACCGGCTTGGAATATCCACCCTGTCCGGAATAGTTGCGGACACCTGCCGAGCTTTGTGGAATGTACTCCGGGATTAGTTTATACCCCTACCCACCGCGGACATGTGGCTTGAAATAGCGGAAAAATTCTGGAGTGTGTGTGATTTCCCCAACTGTTTGGGAGCGGTGGATGGAAAGCACATCCGCATTATCAAACCTGCCAGAACAGGATCGGAGTACTTCAACTATAAAAAATATTTTTCAGTTGTGCTCATGGCAATAGCCGATGCGGACTGTCGCTTCATCGCCGTGGGCATTGGAGCTTTTGGCCGTGGCAACGATTCCCAGACTTTCAAGAACTCGGATATAAGCCGCCGTGTGTATGGCAAAAATTTAAATTTTCCACGGCCACAACCTCTCCCCAACACTCAAGGCCCACCGATGCCATTCGTTATGGTTGGGGATGAGGCCTTTCAGATGTGTGAAAACCTACTGAAGCCATATTCCAGTCAGGACTTGAACCACACTAGAAGGATCTTTAACTACAGACTGACCAGGGCCCGAAGAACTGTAGAGTGCACCTTTGGAATTCTAGTCTCTAAATGGCGCATTCTTGCAACAGCCATTAATCTAAAAATGGAGACAGTCGACGAGGTGGTGAAAGGCTGTGTGGTTCTGAACAATTACATTATGGCTAAGGAACGACCCAACATTGAACTGGATGAACCAGTTGCACACCCACTGCCCGATTACCAGCATCAGCCGCTGCGGTCAACAGCTGAAGTTGGCCACATGCGGGACCAATTTGCTGCCTTTTTTTAATCAGATATTGGACGTGTGTCATGGCAGGACAATGTTGTGTAAATGTCCTGTTGGGATTTGGTCTGTACCAGTTATTTTTTTAAATGTTACTAATATTTGTTGTTAATAAACTTTATTTTTTGGTATCTTGACTGTGTCTCCTATGTATTTCCTCTACAAACCAAGGCTGCCCTCACACTAGCAGTATTTGGTTAGTATTTTATATCAGTATTTGTAGGCCAAAACCAGGAGTGGGTGATGAAGGCTGAGGTGCTAGATATGTAAATATTACAATTTTCCTATAATTGTTCCACTCCTGGTTTTGGCTTACAAATACTGATGTAAAATACTGACCACATACTGCTAGTGTGACGGCAGCCATGTTGTTTTAGTGGTAAGGTTGTTGACGTCATTGCGTCCGGATTCTGTTCAGCAGTATCCATTGGACGCAGACTGAAGAGACAATGACTGTCATACAAAACAGATCTATACTCATCAAGTCAGGTGTCAGAAATAATGAATTCATGATGCACATATCACAGCCTCATGAATTAACTATTTCTGACACATGTGCAGGTGAGCATAGATATGCCGTGTATGACCGCCATCGTCCATTCACTTTGTGTGAAATAGATTAAAGGGACTCTGTCACCTGAATTTGGAGGGAACAATTTTCAGCCATAGAGGCGGGGTTTTCGGGTGTTTGATTCACCCTTTCCTTACCCGCTGGCTGCAATATTGGATTGAAGTTCATTCTCTGTCCTCCGTAGTACATGCCTGCACATGTACATTTCGGACCCGAGTTGGGGCGTTGTCCCAGCCATCCCACATCGCTTGGGCCACCTCATTCCATAGGCGCTGGATCGTCATGTTGTCCGAGTGCTGGGGAACCCAGGTGTCCCACAACGCGACTCGCTCATGGACCAGGGAGATGAGGATATCGTTGTCAATGAGGTCCTCATCCCGTTCTGGAACCTAAAAAATAAATGAAGATATTAATGTTGGATACATTAACATAAGGAAAAGAAAGAAAACAGAGGCTGAGAAATGGCATGAATAAGGAAAGTCAAGATAAAAAAGGGGCCAGAAGAAAAATGTAAAGAAAGAGGAAAGTAAAGAAAGGAAGATTCAAGAATACTAAAGTGAGGATACAGTAAACAGTCAGCCAGGTATACCTACACGCTGCCGCCTTGCCACCCGACTGTGACCCCGCTGCTCCTGCTCACCCTCTGCCGCAATGGAAGAAGTGCTCTAAAAAAAGAAAAAAAAAATTGTCACATCATGCGTAGATGTGACAGTGAATACTTACCAATCTGAGGAGGTGAGTACTCACTTCGCTGACATGTTCGGCTTCAGAAGGCCCAGGACGTTGCTCCTCATCACAAGAAGATGACATTCTGGTGCATGCAGAAAGAAAGAAATGGCAGAAATTAGGACATGTAGAGACAGAAAATAGAAAATAAAGGCATTGGCTAGGATATACTCACATTATCCACAGGCTTGTTTGCTCCAAGGTGCTTCTGTCTGTCTGCTGCGTAGTGACCTGCAACTGTCCACTCCCTCCCTTTATCACCTTGTATGTGGGGGGTGGCTTATTTGTGTCTAGACATGTTTTTCTCTGGTGCAACGCATGCGTTCACAAGCGCAAGCAGATGCATGTGCTTGCGGCCGCATGCGTTGACATAGACAGCAATTGCCGCATTCCATCCGCTAACAACCGCATATGTTTCTAGGCGGCAAATTGACGCCTCTTTAATTACTACATGTAGCGTTTACCGCGCCAAACTGCAGACAACGAAACGACGCATTGGCCGTCAAACGCGGCAAAACGCAACCTAACGCAGACACCTGCGTCCCTAATGTTAAAGATAGGAATACAAAACGCATGCGGATAATTGCGGAAGAAACTCTGCGGACACAACCGCAAATGTGTAAGACGTTAAATTATGTGTTCCGTGCTCAAAGCCTTCAGTCCAGCTAGATTGAGCCACCGTGACTCTTCTGCTGAGAGGCTCCTCCTCCATGACTTCTGCAAGATAATTTGCATACAGTGCTTACGGCATTTTAACTGATACTTGAAGTCAAAGGTGGTGGCTCAGAGACTAACAGGCTCGCGTGATTAGATATTCATAATGCAGACTGCTGATAGGACCCTGATCCCTCACTGATCCGCCCCCTAGTTTACATAATGAATACCTGTACATACTGCAAAAAAAAACTAAAAACCCTTCTGCAGGCAGGTGGCGGCCGTGGCATCTGCGCTGCAGCGTAATCGCATGTATAATGGGCAGTTAATAACTGCTTGAAGTTGAGTATTAAAAAAAAAATCAATTGTAAAATGGCGCCTGCGCAGTAGCAGCTATCGGTGTATATAGAAGCGATTGCCCTTAGTTGTTAATGTACAGGCACCGGCGCCATCTTGCTACTGAAGAAAAAAAACATTCCACCTCCAAGATGGCGTCTGCGCAGTAGCAGCTATCAGTGTATATAGAAGCGATTGCCGTTAGTTGCTATTGTACAGGCGCCGGCGGCGTCACCTTGCTAATGAAGAAAACAAAAATTCCACCTCCAAGATGGCGTCTGCGCAGTAGCAGCTAACGGCAGTCGCCTCTATATAAGCCGATAGCTGCTGCTGCGCAGGTGCGGCGAGCGCCATTTTAAAGCCAAAAAAACGGACTTGGATCCTTGGTGGTCACTGCCCAGAATTTGCCAGGATTGTAAGTCCCGCCAAATATTAGTGTCTGTGCACGAGACCTTCATAGGACCCTGGAGCCATCAGGAAGATGCAGGTAATGAAATCTCCTAATAAAGCTCCAGCCAAGAGCGTTAATATACAGGAATGAAGGCAGAGCGGTAAGTGATTGCCCCGGAGGGACACGGTGTGAGTAATGTCCCCCGGAGGATCCTCCCTGCACAAATAGATGACTTTAATAAGTTTTAATGGATTCTTTAACTCCCTTTAATTCTGTATTCAAAAGTCATGAAAGTAAATGAACTTTTATGGCATCAGCCGACGCATCGGATACGGATGGATTGGTTTTTACTTCTTGTTCTTGTGATCGAGCCGAAGCTGCTGAAATATCAGAAACAAGAAGTAAAAATGAAAGAGAACTTGAAATATTATGGAGTCCGATCATAGGGACCACCGCTATTCACAAGAAGGGGGCCGGTGTATTAATTGACACATTCCCTGCCTTGCACCATGTCTCATTCTGGGTAGTGATCATAGGACTGAGGCCAACTGCAGTACCACACTTCACCTGTAGGGGGCAACGTTCAGAAAGAGCCACAAATGGGGAGTGATCATAGGACTGAGGCCAACTGCAGTACCACACTTCACCTGTAGAGGGCAACGTTCAGAAATAGTCACAAATGGGGAGTGATCATAGGACTGAGGCCAACTGCAGTACCACACTTCACCTGTAGAGGGCAACGTTCAGAAAGAGTCACAAATGGGGAGTGATCATAGGACTGAGGCCAACTGCAGTACCACACTTCACCTGTAGAGGGCAACGTTCAGAAATAGTCACAAATGGGGAGTGATCATAGGACTGAGGCCAACTGCAGTACCACACTTCACCTGTAGAGGGCAACGTTCAGAAAGAGCCACAAATGGGTAGTGATCATAGGACTGAGGCCAACTGCAGTACCACACTTCACCTGTAGAGGGCAACGTTCAGAAAGAGTCACAAATGGGGAGTGATCATAGGACTGAGGCCAACTGCAGTACCACACTTCACCTGTAGAGGGCAACGTTCAGAAAGAGCCACAAATGGGGAGTGATCATAGGACTGAGGCCAACTGCAGTACCACACTTCACCTGTAGAGGGCAACGTTCAGAAAGAGTCACAAATGGGGAGTGATCATAGGACTGAGGCCAACTGCAGTACCACACTTCACCTGTAGAGGGCAACGTTCAGAAAGAGCCACAAATGGGGAGTGATCATAGGACTGAGGCCAACTGCAGTACCACACTTCACCTGTAGAGGGCAACATTCAGAAATAGTCACAAATGGGGAGTGATCATAGGACTGAGGCCAACTGCAGTACCACACTTCACCTGTAGGGGGCAACGTTCAGAAATAGTCACAAATGGGGAGTGATCATAGGACTGAGGCCAACTGCAGTACCACACTTCACCTGTAGGGGGCAACGTTCAGAAATAGTCACAAATGGGGAGTGATCATAGGACTGAGGCCAACTGCAGTACCACACTTCACCTGTAGGGGGCAACGTTCAGAAAGAGCCACAAATGGGTAGTGATCATAGGACTGAGGCCAACTGCAGTACCACACTTCACCTGTAGAGGGCAACGTTCAGAAATAGTCACAAATGGGGAGTGATCATAGGACTGAGGCCAACTGCAGTACCACACTTCACCTGTAGAGGGCAACGTTCAGAAATAGTCACAAATGGGGAGTGATCATAGGACTGAGGCCAACTGCAGTACCACACTTCACCTGTAGAGGGCAACGTTCAGAAAGAGTCACAAATGGGGAGTGATCATAGGACTGAGGCCAACTGCAGTACCACACTTCACCTGTAGGGGGCAACGTTCAGAAATAGTCACAAATGGGGAGTGATCATAGGACTGAGGCCAACTGCAGTACCACACTTCACCTGTAGAGGGCAACGTTCAGAAATAGTCACAAATGGGGAGTGATCATAGGACTGAGGCCAACTGCAGTACCACACTTCACCTGTAGAGGGCAACGTTCAGAAAGAGTCACAAATGGGGAGTGATCATAGGACTGAGGCCAACTGCAGTACCACACTTCACCTGTAGAGGGCAACGTTCAGAAAGAGCCACAAATGGGGAGTGATCATAGGACTGAGGCCAACTGCAGTACCACACTTCACCTGTAGAGGGCAACGTTCAGAAATAGTCACAAATGGGGAGTGATCATAGGACTGAGGCCAACTGCAGTACCACACTTCACCTGTAGAGGGCAACGTTCAGAAATAGTCACAAATGGGGAGTGATCATAGGACTGAGGCCAACTGCAGTACCACACTTCACCTGTAGAGGGCAACGTTCAGAAATAGTCACAAATGGGGAGTGATCATAGGACTGAGGCCAACTGCAGTACCACACTTCACCTGTAGAGGGCAACGTTCAGAAAGAGTCACAAATGGGGAGTGATCATAGGACTGAGGCCAACTGCAGTACCACACTTCACCTGTAGAGGGCAACGTTCAGAAAGAGTCACAAATGGGGAGTGATCATAGGACTGAGGCCAACTGCAGTACCACACTTCACCTGTAGAGGGCAACATTCAGAAAGAGCCACAAATGGGGAGTGATCATAGGACTGAGGCTAACTGCAGTACCACACTTCACCTGTAGAGGGCAACGTTCAGAAAGAGTCACAAATGGGGAGTGATCATAGGACTGAGGCCAACTGCAGTACCACACTTCACCTGTAGAGGGCAACGTTCAGAAAGAGCCACAAATGGGGAGTGATCATAGGACTGAGGCCAACTGCAGTACCACACTTCACCTGTAGAGGGCAACGTTCAGAAAGAGCCACAAATGGGGAGTGATCATAGGACTGAGGCCAACTGCAGTACCACACTTCACCTGTAGGGGGCAACGTTCAGAAATAGTCACAAATGGGTAGTGATCATAGGACTGAGGCCAACTGCAGTACCACACTTCACCTGTAGAGGGCAACGTTCAGAAAGAGCCACAAATGGGGAGTGATCATAGGACTGAGGCCAACTGCAGTACCACACTTCACCTGTAGAGGGCAACGTTCAGAAAGAGTCACAAATGGGGAGTGATCATAGGACTGAGGCCAACTGCAGTACCACACTTCACCTGTAGAGGGCAACGTTCAGAAAGAGCCACAAATGGGGAGTGATCATAGGACTGAGGCCAACTGCAGTACCACACTTCACCTGTAGAGGGCAACGTTCAGAAAGAGCCACAAATGGGGAGTGATCATAGGACTGAGGCCAACTGCAGTACCACACTTCACCTGTAGAGGGCAACGTTCAGAAAGAGTCACAAATGGGGAGTGATCATAGGACTGAGGCCAACTGCAGTACCACACTTCACCTGTAGGGGGCAACGTTCAGAAAGAGCCACAAATGGGGAGTGATCATAGGACTGAGGCCAACTGCAGTACCACACTTCACCTGTAGAGGGCAACGTTCAGAAAGAGTCACAAATGGGGAGTGATCATAGGACTGAGGCCAACTGCAGTACCACACTTCACCTGTAGAGGGCAACGTTCAGAAAGAGCCACAAATGGGGAGTGATCATAGGACTGAGGCCAACTGCAGTACCACACTTCACCTGTAGGGGGCAACGTTCAGAAATAGTCACAAATGGGTAGTGATCATAGGACTGAGGCCAACTGCAGTACCACACTTCACCTGTAGAGGGCAACGTTCAGAAAGAGTCACAAATGGGGAGTGATCATAGGACTGAGGCCAACTGCAGTACCACACTTCACCTGTAGAGGGCAACGTTCAGAAAGAGCCACAAATGGGGAGTGATCATAGGACTGAGGCCAACTGCAGTACCACACTTCACCTGTAGAGGGCAACGTTCAGAAAGAGTCACAAGCCCTTCCTGTTAGTAATTGGTGGGGGTCTCCCACTTCCAAGCAGTGACGGCCCCTCCTAGTTATGTCTCGCTTTGGACTACTGATGTCACCACCGGATTAGGGTCTTGCAAATTGATTTGCTCAATCTTAGTAATTACACTGCAAAACTCAGGATATATGGGATGAGATTCATCACTTGCAGGGTTTTGTATTTTTTGCTACCGCTATTTTGCACCAAATTCTTTAAAATTTCGCACAATGTTCATGAATTTTGGACAACTTAAAAAATGCTCTTTATTTTTGTTTTTCACTTTTTTCATCTTGTTTTTCGCGCTCTTGTCCATTGAATTCATATGATCCCTTTTATTTTTCACTTTCCCATTTTGAAGACTTTTATATACCATTTGCTTAACACATTTTCTTTTACCTGATCACAAGGGTGTAAAAGGGGGAGAGGGGTCCCACAGAAAAAAAACACCATGGAATGGGGTCTAATCTGCCTCCCGTACTGTACATGAGACCCCCCGCAACGTTCCAGATACATTTCATGTCCGGGCCGCCCCTGCAGCTTCCAGTGTAGGGTGCCCGGTGGGACGCTGTGTGGGTAGTGTGATTTATGGGAGACCTAAAGGATAATCAATCATATAGGGAAACGTCCATGAATCTGAATGTGAGTAATGATCTGTAGTGCTCAGTCCACCCCCAGGAAATGTCTGCACTTATACTATCAGATATATTCAGAGTGGAAGTGACAGGCTCTGCTGAAACAGATGAAACATCCAGCCTTCATCAACATTTTCTTTTCTAATTATTTACTGATTATATCGTTATTAGCACTTGGAACTCCATATTACTGATACAGAGCTCCAAGTCCCCTGCATAGTCAAAGAATGAAATTATAATAAAAATCCGCTACTTGCTGCCATCACTAGAGAGAGCAACCTACTTACAGATATATACAGCCACCACTAGAGGGAGCTCACTACATACAGATTTATACAGCGACCACTAGAGGGAGCTCACTACATACAGATTTATACAGCGACCACTAGAGGGAGCTCACTACATACAGATTTATACAGTCACCACTAGGGGGAGCTCACTACATACAGATTTATACAGCCACTTCTAGGGGGAGCTCACTATATACAGATTTATACAGCGACCACTAGAGGGAGCTCACTACATACAGATTTATACAGTCACCACTAGAGGGAGCTCACTACATACAGATTTATACAATCACCACTAGGGGGAGCTCACTACATACAGATTTATACAGCCACCACTAGGGGGAGCTCACTGCATACAGATTTATACAGCCACCACTAGAGGGAGCTCACTACATACAGATTTATACAGCCACCACTAGAGGGAGCTCTGTTGTGAGTTCTGTTTTTGGGCTCCCTCTGGTGGTTACTGATGGTACTGGGTGACTTGTGTTCTCTGCTGTCTCTGGTGTCCACCTGTTCCATCATGTTATGGGAGTTTCCTATTTAACCTGGCTTTTTTGTCATTTCCTCGCCGGCTATCAATGTAATCAGCGTGTCTTTTTACCTCTGCTACCTGCGTCTGTTATCTTCAGGACAAGCTAAGTTTTGATTTTCCTGTTCCACGTTTTGCTTAATTTTTGTCTTAGTCCAGCTTGCAGATATGTGATTCTTGCTGCTGGTTGCTCTAGTGGGCTGAAATTACTCCTCATGTTCCATGAGTTGGCACATGAGTTCAAGTAATTTCAGGATGGTTTTTTGAAGGGTTTTTCGCTGACCGCGCAGTTCACTTTTGTATCCTCTGCTATCTAGCTTTAGCGGGCCTCATTTTTGCTGATTCTATTTTCATAACTACGTATGTGCTTTCCTCTCATTTCACCGTTATTACATGTGGGGGGCTGCTATTTCTGTGGGGTATTTCTCTGGAGGCAAGTGAGGTCTGTGTTTTTTCTAATAGGGGAAGTTAATCCTTCGGCTGGCGCGAGACGTCTAGGAATCATCGTAGGCACGTTCCCCGGCTACTGCTAGTTGTGTGTTTAGGTTCAGGATCGCGGTCAGCTCAGGTTCCATCACCCTAGAGCTTGTTTTGTTTTTGTGCTTGTCCTTTTGTGATCCCCTGCCATTGGGATCATGACAGTATAGCCGGCCATAAAAAAAAAAAAAAAAATTGGTCATCGTTTTGGCTGAAGTAGGAGGAAAAGTAGTCTGAGGAAGATTTTTTTTTTTTTTCCCCTCCTCAGTGTTTGCTGCCTAGCCTTAATTGCAGCTTGGCTGCTTCTTTCCTCCTCTTAATCCTTGAATGGCTCTGACCTCAGCTGTTTATCATGGACGTCCAGAGTTTGGCTTCCAGCCTGAATAATCTTGCTGCTAAGGTTCAAAATATACAAGATTTTGTTGTACATGCTCCTATGTCTGAACCTAGAATTCCTATTCCAGAGTTCTTTGCTGGAGATAGATCTAGTTTTCTGAATTTTAGGAACAATTGCAAGTTGTTTCTTTCCTTGAAATCTCGCTCCTCTGGAGACCCTGCTCAGCAGGTCAAGATTGTTATATCTTTCCTGCGGGGTGACCCTCAGAATTGGGCATTTGCATTGGCACCAGGAGATCCTGCGTTGCTCAATGTGGATGCGTTTTTTTCTGGCATTGGGTTTGCTCTATGAGGAACCTAACCTAGAGATTCAGGC
This sequence comes from Ranitomeya imitator, assembly GCF_032444005.1. Taxonomy (NCBI): domain Eukaryota; kingdom Metazoa; phylum Chordata; class Amphibia; order Anura; family Dendrobatidae; genus Ranitomeya; species Ranitomeya imitator. The sequence continues at coordinate 20,968,089 of NC_091286.1, read as the reverse complement.
TGAAAAAGCTTTATTGGCTCTCTCTCAGGGGCAAGATGAAGCAGAAATATATTGTCAGAAATTTCGGAAATGGTCGGTGCTTACTCAGTGGAATGAGTGCGCTCTGGCTGCAAAATTCAGAGATGGCCTTTCTGAGGCCATTAAAGATGTTATGGTGGGGTTCCCGGCGCCTACAGGTCTGAATGAGTCTATGACTATGGCTATTCAGATTGATCGGCGTTTACGGGAGCGCAAACCTGTGCACCATTTGGCGGTGTCTTCTGAACAGGCACCTGAGATAATGCAATGTGATAGAATTCAGTCCAGAAGTGAACAGCAAAATTATAGGCGGAAAAATGGATTGTGCTTTTATTGTGGTGATTCAGCTCATGTTATATCAGCATGCTCTAAACGCACAAAAAAGGTTGATAAGTCTGTTGCCATTGGTACTTTACAGTCTAAGTTCATTCTGTCTGTGACTCTGATTTGTTCATTATCATCCATTTCCGTCGATGCCTATGTGGATTCAGGCGCTGCCCTGAGTCTTATGGATTGGTCATTTGCCAATCGCTGTGGGTTTAGTCTGGAGCCTCTGGAAGTTCCTATTCCTTTGAAAGGAATTGACTCTACACCTTTGGCTATGAATAAACCTCAGTACTGGACACAAGTGACCATGCGTATGACTCCCGTTCATCAGGAGGTGATTCGCTTCCTGGTACTGTATAATTTACATGATGTCTTAGTGCTTGGTCTGCCATGGTTACAAACTCATAACCCAGTCCTGGACTGGAAAACAATGTCTGTGTTAAGCTGGGGATGTCAGGGGGTTCATGATGATGCATCTCCGATTTCTATCGCTTCATCTACTCCTTCTGAGGTTCCGGTATTTTTGTCTGATTATCGGGAGGTTTTTGAGGAGCCTAAGCTCAGTTCGCTTCCTCCTCACAGGGATTGCGATTGTGCTATAGATTTGATTCCTGGCAGTAAATTTCCTAAAGGTCATTTGTTCAATCTGTCAGTGCCAGAGCATACTGCTATGCGGGATTATGTTAAGGAGTCCTTGGAAAAGGGACATATCCGTCCATCTTCATCTCCTTTGGGAGCAGGTTTTTTTTTTTGTGGCCAAAAAAGATGGTTCCTTGAGGCCTTGCATAGATTATCGTCTTTTGAATAAGATTACAGTCAAATATCAGTATCCTTTGCCATTGTTGACTGATTTGTTCGCTCGCATTAAGGGGGCTAAATGGTTTACTAAGATTGATCTTCGGGGTGCGTATAATCTTGTGCGGATAAGGCAGGGTGATGAGTGGAAAACCGCATTTAATACGCCTGAGGGCCATTTCGAGTATTTGGTGATGCCTTTTGGACTTTCTAATGCTCCTTCTGTCTTCCAGTCTTTTATGCACGATATTTTCCGTGAATATCTGGATAAATTTATTATCGTGTATTTGGATGATGTTTTGGTTTTTTCTGATGACTGGGAGTCTCATGTTCAGCAGGTCAGGAAGGTGTTTCAGGTCCTGCGGGCCAATTCTTTGTTTGTAAAGGGTTCCAAATGTCTCTTTGGAGTCCAGAAGATTTCTTTTTTGGGGTATATTTTTTCCCCTTCTACTATTGAGATGGATCCCGTCAAGGTTCAGGCTATTTGTGACTGGACGCAGCCTACATCTCTTAAGAGTCTACAGAAGTTCTTGGGCTTTGCTAATTTTTATCGTCGCTTCATAACTAATTTTTCTAGTGTTGTTAAGCCTTTGACGGATTTGACTAAGAAGGGTGCTGATGTTACTGATTGGTCTGCTGCGGCTGTGGAGGCCTTTCAGGAACTTAAGTGCCGGTTTTCTTCTGCTCCTGTGTTGCGTCAGCCAGATACGTCGCTTCCTTTTCAGGTTGAGGTTGATGCTTCCGAGATCGGAGCGGGGGCGGTTTTGTCACAGAGAAGCTCCGATGGCTCAGTGATGAAGCCATGTGCGTTCTTTTCTAGAAAATTTTCGCCCGCTGAACGGAATTATGATGTTGGTAATCGGGAGCTTTTGGCCATGAAGTGGGCATTTGAGGAGTGGCGTCATTGGCTTGAGGGTGCTAGACATCGTGTGGTGGTCTTGACTGATCACAAAAATCTGATGTACCTTGAGTCTGCCAAGCGTCTGAATCCTAGACAGGCTCGTTGGTCACTGTTTTTCTCCCGTTTCAATTTTGTGGTTTCATACCTGCCAGGTTCAAAGAATGTGAAGGCGGATGCTCTTTCTAGGAGTTTTGTGCCTGACTCCCCTGGAAATTCTGAGCCCACTGGTATCCTTAGGGATGGGGTGATTTTGTCGGCTGTCTCCCCAGACTTGCGACGTGCTTTGCAGGAGTTTCAGGCGGATAAACCTGATCGTTGTCCGCCGGAAAGACTGTTTGTTCCGGATAATTGGACCAGTAGAGTCATCTCCGAGGTCCATTCTTCTGTGTTGGCAGGTCATCCTGGAATATTTGGTACTAGAGACTTGGTGGCCAGGTCTTTTTGGTGGCCTTCCTTGTCGAGGGATGTGCGTTCTTTTGTGCAGTCTTGTGGAGTTTGCGCTCGGGCTAAGCCTTGCTGTTCTCGGGCCAGTGGATTGTTGTCACCTTTGCCTATCCCGAAGAGGCCTTGGACGCACATTTCCATGGACTTTGTTTCGGATCTCCCTGTCTCTCAAAAAAATGTCCGTCATATGGGTTGTGTGTGACCGCTTTTCTAAGATGGTTCATCTGGTACCCTTGCCTAAGTTACCTTCCTCCTCTGAGTTGGTCCCTCTGTTTCTTCAAAACGTGGTCCGTTTGCATGGCATTCCGGAGAACATCGTTTCTGACAGGGGATCCCAGTTTGTGTCTAGATTTTGGCGGACGTTCTGTGCTAAGATGGGCATTGATTTGTCCTTTTCGTCTGCATTCCATCCCCAGACGAATGGCCAGACTGAACGAACTAATCAGACTTTAGAAACTTATTTAAGGTGTTTTGTTTCTGCTGATCAAGATGACTGGGTTTCCTTTTTGCCGCTTGCCGAGTTTGCCCTTAATAATCCGGCTAGTTCTGCTACCTTGGTTTCTCCTTTCTTTTGTAATTCAAGGTTTCATCCTCGTTTTTCCTCTGGTCAGGTGGAGCCTTCTGATTGTCCTGGAGTGGACATGGTGGTGGATAGGTTGCATCAGATTTGGAGTCATGTGGTGGACAATTTGAAGTTGTCCCAGGAGAAGGCTCAGCAGTTTGCTAATCGCCGTCGCCGCGTGGGTCCTCGACTTCTTGTTGGGGACTTGGTGTGGTTGTCTTCTCGTTTTGTTCCTATGAAGGTCTCTTCTCCTAAGTTCAAGCCTCGGTTCATCGGTCCCTATAGGATCTTGGAAATTCTTAACCCTGTGTCGTTTCGTTTGGATCTCCCGGCATCGTTTGCTGTTCATAATGTGTTCCATCGGTCGTTGTTGCGGAAGTATGAGGTACCTGTTGTTCCTTCGCTTGAGCCTCCTGCTCCGGTGCTGGTGGAGGGTGAATTGGAGTATGTTGTGGAGAAGATCTTGGATTCTCGTGTTTCCAGACAGAAACTCCAGTATTTGGTCAAGTGGAAGGGTTATGGTCAGGAGGATAATTCTTGGGTGATTGCCTTTGATGTTCATGCTGCCGATTTGGTCCGTGCTTTTCATAGGGCTCATCCTGATCGCCCTGGTGGTTCTCGTGAGGGTTCGGTGACCCCTCCTCAAGGGGGGGGGTACTGTTGTGAGTTCTGTTTTTGGGCTCCCTCTGGTGGTTACTGATGGTACTGGGTGACTTGTGTTCTCTGCTGTCTCTGGTGTCCACCTGTTCCATCAGGTTATGGGAGTTTCCTATTTAACCTGGCTTTTTTGTCATTTCCTCGCCGGCTATCAATGTAATCAGCGTGTCTTTTTACCTCTGCTACCTGCGTCTGTTATCTTCAGGACAAGCTAAGTTTTGATTTTCGTGTTCCACGTTTTGCTTAATTTTTGTTTTAGTCCAGCTTGCAGATATGTGATTCCTTGCTGCTGGTTGCTCTAGTGGGCTGAAATTACTCCTCATGTTCCATGAGTTGGCACATGAGTTCAAGTAATTTCAGGATGGTTTTTTGAAGGGTTTTTCGCTGACCGCGCAGTTCACTTTTGTATCCTCTGCTATCTAGCTTTAGCGGGCCTCATTTTTGCTGATTCTATTTTCATAACTAAGTATGTGCTTTCCTCTCATTTCACCGTTATTACATGTGGGGGGCTGCTATTTCTGTGGGGTATTTCTCTGGAGGCAAGTGAGGTCTGTGTTTCTTCTAATAGGGGAAGTTAATCCTTCGGCTGGCGCGAGACGTCTAGGAATCATCGTAGGCACGTTCCCCGGCTACTGCTAGTTGTGTGTTTAGGTTCAGGATCGCGGTCAGCTCAGGTTCCATCACCCTAGAGCTTGTTTTGTTTTTGTGCTTGTCCTTTTGTGATCCCCTGCCATTGGGATCATGACAGAGCTCACTACATACAGATTTATACAGCCACCATTAGATGGAGCTCTCTACATACAGATTTATACAGTCACCACTAGAGGGAGCTCACTACATACAGATTTATACAGTCACCACTAGGGGGAGCTCACTACATACAGATTTATACAGCCACTTCTAAGGGGAGCTCACTATATACAGATTTATACAGCGACCACTAGAGGGAGCTCACTACATACAGATTTATACAGTCACCACTAGAGGGAGCAACCTACTTACAGATTTATACAGACACCACTAGAGGGAGCCCACTGCATACAGATTTATACAGTCACTACTAGATGTAGCTTACAACATACAGACTTATACAGCCACTTCTAGGGGGAGCTCACAACATACAGATTTATACAGCCACCACTAGAGGGAGCTCACTACATACAGATTTATACAGCCACCACTAGGGGGAGCTCACTACATACAGATTTATACAGCCACCACTAGAGGGAGCTCACTACATACAGATGTATACAGCCACCACTAGGGGGAGCTAACTACATACAGATTTATACAGCCAACACTAGGAGGAGCTCACTGCATACAGATTTATACAGTCACCACTAGGGGAGCTCGCTACATACAGATTTATACAGTCACCACTAGGGGGAGCTCACTACATACAGATTTATACAGTCACCACTAGGGGGAGCTCACTACATAAAGGTTAATACAGCAGTGAGCGCCCTCTGGTGGCTGTATAATCTAATTGAGCTGAGTTTTGGTGTTTTCTTATGGTGCCTTTGTGTACGGTCTTTACAGTGACTCTGGCATTTGTAAGATTACAACTCCCAGTATGCCGAGTCACTGATGCAGTGTGTGAGATGAATGAATATAAGAACATGTTCTTTATATAGATCCTGACCTCTCACATGAGGTTTTCATTCTTCCCTCAGCTCTGACCTAAATCTTTCTTCTCTACCTTGTACTTTTTATAACCCAGAGCTTTTCTAGTAACACAATGTTTTTTTTTTCTTTGACAGCTGATGACTGCCGGCTCCTCTGCAAGATACCGAAAGTGAAGTGCTTGCGCAACGACCAGAGGGAAGGTACGCGCCTATCAGGGGACTCATCTACAGACATGGCCTTAACATTAATGGACAGGAGCTCAGAGCTTATAGACCTTTGTACTGGGAGCAGCCAAGCTTGATTGTTATAAGAACTGACCTGAAGTTGCCTTTTTCCTGAGAAAGTTGGGTTTTGGTTCGGAGGGGGCGAAAATGCTGAGTGGCCCCTAACCAGGTAACCTTCCACATGACGTCTGGCATTGTCCTGCATTAGGAGGAGCTCAGGGCCAACCGCACCAGCATATGGTCTCACAGGTGGTATGAGGATCTCATCTCGGTACCTAATGGCAGTCAGGCTACCTCTGGCAAGCACATGGAGACCTGTGCGGCCCTCCAAAGAAATGCCACCCCACACCATTACTGACCCACTGCCAAACCGGTCATGCTGGAGGATGTTGCAGGCAGCAGATCGCTCTCCACAGTGTCTCCAGACTCTGTCACGTCTGTCACATGTGCTCAGTGTGAACCTGCTTTCATCTGTGAAGAGCACAGGGCGCCAGTGGTGAATTTGCCAATCCTGGTGTTCTGTGGCAAATGTTAAGCCTCCTGCATGGTGTTGGGCTGTGAGCACAACCCCCATCTGTGGACGTTGGGCACTCAGACCATCTTCATGGAGTCGGTTTCTAACCGTTTGTGCAGACACATGCACAATGTGGGCTGCTGGAGGTCATTTTGCAGGGCTGTGGCAGATCTCCTCCTGTTCCTCCTTGCACAAAGGTGGAGGTAGCAGCCCTGCTGCTGGGTTCTTGCCCTCCTACGGCCCCCTCCACGTCTCCTGGTATACTGGCCTGTCTCCTGGTAGCGCCTCCAGCCTCTGGAGACTACGCTGACAGACACAGCAAACCTTCTTGCCACAGCTCGCATTGATGTGCCATCCTGGATGAGCTGCACTACCTGAGCCACTTGAGTGGGTTGTAGAGTCCGTCTCATTCTACCACGAGTGTGAAAGCACAACCAACATTCAAAAGTGACCAAAACATCAGCCAGAAAGCATTGGTACTGAGATGTGGTCTGTGGTCCCCACCTGCAGAACCAATCCTTTATTGAGGGTGTCTCGATAATTGCCAATAATTTCCATCCATTTGCACAACAGCCTGTGAAATTGATTGTCAATCAGTGTTGCTTCCTAAGTGGACAGTTTGATTTCACAGAAGTTTGATTCACTTGGAGTTATATTCTGTTGTTTAAGTGTTCCCTTTATTTTTTTGAGAAGTGTAGTAATGCCGGGTGCAAGTGCCCTAGAAAACAGTGCTCACATTGTGCCCCCTGGAAAGTAATATTGCCTTGTGTCCCCCTTTGACAGTCACAATTACTAAAGTGCCCATATAACAATAACTGCCCACTTTACGTTTAATAATGTCCCGAGTCTCCCCCCTGTACAGCTCCCCTATACACAGTATGATGCTCTCTTATACACAGTATAATGCTCCTTCACTGTATATACTGACCCCTTAGTATCCCATAAACTGTTTGATGGCTCCAATACTGTATGATGGCCCCTAGATAGCCTCCATATAGTGTAAGGCACCAGATAGTCCTAAATATAGTATAATGTGCCCCCCATAGGCCTCCATATAGTATAATGCACTCCCCATAGGCAGACTCTATAGTATAATGCAGTCCCCCATAGGCAGACTCTATGCAGTATGCACTCCCCATAGGCAGACTCTTTGATTTAATGCACCCCTCATAGGCAGACTGTATAGTATAATAATCTCTCCATAGGCAGACTCTAATATAATGCACCCCCACAGGCAGACTCTATAGTAAAATCCACCCCCCCATGGGCAGACTCTAATATAATGCACCCCCCCATAGGCAAGACTATATAATATGAAGCACCCCCATATAAACAATAAATCCAATACTCACCTTTCCTCCTGGTTCCTTCACTGCTCCGACCGCCCGCACATCTCTGGACATCGGGCACCGATAAGTGACGTAATTGTGACCCCTGTCAGTGTGTCCCTTTGACAGCTGATACAGTTGAACTTGTGATGACGAGCTGGGGGCCTCCGCTGGCATCGGGCCACTCGGCTTGCTCAGGGGCCCCATAGCAGCCAGGAGGCAGAGCAGGAAGATCGAAGATCTGCTCTGCTGCAGAATGTAACTTTTATGGCTCCCTGTGCACACCAATACAGTTACAGTGAAGTAGTTCCGGTTGGGCCCCCTCAGAGCGTGGGGCCCGGGGCGACGAGCCCTTGGCTCCCCCCAGTAGCTACACTACTGGTGACTAACAATTTTGCCGTCATTGCAGCTACAATGACGATTGTAGTTATTTATTTGCTTCTGAGTGTACTATAAATGAAGCACTACATCTTTCTCCTCTAAGATATCTGCACGTTAGGGTGGATTTGCTTTCCAAGAGTTTAGAAAAGCCAAATTAAGCATTTATAAAGCACTGGTTGTTGTTCGTTTTCCCAGCTTATATATAGTTTCTTCACAATTGAACAGAACAGGACAAGTCAAGTTTACATCATTAAAGGGTGTGTATCCTTAAAAAATCATTTTTTATTTATTCTTCCAGCACCTCTACAATGCAACAGTTAAAAGGGTTTGTAATGTGGCTCAGCTAAACTCAGCTGTACTGCCCACCCCCACACACTGACTCATGGAGGAGGTTAGACCAGTATATCAGAGCTGCATCCTTACATATTACATATGGAGACACCTAAGCTATGATGAGGGCTTGTTCTTTATCTGCTGTGTTGCTGCATGCTTATGAGGCCATGTTCACACGATCCTTTTTTTCATGCGGAATTGCCGCGATTTTCCCGCTGCGGGTCCGCAGCTGTTTTCCATGCAGGGTACATTACATTGTACCCTATGGAAAACAGGAACTGCTGTGCCCACAATGCGGAAAATCAAAAAAAAAACCGCGCTGAATAGCTGCGGGAAAAAAGAAGTACCATGTCACTTCTTTTTTCGGAGCCGCAGCGGTTCTGCACCCATTGACCTCCATTGTGAGGTCAAACCCGCAGTAAAACCCGCAGATGAAAAAAATATCTGCGGGTTTTACTGCGGTTTGTGGTGCAGAACCGCTGCAGCAGGAAGTGCGGGGAAGCGGGCGGAAGTGCGTGGGCGGAGTGTGGCTGCCCCCCCGTGCTCCGATCCCGCCCCCCGTGCTCCAATCCCACCGCCCCGTGCTCCGATGCCCCCCCCAGTGCTCCGATGCCCCCCCCGTGCCCTAATCTCCCCCCCCCTTATACTTACCCGGCGTCTCGGTGTCCGTCCGGCCGTCTTCTCCCTGGGCGCCGCCATCTTGCAAAATGGCGGGCGCATGCGCAGTGCGCCCGCCGAATCTGCCGGCCGGCAGATTCGTTCCAAAGTGCATTTTGATCACTGAGATATAGCCTCTCAGTTATCAAAATAAAAAAAAATAGTAAATGACACCCCCCCCCCTTTGTCACCCCCATAGGTAGGGACAATAAAAAATTAAGAATTTTTTTTTTTTTTCCACTAAGGTTAGAATAGGGTTAGGGGTAGGGTTAGGGGTAGGGTTAGGGGTAGGGGTAGGGTTAGGGGTAGGGTTAGGGTTAGGGGTAGGGTTAGGGGTAGGGTTAGGGTATTTTCAGCCATTTTAACTGCATAGAAAACTGCATAAAAAAAGGATCAAAAAACGCATCAAAAAAGGACAAAAAAAAGGACCAAAAAAAGGACCTGCGTTTTCTGCCAAGAGCTGCAGTTTTTTAAAAAACAGTCCTGAAAAAAAAAGGATGGAAATCAGGAACGTGTGAACATACCCTGATTGTTCAGCATCATACAAGGAGAAGTAGTTCACATCCCCAATGAAAACTCTTCTGATAACCCCCACTTGGCAATAAAAAATAAATAAAAAAAATAACTCAGACAGAAAAAAAATAATTTTATTCCACTGTGCAGCTACTATTACAACCTGAAAATATTTTGAAAGTCACTCTTTAAAGTGTACCTGTCTTTTCGCAGCAAACCTGCTGAAAGTAATCTTCTACCCTCACAGCAAAGTAAAACTGCGTTAGGTGAAGAGAACAGTCTAAAATCACCAAGAACTGTCCCAATTATCATGCTGTGTAACCTGCTATCCACTCTTTTTTTCAGTGGGTTACTACTGTCTAATAGCATTCTGCCAGCTCTATAGGTACAGTAACTCCTTTTTCTTCACTCCCAGCATGCACTGTTTCTGCGTTGTCAAATGGCTTTCCTGTCTGAAAACACTCTTTTCTATGTCTGTATGCTGTTAGACAGGCAGGAGAGCAGGAGCAAAAAGGCAAAGACCAGCCCCCACTTCCTGTAGGGAGACAATGATCCATCCCCACTTCCTATAGAAAGACAAAGATCCGCCCCCATTTTTTTGTAGAAAGATAAATACCCGCCCCCACTTCCTGTAGAATGACAAAGACAGTCGCCATTTCCTGTAGAAAGAAAAAGATCCGTCCCAACTTCCAGTAGAAAAACAAAAACCCACCCTCACTTCCTGTAGAATGAGACACTCCCCCATTTCCTGTAGAAAAAAAATGACCCGCCCCCACTTCCTGTAGAAAGGCAAAGACCCACCCCACTTCCTGTAGATAAAGACCCTCTCCAACTTCCTGTAGATAGACAAAGACCCGCCCCCACTTCGTGTAGATAAAGACCCACCCCTCTTTCTTTAGATTGACAAAGACCTTTCCCCACTTCCTGTAGATTGGCAGAAACTCGCCCTCACTTCCTGTAGAAAGACAAAGACCTGTACCCACTTCCAGTAGATTGGCAAAGACCCTCCCACTTCTCGTAGATGGAGAAAGACCCGCCCCTACTTCCTGTAGATAGACAAAGACTCTCCCCCACTTCCTGTATATAAAGACCCATCCCCACTTCCTGTAGATAGACAAAGACCTGCCCCCACTTACTGTAAATTGGCAAAGACCCGCCTCTACTTCCTGTAGAAAGACAAAGACCCATCCCCACTTCCTCTGGAAAGACAAAGACCCGCCCCACTTCGTGTAGATAAAGACCCACCCCTCTTTCTGTAGATTGACAAAGACCTTCCCCCACTTCCTGTAGATTGAAAAAACCCTCTCCCACTTCCTGTAGATAGACAAAAACCTGCACCCACTTCCTATAGATTGGCAAAGACCCTCTCCCATTTCTTGTAGATGGAGAAAGACCCGCCCCTACTTCCTGTAGATAGACAAAGGCTCGCCTCCACTTCCTGTAGAAAGACAAAGACCCACCGTCCCTTTTGGGGTCCCCATACTGGGAAAATTTTTTGGGCCCCCTTGAGACTCCACCCCAGCCCTGCCTCCACCCCTCAAACTGTCCACAGTCCCACCGCTTTCTCTTGGAAAAACTCCACTTCTCACTAATCACACATTAGCAGGTCCCAACACCAGATAACACATATAGCCAGCAGCTTTTGTTTTGGCCAAAATATTTTTTTAATCTGCCACGATGACCAGGTAGTCTCTTTTGGCCGACCTCTACTCTATTTTAACCTATTAAACATTTGTTAAAATATGCAATACAGTTTAGGTATATTTTTATTCATTTTTCAATTTTTAAAATGACCAATAATAGCACATACAAGGGACAAATACTGCCACACCATGACCAGACACTATATTACCACCACCTAGTGACCTATAATACCATATACAAGGAACAAATACCGCCACACCATGTCCACACCACATATTACCACCACAGTGACCGAACAATATCACATACAAGGGACAAATACCACCGCACCTGTTATGATAAGATAATTCAGTACCACAATGGACATAGAGGTCAGAGCACATACAGTGACCTGACAATAACCCAAAAAACATAGAACGAGCTCTGAGACGTGGGAACTCTGCTGACCGCAATCCCTAATCCTCTCCAACCACACTAGAGGCAGCCGTGGATTGCGCCTAACGCTCCCTATGCAACTCGGCACAGCCTGAGAAACTAGCTAGCCTGAAGATAGAAAATAAGCCTACCTTGCCTCAGAGAAATACCCCAAAGGAAAAGGCAGCCCCCACATATGACTGTGAGTAAAGATGAAAAGACAAACGTAGAGATGAAATAGATTTAGCAAAGTGAGGCCCGACTTTCTGAACAGAGCGAGGATAGGAAAGGTAACTTTGCGGTCAACACAAAACCCTACAAAAACCACGCAAAGGGGGCAAAAAGACCCTCCGTACCGAACTAACGGCACGGAGGTACACCCTCTGCGTCCCAGAGCTTCCAGCAAGCAGGAAAAAACAAATATACAAGCTGGACAGAAAAAACAGCAAACAAAATAGCAAAGCGGAACTTAGCTATGCAGAGCAGCAGGCCACAGGAACGATCCAGGAGGAAACAGGTCCAATACTAGAACATTGACTGGAGGCCAGGATCAAAGCACTAGGTGGAGTTAAATAGAGCAGCACCTAACGACTTCACCTCACCTGAGGAAGGAAACTCAGAAGCCGCAGTACCACTTTCCTCCACCAACGGAAGCTCACAGAGAGAATCAGCCGAAGTACCACTTGTGACCACAGGAGGGAGCTCTGCCACAGAATTCACAACAGTACCCCCCCTTGAGGAGGGGTCACCGAACCCTCACCAGAGCCCCCAGGACGACCAGGATGAGCCATATGAAAGGCACGAACAAGATCGGGAGCATGGACATCAGAGGCAAAGACCCAGGAATTATCTTCCTGAGCATAACCCTTCCACTTAACAAGATACTGGAGTTTCTGTCTTGAAACACGAGAATCCAAAATCTTCTCCACAATATACTCCAACTCCCCCCCCCCCCCACCAAAACCGGGGCAGGAGGATCAACAGATGGAACCATAGGTGCCACGTATCTCCGCAACAATGACCTATGGAATACGTTATGTATGGAAAAAGAATCTGTAAAGGGTCAGACGAAAAGACACAGGATTAAGAACCTCAGAAATCCTATACGGACCAATGAAACGAGGTTTAAACTTAGGAGAGGAAACCTTCATAGGAATATGACGAGAAGATAACCAAACCAAATCCCCAACACGAAGTCGGGGACCCACACAGCGTCTGCGATTAGCGAAACGTTGAGCCTTCTCCTGGGACAAGGTCAAATTGTCCACTACATGAGTCCAAATCTGCTGCAACCTGTCCACCACAGTATCCACACCAGGACAGTCCGAAGACTCAACCTGCCCTGAAGAGAAACGAGGATGGAACCCAGAGTTGCAGAAAAATGGCGAAACCAAGGTAGCCGAGCTGGCCCGATTATTAAGGGCGAACTCAGCCAAAGGCAAAAAGGACACCCAGTCATCCTGATCAGCAGAAACAAAGCATCTCAGATATGTTTCAAAGGTCTGATTGGTTCGTTCGGTCTGGCCATTAGTCTGAGGATGGAAAGCCGAGGAAAAAGACAAGTCAATGCCCATCCTACCACAAAAGGCTCGCCAAAACCTCGAAACAAACTGGGAACCTCTGTCAGACATGATATTCTCTGGAATGCCATGTAAACGAACCACATGCTGGAAGAACAATGGCACCAAATCAGAGGAGGAAGGTAATTTAGACAAGGGTACCAAATGGACCATCTTAGAGAAGCGATCACAGACCACCCAAATGACTGACATCTTTTGAGAGACGGGAAGATCTGAAATAAAATCCATAGAGATATGTGTCCAAGGCCTCTTCGGGACCGGCAAGGGCAAAAGCAACCCACTGGCACGAGAACAGCAGGGCTTAGCCCGAGCACAAATCCCACAGGACTGCACAAAAGTACGCACATCCCGCGACAGAGATGGCCACCAAAAGGATCTAGCCACTAACTCTCTGGTACCAAAGATTCCAGGATGACCAGCCAACACCGAACAATCAACCTCAGAGATAACTTTATTCGTCCACCTATCAGGGACAAACAGTTTCTCCGCTGGGCAACGATCAGGTTTATTAGCCTGAAATTTTTGCAGCACCCGCCGCAAATCAGGGGAGATGGCAGACACAATTACTCCCTCTTTGAGGATACCCGCCGGCTCAGATAAACCCGGAGAGTCGGGCACAAAACTCCTAGACAGAGCATCCGCCTTCACATTTTTAGAGCCCGGAAGGTACGAAATCACAAAGTCAAAACGGGCAAAAAACAGCGACCAACGAGCCTGTCTAGGATTCAACCGCTTGGCAGACTCGAGATAAGTCAAGTTCTTATGATCAGTCAAGACCACCACGCGATGCTTAGCTCCTTCAAGCCAATGACGCCACTCCTCGAATGCCCACTTCATGGCCAGCAACTCTCGATAGCCCACATCATAATTTCGCTCAGCAGGCGAAAACTTCCTGGAAAAGAAGGCGCATGGTTTCATCACCGAGCAATCAGAACTTCTCTGCGACAAAACAGCCCCAGCTCCAATCTCAGAAGCATCAACCTCGACCTGGAATGGAAGAGAAACATCTGGTTGACACAGCACAGGGGCAGAAGAAAAACGACGCTTCATCTCTTGAAAAGCTTCCACAGCAGCAGAAGACCAATTGACCACATCAGCACCCTTTTTGGTCAAATCGGTCAATGGTTTAGCAATACTAGAAAAATTGCAGATGAAGCGACGATAAAAATTAGCAAAGCCCAGGAACTTTTGCAGACTTTTCAGAGATGTCGGCTGAGTCCAATCATGGATGGCTTGGACCTTAACAGGGTCCATCTCGATAGTAGAAGGGGAAAAGATGAACCCCAAAAATGAAACCTTCTGAACACCAAAGAGACACTTTGATCCCTTCACAAACAAAGAATTAGCACGCAGGACCTGAAACACCGTTCTGACCTGCTTCACATGAGACTCCCAATCATCCGAGAAGATCAAAATGTCATCCAAGTACACAATCAGGAATTTATCCAGGTACTCTCGGAAGATGTCATGCATAAAGGACTGAAACACTGATGGAGCATTGGCAAGTCCGAATGGCATTACTAGATACTCAAAATGGCCCTCGGGCGTATTAAATGCAGTTTTCCATTCATCGCCTCGCTTAATACGCACAAGATTATACGCACCACGAAGATCTGTCTTGGTGAACCAACTAGCCCCCTTAATCCGAGCAAACAAATCAGATAACAAAGGCAAGGGGTACTGAAATTTCACCGTGATCTTATTTAGAAGACGGTAATCTATACAAGGTCTCAGTGAACCATCCTTCTTGGCTACAAAAAAGAACCCTGCTCCTAATGGCGACGATGACGGGCGAATATGCCCCTTCTCCAAGGACTCCTTCACATAACTCCGCATAGCGGCGTGCTCAGGCACAGATAAATTAAACAGTCGACCTTTTGGGAATTTACTACCAGGAATCAAATCGATAGCACAATCACAATCCCTATGTGGAGGTAGGGTATCGGACTTGGGCTCATCAAATACATCCCGGTAATCAGACAAGAACTCTGGAACCTCAGAAGGAGTGGATGACGAAATAGTCAGAAATGGGACATCACCATGTACCCCCTGACAACCCCAGCTGGACACAGACATGGATTTCCAATCTAATACTGGATTATGGACTTGTAGCCATGGCAACCCCAACACGACCACATCATGCAGATTATGCAACACCAGAAAGCGAATAACCTCCTGATGTGCAGGAGCCATGCACATGGTCAGCTGGGTCCAGTACTGAGGCTTATTCTTGGCCAAAGGCGTAGCATCAATTCCTCTCAATGGAATAGGACACTGCAAGGGCTCCAAGAAAAACCCACAACGCCTAGCATACTCCAAGTCCATCAAATTCAGGGCAGCGCCTGAATCCACAAATGCCATGACAGAATATGATGACAAAGAGCAGATCAAGGTAACGGACAGAAGAAATTTTGACTGTACCGTACCAATGGTGGCAGACCTAGCGAACCGCTTAGTGCGCTTAGGACAATCAGAGATAGCATGAGTGGAATCACCACAGTAGAAACACAGCCCATTCAGACGTCTGTGTTCTTGCCGTTCAACTCTGGTCAAAGTCCTATCGCACTGCATAGGCTCAGGTTTAAGCTCAGGTAATACCGCCAAATGGTGCACAGATTTATGCTCACGCAAGCGTCGACCGATCTGAATGGCCAAAGACATAGACTCATTCAGACCAGCAGGCATAGGAAATCCCACCATGACATCCTTAAGGGCTTCAGAGAGACCTTTTCTGAAAATAGCTGCGAGCGCACCTTCATTCCATTGAGTGAGTACGGACCACTTTCTAAATTTCTGACAATATACCTCTATCTCATCCTGACCCTGACACAGAGCCAGCAAATTTTTCTCTGCCTGATCCACTGAATTAGGTTCATCGTACAGCAATCCGAGCGCCAGGAAAAACGCATCGATATTACTTAATTCAGGATCTCCTGACGCAAGAGAAAATGCCCAGTCCTGAGGGTCGCCACGTAAAAAAGAAATAATGATGCTAACTTGTTGAACTGGGTCACCAGAGGAGCGAGGTTTCAAAGCCAGAAATAGTTTACAATTATTTTTGAAACTCAGAAATTTAGTTCTATCTCCAAAAAACAAATCAGGAATAGGAATTCTCAGTTCTAACATAGAATTCTGAACCACAAAGTCTTGAATATTTTGTACTCTTGCCGTGAGCTGATCCACACATGAATACAGACCTTTAATGTCCATCGCTACACTTGTGTCCTAAACCACCCAAATGTCTAGGGGAAAATAAAGGCAAAACACAGTGCAGAGAAAGAAAAATGGTCTCAGAACTTCTTTTTTCCCTCTATTGAGAATCATTAGTACTTTGGGCCTCCAGTACTGTTATGATAAGATAATTCAGTACCACAATCGACATAGAGGTCAGAGCACATACAGTGACCTGACAATACCCCAAAAACATAGAACGAGCTCTAAGACGTGGGAACTCTGCTGACCGCAATCCCTAATCCTCTCCAACCACACTAGAGGCAGCCGTGGATTGCGCCTAACGCTCCCTATGCAACTCGGCACAGCCTGAGAAACTAGCTAGCCTGAAGATAGAAAATAAGCCTACCTTGCCTCAGAGAAATACCCCAAAGGAAAAGGCAGCCCCCACATATAATGACTGTGAGTAAAGATGAAAAGACAAACGTAGAGATGAAATAGATTTAGCAAAGTGAGGCCCGACTTTCTGAACAGAGCGAGGATAGGAAAGGTAACTTTGCGGTCAACACAAAACCCTACAAAAACCACGCAAAGGGGGCAAAAAGACCCTCCGTACCGAACTAACGGCACGGAGGTACACCCTCTGCGTCCCAGAGCTTCCAGCAAGCAGGAAAAAACAAATATACAAGCTGGACAGAAAAAACAGCAAACAAAATAGCAAAGCGGAACTTAGCTATGCAGAGCAGCAGGCCACAGGAACGATCCAGGAGGAAACAGGTCCAATACTAGAACATTGACTGGAGGCCAGGATCAAAGCACTAGGTGGAGTTAAATAGAGCAGCACCTAACGACTTCACCTCACCTGAGGAAGGAAACTCAGAAGCTGCAGTACCACTTTCCTCCACCAATGGAAGCTCACAGAGAGAATCAGCCGAAGTACCACTCGTGACCACAGGAGGGAGCTCTGCCACAGAATTCACAACACGCACCATGTCCAGACCACATATAACCATCACATCGTGACCAATAATACTACATACATGGAACAAATACCAACACAATATGACAAGACCACATATTACGAGCACACAGTGACCGAATAATAGCTGTTGTGAATTCCGCTCTTGGGCTCCCTCCGGTGGTTGTAAGTGGCACTTTTGTGAGTTCTGCTCTTGGGCTCCCTCTTGTGGTTTTTAGTGGTATGGCTGCTCCTTGGAGTTAGCTGTCATCAGCTGCCTCCACTTATTGTCTCTTCTGCTCGGCTATTTAAGTCTGGCTCTTTCTTCAGCCTGTGCCACTTGTCAATGTTTCCTGGCTGGATTCACATCTCTGGTTGGATTCTCCTGGTTTCCTGACTGGTTCTGCAAAGATAAGTTCTGGCTTTGCTCATTTCAGTCCACATGTTGTGGACTTATTGTTCTGTGCATTCTATATTTGTCCAGATTGTCAGTATGGATTATTTCTGTTAGCTGGAAGCTCTGGGAAGCAGATTTACCCTCCACACCTTTAGTCAGGTGTGGAGATTTTTGTAAACTCTGTGTGGATTGTTTTGTAGTTTTTATACTGACCGCACAGTATCCTTTCCTGTCCTATCTATCAAGCTAGACTGGCCTCCTATGCTAAAATCTGATTTCATTTCTGCGTATGTTATTTTCCCCTCCTCTCACCGTCAATATTTGTGGGGGGCTATCTTTCCTTTGGGGATTTTCTCTGAGGCAAGATAGGTTTCCTGTTTCCATCTTTAGGGGAAGTTAGATCTTAGGCTGTGCCGAGGGGTCTAGGGAGCGTCAGGTACCCCCCACGGCTATTTTTAGTTGCGCTGCTAGGTTCAGGGTTTGCGGTCAGTACAGATACCACCTCCTTCAGAGCTTGTCTTATGTTGTTCCTAAACCACCAGATCATAACAAATAGCACATACAAGGAACAAATACCACCACACCCTGACAGGACCACATATAACCATCACATCGTGACCAATAATACTACATACATGGAACAAATACCAACACAATATGACAAGACCACATATTACCACCACATAGTGACCAAATAATAGCACAAACAAGAAACAAATACTGCCACACCATGGCCGGACAACATGTTACCACCACATTGTGACTGAATACTACAATACTGATCATTATTAAAAAAAATACTATCACCATAAGTGCCATTATGCACAAGAGATCTGTACTTAGTATGCAGTGACTGTGTACAGGTAATACAATGTTCACCGGTGTCATTATTCACAGGATCTCTGTATATAGTGTCAGTTTATACGTACAGTGATCACCAGTGACATTATAAACAGGAGCTCTGTATTTAGTGTCAATGTACATGTAATACAGTGATCACCAGTGGCATTATACACAGGAGCTCTGCATATAGTGTATAGTGTACATGTAATAAAGTGATCACCAGTGACATTATACACAGGACCTCTGTATACAGTATACATTGTATAGTGTCAGTGTACAGGTAACACACTAACTCACCAGTGACGTCTCTAGCTGAAGTCCTTCATCTTTGCTTTTCTTTTTCATCCAGCCGAGACCGCCATCACTTCTTTCAGCCAGGACTCGTCTCTGCATAAAATAACCCCACCACCTCACCCATTTAAAAAAACAAAAATGTTTTTTATACTTACTTCAGTCGTTGCAGGGGTGTCTAGTGTTTTCAGCAGTGAAGCAGAAGTCAGAATGTATGGGCTGCTGAGAGGACCTGAAAGGAGCCCATACTTTCTAGCACATTCACTGCTGAGATTGCTGGAATGTATGGGCTGTAGTCAGGACCTGCAGGGAGCCCATACATTCTAGCTACAGCCGAGCAGGAGCCGCGCAGCCGACTAGGTAAGGCGGCCATGCACAGCTCCAAAAAGGCTCCCGGGCCCCAGCGCCTATGTGTGCGCCGCTGTGCTCAGTATTTTAGTGCAAGATGGGGTCCGATGAGTAGAAGCACAACAGTGGGGCCCCGGATCTGCGGGCCCCTCTGTGTACTGCTGCTGACCGGGCCCCATACAGCAGTAAGGGCAGTAATGACCTGATGGCGGCCCTGACAACAGGCTGTAGAATCATTTAAACTGAAGTGAGAAGCATGGAGACATAGTTTTGCATAAGAGCTGCATACACAAAGTAGTCCGATTTTTAAAGGTGAATTTTCGATAGATACACTGGAACAGTAGAAAGGACAATTGTAAAGGTGGTCATAGCTTTAAAGCTTTATTTATGTAAAACTATCAGAGCTCCGGAGCCGGGTCAGATGTAGCAGAAACCCCCCATAAATGTGGAACCTGCTGTTTACTTTAGTCAGAGCTTTGTTGGGTACAATGTAGCATAATTTATATTCATCGTCCCCATCAGGAATCATTCCTGGTATCTTCTATCTCTCTTCTGGAATGTATCAGTAGATGGGAAATATTAGGATTTTATAGGCACATAAAATGTGATTTGCGCCGCGCGTGTCCGGTTTGCATTAAACATCACCGTAAAATCAGCGGGGATGTTCCTCTTACACTTTTTGGGTAATCAATCAGTTTCCGGCTTCTGATATAAAATCAATTCCTTTGTGTTTGGGAATAAATCGTGCCATAACCAGCGACGTTGATGCTAATGGAACGACACCGCCTCTCTGTGCAGCGCGGCTACATCATCCATGGGCCGTACCCCCCTCTGATAACACATCTCATGCATATCCATCATGAACGCTTGCAGATGATTCATGTACCGACCGCATCAAAGCTGTCGCCGGCTCACTGAGCTCGGGCTAAAACCATTTAGACAGTAAGAATTCAATTTTTCTAGCAAGAATGGAAGTAATAATTATGCATGTAAACAGACGTGGCATATGTGTATATATCATCAATCTGTCCTGCCTGCACGATGTCCCTAGATCATCCCAGCAAGAGATGGGCAGGTTCGATGCATGTATATTACAGCAACCAATTAGAAATTCTAGTTATTCTGCCACCACTAGATGGCAGTATGCAACATGCTACTTATGGATGTGCTTTGCCCACAGCATTCCATGTGGTTAGAATTGGTATTGCAAGGGATGCCAATACAGTTGAATGTGCGAAGAAGGCTTCCCCCTGCTCACAGGCCCCATAGCGGCCACGTGCCTCTGCCAGAGAGTAGACTTTACCTGGGTACAATGTCTCTGAAATGAAGATTCAGGGCATCCAACAGACTGTGCAAAATGGTAACCCCAAGAGATGGAGAAAGATGTTTCCTCCACAAAGTTGTCCTTGGACAATTCCTGGTTTTGCTCAGTTGTAGATGTCCATGAATGACTGGACGGGCAGTCCTACCTATATCTCCATCCATGACAAGTACTTGTGCCCATTGGTCAGTCTACCAGAAGACACATTAGTCCATAGAGTCGTCATCATGTCATTCGGAAGCCCTGGAGTAGACTCTGTTATATTGCTGGCTCTGATGATCTTGTGGATGGACTTGGGTTTCCACCAGTTGGGCTTATGGTCCACCAGTTGGGTCACCCTCACAGACCAGACAGCGTCGTCGTAGAATTAGCGAGTCATCTAGTTGTAGCAGTAGGAGCTGTCCCACTTGTCCTAGCCGAGTCCCCGCCACCGGGGAAGAAGCACGACATTGGGCCTCCTGGTGGTGGAGCGTCCACTCTGAGTCCAATGATATAGTCACACACTGGGGATATCCGGGGTGCCCGTCCCGCCATTGATTATCTAATGTGAGACCCCCAATGTTCTGACTTGGCCGTAGGATAGGACGGCCACGTCTGTCAGCGACTGCTCGGCCGCATTCCTTGGGTGTGAACCGCCTCATCTGACACCATTCTTATTGGATCATCATCTAATAGAATTTATAGAAATGTCATTTTTTCTTTTTGGTACGAGGTACGGATGTGATAATTCTGGGAGAAAACACAATCCATTCGTCTGCATAATGTATTCATAATCACATCAGAATATTCATGAGGCTTCACGGTGAATTCTTCTCTACGTCCTCCCACGTACATGAGACGGAGACATCAGGCGCTGACATTACTGACCCGCCAGCGAGGAGAACGCCGTGTCAGTCAGGTTGTCACATGAGACATGCTTCATTCCCTGGGTCCGGGACCCTCGGACTGTCGGCCATCTGTCCTCCTGCAGCTGCTGGTGGGTATCAGTATCTGACACTAATTAACCATTTCACTACCCTAGACCACCATGGCTACAGGCATTAACCCCTCGCCTAGACCACCAGAAATACAGACATGAACCCCTCCATGACTCTAGATCACCTGGGCTATAGGCATTAACCCCTCCACTAACGTAGACCACCAGGGCTACAGGCATTAACCCCTTGACTAGCCTAGACCACCAGAAAATACAAACATGAACCCCTCCATGACTCTAGATCACCAGGTGTGAGGAAAATGTATAATATAAATATTAGTTTCTCTTGCCAGCACATATAGGGTGGGCGTTGACCCCCCTTCACTATGTTTTGCTGAGGGTTTATTGCTTCTAGCTGCAAATTCCAGGTTCGGAGCGACTTACTCCTCTGCTCCCCCCCAAGGAATTTTTACGACCGCTATAGCTGCAGTGGACAGTTGTACCATCTGAAACTGGTCTGATCTCCCTTTTAAAACATGAGGTTCTTTGTCTTAATCTTGTAAAATTCTGGGCCAATGATTTGGGCTAGGAAAATAATAAGTACATATTGCTAAAGTCCATCGGCGCATCTATCAACCACTGTAAGTGCTAGCCTCTAATTCCAACAGGTAAAAAAGTACGGATTTCTCCGGAACTGTGTGTCCCACTAGCCCGAATTTAGTATCTATAGAGAGCAAATCTTAATACAAGATGGATGAGGGGTGTGTTATGACTCTGCCAGATTCTCCAGCGAAGATATGACCATCATAAGAATGGTTGGAGAAAACTGTACAGCTGAGGAAAGGGGAGGGCGACCTTAACTCAACCCCTTTAGTGATGTCACGAGGCTGGAGTTTAAAAGTCTTAACACTTAACCCAGCCTGAATTCAGCAGAGATTTTACTTAAGGAGCTGTTTCTATCCAGACCTCCTGATGCACTGGGACATTTGGGGTCCCGCCTACCAGTGGTTTTGCCTGACATGAACTGAGAACATGTGATTTTACCTTTTCTCATTTAATCCCTTTATTTTATAATTGCTTGTACATATTTCCAATTGTCTCATATTGTAGCATCTTTATATACCTTTGTAAACACTGCCTAAATCTTTCGGTGTAAAATATATAAATTACTAGTTTCGTTCTTCCTGCTCTAAAACGTACCCTAAGTCTTCTGAAGGGAATTACGCTACTGTTTTGGGTTAGCTTAGGACCCGCTTAATCGAAACTGGTGGCAGCATACCGTGTGCTGTGCCTTTGGGAGTCGTTGTAGCGATGGCGGCGTTGATAATTATTGTTCATGCCTGAGTGGGAGTAGTTATATCGCCTCGCTGCAGCGTGCCCAATACCCAGTACATAGCAGGCAGCCTTTATGGCGACTAATTACCCTAGGTGCAGTACCTAGTCTGACCTGAGGGTGAGGGGGGCACCAGGGAGCTGCAAGTTTTCAAGCAGAACTGTAAAGCGGGATATACATAAATCCCTGCAGTTCGTGGTATATTGAAGAGCAGTGGGATACCTAAAATAAGCCCCTGGTGTAAACTAAGAGGTCAATAGCCTTGTGTGTGTTTTTTCATCACCTTGTAGCAGTGGAGGGATAACGAAGATAAGCCCCCCTGCACATGTGATAGCCATCTGTTGGCCTAAAGTCACCCCGATCCGTGACGTAGGGGTGACGGTCACAGTGTGAATCGTAAAACCAGGGCTACAAGGATTTACCCCTCCACTACCCCAGACCACCAGGGCTGCAGACATTAACCCTACCGCTAACGTAAACCACTAGGGCTACAGGCATTAACCTTCCACTAGCCTAGACCACCAGAGATACAGACATGAACCCCTCCATGACTCTAGATCACCAAGGATACAGGGATTAACCCCTCCACTAGCCTAGACCACCAGGGATGCAGACATTACTCCTGCAGGACTCTAGATCACCAGGGATACAGGTATTAACCCCTCCACTACCCTAGACCATCAAGGATGCAGACATTAATCCCTCCTATACCCTTGACCACTAGTAATACAGGCGTTAACCTTTCCTTGACTGTAGAACATCAGGGATACAGATATTAACCCATGCATGACTGTAGACCACCAGATATACAGGAATTAGCACCTACTTCAACAGGAATATAGACAGTAAACCCTCCTATACCCTCGACTACTAGTAATACAAGCATTAGCTCTTCCATGATTCTAGGCCACTAGAGATGCAGATCTTAACCCCTGCATGACTGTAGACAACTAGAGCTAGATGCATTAACCTCTGCACAACTCTAGACCACCATGAATATAGGCATTGGCCCCTACAGCACCAGGGATGCAGACAGTAACCCCTCCACTACACCACCAGGGTTACAGTTATTAACCATTCCACTATTTTTGACTATCGGGTATACAGGCATTAACCGGTCCTATACCCTAAACAACTAGGCATACAGGCCTTAACCCCTGCACTATTAAATACCAACGGAGATACCCTAGACCACCAGGGAAACAAACATCAACCCATTCACTAATCTAGAAGAGCAGTGTAGAGCAGTCAACCACTCATGAGCATGACCAGTAACCTAGACCACCAGTAAAATACACATGGATTCACTCAGATCCTAGACCGCCAGGGAATTGTACATTTACCCTTCCTCTATCTTAGGCCTCTTTCACACGTCCAGATAATTCCGGTACTGGAGAAATCAGTACCGGAATTATCCGTGTCCGTGTGCTCACGTAGCACATCAGTGTGGCACACGTGCGGCAGCCGTGTGCCGACTGAGGACCACACGGACCGTGCAGGAGGCAGCGCTACAGTTAAGCGCTGTTCCCTGCTTTGGGTGCTGAATCCAGAATTCATTCCTTCTTCCCATCAGCGTTCGCTGGAGAGAAGGAATGAAATTTTTTTTTTCTTTTCCCTTAAAAATAAAGTTTGTGGCTTCCCTCCCGCCTCCCATCTCCTGTGCGACCCCCCCCCCCCCCCCCCCCGCTTGCTGGGAAATAGTCACCCAGCTCCTGCGATGTCTCCTCTCAGCGCTGGCAGCAGGTCCCGTGTGAGCGGTCACGTGTTACCGCTGATTACAGTGAGGAATATGCACAGGAGATGGGAGGCGGGAGGGGAGCCACAAACTTTATTTTTAAGGGAAAAAAAAAAGATTTTTCATTCCTTCTCTCCAGCGAATGCTGATGGGAAGAAGGAATGAATTCCGGCTTCAGCACCACACGCAGGGGGGACAGCGCTTACTGTAGCGCTGTCTCTCCTGCGGGCGGTACGTGCACATGGAGGAGAGTGCACACTGTTCTCCGTGTGCACGTGTGCGGGACACTTTGCGGACCGTGCTGCCAGAGAAAAACGGACATGTCTCCGTGTTTTCAACACGTGTTTCCGGGAAAGGAACACTAACCCCTCCATTAGTGTAGACCACCAGGTCAACAGACGCTAATCCCTTAACTTCCCCACTTCACCATGAAAGTGGTTATTACCGTATGAGCTACATAGTGGTTTTTATTAGCCATTTATCTGTATAACCGTTTTATTCATGCTGTGTGTGGCGGTATAAACACGTGTTTAGGAAAACCAATTCCCAATGCGTCTTTTTTTTTTAAATCAAAATTGGGGGCAGATCTCGGCATAAGAGAATATAAATATACCCTGACATGTTCTCAGGGGTCCGGTCCCGAATCACTGCCGTCTAATGAGTTATTTAACGTTTTGCAAAACATTTCAGTATTATCCCAAATCCATCGACCTTGCGATCACGCGGGATCTTTATGCGCCCGTCGTCTGGCGCTGTTTATGACCTCCGGCGGATGGAGCATGTCGTGCGCATCGCTTTATCTGGGAATCCAATGTGCATTTGTTCCGTCTTCGCTGATTCAATCTTTGTTTTGAGCGAAGAAAGTTGGAAAGGAAGTTCGCGTGATGGCGGGAGATTGTGGCGATAGATGTGCAGTAAAGCGCGTCGGGGACTCTTTAAAATTCATAGCCTGATCCTCCTCTGTGCAACAAGGTAAATTAGTTATCAAAATGACGGAGGCCTCTTCTGGTCTTTCAATTTTTTTTTCCTGCCAAGTGTCACTTTTACGGCTCCTGCTCTATCGAGGGAGCGTGCGATTGTTCCAGGCTCCTGCCGTTTACACATTTATTGAAAATTTATGTTTCGTAGTTTTTTTTGTGCAGGTAAAAAAGACAACAATTATTTAGTGTTAATAGAAAAACAAAAACAAACATTTAACACTTGATAAAATGTAACATCGAGGCACAATCCAAAGGCGGCGATCGTCCCTTCTCGGCAGCACCGCCGCTTTTCAGTGCCGAGATTCTTTCATCCTCGCATATTGTTGCTGCTCTTATCACAGACGGTGACTACAGTCATCTCCTAAAATACTCTGTGCTGCTGCAGAGCCTACTCCTTCTACTATGTAAAAACAAAATTTTGCAGCAAATACACAACAAAATCTGTGACAAAGCCGGATGCAGAGTCGTCACGGTCATATTTTGCCACGGATATTACCGAATGCATTGGAAAGTGGAAAATCTGCAATAATTCAGATTTTTTTTTCTCAAGCGGCGTAGATCTATTTTCAGTTTTTCTCGATTTTCCTGGTAGAAGATCCTTCCACAAAAATCTGCCTTGTGAGAACATACCCTTAGTCTGTGACCTCCCTCTTATTCCGATTCCCGCCTCTTATAATAACACATGAGGTCACTGTCTGCCACAGAATCAATACATTGCTCTCCTGAAATACTCTGTGCTGCTGGGGGCTCTGCTCCTTTCCACAATCAATGTGCACGTAAGACTAACTCTGCCACCTTCACCCTTCTCTTCACTAACATCGCACCTGTAGTGTGGTCACTGCCTCCCGACAAGATCAACACACTCTTCTCCTGCTGCTGTAATTCCCAGTGATCTGATTGGCTGCAGGATGTTCGGTCCATTTCATACAACAGGTGAAAAATTTTGCTCAGATGGAAAAAAATTTGCGTCGGTCTCTTGGTCAAAATGCGTCTTCGATCACTTTGGAAGAAAGGAAACGGTAAGGCAGAGATTCTGCCTCAGCAATGCCACCACATGGGGCTAAATAACCTGCCATATGGTGTCCTTACATTATTGTTTTCTGAAATAATTCTCTTTCGGTGCCACGGGGCTGTAGAGCGTGACGAATAGGCGATTACCCCCGTACCCACAATAAAATCCAGACCAGACTCCATATTTATAAGGTACAGAGAAATATTTACGCCTCACCAGTAATAATATTTGCGGTTTTATGTTCTCGTGCGCGGCAGTGTCCGGGACGGGGTCGTATTTTCTAACATTATCCCGTTTACATAGTAAATCTGCATTACAAATGGTGTGGCTGAAAGCGCCGAATCCTGCTGAGACCCCGGAGAACATCCGAAAAGTGTATGTCTCGCCTGTGAACTCTCCGAGTCCTGAATCTCAAATTCGCTTTTATGATCTGGCGCACGTTCTGTCTCATCGTTCTCCAGTCACGTTTTCAAAAGACAACACGATGCATACAGAGCAGGAGGACGCCTGCGGTAAATAGGCGGGCGGCGCGGGGGTCTCATCCCTGGGATGCAGTAATCTTCCGGAACCTTTACAGAGAAATCCATGTTACAAGATGTCAGGTCTTCAGGTTGGCACTGGCGGGGTCAACACATCCCAAGGGGCTTGTACCAGGATCAGAAAATCACAGCTGCTTCTTTTTTTTATTATAAAAAACAGCGCCACACCTCTCTGCAGGTTCTTTGTGGTATTGCAGCTCAGCTTCATTCATGCAGCTCAGCTGTACATTATATTGAAAGGTGTATCCCATTTCATCAGAAGTCGTCGTGTTACCACTGAGGCCCTCATATATCTTGCCAGATGGAAAGTCTTCAGCGTTGCCGCAGTTCCCCCGCCACCAACTTTCTGCAGATGGCTGCCTAGTTGGGTGACTAGGAGCCGCGTTGTGTTACTGTGCCGAAAAAAAGCAGTGATTAGTCACAGGATTAGTAAGGTTCCATAGATGTGTCATCACTGTACGAGTCCAGAATACCCCTTTAATATAAACATCCATCAGTAAAATGAATAGCATGCACCAGGGAGTCCATCAAAGGAGGGAGGTAGGTGGATACTTTGCCATTTGATACTTCCCTTGACTAAGCCAAAGTCTTGACAAAACCAGCCCCCTTTCACTTCCAAATCTTAAGAGATGAGCTGCTAATTGCTGTAAAAGAAATATATGTGGTCCTCAGGGGTGGGTCCTCTATGTAAATTAGACCAGCCCCTGAGGTTCTCTACTGTCTAGAAAATGTAGTGATTGCATAAATATAATGTACGATCTAAATATCTGATTTTCGAGGTCCATTGTCATCAGTGACTGGAGGGTTTGCACTTAAAATATGGCTTTGTCCAAACCAAAAGCGTAACATAGCAGTGTGCATAAGCCCTAATGAAAATTTGCCATCCTTCTCCTTCCTAATATTTTGCACTGTTTTTATGTTCGTGTTAAATGTTCTGCCCCCTACTGGCCACCGGACAAATCCACAACCCCCCCATCAGCTTATTCATCTCAGGAGTAAATACATTTTGTTTTACCAACCCGTCATCATAATCTATCCTCACACCTCTTATTAATTTGGTTACGCTTTTGAATTCTCTCCAGTTCTCTTACTGCTGCCAAAAACTGGACAGATTAAAGAAAATGTGGTCATGTCAGAACTCTATGACGGAGTTAAGTAAAACTTTCTTCTCTAGAAGCCATGCTTTCCTGACCACTGGACAATATCATGTTGGCTTTAGAAGCAGCAGACTGGCACTGAGTGCTATCATTTACCGTATTTTTCGGACTATAAAACACACAATTTCCCTCAAATTTTGGAGGAATATGGGGATGCGTCTTATAGTCTGAAAAAATAGGGGGAGGTGGCGGAGTGGGGTCACAGGAGAAAGGGTCGCTGCTGTAGTAAGCTGGCGATGCTGCGGGCTCTGGCCTGGAAGTAGGGTGTGTACTGGTGGTGCAAGGAAGGAGCCATTAATCTCCTCAAGGTGGGTTTTAGGAAAACGTGAGCCGTTTGTGGTAGGAGCTGAGTCCCCGCTGCGCACATTCATCTCCTGGTGATGGGACAAGATCTCAATCTGCGCATGCGCCGCTTCTGGTGCCATTTTCTTGAAGCTCACCACCGGTTTGAGTCTGCTCTTGCGTCGCACCGCCGACATTTTCCTGAAGCCCACCACCGGGAGATCAATGGCTCCTGCCTCACACCGCAGTGACATACCTTCCTCCCAGTCCAGGGCCCGCAGCATCGCCCCACTCCAGTGGTGACCCTGCTACTGCCTCCTGTGACCCCTCTCCACCGCCACCACTAAGCTAAATTTGGACTATAAGACAGACTCCTGTTTTCACATAAAAATTATTTTTTTCCCTATTTTTCTGAATTTGGGGTGAGTCTTATGGTCTGAAAATTAAGGTACTTTATCAACAATCCTTTTCCCCCTACATTTTTTCTTAATGATTAATATGTTCACTCTTTCTTTAAATGTATCTTCTCAGTGACCACATTTATTTTATCTAAGCAGGTTTGATCCGGTCTCGAGTGAGAGGAGCGGAGCTTGCGAAGGCCAGAGTGCTCACCTTCCTAGACAGTCACTGTGAAGTCAATAAGGACTGGCTCCCTCCACTGCTGAAAAGAGTGAAAGAGGTGAGAAGAGGGGAATAACAATGGAAATGAATTGCAAAAATGTAAAAAAAAAAAAAAAGAAGTTAACTGCTAAAAAATGAGGAGGATGCAGATATTTACCATATATGTATTTATGTACTCAGGAGCCGACTCGTGTTGTGAGTCCTGTGATCGACATCATCAACTTGGACACATTTGCATATATTGCTGCATCTTCAGATCTCAGAGGAGGTAAGAGACATGTCACACATTTCTGAATGCTACTTTTTTTTCCATTGGTGCAGTATTATAGTAGTTATATTCTTGTACATAGGGGCAGTATTATAGTAGTTAAATTCTTATACATAGGGGTATTATAGTAGTTATATTCTTGTACATAGGAGCAGTATTATAGTAGTTATATTCTTGTACATAGGAGCAGTATTATAGTAGTTATATTCTTGTACATAGGAGCAGTATTATAGTAGTTATATTCTTGTACATAGGAGCAGTATTATAGTAGTTATATTCTTGTACATAGGGGAAGTATTATAGTAGTTATATTCTTGTACATAGAAGCAGTATTATAGTAGTTATATTCTTGTACATAGGGGCAGTATTATAGTAGTTATATTCTTGTACATAGGGGCAGTATTATAGTAGTTATATTCTTGTACATAGGGGCAGTATTATAGTAGTTATATTCTTGTACATAGGGGCAGTATTATGGTAGTTATATTCTTGTACATAGGGGGCAGTATTATATTAGTTATATTCTTGTACATAGGGGCAGTATTATAGTAGTTATATTCTTGTACATAGGGGCAGTATTATAGTAGTTATATTCTTGTACATAGGGGGCAGTATTATAGTAGTTATATTCTTGTACATAGGAGCAGTATTATAGTAGTTATAGTCTTGTACATAGGGGCAGTATTATAGTAGTTATATTCTTGTACATAAGGGGAGTATTATAGTAGTTATATTCTTGTACATAGGGGCAGTATTATATTAGTTATATTCTTGCACATAGGGGCAGTATTATAGTAGTTATATTCTTGTACATAGGGGCAGTATTATAGTAGTTATATTCTTGTACATAGGGGCAGTATTATAGTAGTTATATTCTTGTACATAGGGGCAATATTATAATAGTTTTATTCTTGTACATAGGGGCAGTATTATAGTAGTTATATTCTTGTACATAGGAGCAGTATTATAGTAGTTATATTCTTGTACATAGGGGGCAGTATTATAGTAGTTATATTCTTGTACATAGGGGCAGTATTATAGTAGTTATATTCTTGTATATAGGAGCAGTATTATAGTAGTTATATTCTTGTACATAGGGGCAGTATTATAGTAGTTATATTCTTGTACATAGGGGCAATATTATAATAGTTTTATTCTTGTACATAGGGGCAGTATTATAGTAGTTATATTCTTGTACATAGGAGCAGTATTATAGTAGTTATATTCTTGTACATACGGGCAGTATTATAGTAGTTATATTCTTGTACATAGGGGGCAGTATTATAGTAGTTATATTCTTGTACATAGGGGCAATATTATAATAGTTTTATTCTTGTACATAGGGGAAGTATTATAGTAGTTATATTCTTGTACATAGAAGCAGTAATCTTGTACATAGGAGCAGTATTATAGTAGTTATATTCTTGTACATAGGGGCAGTATTATAGTAGTTATATTCTTGTACATAGAAGCAGTATTATAGTAGTTATATTCTTGTACATAGGGGAAGTATTATAGTAGTTATATTCTTGTACATAGGGGCAGTATTATAGTAGTTATATTCTTGTACATAGGGGCAGTATTATGGTAGTTATATTCTTGTACATAGGGGGCAGTATTATATTAGTTATATTCTTGTACATAGGGGCAGTATTATAGTAGTTATATTCTTGTACATAGGGGCAGTATTATAGTAGTTATATTCTTGTACATAGGGGGCAGTATTATAGTAGTTATATTCTTGTACATAGGAGCAGTATTATAGTAGTTATAGTCTTGTACATAGGGGCAGTATTATAGTAGTTATATTCTTGTACATAAGGGGAGTATTATAGTAGTTATATTCTTGTACATAGGGGCAGTATTATATTAGTTATATTCTTGCACATAGGGGCAGTATTATAGTAGTTATATTCTTGTACATAGGAGCAGTATTATAGTAGTTATATTCTTGTACATAGGGGCTGTAGTATAGTAGATATATTCTTGTATATGTTTAGTTTGTTGTTTTATTGACGCTGGCCTAGGGTCATAGGAGGCTGAGTATAATGTGCACTTTAGCTCTGTCACCTTCTCCTTCTTGTTGTCCATATGGATCAGTGCTATTTGGGGACAGCCAGGACTTTGTGATCTGCACGGTTCCCCCAAATCAGTCCGGGTCTGTTGCTGCCTAACTGCTTCAGTGGAGTGATATTTTTGGTATAAAGTTTCTCCTTACAGTCTGGAATCGTGGTTATTTTTACATTTTATTCTACATTACATGCTTCATTTCCCTGTGTGCGCCGGGTCTCGGGAGCATTACGTGGAGTACGTGTGGAGGGATTACAGATGAGCAGGGCGCACTGTCTTACCTTCCACCCGAGCAGATGTTTCCTCCACCGCAGATCCAGACCCATTCAGGAAAGCTGCGCCTAATGTGGAAAACAAGCTGCCGGCGGATTACAATTTACGTTAGTAGCAGAGAGGAGTCACGGATATGAGGCATTGTAATTAATGCCCACCGGGCTTCCGTGCTGTTATATTAACCGTGCATAAACTTATGTGCTTACCGAATAACATATGCGGCTACCTTCCCGGGAGGGCAGAGAAGAGCGCTGCAGACAGTCGGCCTCCGTAATCATTGCTTGTCTATTACAAAGGACCTTCTACTTGTAGAAATGAGGTGATGTCATCATATGACATCATCATTCAAGGACTAAATGCTAATTTTTCTCATAGGTGAAAGGGGTCGTTTTGAGTAATCAGGTCAGACAAAAATCCGCAAATCATTATTACCGACTTTGCTTTATCATGAAAACTTGTTAGAAAAAATCACACATTCAGACCCCCGAACTCATTCAAACCTCAAACATAGACCCCTAATATTAATTTAGACCCTCACCACCCAAAGAAACCCATAAAATTAATCCAAACCCCAAATCCGTTCCATAAACATATTCAGACCCCAGAACAGACCTCTAAAATTAGTCATACGTTAAACCACCCAATACATTTCAGTACACCCCAGGCCAACCCCTTTTATTTTTATTCAGACTTTATACCAGGTCCCTAAAATTCAGCAGACCATAGACCAGTCCCTAAAAGTTAAAGCAGAGTCCTAACCAGAACTGATTATTCTGTGTTTTTGTTTTTTTTTTCATACATTCGCTATACGGTTCAAGAGATATGAGCCTTTTTATTTGGTGCTAATTTTTATGGTCTTTATAAAAGTGGGTGTGTCTCACAGGATCCTCTGGGGCGTGTCTTTACAATGCTCTGCATAATTACCCTGGAGGCCACGCCCCCTCTTTGTAATAGTGTGGTGCGTTGAAAAAAAAAGAAACATGAATAATAAGGGGGGTAGCAGGAATAAAACAGATGCATAAACTGGCTGTCATTGACCTGGTGACTGGTCCTCTATTAGTTGTCTACTGCTTCACCTATAGGTCCCTTTCACCTTGCCAATAGCCTTAAAGGTAAAAAATTGGCTTTTTGGCGCAACAGAGTTCTCTAGGAATATGCATCTTATTACTAATTTTTGTTTGTTTTTTTAGATACAAGACTATTTCCTTAGTTTAGATGGGTGGAAAGAAATTAGAAAAGCCCATCTGCTGCCATAAACAAACAGCGCCACTCTTGTATATGGCCAGTGTCTGGTATTGCAGCTCAGTTCTATTCACTTCTATGGGTACCAGATAAAGCCAATTAAACAGAGTGGCGCTGTTTTTGAAAAAAAAAATTCTGCTACATTTTCTATATCTATTTACATATACATAATTTACTCTTTTTTTTTTAATTAGGCTTTGACTGGAGTTTGCACTTTAAATGGGAGCAGCTCACTACCGAACAAAAAGCTAAAAGATTGGACCCCACAGAACCAATAAAGTAAGTATAATAACCAAAACACATAAAAAAATGTCAATACCCATATCAGTCCTGGGCCGGGATCAGCAGCAGCAAAAAAAGAATTCTCCTAAGGCCCCTAATTTCATACAGAGACTTTAAAAAGTTTTCTGTTAAATTCTGTACATTGTGGACAAAAATGTATACGACTGATGTCGAAAAACGTACTGTTGGCGGTATGTAAGGGGCAGGTTCAGGAGATAGCTCTAATCTCAGCAGATTAACTGCTTAGATGCCATAGTGAATAACGACTGAGCGTCTAAGCGGTCAGACGTAGGTGGGAGCTTCATCAGCGGACAGAAAAATGGCAATAGAAGTGTTTACAGTGTACAGTATTGTACAAGCGA
Source organism: Ranitomeya imitator (assembly GCF_032444005.1). Taxonomy (NCBI): domain Eukaryota; kingdom Metazoa; phylum Chordata; class Amphibia; order Anura; family Dendrobatidae; genus Ranitomeya; species Ranitomeya imitator. The sequence continues at coordinate 20,934,770 of NC_091286.1, read as the reverse complement.
TCAATGATCACAGGTTCAAGACTGCCCTTAAACTTTACGCATCCAAGCGGTCCACACTTTACTTTGCACTGACGTTAAAATGTCAGTGCAAAGTTATCTGCTTGCACAAGATCATGCAGTTAGGAGTCAGCAGTCAGACACAGCCAGACTCCTCATAGTGAAGGCAGAGATGGTTTACTAGCTTTTCTTCCTTCCCTATCGCTATATACACAATACTTAACGAGTTCTGTGTATACAGGTATGGAAATCGCTGTCAGCATTTCTTCCTCCAGACCAACGCTCATGTGATCGCAGCGAGGGAGCAGGACCTGCTGAATTCTAGGAGACCCAGTCACTGCTGCTATGCAGGCACAAGGCTGACTTTCCCCTGTAACCGGGACTATTATACCCGCTCCAGTTACAGGGGATCTCAGCAATAGAAATAATTTATTAATATGTCAAAATGCCCCCCCCATAAAAATATTTTAAGACCTTATGTGGGGCACAGTAAGTAAAATATATGAAAATGAAAAATGTGTAAAAAAAAAAAATAACAAGAAAATAAGTAAATAATAAAACAGGACTAAAAAAAAAGTTCAACTTTGAATCGCTATAGAAACTGCAGCGGCTTGCTGAAAAAAAAAAGTAGAATATGCAAAAATAATTTTTCTGGAGAGCTGAATGAAATTTAAAATGTTTTTAGTGGTCCTTTGTGGTTGTAAAAAATACATTTAAAAAAGTGAAAAATAGAAACACATTTTGCATTTTTCTTTACATTTTTCCCTGGTATTAGTATAGAAAAATATATAAAAGTTACATAAAAGTGAAACCAAATTTAGCATAAAAAATTGTTTCAATATGCAAACAAGAAAACATGTTAAAAGCATATTTACAGGAAAAAAAAGCAAAAAATTAGTATGAAGGGTAAAAATGGCCGGATCCCGAGATTAAGAAAATAAGACAGGAAAATTGTTCCAGTATAAAAATTTATGAAAAAGTTATGGTTCACAGAAAACGATGACACAAAGCTAAATTTTTATTTCAAACTTTCAAATTAAATTTAACCGCAATAAAAAAAACACACAAAAACTTTATACTCAGTGATGTGAAAAAATGTTTGCCTCCTTCCTGATGTCTTATTTTTTTGCATGTTTTTCACTTAAATGTTTCAGATCAATAAACAAATGTAAATATTAGACACAGATAAGACAAGGAAACACTAAATGCAGTTTTTAAATGAAGGTTTTTATTATTAAGGGAAAAAGAAATCCAAACCTGCAGGGCCCTGTGTGAAAAAATTATTGCCCCCCCACCCCCGCTTAAAACATAAATTAACTGTGGTTACTCACATGTTTAGGAAGTTGAGTTCAATTTCTCTAGCCACACCCAGGCCTGATTACTGCCACACCTGTTCTCAATCAGGAAATCACTTAAATAGGATCTGCCTGACAAAGAGAAGTAGACCACAAGGTCCTCAAAAGCTAGACATCATGCCGAGATCCAAAGAAATTCTGGAACAAATGAGAAACAAAGTAATTGAGATCTCTCAGTCTGGAAATAGGATATAAAGCCATTTCTAAAACTTTGGGACTCAAGTGAACCACAGTCAGAGCCATTAGCCGCAAATGGCAAAAACATGGAACAGTGGCGAACCTTCCCAGAAGTGGCCGGCCGACCAAAGACAAAAATTACTCCAAGAACGCAGCGACAACTCAACCAAGAGGTCACAAAAGTCCCCACAGCAATATCCAAAGAACTGCAGGCCTCTCTTGCCTCAGTTAAGATCAGTGGTCACGACTCCACCATAAGAAAAGGACTGGGCAAAAATGGCCTGAATGGCAGAGTTCCAAGACGAAAACCGCTGCTGAACAATAAGAATATAAATGCTTGTCTCAGTTTTGCCAGGCAACATCTTGAAGATCCCCAAGACTTCTGGGAGAATACTCTGTGGACTGACGAGGCAAGAGTTGAGCTTTTTGGAAGGTGTTTGTCCCATTACATCTGGCGTAGAAGTAATGCAGCATTTCAGAAAAGGAACATCATACCAACAGTAAAATATGGTGGTGGTAGTGTGATGTCTGAGGCTATTTTGCTGCTTCACTACCTGAAAGACTTGCTGTGGTAAATGGAACCATGAATTCTGCTGTCTTCCCAAAAATCCAGGAGAATGTTCGGCCATCTGTTCGTGTCCTCAAGCTGAAGATCACTTGGGTTATGCAGCAGGACAATGGTCCAAAACACACAAGCAAGTCCTCCTCTGAATGGCTTAATAAAAACAAAATTAAGACTTTGGAGTGGCCTAGTCAAAGTCCTGACCTTAATCCAATTGCAATGTTTTAGTATGACCTTTTAAATAGGGGGTTCATGCTCGGAAACCACAAAAGTGGTTCTTAAAGGGGTTGTCTTGTGTGAACTTTTATTTCTATGTAATAATAACTGAGGCTTTTACGCTTTGACTCCGTCGTTGCTTCTCCACCACGGCTCCGGTGTTTGTTCATTGCCTGCAGCAGTGACTTCAGGTCTACAGCAATCTTTACCACTGCAGCCAATCACTGATACTCTAAGGCTCTGCTGCTGGAGATGGCACAAGCTGATTGGCTGCAGTGCTGTATACATGATGTCATCACTGCAACAGGTCAGTAAAGATCTGAGCAGCGGCGGAGAGGAAGCGCCGGATCCTAGGGGTAAAAACTCAGTTTCTTATTTTTATACTCTGGAATAATAAAAGTCAAAAGAGGATAATTAACGATTACAAAATAAAGAGAAATAAGTGGGCAGGTAGTACGGTGGGGTGAGAATATGAGAATTCCCCATTTTAGTCTGACATTGTGCCCCCCGTGTGTTCTCCGCAGGACCCCGGTCATCGCTGGGGGACTCTTCGTCATAGACAAGTCTTGGTTCAATCACTTGGGGAAGTACGACACCGCCATGGACATCTGGGGAGGAGAGAATTTCGGTAAGTGAAACAATAAAAAATAAAATATAAAAATAAATAAAATTGTTTAATAAAAAAAATTAAAGTAGAAAATGTCCATGGACCTGATAATGAAAGGGTCGGAATACTGGGGAAGATTCCATTGTGGTTACTTAGTAACTGGTGACTGCTACAGACACGGATACACCGAACATTCTGTTTCCTTGGATCAGTTTAGTTGCTAAGATTCTTATATTTTTTTGCAAATTTTCGCCATCAGGGAATTTACAGGAAAATCGTCAAAGTAGAAATGATAATTTCGGTGCATGAGCTTTTTTCTGAGCTTTCCTAATATAAACAGCACCCGGTGACTGGGGGAGATTATGGGACTCGGGGAAGAGGTGGGGAAGGGTAGGACGGCCTCTTCTAGGGTTGGGGTAATAAGATAATTGCTCAAATACAACATATAGGGGGAGGATTTATTATTCTCCCAGCATCGGTTAATTTTGCCATAATATTGAGCCTTTTCTTGCGCTCCTGGCGCTTTTTCTAAAATTAAAAAAAAGTGAAAAGGCCAAAAAAAAATGTGCTAAAAATCTCTGATATTCTGTTACAACAAGAGATGATCTCCCCGTCATAGTGCTGAAATAATAGTCACCGTAGAAGAGGCCCATACACCAGAGGTCCCCAACTCCAGTCCTCAAGGCCCACCAACAGGTCATGTTTTCAGGATTTCCTTTGCATTGCACAGGTGATGCAATTATTACCTGGGCAAGACTAAGGAAATCCTGAAAACATGACATGTTGGTGGGCCTTGAGGACTGGAGTTGGGGACCTCTGCCATACACTGCCCATATAACAGGACCATAGAAGAGAATAATAATGGCTTGTACAGGTAAGAGGACGGCAACATAGAACACTCAGATCACAGTCGCATATAGCACCCGAAATAGTCACCTGCCCCCACCATAGAGGACAGCCACACACTGCCCAAATAACTGCACCATAAAAAAGAATGAAATTACAGGAACATGCAATAGTGAGATCATGAAAACATTCCGCGCCCGAATAACAGCAAAATAAAGTGCCCAAATATCCGGACCACACGAGTCTCAATAAACATTGACTTGTGCAAATAAAAGAAACTAATACTGAAAAATAGCAACCAGCAAAAAGAGCGCCACGCCGTGCCCATATAAAAGCAACACAAAACGTAACAAAAATTATAGCAACATATAACAAACACCTGCACAACGTAGTGCCCAAATATTAGCACCTTATGGGTCTCATTAGACAGAGCCGTGTGTATGGACAGAGCACAAATAACAGCTATGTACTCCTGCCAAATAAAACCGCTATACAGTGCCCGTAAAAAGATAATAATGCACACACATGCAGAAGTGACAGCAACATATATTAACACGCAAATAGCAGCATCATATCCATCCATAAACCTGCAGAATAATAGCGCCATACAGTAACCATATAAGACCATCATAAAAAATAATAACGATATACACTGCCAAAGTGACAGCAACATATCACACTCAAATAGCGGCACCGTATATTGTCCAAGTATTAGAATCTCAATCGAAAGTAGGAACAACACCACACAGTGCAGCATACAGCACACAAAAATGGTTCCACACAGTGCCCATAAATAATAATGGCATACACTGCTAGAATGATTTTCTGCGAATGTGTCCCTAGTGGATGTGACTGAGAATACAACATTGTGAGCCCCAATGGGGACAGGGACTAATGTTGTGGTGCAGGTCTGGGCGCAGCGCTGCGGTATATGTCGGTGCTACATTGTGCACTAAGCCGCAGTCCTACTGACAAACTAATGAGGTCGTTTCCCTTTATGTGGAGGAGGGTGTGACCCCCCGGTGACGGCCCCCGCAGCTCATTGTACCTCCCGCGCAGTAATCACAGAAGATGTAAAACGACCCCGTTACCATAAAGATGAATTATTAACCCTCATTCTGCAACTCGGAACGTGCCAGTAACTGAATGAGAGATCCTGGGAAAGAATAGAAAGTGCAGAAATCTCGAAAGCGGAAATCGATTCAAATGACTTCTTATCTTAGGTTTCAATTAGTCAATATCCTCCATGGGGGTCCCGGGGGTCCAGCACGCAGATATCACTACTACACAGAATAATGTAGATGCTGATTAACTGCATGGAAGAATATTATAGTGACCGCTGTTACATTGTACAGGTATCACCCCCAGCATCCAAGGTTGGTGCGGACTACTCCCTATCTTCAGGGTCTACTCTGCCTGTCAGGGGGCTTCACAGCAGGAGAGGTCTGCTGGAGACTGCTGCCCCCACTAGGAGGAGCACAGTGTTATCTGTGGGACTGTGCATACAGGGAGCTCCCCCTAGTGGTGGCCGCAGGCAGCTGGAATTTTAATTTTATGGTTGTAGGGCAAGCTCTTCGCTGGCCCTCATAGGTTCAGGGCCCTACTCCATGGTGAGGCAATGGCATAAGTTTATGGGAATATTACAAAGTTGCCAACTATCCTGGCTTTGCAGGAACTGTCCTGATTATTCAGATCCAGCTTTCACAAAATTGGAGATTGGAGATGGCCCGGACAAAAGAAACAGTCAGATCTCACCCACAAATGGGCAGTCCTGCTCGGAGAGCGGGTGATCCTGTGCAAACTGGGACTGAGGCAGGACCTAACGGGCAGCTGCAATGTTGGAACATCTGAGTCCAGAAGATCGGAACCACTCAGGCAATGGGATCTGGAGAATAAGCAGGCGGCGAGGGGCTCTCCCCAGCTCCATCTTGTTACCTGCATAAATGATGAAGAATAAAGGAGAAACTTTTTTTATTAAATCTGTTTAAGTTTTTCATGAAAGGGTTTTTCTAAAAAAGAAAAAAGGAAATTAACCCCTTTCCATCGAATAGAGGAGAACTTGCTGATTGCGGAGAGTCCGATCACCGAGAACCCCAGTGATTCCAAGAACTGTGCTCCACACCCCACCATGAACGGAGCAGAGGTGCGCATGCAGCACCCCAGGGTCTTGGTCGTTGCAGTAATATCATTCTCCTCTAGGGGGGAGTGATGTTACGTTTGGAGGCAATAAAGGAGATCTCTTTACCAGGTATCACAAACATACAACACATTTCACACTCCAGTCCACCAGGGGGAGCTATGCTCCTATTTATTAGGGCACTCTTCACAACTAGGTAAAACTGGTGGCCTGGAGAGGAAGTTAGGCAGTTGCTGGCTGAGCTTTGCTCAGGTAGTTGGTCCCTGACAGGGGTGGGAGCCTGTCAGAGGCCTAGACAGAAGGACACGGAGCTGCGCCTGCCCTAAGTGCGGCAGCATCCTAAGAAAGGACACAAAAAGAGAACTGTATTGTAGAGAGGGTGAAGAAGTCATAGCAAAGGAGTGGATGCCAGAAGGAGTTCTGCCTTGCACAGGCTGCCTCCTTCTGAGGCGCAGGATCCCGGTAGCCGGAACACCGAGGGAGCAACAGTCCTTTATGCCTTGCTCCAGAGACTGGCAGGATACCTAATTGCAAGTTACTGATCCGCCCTATACCCAGGAGGCAAAGTGGCACCCACGAGAGGCTGGGGCATGATAGAGTCCCTGTAAAAAGCCTCAAGCCACCGGTCATACGGGTTTGTCCTATCCATCTGGGGGACAGAGAGAGAGATAACATCGATAACATCTACAACATCTGTGAGGACCTTATGAGAGGCTTAGCAGTAAGGTACTACAACACCCAGGTGTTAGAGGAAGGCTACTGATTTTCACCTGGATAAGGGGACTCTGGACTTGCCTTCAGACTGGCCGGACTCTGTCTGCCCTGTGATCTGGTCCTCTGGACTGTGGATGCTGAAGCCTTCAGTAAAGAGACTGCAACCTTTTGTCCTCGTTCTTCACTGCTCCATCCACCATCTACACACTAGGAAGCCCTGGGGATATACTTCACCTGTGGGAAGGTATACCATCTAGCTGCCATGACATCACCCCAGCGGACCCCTTAAAGCAGCGTCTGTCACCCTGACCGAATACCACAGGTGGCGTCACGAACATTTCCCCTTTAAAGACCTTTCCCTTTTTTACAACAGACGTCCCAGGGCCACGGATCGGGTCAGCCACCATGACATCCCCCTTGAAAACCGATGGACCCCGTACCGAGTACCCCACTGCCCACGGGGGCGCTCCACGCATGCTCAGCATCCGTACTATTATAGGATTTACGGAAAAATGCCGAGCACTGAACTCTGCAGCCCTGTCCTGAATGGAGCGGAGGTGCGCATGCTCAGCGTCCGTTCTGTTATAGGACTGACGGAAAAAGCCGAGCGCTGTACTCAGCATTCCTGTCCTGAATGGAGTGGAGGTGCGCATGCTCAGCATTCGTACTATTATAGGACTGACGGAAAAAAAGCCAAGCATCATACTCCACAGCCCTGTCCTGAATGGAGCGGAGATGCGCATGCTCAGCGTCCGTACTATTATAGGACTGATGGAAAAAGCCAAGGTTTGTACTGCGCAGCCCTGTCCTGAATGGAGCGGAGGTGCGCATGCTCAGCGTGCGTTCTATTATAGGACTGATGGAAAAAGCCGAGCACTGTACTCCACATTCCTGTCCTGAATGGAGCGGAGGTGCGCATGCTCAGCGTCTGTTCTATTATAGGACTGATGGAAAAAGCCGAGGGCTGTACTCCGCAGCCCTGTCCTGAATGGAGGGAAGTGCGCATGCTCAGCGTCCGTTCTATTAATAACAATAATAATAATAATAATAATAATCTTTATTTTTTTATAGCGCTAACATATTCCGCAGCGCTTTACAGTTTTGCACACATTATCATCACTGTCCCCAATGGGGCTCACAATCTAGATTCCCTATCAGTATGTCTTTGGAATGTGGGAGGAAACCGGAGTACCTGGAGGAAACCCATGCAAACATGGAGAGAACATACAAACTCTTTGCAGATGATGTCCTGGGTGGGATTAGAACCCAGGACCCCAGCGCTGCACCGTGCTTCTATTATAGGAGTGATGGGAAAAGCTGAGCGCTGTACTCCGCAGTCCTGTCCTGAATGGAGCGGAGGTGCGCATGCTCAGCGTCCGTTCTATTATAGGAGTGATGGGAAAAGCTGAGCGCTGTACTCCGCAGTCCTGTCCTGAATGGAGCGGAGGTGCGCATGCTCAGCGTCCGTTCTATTATAGGAGTGATGGGAAAAGCTGAGCACTGTACTCCGCAGTCCTGTCCTGAATGGAGCGGAGGTGCGCATGCTCAGCGTCCGTTCTATTATAGGACTGATGAAAAAGCCGAGCTCTGTGCTCTGCATCCCTGTCCTGAATGGAGCAGAGGCGCGCATGCTCAGCGTCCGTTCTATTATAGGACTGATGGAAAAAGCCGAGCGCTGTACTCCGCAGTCCTGTCCTGAATGGAGCGGAGGTGCGCATGCTCAGCGTCCGTTCTATTATAGGAGTGATGGGAAAAGCTGAGCGCTGTACTCCGCAGTCCTGTCCTGAATGGAGCGGAGGTGCGCATGCTCAGCGTCCGTTCTATTATAGGAGTGATGGGAAAAGCTGAGCGCTGTACTCCGCAGTCCTGTCCTGAACGGAGCTGAGATACGCATGCTCGCCATCCTCTCCATTCATTGTCTATGGGACTGCACAGTACAGCGCCCGTTTCTTTCCGCCAGTCCCATACAGATGAATGGAGTGGACCCCGAACATGCGCTGCTCCACTCCATCCAGGGGGCTAATCTTGGGATCGCTGGGGATCTCTATGGATATGGCATATCTTGATTTTTGTGGAATTTTTCTTCGGGACCTGATCTCCGCCTGTCTATTGCCGCCTGTTCCCAAGGACAAGTCTCGGGTGTCTGCTCGGTCCGGCTTCCTTCTTGCTCCCGTGTTGCAGGTGAGATGCCTCTTTTCATCTGTCGCTGGCAGATAACTCGTCTAATCCCCTCGGCCTCCTCCTTGTGATTAGTGCCAGGTCCTGTTATCTCCGCTCTCCGCTTCCCATCTCGCTGCCTCACAATCTGCACTAACCTCCATGTCTATAATTCTAGCTGACGTCCTGTCCCCGCTTCTCACACCAAATCTCCCGCTGCGTTTCTCATTTAATTCTGTATTACTTACAAAGTTCTCTATTTCTCCTCTAAACAGATTTTTTGTACTTTTTTTTTTGTAAATGTTCTTAAAGGGATTTTCCTTCTTGTTCCAGCTGTTTTAGTTGGATGTGTTACCTACAAAAAGTAAAGCTGATCCCAGCAATCATTCCTACTATTCAAGAGCGGCCAGCAGATAGTGTGCAAATTCTCTGCACTGCCCCCGCAGGGGAAAAGAAGTATTACACAGTGCCCAAAGGAAGTGGTGGAACATAACCGGTCCTCCAGAAAGAAACAAGTCACGCTCTGGATACATTTTTTTTTTTTACTTTCTCACCTTGGGTGTAGCTTATGCCCCTAAAGACTGGACTATGGTCTATTTTAGACTTCATTGATCATTTTTAACCAAGTAATAACCCCTTTTTAAATGTTAAAGTTCCCCAGTATACTCCCCTCCTGTGGTGGACAGATGGTCCACTGTGACCCTGACGCCCATGGCCACGCATACCCTAAATCGCCATAGAAAGAAGCTCATGTTCCATTTAATACTTTATCCATGACTCTCTCATGAGAAGCTTAAAGTGAACCTCCACCCCTTACCATGATGCTGTGCTGGTTAATTTCTCATCGGAGCTCCCTCTTTCTGACACAAAGCTCCAAATCCCCTTTTAGACAGATACATTATAACATGCAGCTCCTTGCAGTCACCACCAGAGGGAGCTCAGGAGCTTACTGCATTCTGTCCTATGTCTTCCATTTGCTCCTGAGCTCCCTCTAGTGGTGGCTGTAGAATGTTACTTTTCGGTACAAACACTGATATAGTCAGGATGCCATTTGAGCCTGGTGACCAGTGTATGTCTTTGCAATGCCTATTTTTGGATTTGTATGCTTTGACTTATTATCCCACACCCTGATTTCTGACCTCAGGCCTACAAACTACTTCTATTTCTTGACTACTATTTCTGAAACTTCTAGTTCTTCTCTCCTTGTTGAGACCCCTTGGGTATATCCCAGCATACTTTCTTCCTGCTGCCACCCGGTGGCTGCTTTGGGTACTGCACCTCACTGTATCCAGAGCTGAACTGGATACATTGTTTCACTCCTTGGTCACATGATCTGATACATTATTTCATTCTTTGTCCATGCAGGGGATTTGGAACTTTGCATCAGAAATTAAATTAGCTATGCTGTGGATTAGATCCCATTTAGGAGCAGTTATTTGTTTTTTAAGACGGCGGCGGTACCTTGGTAATTCCTCGTAGGTAGTTTGTTAGTTACAGGACATCCCCAGCCTATTAATTTGACACGGCCTTGATTGAGTTCAATGGGATTGTGAGTTTCCTCTGTAAATGGACGACACTTGCCATATTAAGTAGCCTATTTGTGCATCACATTTTGCCCCGACTTACAGATTTAATGAGATGGAGCTGAAGGAAAACTCGATACCCGTCTGTATCTGTCTGGGGAATGTGACAAGAGCACAAATACAAATGGAATTACTTAGAAACAGAACCGTGTCTGGTGTCAGGAGGAGAAGCCTTGCATGACTGAGCCAGAACAAGCCCGGAGTTTAGTCGCTGACACTTTCCATTATCGAGGAGCAGACAGCAGCGCTCCAGCTGGTAGCATCGCCGCGGAGGCTTCCGGAGGGCCGTGATAGACGCCGCCATAGTCATCCCCCAAACCCATCCACTAGAGCAATGTCATCTGAGTAAAGGCATTAGTACTGGGAAGAATTGCAAAAAAAAAACACCCCCAAGTCAATGCCCCATAAATACTCAGGCTTCACGGTTCAGCTAATTTACACAGAGGAAGAATCTATTTAATTCAGAAAGGAAACAATAGATATTTCTGCGCAGAAAATAAGTATTTCTAATTACTAATGGAGGCAAAGGTGTAGTCAGTGTTTTGGGCTGTCGTAACTCTTCACCCGCTGCTGCTGTTTTCCAGTGACTCTGGGTGCAATACCAAGAACGACCACCGGGTGCGCTGTTAAAAAAAAAATGCATCACGTCGGAGGAGACGATCATCTGGTTGTCCAAATCAGTGCGCTCTCAGCGCTCAGACTACTCCAGGCAAAACAGGGGAAAAAAGAGTTAACCAGATCCAGGAGGAATTTATTTAGAAAAACCTTTATTCCTTAGGGAAAAAAAAGATTAAACCGACATAAACGGAGTCAGAATTCATCACATTATTACTCTGAGCTGCCTTAGTCCCTGCTCCATCTACCATCACTGTGTGACCTCCCTGCCGCTGTGTCCTCACTAACTCCTCTCCTGAAATACTCTGTGCTGCTGGAGATCCTGACCTATCTCTCATTGCCATTTCCTCACATCATAGACTGCCCCTTCACATTCAGCCTTTCCTCATTCACTTCAACATGACTTGATAGGTTACTGCCTCTCACAAAATCAACACACTCATCTCCTCCAATACTCTACTGCTGTGGGTCCTTTATACTTCCCTCTCATTTACATTCCTTTCCTTATATCATAACCCCGTCCCTGTCATATGTAGCCATGTCCTCATTCACATCATAACATGAGGGACAGGTCACTGCTTCCCACAAAATCAACACACTCCTCTTATTAAACACTCTGCACTGCTGGTGGTCCCGGATTCCTCTCTCAGACTATGATTTCCCTTTCATTCTCTTTGCATTGTAAAACTGTTCCTGACATCATGCGCATCATCACTTGTGGACAAGTCACTGTGTCCCACAAAATCAAAACATTCCACTCATTACATACTCTGCACTGCTCTACCTTGATCCTTTCACTCTCAGACCATGATTTCCCTCTTTTTCCCATTCCTCCCTATACATCACAACACTGCGCCTTTCACACGCAGCCCTGTCATCATTCACACATAATATGAGTGGGAAGGTCACTTTCCTCAACAAAAGAAACACACTCCTCTCATTAAATACTTTATCCTGCTCTGGGACCATGATATTCCCTCTCTCAGACTATGATTTCCATCTCATTCCCCTTCTTATATTGTAAGTTTGTCCCTGTCATATGAAGCAGTATCCTCATTCACATCATCACATGAGTGCACAGGTCACTTTCTTTCACAAACTCAACACACTCCTTTCATTAAATACTCTGTATTGCTGAGAGACTCTGATTCTTCCTCTCGGACTATAATTTCCATCTCTTTCTCCTGGTATTGCAAGACTGCCCAAGTGCCCATGTCACATGCAGCCATGCCCTCATTCACATCATCACATGAGTGCACTGGTCACTTTCTCCTACAAAATCAACACCCTCCCTTATTACATACTCTGTACTGCTAGTGGACCCTGAAACTTCCTCTTTCAAAGGCCAGGATCACACATACGCGAGATACGGCCGAGTCTCGCAGGTGAAAACCCAGCTCTGGCGCCGGCTCTCCGGAGCGGAGCGTGCAGCTCCATGTATTGCTGTGCGGCTGCACGCTCCGCTCCGGAGTGCCGGCGCCAGAGCTGGGTTTTCACCTGTGAGACTCGGCCGTATATCGCGTATGTGTGATCTTGGCCAGACTATGATTTCCCTCTCATTCCCATTCCTTTCCTTATATTGTGAGCCTGTCCCCGTCATATTCGGCGGCGGCGTCATTCACATTATCGCATGAATGGACAGGTCACTTTCACCCACAAACTCAACTCACTCCTCTCTTTAAATACTCTGTACTGCTGTGGTACCCTGATATTTCCTTTTTCAGACTATGATTTTCCTCGCATTGGAACACTGCCCCTGTCACATGCAGTCCTGTCCTCAGACACATCATCCCATAAGAAGACAGGTCACTTTCTTCCACAAAATCATCATCCTCCACTTCTGCTGCTGTTATCATTCCACTAATCTAATTAAATACATACTGTGGTATTCCATTCATTCCTGTGCCAGAAATTGCCCGGGAAGGTTCCTTTGCAGATGTGAGCAGATCTCAGGCGTGATCACATGGCTCGGTGGGTAATACGTTATTCTTGCCGGCCCGCTGTCAGCAGCCACCAGCGGGACGATATATTTCAGAGAGGTGATAGGGCGACGGATTCTTTATTGGGAAGTTGATAAATAAAATATGTCTGGCAGTCTCAGATATTTATACATCTCCCTTCCGTGATCCTCGGTCTCCGACTAATGAAAATAGGCCGGTCGCCCTGTCGCAGACGTATCGAGAGTGACAAATTGGTTTACGTACCGGGCAGAATATATGGAAATCTCAATCCGCTTAATCAGTTTTTCCGTATGTTTTTTTCTCCCTTGGAATGTATTGACTCATCGAGTGAAAGTGTCCTCCTCTGGGATCCCGGCAGCCATTCTGTGCGTGTTATCTGGAGCCATGCATCCACGCAGTCAATATTCTGATTGAATTTCAAGCCTCTGGCAGCGCTCAGCGCGGCTTTTCTCCACCTTTTGTTTTTCATTTTTCTTTACAGAAGTGCCGGGCGCGCTGCACGCCTCCCATACGGTATCACTCATTATCACATTCACACAGGAAACTTTCTCTGCAGCACAAAGTTACTTTTCTGCAATTCCGGCAGATCGCAACATTCCGAGATCTATCATATTGCCGGAAGTCCGGGCGAGAAAACGCAAGAAAAAGGCTGCGCCAGTACACACGGTGCGCCAGTACACAACACGGTGCGCCAGTACACACGGTGCGCCAGTACACACGGTGCGCCAGTACACACGGTGCTCCAGTACACAAGGTGCGCCAATACACACGGTGCGCCAATACACACGGTGCGCCAGTACACACGGTGCGCCAGTACACACGGTGCGCCAGTACACACGGTGCGCCAGTACACACGGTGCGCCAGTACACACGGTGCGCCAGTACACACGGTGCGCCAGTACACACGGTGCGCCAGTACACGGGGTGCAAGATAACCGCCGCAGGTGACACGGAAGAGAGAAGATGAACTTCTGCCCATGATTCCAGACACCGGCGGCCCCATCTGCATGTTGGTCACATGTATGAGCCCTTATAGCGTTCTTGATCCTATAAAGACATACGTGTTGCCCCCCCACCCCAAATTGTAATAATGTCCCCCATCCTGTATAAATGTCATCCATCCTGGGCACTTCCTGGTATAACAGCCACCATCCTGTTCCCCTTCCAGTAATATTGTCCCCCATCTAATATATAAAGCTGAATGTGTGTGTGTATGTGTGTATGTCCGGGATTGGCATCTGCACCGTCGCAGCTACGGCCACAAAATTTTGCACAGTCACACGTCTGGACCCTGAGAGCGTCATAGGCTATGTTGTGAGGCAAAATTTTAACCCCGCGCGTTCCAATTCACCAAACAATTTTGCCCCTGTCTACATAATGGGGAAAAAGTGAAAGGAAAAGTGTTGGAGGCAAATTGACAGCTGCCAGATGTGAACAAGGGGGACTTAAAGAATGAGAGCGATGGCGCCAAAAAGTATATACCGTACAGTTGCTAAGGTGGGGCCCCGACATGGGATACTCACCACACACGGGGATATGAACATGCACACAAAAGGTGCCACACACTACCACGTGCTTGAACACATATTACCCTCAGCACACATTTCACCACACATACACCAACCTCACCACATAAAAGTCGAAACACAAAAGTCGCCGCTCAAAACTCGCCACGCGCAAAACTCACCACATGCAAAACTCGCCACACGTGCAAAACTCACCTCATGGGAAACTTGCCCCACGCAAAACTTGCACACGCGGAAAAATTGCCACAGGCACAAAAATTGCAACACATGCAAAAGTTGCCTCACACAAAACTTGCACATACTCAAAAGGCACCACACAAAAAACTCGCCATGCGCAAAACTTGCTGCACACAACTTGCTACACTAACCTGTCACATGCAACTTGACACACAAAACATTGCTACACGCATGTCGCCACACAAAACTCATCTCACAAAAGTTGCTACATGCATGTCGCCACACGCAACTCAACACACACAACTTGACACATGAAACTCGCCCTAAAATACACACAAGTCTGGTATTATCCTTCAAAAATAAAAATCTGATTAATAAGCAGACAAGCTACAAGAGCAACAAATGTACCATATAGGAAATACGGCAGCTGTCAGTCACACGACCTGTCTACTATGTGTATGTGTGAGCTAATATATACTGCCAGGGGGAGGGCTTCCTGTTGGCTGGGGATTTATCAGGCTGCCAATTTAGCTTACAAATACTGAGGTAAAAATACTGAGCAAATAACGTGGGAATGCGGTCTAATACAGGAGGAGATGACATACAGATATATACTATATACAGGGGAGATGACACACAGGTATATACTATATACAGGGGAGATGACACACAGGTATATACTATATACAGGAGGAGATGACATACAGGTATATGCTATATACAGGAGGAGATGACACACAGGTATATACTATATACAGGGGAGATGACACACACATATATATATACAGGGGAGATGACACACAGATATATACTATATACAGGAGGAGATGACACACAGATATATACTATATACAGGAGGAGATGACACACAGGTATATACTATATATAGGAGGAGATGACACACAGGTATATACTATATACAGGAGGAGATGACACACAGATATATACTATATACAGGATGAGATGACACACAGGTATATACTATATACAGGGGAGATGACACACCGATATATACTATATACAGGGGAGATGACACACAGGTATATACTATATACAGGGGAGATGACACACAGGTATATACTATATACAGGAGGAGATGACATACAGGTATATACTATATACAGGAGGAGATGACACACAGGTATATACTATATACAGGGGAGATGACACACACATATATATATACAGGAGGAGATGACATACAGGTATATACTATATACAGGAGAAGATGACAAACAGGTATATACTATATACAAGAAATGACTTACAGGTATATACTATATACAGGGGAGATGACACACAGATATATACTATATACAGAGAGATGACACACAGGTATATACTATGTACAGGAGAGATGACACACAGGTACATACTATATACAGGGGAGATGACGCACAGTTACATACTATATACAGGAGGAGATGACACACAGGTATATATATATATACAGGAGAGATGACACACAGGTGTATACTATGTACAGGAGAGATGACACACAGGTACATACTATATACAGGGGAGATGACGCACAGTTACATACTATATACAGGGGAGATGACACACAGGTATACACTATATACAGGAGGAGATGACACACAGGTATATACTATATTCAGGACGAGATGACACACAGGTATATACTATATACAGGAGGACTTGACACACAGGTATATACTATATACAGGAGAGATGACACACAGATATATACTATATACAGGAAGAGATGACACAGGTATATACTATATACAGGAGGACTTGACACACAGGTATATACTATATATAGGAGGAGATGACACACAGATATATACTATATACAGGAGAGATGACACACAGGTATATACTATATACAGGAGGAGATGACACACAGATATATACTATATACAGGAGGAGATAACACACAGGTATATACTATATACAGGGGAGATGACACACGTATATACTATATACAGGAGGAGATGACACACAGATATAAACTATACAGGAGAAGATGACATACAGGTAAATACTATATACAGGAGCAGATGACACACAGGTATATACTATATACAGGAGCAGATGACACACAGATATTTACTATATACAAGAGGAGATGACACAGGTATATACTATATACAGGAGGAGATGACATACAGGTATATACTATATAAAAGAGGAGATGACACATAGGTATATAGAGGAGGAGATGACATACAGCAGGTATATACTATATACAGGGGAGATGACATGCAGGTATATACTATATACAGGAGATGACACACAGGTGTATACTATATACAGGAGGAGATGACACACAGATATATACTATATACAGAAGAGATGACACACAGGTATTTACTATATACAGGAGGAGATGACACATAGGTATATACAATATACAGGAGGAGATGAGATACAGCAGGTATGTACTATTTACAGGGGAGATGACATACAGGTATATACTATATACAGGAGATGACATACAGGTGTATACTATATATAAGGGAGATGACAAACATGTATATACTGAGAGGAAAATGGGAGGTGTGAGGTGAAAATGAGGGGTGTGAGGTGAAAATGAAAAGGTGTGAGTGCAAAATGAGAGGAGTGAGGGAAAATAGTGGAGTGATCGGAAAATGACAGATGTGAGGTCGAAATGACATGTGTTAGGGGGGAATGAGAGGAGTGAGGGGGAAAATAAGAGGAGTGAGGGGGAAATGAGAGGTGTAAGGGAGAAAATGAGAGGTGTAAGGGAGAAAATGAGAGGCGTGATGGGAAAATAAGAGAAGTGAGGTGCTATAACTAACCACAGATATTTACTATGCCCAGGCAACACCAGGCTCTTCAGCTAGTCCTGTATAAATGTCATCCATCCTGTTCCTCTTCCAGTAATAATGTCCCCCCTCCTGTATAAATGTCATCCATCCTGGGCCCCTTACAGTAATAATGTCCCCCATCCTGTATAAATGTCATCCATCCTGGGCACTTCCTGGTATAACATCCACCATCCTGTTCCCCTTCCAGTAATAGTGTCCACCATCCTGTATAAATGTCATCCATCATGTGCTCCTTCCAGTAATAATGTCCCCCATCCTGTATAAATGTCATCCATCTTGGGCCCCTTGCAGTAATAACGTCCAACATCCTTCTTGCCAAAATGTCCTCCCATCTTGAGTCCCTTTATGTAAAACTGTTCCTTTCATGGTCCATTTCTGGTATAATGTCCCCATCCTGGCCCCTTCCAGTAATATATTTCCCCCATCCTGGGCCCTTTTTGATATAAAATCCTTCATCCTGGGCCCCTTTTGGTAATATTGTCCCCCATCCTGGTCCCCTTGCAGTAATAATGTCCAACATCTTTCCTGCCATAATGTCCCCCATCCTGAACCCCTTTCTGTAACAGTGTTCTTACCATGGCCCCTTCCTGGTGTAATGTCCCCATCCTGGCCCCTTCCACTAATATATGTCTCCCATCCTGGGCCCTTTCTGGTATAATATCCTCCTTCCTGGGCCCCTTCTGGTAATATTGTTCCCCATCCTGGAGCCCTTGCAGTAATAATGTCCAACATGCTTCCTGCCATAATGTCCCCCCATCCTGAGCCCATTTATGTAACAATGTTCCTCTCATGGCCCCTTCCCGATGTAATGTCCCCATCCTGACCCCTTCCAGTAATATATGTCCCCCATCCTGGGCCCCTTCCTGGTATCACGTCCCAGCTCCTGGGCCTATCCTGTAATAATGTTGCCCATTCTACCACTGTTCTTTAACATATCGAAAAACCCCAAAACATTCTTGTCACCTTGTCTCCCATGACGCGCCTTAACCCTAACAGACTAATTAAGGTCTGAAACCTCGGTCAAAGCTATCTGAGCACATAAGTCTCCAAGGGTGCCCAAACTTTTGCATCTGACCATTTTCCTTTTTGTAATTTTAAAAAATGAATAAATATTTACGACAAGTGCCCCTGTTATTTTGTAAGCGTTTTCCTGCTCCTGTTGGGGGGATTGTGTGTGATACAGTGTATCGGTGCGGAGCTGTAGATAAGGCGTTCCTGCCGTCAGGTTTGTTGTGTTACACACCCGGCATAATCCGCGGCGCAGGGATCTGATATCGGGGATTTGTTTTTCAGAAATCTCATTCCGCGTCTGGATGTGCGGAGGGAGTCTGGAAATCGTACCCTGCAGCCGGGTGGGACACGTGTTTCGGAAGAAGCATCCTTATGTCTTTCCAGAGGGGAACGCCAACACTTACATAAAGTAGGTAGATAATGAAGAAACTGCCTGGGGAGGCGGCTGTAGATTATTTGCTTTTGCAGGCGTACGGCGTATATCTCCGTGTAGCATCGACGCTGAAATTGATTTTTTACACAGTGTGACACTGTTAATTAAGAAACGGCTGCAACATCTAGAAGGCAATCTCTCCTTGTCTTATCTGGGAAAATGACTAGGCTACAAGATTACAATCCATAGCGCACAAGCCCATGTGACAAGGGTTAATATGGGGGTTCACATCATATCTGTCTTCTCATGCAAATGATGGCCGCCGATTTAAAAGCTCCGTAGCCAGCTTTTCTTATGTCTTCCTATATCAGAATGTGAGCAGAAGGTGTCACCACAGGGCAAAGTACCAGATACAGTCCTATAGTCCTCAGCCCAGGGTATGTAGTCCTCAGCCCGGGGTATGTAGTCCTCAGCCCAGGGTATGTAGTCCTCAGCCCGGGGTATATAGTCCTCAGCCCAGGGTATATAGTCCTCAGCCCGGGGTATATAGTCCTCAGCCCAGGATATATAGCCCTCAGCCCAGGGTATATAGTCCTCAGCCCGGGGTATATAGTCTTCACCGCACGGTATATAGTCCTCAGCCCGGGGTATATAGTCCTCAGCCCGGGGTATGTAGTCCTCAGCCCGGGGTATGTAGTCCTCAGCCCAGGGTATATAGTCCTCAGCCCGGGGTATATAGTCCTCAGCCCGGGGTATATAGTCCTCAGCCCAGGGTATATAGTCCTCAGCCCGGGGTATATAGTCTTCACCGCACGGTATATAGTCCTCAGCCCGGGGTATATAGTCCTCAGCCCGGGGTATGTAGTCCTCAGCCCGGGGTATGTAGTCCTCAGCCCAGGATATATAGTCCTCAGCCCGGGGTATATAGTCCTCAGCCCGGGGTATATAGTCCTCAGCCTGGGGTATATAGTCCTCAGCCCAGGGTATATAGTCCTCAGCCCAGGGTATATAGTCCTCAGCCTGGGGTATATAGTCCTCAGCCCAGTGTATATAGTCCTCAGCCCAGGGTATATAGTCCTCAGCCCAGGGTATATAGTCCTCAGCCCGTGGTATATAGTCCTCAGCCCGGGGTATATAGTCCTCAGCCTGGGGTATATAGCACTCAGCCCGGGATATATATTCAGTCCTCAGCCCAGGGTATATAGTCCTCAGCCCAGTGTATATAGTCCTCAGCCCAGGGTATATAGCCCTCAGCCCGGGGTATATAGTCCTCAGCCCAGGGTATATAGTCCTCAGCCCGGGATATATATTCAGTCCTCAGCCCAGGGTATATAGTCCTCAGCCTGTGGTATATAGTCCTCAGCCCGGGATATATATTCAGTCCTCAGCCCAGGGTATATAGTCCTCACCGCAAGGTATATAGTCCTCAGCCCGGGGTATATATTCCTCAGCCCAGGATATATATTTAGTCCTCAGCCTGGGGTATATAGTCCTCAGCCCGGGATATATATTCAGTCCTCAGCCCGGGGTATATAGTCCTCAGCCCAGGATATATAGCCCTCAGCCCAGGGTATGTAGTCCTCAGCCCGGGGTATATAGTCCTCAGCCCAGGATATATAGCCCTCAGCCCAGGGTATGTAGTCCTCAGCCCG
Source organism: Ranitomeya imitator (assembly GCF_032444005.1). Classification (NCBI taxonomy): domain Eukaryota; kingdom Metazoa; phylum Chordata; class Amphibia; order Anura; family Dendrobatidae; genus Ranitomeya; species Ranitomeya imitator. Next base: position 20,914,288 of record NC_091286.1, on the reverse strand, counting down.
GGGTATATAGTCCTCAGCCCAGGATATATAGCCCGGGGTATATAGTCCTCAGCCCAGGATATATAGCCCGGGGTATATAGTCCTCAGCCCAGGATATATAGCCCTCAGCCCAGGGTATATAGTCCTCAGCCCGGGGTATATAGTCCTCAGCGCGGGGTATATAGTCCTCAGCCCGGGGTATATAGTCCTCAGCCCAGGGTATATAGTCCTCAGCCCGGGATATATATTCAGTCCTCAGCCCAGGGTATATAGTCCTCAGCCCGAGATATATATTCAGTCATCAGACCAGGGTATATAGTCCTCAGCCTGGGGTATATAGTCCTCAGCCCGGGGTATATAGTCCTCAGCCCAGGGTATGTAGTCCTCAGCCCGGGGTATGTAGTCCTCAGCCCGGGGTATGTAGTCCTCAGCCCAGGGTATATAGTTCTCAGCCCGGGGTATATACTCCTCAGCTGGGGTATATAGTCCTCAGCCCAGGGTATATAGTCCTCAGACCGGGGTATGTAGTCCTCAGCCCGGGGTATATAGTCCTCAGCCCAGGGTATATAGTTCTCAGCCCGGGGTATATAGTCCTCAGCCTGGGGTATATAGTCCTCAGCCCGGGGTTTATAGTCCTCAGCCCAGGGTATATAGTCCTCAGGCCAGGGTATATAGTCCTCAGCCCGGGATATATATTCAGTCCTCAGCCCGGGGTATATAGTCCTCAGCCCAGGGTATGTAGTTCTCAGCCCGGGGTATATAGTCCTCAGCTGGGGTATATAGTCCTCAGCCCAGGGTATATAGTTCTCAGCCCGGGGTATATAGTCCTCAGCTGGGGTATATATTCCTCAGCCCAGGGTATATGGTCCTCAGACCAGGGTATATAATTCTCAGCCCGTGGCATATAGTCCTCAGCTGGGGTATATAGTCCTCAGCCCAGAATATATAGTCTTCAGCCCACGGTATATAGTCCTCAGCCCAGGGTATCACAATAAGCTCTGGAGGCAGATTCTCAGGGAGTTCTGTGCCCCGCCCATAGATCTTAACAGATCATTTACATATTAGGAAAAATGTGGATTTCTCTAAAATAAATTTGATTACAAACATCAAGGTATCATTTTACTCAACTTTCTATGACCTCCACGCTATATAGACGGCTGCGGAAGGTCAAGCGTACTGACAGATTCCTTTTAACTCTTTCAGGGCATAAGACGTACATTTATGTCATACTAGATGGCAGCCCGATTCTAAAGAATCGGGAGTCTAGAATCCATATATACTTTATTTATTCAAATGTAAGAATAATACAATTAATAAATAATAGTAAGAAAGAACAAAAATAATAGGCAGTATATGGAGAAAACACCAAACAAAAGTTCAAAATTGGTGTGAAAATGTCACTGAACCACTTCACAACTAAATATATATAGTTTTGGTAAATGGTATTATCATTTTTTTGACGAAATTCGGCAGGAGCTTGAAGAGCAACGTCACTGGGCCCGCCTCCACGCAGTAGAAACTTGCTGTGAGGTAAAAATTCAAAAATCACACCAAAATGGCGGGCGGAGTGTGTCACAGTACGGCACGTTTCTGATTGGTCGCTCGCAGCAGGCGGCAACCAATCAGACACTGGACACTGTTGACGTCACTTATCTCCGGACATTAGCTCCGGACATTAGCTCCGGACATTAGCTCCGGACATTAGCTCCGCACATTAGCTCCGGACATTAGCTCCGCACATTAGCTCCGGACATTATCTCCGGACATTAGCTCCGGACATTAGCTCCGGACATTAGCTCCGCACATTAGCTCCAGACATTAGCTCCGCACATTAGCTCCGGACATTAGCTCCGCACATTAGCTCCGGACATTAGCTCCGGACATTAGCTCCGGACATTAGCTCCGGACATTAGCTCCGGACATTAGCTCCGGACATTAGCTCCGCACATTAGCTCCGGACATTAGCTCCGCACATTAGCTCCGGACATTATCTCCGGACATTAGCTCCGGACATTAGCTCCGGACATTAGCTCCGCACATTAGCTCCAGACATTAGCTCCGCACATTAGCTCCGGACATTAGCTCCGGACATTAGCTCCGCACATTAGCTCCAGACATTAGCTCCGCACATTAGCTCCGGACATTAGCTCCGGACATTAGCTCCGCACATTAGCTCCGGACATTAGCTCCGGACATTAGCTCCGCACATTAGCTCCGCACATTAGCTCCGCACATTAGCTCCGGACATTAGCTCCGGACATTAGCTCCGGACATTAGCTCCGCACATTATCTCCGGACATTAGCTCCGCACATTAGCTCCGGACATTAGCTCCGGACATTAGCTCCGCACATTAGCTCCGGACATTATCTCCGCACATTAGCTCCGGACATTAGCTCCGGACATTAGTTCCGCACATTAGCTCCGCACATTAGCTCCGGACAAAGCCACGGAAGTTGGCACAAATTGCAGGAAGTAGTATTCTAGGCAATTATATATATATAGATGACATGTGCCTGCCTTTGATGCGGGTTTGCACGTCGAGTCGGCACTTAATCAGCCATCATGTGCCTTTAACAGCCGCGGGCGCAGCGGTGGACCCGTTAGATGCCGCCGTCAATCACAGCGTCATTTATCAGGTGCCTGTCATTACGATCCTCCGTCCATAAGAGACGGCTGATACCCGGCTGCGTGCGGCACCAGCGATCACACGATCAACAGCTACTGTTAAATACAATAAAAAGTGAAAAAAGATTTTTAAAAATATGAAATTTAAAAAAAATAACAATAAAAATTAAAATTAAAATCACACAACCTTTTGACTCATTAAAAATAAAACAATTAAAAAAATAAAAAAGTACGCATTTTTTATCGCTGCTTTAATAAATGTCCGATCTATCAAAATATAAAGTAAATTAATACGAGAAGAAAAATAAAAATGCCAAAGTTACGTTTTTTTTTGGCCGTTGCAATAAAATGCAATAACACGCGATCAAAACATCGTATGTACCCCGTACTGACCCGGAGAATCGGATTATCAGGTCAGTTTTACCGTATAGTGAACATGATAAATAAAAATTAAAAAAAAACTTGTATTATTGCACTTTTTTTTGCAATTTCATCGCACTTGGAATTTTTTCCTGTTTTCCAGTGCACTGTATGGTAGAATGAACGGCGTACAGCTCGTCCCGCAAAATACAAACCCTAATACGGCTTATTGGTAGAAAAATAAAAAAAAGATATAGTTCTTGCAAGAAGGGGAGGAAAAAACGAAAAAAAAAAAATTGGCACAAATTTTAGCTCAAATCCAACGCTTCTCAACGACTCCCTCTAGTGGCAGCTCTTAGCACCCAGCTTATATATGCTGGAGATTTGGAGCTCTGTATCAGAAAATTATATATGGACACTGATGGATATTTTTCAATCTAAAGAAGACAAAGAAAAAATTAATTTTTAAGAATAGACCCGTACAAATAAGCTGAACAGCAAAAATAGATCTCATCTACTCCATTCACATCCAAAGCAGCTTTATTCTAGAGTACAGAGGGCTGCGAGATCTCGACTCTAAGCTTTAAGTTACATGTCGAGCATTTAGCACCTACAAATTCCACATATTCCAGGTCACAATCAGGAGAACTTTACTTTTTCTTTAAGGTGTAAATAGAGCAGAATAGTTAAAAGTTGGATTTAAAGACTTTGCAAACTTTTTCAACACTTAATCAAGTTGTAAAATGTGCTAAAAGTTTCTACCAGACTGTAAAATCAGATAATTCTGTAGGATTAGCTATATATATATACAGACAAGAAATATTGTCTGTCCTCTCCTGTTCATTCACCGACCATATCGATGTCTCCGCTCCCCTGCGGGGATCACATATTAATTATTAATGCTGATGTAGACAGGTGTTAGTGCGACACCAGAGCCGGCGATCTGAGGTTTTACTGCTTCTGATAATTAATGTCTGAGAAGGGAACAGCAGGGGCGTGAGTAATGGACAAATCCTCATCTACATTCCTGCTCCGATATTTCTACAAAGTCCTGATTGTGTCACTGATCAACATATGCTACGAAAAATGGCACCAGTCATGGTATAACACCCATCACAAAACTAGAACATAGGGGGCAGTATTATAGTAGTTATATTCTTGTACATAGGGGGCAGTATTATAGTAGTTATATTCTTGTACATGGGGCAGTATTATAGTAGTTATATTCTTGTATATACGTGCAGTATTATAGTAGTTATATTCTTGTACATAGGGGCAGTATTATAGTAGTTATATTCTTGTACATAGGAGCAGTATTATAATAGTTATATTCTTGTACATAGGAGCAGTATTATAGTAGTTATATACTTGTACATAGGAGCAGTATTATAGTAGTTATATTCTTGTACATATGGGCAGTATTAGAGCAGTTATATTCTTGTACATAGGGGCAGTATTATAGTAGTTATATTCTTGTACATAGGAGCAGTATTATAGTAGTTATAATCTTGTACATAGGGGCAGTATTATAGTAGTTATATTCTTGTACATAGGGGCAGTATTATAGTAGTTATATTCTTGTACATAGGGGGCAGTATTATAGTAGTTATATTCTTGTACATAGGGGCAGTATTATAGTAGTTATATTCTTGTACATAGGGAGCAGTATTATAGAAGTTATATTCTTGTACATAGGGACAGTATTATAGTAGTTATATTCTTGTACATATGAATAGTATTATAGTAGTTATATTCTGGTACATAGGGGCAGTATTATAGTAGTTATATTCTTGTACATAGGGGCAGTATTATAGTAGTTATATTCTTGTACATAGGGAGCAGTATTATAGAAGTTATATTCTTGTACATAGGGACAGTATTATAGTAGTTATATTCTTGTACATAAGGGCTGTAGTATAGTAGTTATATAATTGTTAGCAGAGGGAAGCACTCTTTAGAGCCATGTACAGAACCACAGAGCACCGTGTCTTCAAGGACTGACAAATACACACTCAAGCTCTGATTTTTATTAGATCAAGGTGTTGTCAACATACCTTCCCTTAGTGAGCTCATATAGGGGGCTGGTCATGGCATGTGCTTGAAAATTATGAGATCCTCAACTTTCAGGATGTCCTCGCCCCTGGAGGTGGGAGATATTGTTGTCATGCTTCCTATCAAAATTTTATCTTTCTATGGAGATGAAACGTGGCATGGATAACATCATCCACTTGGCCGTTATTAAGTTGCAGCAGTCGGAATGGCTTTACGGGGATGTGAGTGAATGCGTTACATTAACTACTTTGCTACAACGTTGAAAATATATCTATCATAAATATCGTATCGATGCCGACCTCAATGTTTATCACTGACCACTGGCTCCAGAGTGTCTGAGACAATTCCATTGAACAGTGGAAGCCCCTGCTTCACGAATTGTACTTCTTCACCTCTGAGTATAAGAATCCTATACTTTGTGGCTGGCTCTTAGCAGATCTGTTGTAATTACCTGTTCATAGCAGGAGGTTATATTTCAGTGGAGGTTGAAGTGTCTGCTTTTTCTCACTTCTCCACTTATAATTAATCCCATATTAATTATTATATAAATGAATATAAATGATAAATTATCATATAAATTAATTAATTCCGTAGATTTCTTTATGTATTTTATAATTTTTTATCTACGACAGTAATTACACATTTAATTTTAGAAGCCGTAACTTTACCTTATTACCTATTAAAGATGACTATATTGTTACTTTCATATATTATCACTATTATAACTTTCTCAGTTATCAGCTCCTGGATCCTTCTAGAACATATGGTAGAGGGGGATGGGGGCGTTTATTCTCCGCGCACACACGTCGCTATCTCCGAGAAGCGAGCACACGGTGCACACAACTCAATAACTTCTTGCTTTTTCCTGTCACCCTTCAGGAACACCAAGCGCACAGCTGAAGTATGGATGGATGAATATAAAAACCATTACTATGCAGCGAGGCCGGCTGCTCAAGGAAGACCATACGGCGAGTACGTCTCCCCTCCAGAGGATGGGATGGAAATGGGAAAAAGTATAAAAAATAAAATAAAATTAAAAAAAAATAGTCAGGCTAGTCATGTGTAGTGGCCGGGATATGGAGCAGTGTGGACGCTGTGTGCGGCATTATACAGCTGTGCATTACGCCTTTATTCCATTTCATACATACTACACAGGTTTATAGCCATTATCTGCCGGCCGGTGAGACGCAGCTCCTCGCTCTGCAGCTGTGCCGGATGTGTAGGCCGGGCCTGGAGATAAACATTTCCCATTTTCTGCTTTATATGATTTAATTGTGCAGATATTGGACAGGTAATAATTTGAGACCGAGCTCCCGATCCCATAAATAAGACCGAAACCCCAATTATCTGTGAATTACGGCACCGCCGAATACGCCCGATTCTTCCCAGCTTGTGTCTGTGCTCATGAGCCTCGTCATACAGGAGAATGCCAGGGCCATACAGGGGGCACGATACCAACAAAAGACCCTCTCCTGGTGACCCCCACACCAGACCCCCTGACTGGCCAGAAAAAGAGTGGAGATCTGCCAGGTGCCCCCTCTACTCTCACAGCCCCCCATTCCTGTGATGCTTCTCACCCCCAGGCTCCTCTGCAGACAATGTACGGTCCTAACCTGGACCACGCTGTCTGTGTCGCCCCAGGGACTGAGGACTGTTATCGGGGCGAGAAAAGAATGTGTGGAAATTGTTCGGAGGTCTCGTTTAGAGATAGTCTAGTCTGGGGTCTATATTTTATGTGTAGTCTCATCTGGGGTCTGCATTTTGAAGATAGCCTGGTTTGGGGTCTGTATTCAGGGTATAGTCACATCTGGGGTCTGTATTTTCAGGGATAGTCTGTTCAAGGGTCTGTATTTTTGGGGATAGTCTGGTCTGGGGTCTGTATTTTTGGGGATAGTCTGGTCTAGGGTCTGTATTTTTAGGGATAGTTTTTTCTGGGGTCTGTATTTTTGGGGATAGTCTGGTCTGGGGTCTATTTTTGGGGATAGTCTGTTCAGGGGTCTGTATTTTTGGGGTTAGTCTGATCAGGGGTCTGTATTTTTGGGGAAAGTCTGGTCTGGGGTCTGTATTTTTAGGGAGAGTCTGGTGTCTGTATTTTCAAGGATAGTCTGGTCTGGGGTCTGTTTTTGGGGATAGTCTGGTCTAGGGTCTGTATTTTCGGGGACAGTCTGGTCTGGGGTCTGTATTTTCGGGGATAGTCTGGTCTGAGGTCTGTATTTTTGGGGATAGTCTGGTGTAGGATCTGTATTTTCGGGGACAGTCTAGTCTGGGGTCTGTATTTTCAGGGATAGTCTGGTCTGGGGTCTGTATTTTCAAGGATAGTCTGGTCTGGGGTCTGTATTTTTGGGGATAGTCTGGTCTTGGGTCTGTATTTTTGAGGATATTCTTATTTGATGTCTGTATTTTTAGGGATAGGTTTTTCTGGGGTCTGTATTTTTGAGGATAGTCTGGTCTGGGGTCTGTATTTTTGGGGATAGTCTAGTCTGGGGTCTGTATTTTGTGGATAGTCTCCTGTGAGGTCTATATTTTTGGGATAGAGTGCCCTGATGTCTGTTTTAGTTGATATTTTTGTCTGGGGTCTGAATTTTAGGGATAGTCTGCTCACTATTTTGTGGATAGTCTCAACTAGAGTCGGTATTCCGGAGACAGAGTGGTCTGGGGTCTATATTTTTTGGGGATAATCTGGTCTGGGGTCTGTATTTTTGGGGATAGTCTGGTCTGGGGTCTGTATTTTTGTGGATTGTCTGGTCTGGGGTCTGTATTTTTGGGGATAATCTGGTCTGGGGTCTATAGTTTGGTGACACTTTGTTTTGGGGTCTATATTTTGGAGTTGTCTGGCCCGGGGTATTCGGAGTAGTATGTAATGCCGATCGGATTCATGGATTTTTATCACAAGTCTATTACTCTGATAATAATCAACTAACAAACAGAACTTCTCCTCCGCAGCTGCAATCGCTCCCTGCCTTATTCCCCAGAGGCTTTGTGATCGCTCCCTGCCTTATTCCCCAGAGCCTTTGTGATCCCTGCCTGTCTTATTCCCCGGAGGCTTTGTGATAACTTCCTGCCTTATTTCCCAGAGGCTTTGTGATCACTTCCTGCCTTATTCCCCAGAGCCTTTGTGATCGCTTCCTGCCTTATTCCCCAGAGCCTTTGTGATCGCTCCCTGCCTTATTCCCCAGAGGCTTTGTGATCGCTCCCTGCCTTATTCCCCAGAGCCTTTATGATCGCTCCCTGCCTTATTCCCCAGAGCCTTTGTGATCGCTCCCTGCCTTATTCCCCAGAGGCTTTGTGATCGCTCCCTGCCTTATTCCCCAGAGCCTTTGTGATCCCTGCCTGTCTTATTCCCCGGAGGCTTTGTGATAACTTCCTGCCTTATTCCCCAGAGGCTTTGTGATCACTTCCTGTCTTATTCCCAGGAGGATTTGTCATTGCTGCCTGCCTTATTCCCCAGAGGCCTTGTGATCGCTGCCTGCCATAATCTCCAGAGGCTTTGTGATCATTCCCTGCCTTATTCCCCGGAGGCTTTGTGATCACTCCCTGCCTTATTCACCAGAGGCTTTGTGATTGCTCCCTGCCTTATTCCCCTGAGGCTTTGTGATCACTCCCTGCCTTATTCCCCAGAGCCTTTGTAATCGCTCCCTGCCTTATTCCCCTGAAGCTTTGTGATCACTCCCTGCCTTATTCCCCTGAGGCTTTGTGATCACTCCCTGCCTTATTCCCCTGACGCATTGTGATCACTCCCTGCCTTATTCCCCAGAGGCTTTGTGATCACTTCCTGCCTTATTCCCAGGAGGATTTGTGATCGCTCCCTGCCTTATTTATGGATGGTTTTGTGATCGCTGCCTGCCTTATTTACGGAGGATTTTGTGATCACTCCCTGCCTTATTTATGGAAGGTTTTGTGATCGCTCCCTGCCTTATTCCCCAGAAGCTTTGTGATCGCTCCCTGCCTTATTTACGGATGGTTTTGTGATCTCTCCCTGCCTTATTCCCCGGAGGCTTTCTGATCACTTCCTGCCTTATTCCTAGGAGGATTTGTGATTGCTGCCTGCCTTATTCCCCAGAGGCCTTGTGATCGCTGCCTTCCATAATCTCCAGAAGCTTTGTGATCACTCCCTGCCTTATTCCCCGGAGGCTTTGTGATCACTCCCTGCCTTATTCCCCTGAGGCTTTGTGATCGTTCCCTGCCTTATTCCCCAGAAGCTTTGTGATCACTCCCTGCCTTATTTCCCTGAGGCTTTGTGATCACTCCCTGCCTTATCCCCCAGAGCCCTTGTGATCCCTGCCTGCCTTAATCCTCAGAGGCTTTGTGATCGCTCCCTGCCTTATTCCCCTGAGGCTTTGTAATCACTTCCTGCCTTTTTCCCTGGAGGCTTTGTGATCGCTCCCTGCCTTATTCCCCTGAAGCTTTGTGACCACTCCCTGCCTTATTCCCCTGAAGCTTTGTGACCACTCCCTGCCTTATTCCCCTGAAGCTTTGTGACCACTCCCTGCCTTATTCCCCTGAGGCTTTGTGATTGTTCCCTGCCTTATTCCCCAGAGGCTTTGTGATCACTTCCTGCCTTATTCTTAGGAGGATTTGAGATCACTCCCTGCCTTATTTACGGAAGGTTTTGTGATCGCTCCCTGCGTTATTTACGGATGGTTTTGTGATCTCTCCCTGCCTTATTCCCCGGAGGCTTTGTGATTGCTGCCTGCCTTATTCCCCAGAGGCCTTGTGATCGCTGCCTGCCATAATCTCCATAAGCTTGTTGATCACTTTCCCTGCCTTATTCCCCGGAGGCTTTGTGATCGTTTCCTGCCTTATTCCCCAGCGGCTTTATGATCGCTCCCTGCCTTATTCCCTTGAGGCTTTGTGATCACTCCCTGCCTTATCCCCCAGAGCCTTTGTGATCCCTGCATGCCTTAATCCCCAGAGGCTTTGTGATCACTCCATGCCTTATTCCCCCGAAGGCTTTGTGATCACTCCCTGCCTTATGGTTTTGTGATTGCTCCCTGCCTTATTCCCCAGAGCCTTTGTAATCGATTCCAGCCTTATTCCCCAGAGGCTTTGTAATTGCTCGCTGACTTATTCACCTGAGGCTTTGTGATTCCTGCCTTATTCGCTGAAGGCTTTGTGATCGCTCCCTGCCTTATTTACCAAATTCTTTGTGATCGCTCATAGCCTTATTCCCCTGAGGCTTTGTTTTAGGTTAGGCTATGGGTTGAACAAGATGGACTTATAGTCTTCCTTCAACCTTAATAACTATTTGTGATCGCTCCCTGCCTTATTTACGGAAGGTTTTGTGATCGCTCCCTGCCTTATTTACGGAAGGTTTTGTGATCGCTCCCTGCCTTATTTATGGATGGTTTTGTGATTGCTCCCTGCCTTATTTATGGATGGTTTTGTGATTGCCCCCTGCCTTATTCCCCAGAGGCCTGCCGTATTCCCCCTGCAGTAAAACCTGGGCAAGCAGAGATTCCAACAGTGTGACGCTCTGTGCACACTGGCATTTGAGGTGTTTAATGCTCTTTTTTTGGACAGTTTTGGTAAAAAGTTTTCATTTCCTGAAAAAGCTTTGAAATAGTTTTTTTTTTCCCTGCAAAGACCTTTCCAATCTTGTGATTTGGACAGTGTGACGTTTGGAGAATTTTTCTTCAGGATCCTCTTCAAAGAAGTGACCTTGTCTTTCTTTTTTTTCTTCCAAACGATCCTTTGAGGTGGATTTTGGGGAAGATCTGCTCAGGAAAAACTCGTTAGAAACTGCTTCAAAAACTCTTCCTGTTCATTTCTATTGCAAATTAATTTTGTCTATACTCAGATTTTTTCAAGCTTTGTTTTTTCTTTTAGAGGTCTTGAAAATCACTCAGATCCTGAAGGAAGGAATCTACTCCAAATTAGCCACTCCAATCAAAAGGCTGCAAAAAACACCGTAGGGAAAAAAAAATCTTCAAAACCTCTTCAGGAAACAAAAATCTACACAAAACAGGAACATTACCTCAGGGGGTTTCTATAAGAATACTGGTGATTTTTTAACCCTTCACAAACTGCATGTGAACATGGTCTTGTGTCACACGCATCTGGTGTCAGGCAGCTGCTGCTAAAGCATTTAGTGCACCAGGATCAGTCAAGTAAAATTCATCATGTGGGTATAAAATGTACAAATCTATATACCTGCAGGTGATGAGGGTGCATTCATACCCGGACGACAATCAATCAAAAAAAATATTCAGAATTTTTATCACAACCTGACTTGTGAAGCCACAATATAAATTATATTTCTCTCAATGCTCTAAATTATATTTAGAAGTCTGTAGCATCATGCAGATGGGTGGCATACAATATGGAGTCCATTACAGGCATTAGTCACCTTGGGTTTCACATCTAGAGCTGCATTCAGAATTCTGGAGCTTTGGATGTAACTAGAGTAGATTATTCCCTGGAATCATTGCAGGATTTGTGTGAAGAGTTGCTCAGATGCAGGTTTAAATGTGACTGGAGTAGGTTATCCCCTGGTATCAGTGCAGGATCTTTGTGAATAATTGCTCAGATGCAGCTGTGGATGGGACTGGAGTAGTTTATCCCCTAGGATCTGTGTGAAGAGTTGCTTAGATGCAGCTTTGGATGTGACTGGAGTTGATTATCCCCAGAGAATAATCAATGGTTGAGTTTTCTCTCTCTTTTGCAGTATTCAGAAGAGATTGTCTCTGCGACGGAGCTTAAAATGCCGACCGTTCAAGTGGTATTTGGAGAACGTGTATCCAGAACTCCAGTGAGTTATTTTGATAACCGCCACTAGGGGGGAATTTACTGCTTGTAACCACCACTCGGGGGAGCTCAGTGCTTGTTACCACCACTAGGGGGAGCTCAGTGATTGTAACAACCACTAGGGTGACCTCAGTGCTTTTAACCGCCACTAGGGGGAGCTCAGTACTTTTAACCGCCACTAGGGGGAGCTCAGTGCTTTCAAACGCCACTAGGGGGAGCTCAGTGATTGTAACAACCACTAGGGGTAGCTTTGTGCTTGTAACAACCACTAGGGGGAGCTCAGTGATTGTAACAACCACTAGGGGTAGCTTTGTGCTTGTAACAACCACTAGGGGGAGCTCAGTGATTGTAACAACCACTAGGGGGAGCTTTGTGCTTGTAACAACCACTAGGGGGAGCTCAGTGATTGTAACAACCACTAGGGGGAGCTCAGTGATTGTAACAACCACTAGGGGGAGCTTTGTGCTTGTAACAACCACTAGGGGGAGCTCAGTGATTGTAACAACCACTAGGGGGAGCTTTGTGCTTGTAACCGCCACTGAGGGCGGAACATACTGCTTGGAAGTTGTAAACACCAGTAGGGGGAGCTCATTGCTTGAAACCACCACTAGAGAGAGCAATTGCTTGTAAGCACCACTAGGGGGAGCTCAATGCTTTTAACTGCTATCAGGGAGAACGCAGTGCTTGCAGCTGCTACTAGGAGGGCTTAACGCTTGTAACCGCTACTAGAAGGAGCTGTCTGCTTGTAACCACCACTAAAGAAATAACAATCTCTTTATTTATATAGCGTGAAACATATTCTGCAGCGCTTTACAGTTTTTGTATACACTAGGGGGAACTTACTGCTTGTAACCACCACTAGAGGGAGCTCAGTGCTTGTAACAGCTACTAGGGGAGTTCAGTGCTTCTCACCACCACTAGGGGGAGCTCAGTGCTTGTAACTAGTCATGAGCGAATATACTCGTTACTCGAGATTTCCCGAGCACGCTTGGGTGTCCTCCAAGTATTTTTTAGTGCTCGGAGATTTAGTTTTCATCGCCTCAGCTGGATGATTTACATCTATTAGCCAGGCTGAGTACATGTGAGGATTCCTTAGCAACCAGGCAACCCCCACATGTACTTATGCTGGCTAATAGCTGTAAATCATTCAGCTGAGGCGATGAAAACTAAATCTCCGAGCACTAAAAAATACTTGGAGGACACCCAAGCGTGCTCGGGAAATCTCGAGTAACGAGTATATTCGCTCATCACTACTTGTAACAGTTACTCGGGGGAGACTTAATGCTTGTAACCACCACTAGGGGGAGCTCAGTGCTTGTATTTGCCACTAAGGGAAGCTTATTATTATACTAGATGGTGGCCCAATTCTAACGCATCGGGTATTCTAGAATATGTATGTATATAGCAGCCACATAGTATATAGCACAGGCCACATAGTATATAGGAGCCATGTAGTATATAGCAGACAAATACTACGCGGCCTGTGCTATATACTATGTGGCTGCTATATACATACATATTGTAGAATACCCGATGCGTTAATACAGGCCACGCAATATATAACAGTGGTCACACAGTATATAACACAGCCCAAACAGTATATAACACAGCCCACGTACTATATAACACAGCCCACGCAGTATATAGAAGCCACGCGGTATATAACACAGGCGACAGTATATAACACAAGCCACGCAGTATATAGCAGTCACGTAGTATATAACACTGCCCACGCAGTATATAACAGTGGCCACGTAATATATAGCACAGCCCATGTAGTACATAACACAGCCCACATAGTATCTAACACTGGCCAGGTAGTATATAGCAGCCACGCGGTATGTAACACAGACCACGTAGTATACAGCAGTGTGGGCACCATATCCCTGTTAAAAAAAATAATTAAAATAAAAAATAGTTATATACTCACCCCCTGGGCACCATATCCCTGTTAAAAAAAATAATTAAAATAAAAAATAGTTATATACTCACCCCCTGGGATCCAGTGAAGCTCCGGCGATACGCGCGCGGCTGCCGCCATCTTCCGTTCCCAGGATGCATTGTGAAATTACCCAGATGACTTAGCGGTCTCGCGAGAACGCTAAGTGTTCTGGGTAATTTCGCAATGCATCTCTGGGAACGGAAGATGGCGGCAGGTGTGAGCGCATCGTCGGACGACGGAGGGTGAGTATAGCAGGTTTTTTGTTTTTTTATTATTTTTAACATTAGATCTTTTTACTACTGATGCCACATAGGCAGCATCAGTAGTAAAAAGTTGGGGACACACAGGGTTAATAGCAGCGGTTACGGAGTGCGTTACCCGCGGCATAACACGGTCCGTTACCGCCGGCATTAACCCTGTGTGAGCGGTGACCGGAGGGGAGTATGCGGGCGCCGGGCACCGACTGCAGGGAGTAAGAAGCGGCCATTTTCTTCCAGGCTGTGCCCGTCGCTGATTGGTCGCGGCTGTTTTGCCGCGACCAATCAGCGACTTGGATTTCCATGACCGACAGAGGCTGCGACCAATGAATATCTGTGACAGACAGAAGGACAGACAGACAGAAAGACGGAAGTGACCCTTAGACAATTATATAGTAGACTAGATGGTTGCCCGATTCTAACGCATCGGGTATTCTAGAATATGCATGTCCACGTAGTATATTGCCCAGCCACATAGTATATTGCCCAGTCACGTAGTATATTGCCCAGTCACGTAGTATATTGCCCAGCCACGTAGTATATTGCCCAGCCACGTAGTATATTGCCCAGCCACGTAGTATATTGCCCAGTCACGTAGTATATTACCCAGCCACGTAGTATATTGCCCAGCCACATAGTATATTGCGCAGCCACGTAGTATATTGCCCAGCCACGTAGTATATTGCCCAGTCACGTAGTATATTACCCAGCCACGTAGTATATTGCCCAGCCACGTAGTATATTGCCCAGTCACGTAGTATATTGCCCAGCCAAGTAGTATATTGCCCAGTCACGTAGTATATTACCCAGCCACGTAGTATATTGCCCAGTCACGTAGTATATTACCCAGCCACGTAGTATATTACCCAGCCACGTAGTATATTGCCCAGCCACATAGTATATTACCCAGCCACGTAGTATATTACCCAGCCACGTAGTATATTACCCAGCCACGTAGTATATTGCCCAGCCACGTAGTATATTGCCCAGTCACGTAGTATATTGCCCAGTCACGTAGTATATTGCCCAGTCACGTAGTATATTGCCCAGCCACGTAGTATATTACCCAGCCATGTAGTATATTACCCAGTCACGTACTATATTGCCCAGCCACGTAGTATATTGCCCAGCCACGTAGTATATTACGCAGCCACGTAGTATATTGCCCAGTCACGCAGTATATTCCCCAGCCACGTAGTATATTACCCAGCCACGTAGTATATTGCCCAGTCACATAGTATATTGCCCAGCCACGTAGTATATTGCCCAGCCATGTAGTATATTACCCAGTCACGTAGTATATTGCCCAGCCACGTAGTATATTGCCCAGCCACGTAGTATATTACGCAGCCACGTAGTATATTGCCCAGTCACGTAGTATATTCCCCAGCCACGTAGTATATTGCCCAGCCACGTAGTATATTGCTCAGTGACGTAGTATATTGCCCAGCCACATAGTATATTACCCAGCCACGTAGTATATTGCCCAGCCACGTAGTATATTGCCCAGTGACGTAGTATATTGCCCAGCCACGTAGTATATTACCCAGCCACGTAGTATATTACCCAGCCATGTAGTATATTACCCAGCCACGTAGTATATTGCCCAGTCACGTAGTATATTGCCCAGTCACGTAGTATATTACCCAGCCACGTAGTATATTGCCCAGTGACGTAGTATATTGGCAAGCCACGTAGTATATTGCCCAGCGACGTAGTATATTGCCCAGCCACGTAGTATATTGCCCAGTGACGTAGTATATTGGCCAGCCACGTAGTATATTGCCCAGCCAGACAGACAGACGGAAGTGACCCTTAGACAATTATGTATATAGATATTGAACTGAATAACAATACGGTATGCAGTTGCTCCCTCTAGTGGCCGGTGCATGTAGAATTTTTTTCTCTTTTACATTTATGTCAATTCTGGAAATTTAGAGGCATTACTCAAAAAAATTACACTTTGACGAGATATTAAAAATGATTTTCTGGGACTGTCCTTTGCAGTAAATGATCAATATTAGGTCGGACTCTATGGGCCCCGA
Organism: Ranitomeya imitator; assembly: GCF_032444005.1. NCBI lineage: Eukaryota > Metazoa > Chordata > Amphibia > Anura > Dendrobatidae > Ranitomeya > Ranitomeya imitator. The sequence goes on along the minus strand of NC_091286.1, from coordinate 20,898,283 downwards.
TGATCAGAAGTCATTGATCACATAGGTTTCTGTAACATTCCGGAATGGATGATTCTTTTGTTCTTTTGGACCCGTGTCGGCGATTTCTCCATTGTCCGGTGACCATTTTAATGATGTCGTTCGTGTGTTTTCCAGAATCCCGGAGGAATCCTTATCAAAATCAGGAATAATCAGACAGAGGCAGCGATGTGTCGAGTCCCAGAAGACCGGAGGGCAGGATGCTCCCACCCTAAACCTAGTACCTTGTAGCAGCCTTAAAGGGGTGTCCGAAAAATCTCAGGTACCTCCTGTATCCTGCTCTAGAATATCCATTTGCACATATCTATATTGATAAAGAGGAGTCCCCGATTCTTGTCCCCGTCAGACCCTGCTGTAGATGACGGATCAATGATTGTTTTATTACTACGCTGAGGTCAGGGATCCTTGTTTAGCAAAATGATAATTATGGTTTTTTTCTCTTGATTCTCCAGTTTCCAACCATATGGATAACTTTAAATTCAGTCTTCATTGAGCCACCACTAGGGGGAGCTGAGGAGTCCTGAGTATGGATGATTTTCTTATTTAAAATTTTCCAAAAACTGACCTGATGAGTCTGGTGTACTTATGGTGGGAATTTATGTAAGAGTGGTTATAGAGTCCTTTATGAAAGGACTGGAGCTCTGACTAGACTATGAAATACCAATTTTAATTTCAGCAATATACAACCATCCTTATATAGATTTTCAAGTAAGTACACCAGCCTCTCCAGGTATATAAGATCTATTTAATGATGTGCACATTTTGTATTCTGTAATATGGTGACAGATTTGTTTTGAACCAGATCTTTCCCCATATTTTACAAAATAAACTGTATAGATTATTAAATAGAAATCTATATCTAAAGAGGCTGGTGTACTTACTTTGAAAATCAATGTCAGAATTGGTATGTATTGTAGATATCAAAATGAACATTGTTTGAGTACAGCTATAGAGTGAGCGAGCTCATTGGACCTGTATTCAGTTTCTGGCCATACAGCTTGTACTTGAGCAATGTGAGAATTTAGCATCAGCAGGAAAGAGACTCACTGAGGAGGAGTCGTCCATCAGGCTAAAGGATGGATAGTCAACTGCAGGGAGGAGGGACACTGAGGAGCTGTCCATCAGGCTAAAGGATGGATAGTCAACTGCAGGGAGGAGGGACACTGAGGAGCTGTCCATCAGGCTAAAGGATGGATAGTTAACTGCAGGGAGGAGGGACACTGAGGAGCTGTCCATCAGGCTAAAGGATGGATAGTCAACTGCAGGGAGGAGGGACACTGAGGAGCTGTCCATCAGGCTAAAGGATGGATAGTCAACTGCAGGGAGGAGGGACACTGAGGAGCTGTCCATCAGGGTAATGGATGGATAGTCAACTGCAGGGAGGAGGGACACTGAGGAGCCGTCCATCAGGCTAAAGGATGGATAGTCAACTGCAGGGAGGAGGGACACTGAGGAGCTGTCCATCAGGCTAAAGGATGGATAGTCAACTGCAGGGAGGAGGGACACTGATGAGCTGTCCATCAGGCTAAAGGATGGATAGTCAACTGCAGGGAGGAGGGACACTGAGGAGCTGTCCATCAGGCTAAAGGATGGATAGTTAACTGCAGGGAGGAGGGACACTGAGGAGCTGTCCATCAGGGTAAAGGGTGGATAGTCAACTGCAGGAAGGAGGGACACTGAGGAGCTGTCCATCAGGGTAAAGAATGGATAGTCAACTGCAGGGAGGAGGGACACTGAGGAGCCGTCCATCAGGGTAAAGGGTGGATAGTCAACTGCAGGGAGGAGGGACACTGAGGAGCTGTCCATCAGGCTAAAGGATGGATAGTTAACTGCAGGGAGGAGGGACACTGAGGAGCTGTCCATCAGGCTAAAGGATGGATAGTCAACTGCAGGGAGGAGGGACACTGAGGAGCTGTCCATCAGGCTAAAGGATGGATAGTCAACTGCAGGGAGGAGGGACACTGAGGAGCTGTCCATCAGGGTAATGGATGGATAGTCAACTGCAGGGAGGAGGGACACTGAGGAGCCGTCCATCAGGCTAAAGGATGGATAGTCAACTGCAGGGAGGAGGGACACTGAGGAGCTGTCCATCAGGCTAAAGGATGGATAGTCAACTGCAGGGAGGAGGGACACTGAGGAGCTGTCCATCAGGCTAAAGGATGGATAGTCAACTGCAGGGAGGAGGGACACTGAGGAGCTGTCCATCAGGCTAAAGGATGGATAGTTAACTGCAGGGAGGAGGGACACTGAGGAGCTGTCCATCAGGGTAAAGGGTGGATAGTCAACTGCAGGAAGGAGGGACACTGAGGAGCTGTCCATCAGGGTAAAGAATGGATAGTCAACTGCAGGGAGGAGGGACACTGAGGAGCCGTCCATCAGGGTAAAGGGTGGATAGTCAACTGCAGGGAGGAAGGGCACTGAGGAGCCATAAATCAGGCTAGAGGATGGATATTCAACTGCAGGGAGGAGGGACACTGAGGAGCTGTCAATCAGGCTAAAGGATAAATAGTCAACTACAGGGAGGAGGGATACTGAGGAGCCGTCCATCAGGGTAAAGGGTGGATAGTCAACTGCAGGGAGGAAGGACACTGAGGAGCCGTAAATCAGGCTAGAGGATGGATATTCAACTGCAGGGATGAGGGACACTGAGGAGCTGTCAATCAGGCTAAAGGATGGATAGTCAACTACAGGGAGGAGGGATACTGAGGAGCTGTCCATCAGGCTAAAGAATGGATAGTCAACTGCAGGGAGGAGGGACACTGAGGAGCCGTCAATCAGGGTAAAAGATGGATAGTCAACTGCAGGGAGGAAGGACACTGAGGAGCCATAAATCAGGCTAGAGGATGGATATTCAACTGCAGGGAGGAGGGACACTGAGGAGCTGTCCATCAGGCTAAAGAATGGATAGTCAACTGCACGGAGGAGGGATACTGAGGTGCTGTCAATCAAGTTAAAGAATGGATAGTCAACTGCAGGGAGGAGGGACACTGAGGAGCCGTCCATCAGGCTAAAGAATGGATAGTTAACTTAACTGCAGGGAGGAGGGACACTGAGGAGCTGTCCATCAGGCTAAAGGATGGATAGTTAACTGCAGGGAGGAGGGACACTGAGGAGCTGTCCATCAGGCTAAAGGATGGATAGTTAACTGCAGGGAGGAGGGACACTGAGGAGCCGTCCATCGGGGTAAAGGATGGATAGTTAGCTGCAGGGAGGAGGGACACTGAGGAGCCATCCATCAGGCTAAAGGATGGATAGTTAACTGCAGGGAGGAGGGACACTGAGGAGCTGTCCATCAGGCTAAAGGATGGATATTCACCTGCAGGGAGGAGGGGGAATGAAGAAGGACTATCCATCATGGAGATAAGGCACGGAGAAGCTGTAAATCAGACGATTAATTAGATGGAGATTCAGCATAAACAAGGAAGGAGGCACTTTGAGAGGATGTCAATCAGACTAGATGGGTGGAGACTGAGTTCAAATGTTCAAAAATGATTATTCATTCTGTCATAAATTTTTCAAAGAAAGTACACCAGCTTTATTAGGTCTAAGATCTATTTAGTCTGCAAGTTAACAGCGTTTGGTGAAGTGACATGTTGCCTTTAATAATATAATATTAATAAATGTAAAGAGTAACCTAATTTTGGGGGAATCTTTTATATGTTTTAGCCCATTTAATTAGAGAAAAAACACAGAGCGGAAGGTTTATAAATTCATTTGCTTTCTAATGCATCTGTTCTGCACTGTGCGCTCTCCTGTCTCCTGATCTGTGCTGCACTGTGCGCTCTACTGTCTCCTGATCTGTGCGCTCTCCTGTCTCCTGATCTGTGCGCTCTCCTGTCTCCTGATCTGTGCTCCACTGTGCGCTCTCCTGTCTCCTGATCTGTGCTCCATTGTGCGCTCTCCTGTCTCCTGATCTGTGCTGCACTGTGCGCTCTCCTGTCTCCTGATCTGTGCTGCACTGTGCGCTCTCCTGTCTCCTGATCTGTGCTGCACTGTGCGCTCTCCTGACTCCTGATCTGTTCTGCACTGTGCGCTCTCCTGTCTCCTGATCTGTGCTGCACTGTGCGCTCTCCTGACTCCTGATCTGTTCTGCACTGTGCGCTCTCCTGTCTCCTGATCTGTGCTGCACTGTGCGCTCTCCTGTCTCTTGATCTGTGCTGCACTGTGCGCTCTCCTGTCTCCTGATCTGTGCTGCACTGTGCGCTCTCCTGTCTCCTGATCTGTGCTGCACTGTGCGCTCTCCTGTCTCCTGATCTGTGCTGCACTGTGCGCTCTCCTGTCTCCTGATCTGTGCTGCACTGTGCGCTCTCCTGTCTCCTGATCTGTGCTGCACTGTGCGCTCTCCTGTCTCCTGATCTGTGCTGCACTGTGCGCTCTCCTGTCTCCTGATCTGTGCTGCACTGTGCTCTCTCCTGTCTCCTGATCTGTGCTGCACTGTGCGCTCTCCTGTCTCCTGATCTGTGCGCTCTCCTGTCTCCTGATCTGTGCGCTCTCCTGTCTCCTGATCTGTGCTCCACTGTGCGCTCTCCTGTCTCCTGATCTGTGCTGCACAATGCGCTCTCCTATCTCCTGATCTGTGCGCTCTCCTGTCTCCTGATCTGTGCTGCACTGTGCGCTCTCCTGTCTCCTGATCTGTGATGCACTGTGCGCTCTCCTGTCTCCTGATCTGTGCTGCACTGTGTGCTCTCCTGTCTCCTGATCTGTGTTGCACTATGCGCTCTCCTGTCTCCTGATCTGTGCTGCACTGTGTGCTCTCCTGTCTCCTGATCTGTGCTGCACTGTGCACTCTCCTGTCTCCTGATCTGTGCTGCACTGTGCTCTCTCCTGTCTCCTGATCTGTGCTGCACTGTGCGCTCTCCTGTCTCCTGATCTGTGCGCTCTCCTGTCTCCTGATCTGTGTGCTCTCCTGTCTCCTGATCTGTGCTCCACTGTGCGCTCTCCTGTCTCCTGATCTGTGCGCTCTCCTGTCTCCTGATCTGTGCTCCACTGTGCGCTCTTCTGTCTCCTGATCTGTGCTGCACTGTGCGCTCCCCTGTCTCCTGATCTGTGCTGCACTGTGCGCTCTCCTGTCTCCTAATCTGTGCTGCACTGTGCGCTCTTCTGTCTCCTGATCTGTGCTCCACTGTGCGCTCTTCTGTCTCCTGATCTGTGCTGCACTATGCGCTCCCCTGTCTCCTGATCTGTTCTGCACTGTGCGCTCTCCTGTCTCCTGATCTGTGCTGCACTGTGCACTCTCCTGTCTCCTGATCTGTGCTGCACTGTGCGCTCTCCTGTCTCCTGATCTGTGCTGCACTGTGCTCTCTCCTGTCTCCTGATCTGTGCTGCACTGTGCGCTCTACTGTCTCCTAATCTGTGCTGCACTGTGTGCTCTCCTGTCTCCTGATCTGTGTTGCACTATGCGCTCTCCTGTCTCCTGATCTGTGCTGCACTGTGCGCTCTCCTGTCTCCTGATCTGTGCTGCACTGTGCGCTCTCCTGTCTCCTGATCTGTGCTGCACTGTGCTTTCTCCTGATCTGTGCTGCACTGTGCGCTCTCCTGTCTCCTGATCTGTGCTGCACTGTGTGCTCTCCTGTCTCCTGATCTGTGTTGCACTATGCGCTCTCCTGTCTCCTGATCTGTGCTGCACTGTGTGCTCTCCTGTCTCCTGATCTGTGCTGCACTGTGCGCTCTCCTGTCTCCTGATCTGTGCTGCACTGTGCTCTCTCCTGTCTCCTGATCTGTGCTGCACTGTGCGCTCTCCTGTCTCCTGATCTGTGCGCTCTCCTATCTCCTGATCTGTGCGCTCTCCTGTCTCCTGATCTGTGCTCCACTGTGCGCTCTCCTGTCTCCTGATCTGTGCTCCACTGTGCGCTCTCCTGTCTCCTGATCTGTGCGCTCTCCTGTCTCCTGATCTGTGCTCCACTGTGCGCTCTTCTGTCTCCTGATCTGTGCTGCACTGTGCGCTCCCCTGTCTCCCGATCTGTTCTGCACTGTGCGCTCTCCTGTCTCCTGATCTGTGCTGCACTGTGCACTCTCCTGTCTCCTGATCTGTGCTGCATTGTGCGCTCTCCTGTCTCCTGATCTGTGCTGCACTGTGCTCTCTCCTGTCTCCTGATCTGTGCTGCACTGTGCGCTCTACTGTCTCCTGATCTGTGCGCTCTCCTGTCTCCTGATCTGTGCGCTCTCCTGTCTCCTGATCTGTGCTCCACTGTGCGCTCTCCTGTCTCCTGATCTGTGCTCCATTGTGCGCTCTCCTGTCTCCTGATCTGTGCGCTCTCCTGTCTCCTGATCTGTGCTCCACTGTGCGCTCTCCTGTCTCCTGATCTGTGCTGCACTGTGCGCTCTCCTGTCTCCTGATCTCTTCTGCACTGTGCGCTCTCCTGTCTCCTGATCTGTGCTCCACTGTGCGCTCTCCTGTCTCCTGATCTGTGTGCTCTTCTGTCTCCTGATCTGTGCTGCACTGTGCTCTCTCCTGTCTCCTGATCTGTGCTGCACTATGCGCTCTCCTGTCTCCTGATCTGTGCTGCACTGTGCGCTCTCCTGTCTCCTGATCTGTGGTCTCTCCTGTCTCCTGATCTGTGCTGCACTGTGCACTCTCCTGTCTCCTGATCTGTGCTGCACTGTGCTCTCACCTGTCTCCTGATCTGTGCTGCACTGTGCGCTCTCCTGTCTTCTGATCTGTGCGCTCTCCTGTCTCCTGATCTGTGCGCTCTCCTGTCTCCTGATCTGTGCTCCACTGTGCGCTCTCCTGTCTCCTGATCTGTGCTCCATTGTGCGCTCTCCTGTCTCCTGATCTGTGCGCTCTCCTGTCTCCTGATCTGTGCTCCACTGTGCGCTCTCCTGTCTCCTGATCTGTGCTGCACTGTGCGCTCTCCTGTCTCCTGATCTGTGCTCCACTGTGCACTCTCCTGTCTCCTGATCTGTGTGCTCTCCTGTCTCCTGATCTGTGCTCCACTGTGCGCTCTCCTGTCTCCTGATATGTGCGCTCTCCTGTCTCCTGATCTGTGCTCCACTGTGCGCTCTTCTGTCTCCTGATCTGTGCTGCACTGTGCGCTCCCCTGTCTCCCGATCTGTTCTGCACTGTGCGCTCTCCTGTCTCCTGATCTGTGCTGCACTGTGCACTCTCCTGTCTCCTGATCTGTGCTGCACTGTGCGCTCTCCTGTCTCCTGATCTGTGCTGCACTGTGCTCTCTCCTGTCTCCTGATCTGTGCTGCACTGTGCGCTCTACTGTCTCCTGATCTGTGCGCTCTCCTGTCTCCTGATCTGTGCGCTCTCCTGTCTCCTGATCTGTGCTCCACTGTGCGCTCTCCTGTCTCCTGATCTGTGCTCCATTGTGCGCTCTCCTGTCTCCTGATCTGTGCGCTCTCCTGTCTCCTGATCTGTGCTCCACTGTGCGCTCTCCTGTCTCCTGATCTGTGCTGCACTGTGCGCTCTCCTGTCTCCTGATCTCTTCTGCACTGTGCGCTCTCCTGTCTCCTGATCTGTGCTCCACTGTGCGCTCTCCTGTCTCCTGATCTGTGTGCTCTTCTGTCTCCTGATCTGTGCTGCACTGTGCTCTCTCCTGTCTCCTGATCTGTGCTGCACTATGCGCTCTCCTGTCTCCTGATCTGTGCTGCACTGTGCGCTCTCCTGTCTCCTGATCTGTGGTCTCTCCTGTCTCCTGATCTGTGCTGCACTGTGCACTCTCCTGTCTCCTGATCTGTGCTGCACTGTGCTCTCACCTGTCTCCTGATCTGTGCTGCACTGTGCGCTCTCCTGTCTTCTGATCTGTGCGCTCTCCTGTCTCCTGATCTGTGCGCTCTCCTGTCTCCTGATCTGTGCTGCACTGTGCGCTCTCCTGTCTCCTGATCTGTGCTCCACTGTGCGCTCTCCTGTCTCCTGATCTGTGCTCCACTGTGCGCTCTCCTGTCTCCTGATCTGTGTGCTCTCTCCTGTCTCCTGATCTGTGCTCCACTGTGCTCTCTCCTGTCTCCTGATCTGTGCTGCACTGTGCTCTCTCCTGTCTCCTGATCTGTGCTGCACTGTGCTTTCTCCTGTCTCCTGATCTGTGCTGCACTGTGCGCTCTCCTGTCTCCTGATCTGTGCGCTCTCCTGTCTCCTGATCTGTGCGCTCTCCTGTCTCCTGATCTGTGCTGCACTGTGCGCTCTCCTGTCTCCTGATCTGTGCTCCACTGTGCGCTCTCCTGTCTCCTGATCTGTGCTCCACTGTGCGCTCTCCTGTCTCCTGATCTGTGTGCTCTCTCCTGTCTCCTGATCTGTGCTCCACTGTGCTCTCTCCTGTCTCCTGATCTGTGCTGCACTGTGCTCTCTCCTGTCTCCTGATCTGTGCTGCACTGTGCTTTCTCCTGTCTCCTGATCTGTGCTGCACTGTGCTCTCTCCTGTCTCCTGATCTGTGCTGCACTGTGCTCTCTCCTGTCTCCTGATCTGTGCTGCACTGTGCTTTCTCCTGTCTCCTGATCTGTGCTGCACTGTGCTCTCTCCTGTCTCCTGATCTGTGCTGCACTGTGCTTTCTCCTGTCTCCTGATCTGTGCTGCACTGTGCGCTCTCCTGTCTCCTGATCTGTGCGCTCTCCTGTCTCCTGATCTGTTCTGCACTGTGCGCTCTTTTGTCTCTTTACCTGTGCTCTTCTCAGAAGTCTTTTGAGCGATCTGTTGGTCTCAGGACCTGGAATACCACCCGTCTGCTTATAATTAAAAAGCCTAAAATATGTATACAAATAAAAAACATCCCCAAAGTTTTCGTTTCTCTTTAATATTGCGAGTCCTGGAGACAGGATCCCCTACAAGCTGTAATAGTAGATGGAGAGCAGCGCTGACTGCGCTGCCCCTTCCTCCTGTGCTGTGCGAGGATAGATAAAACATAGTAACATAGTAACATAGTTAGTAAGGCCGAAAAAAGCCATTTGTCCATCCAGTTCAGCCTATATTCCATCATAATAAATCCCCAGATCTACGTCCTTCTACAGAACCTAATTGTATGATACTGTATTGTATTGTTCAATATTGATAAACCGTGGAGATAAAGGAAGTATATTGCTCCTTACACTGACAGATAAACTGCTGAGATTGCTTTATTCTCTGATCTCCGGGTTCTGCGCTGCCGAGTAAATGTGGAATTATTTGCTGCACTTATTACAATCCATTACCTGACGTTCCTGAGCTCGTCTTCCTGACACATAAAGTGAATCCACGGCCCGCGCTGACCTCCAATTATATCATAAAGCCGGAGATTCATGGTGTCAGCTCTTCCCGGCTCCGGACGCTGTGTACAAAGCTCCATCTCTGCCGATTGTTACTGCCATGTTTCTAATTCCAGTTTCCTATTACCAGCAGATTAATAGATCGCTCGGCTCACTCGGGTAACAAACGCTGGATCAGCGCCATTCACAGTGGAGGGTCCCATAAATGTCCAGTGCGCTGTGAACGTCGGCCGCAGCCACACTGATTTCCCTGTTCGATAACCCACGTATCTCCTGCAACAATGTAGCACTCGCTGGTGGCTGCAAAACGAATTATCCGCAAATTCGGTGATGGCCAAATTGGTTCTAGAGATTATCATTTACGGTGAGCTGAATGCCATGCCACTAATACACGTGTAGAAATACCGTCACATACACTGTACAGCCCTGCAATGCTGACGATACCAAACTCAGGGATGGTAAAGTTCTAAACATATCTGATATACCTAATTATTATTATACCAACACAAAGTTCCAAATCTTCTGCTAGAGAGGGAATTAAACATTACTCAATAGATACCTGCACTCACCACTAGGGGGATCTTACTATACAGATTCTTATAGTCACCACTAGGGGGAGCTCACTAGATTCAGATTTAGACAGCCACCACTAGAGGGAGCTCACTACATACAGATTTATACAGCCACCACTAGGGGGAGCTCACTGCATACAGATTTATACAGCCACCACTAGAGGGAGCTCACTACATACAGATTTATACAGCCACCACTAGAGGGAGCTCACTACATATAGATTTATACAGCCACCACTAGAGGGAGCTCACTACATACAGATTTATACAGCCACCACTAGAGGGAGCTCACTACATATAGATTTATACAGCCACCACTAGAGGGAGCTCACTACATACAGATTTATACAGCCACCACTAGAGGGAGCTCAATACATACAGATTTATTCAGCCACCACTAGGGGGAGCTCACTGCATACAGATTTATACAGCCACCACTAGGGGGAGCTCACTACATACAGATTTATACAGTCACCACTAGAGGGAGCTCACTACATACAGATTTATACAGCCACCACTAGGGGGAGATCACTAGATTCAGATTTATACAGTCACCACTAGAGGGAGCTCACTACATACAGATTTATACAGCCACCACTAGAAGGAGCTCACTACATACAGATTTATACAGCCACCACTAGAAGGAGCTCACTACATACAGATTTATACAGTCACCACTAGGGGGAGCTCACTACATACAGATTTATACAGCCACCACTAGGGGGAGCTCACTACATACAGATTTATACAGTCACCACTAGAGGGAGCTCACTACATACAGATTTATACAGCCACCACTAGGGGGAGATCACTAGATTCAGATTTATACAGTCACCACTAGAGGGAGCTCACTACATACAGATTTATACAGCCACCACTAGAGGGAGCTCACTACATACAGATTTATACAGCCACCACTAGAGGGAGCTCACTACATACAGATTTATACAGCCACCACTAGAGGGAGCTCACTACATACAGATTTATACAGCCACCACTAGAGGGAGCTCACTACATACAGATTTATACAGCCACCACTAGAGGGAGCTCAATACATACAGATTTATTCAGCCACCACTAGAGGGAGCTCACTACATACAGATTTATACAGCCACCACTAGAGGGAGCTCACTACATATAGATTTATACAGCCACCACTAGAGGGAGCTCACTACATACAGATTTATACAGCCACCACTAGAGGGAGCTCAATACATACAGATTTATTCAGCCACCACTAGAGGGAGCTCAATACATACAGATTTATACAGCCACCACTAGAGGGAGCTCACTACATACAGATTTATACAGCCACCACTAGGGGGAGCTCACTACATACAGATTTATACAGTCACCACTAGAGGGAGCTCACTACATACAGATTTATACAGCCACCACTAGGGGGAGATCACTAGATTCAGATTTATACAGTCACCACTAGAGGGAGCTCACTACATACAGATTTATACAGCCACCACTAGAAGGAGCTCACTGCATACAGATTTATACAGCCACCACTAGGGGGAGCTCACTACATACAGATTTATACAGTCACCACTAGAGGGAGCTCACTACATACAGATTTATACAGCCACCACTAGGGGGAGCTCACTACATACAGATTTATACAGTCACCACTAGAGGGAGCTCACTACATACAGATTTATACAGCCACCACTAGAAGGAGCTCACTACATACAGATTTATACAGCCACCACTAGAAGGAGCTCACTACATACAGATTTATACAGTCACCACTAGGAGGCGCTCACTACATACAGATTTATGCAGTCACCACTAGGGGGAACTCACTACATACAGATTGATACAGCCACCACTAGGGGGAGCTCACTACATACAGATTTATACAGCCACCACTAGAGGGAGCTCACTACATACAGATTTACACAGCCACCACTAGGGGGAGCTCACTACATACAGATTTATACAGCCACCACTAGGGGGAGCTCACTACATACAGATTTATACAGCCACCACTAGAAGGAGCTCACTACATACAGATTTATACAGCCACCACTAGGGGGAGATCACTACATACAGATTTATGCAGTCACCACTAGGGGGAACTCACTACATACAGATTTGTACAGTATCCACTAGGGGGAACTTACTACATACAGATTCATACAGCCACCACTAGGTGGAGCTCACTGCATACAGATTTATACAGTCACCACTAGGGGGAACTCACTACATACAGATTTATACAGTCACCACTAGGGGGAACTCACTACATACAGATTTGTACAGTATCCACTAGGGGGAGCTCACTACATACAGATTCATACAGCCACCACTAGGTGGAGCTCACTGCATACAGATTTATACAGTCACCACTAGGGGGAACTCACTACATACAGATTTATACAGCCACCACTAGAGGGAGCTCACTACATGAAAATTTATACAGCCACCACTAGGGGCAGATCACTACATACAGATTTATACAGCCACCACTAGAGGGAGCTCATTACATACAGATTTATATACCATCCTATACAGCCATGACACATGATGTAACCTTCAACAGGTTTATTTATTAGCCGTGTCTTTCGATGATATTCATTTAACCCGCTGGCATGAGCACGTGACAGAGCGGTATAAATTGTACTTTACCTCCACAATCTCATTTAATTCTTTTCACATAAATGTAAATGGGTTCAACAGAAATCCACAGCTCAGACTGATATCATTGTGAAGAATTCATTTCTCTAAATGCTTGTTCATTGACCATTTATCACAGCTATTTCCGGGAAGGCTGTCACATTTATTATAAGATAGTGAAAGTCATTGTAACATCGAGATGACAGCGCTTAGTGCGAAGAGTCCACAGTCTGCAGCACAATGTGAGTGTGGATATATTAACCCCATGTAACGTCTTCTGTATCTCCTGACTATTATAGGACATGGGCAGACAAATGTGTATTGAATATATTAAACTATTAATACACAGAGACGTCTTCAAGTTAGGAAAGTGACTTTACCTCCATGACATCATTGCATCCTGATGCATAAGTGTTCTTAGAGACTTAGACCATTACATCCCGAAATCATCTATTATTAAAAGTACTAAGTAGTTTTATTGGAAAGTATCCGATATTAAGGGCATGTTCCAGTCATTGACTATTAATATCTGTAACAAATCATACAGAAAAGATTGTGATTACAGTAGTTTACGTACATTTTTTACTGCTTAGAATTAAATACTATAATACTGTCCTATATGTAGAAGAATATAGATACTATAATACTGCTTCTATATACAAGAATATAACTACCATAATACTGCCCCTATGTACAAGAATATAACTACTATAATACTGCCCCTATGTACAAGAATATAACTACTATAATACTGCTCCTATGTACAAGAATATAACTACTATAATACTGCCCCTATGTACAAGAATATAACTACTATAATACTGCTCCTATGTACAAGAATATAACTACTATAATACTGCCCCTATGTACACGAATATGACTACTATAATACTGCCCCTATATACAAGAATATAACTACTATAATACTGCCCCTATGTACAAGAATATAACTACTATAATACTGCTCCTATGTACAAGAATATAACTACTATAATACTGCCCCTATATACAAGAATAAAACTACTATAATACTGCTCCTATGTACAAGAATATAACTACTATAATACTGCCCCTATGTACACGAATATGACTACTATAATACTGCCCCTATGTACAAGAATATAACTACTATAATACTGCTCCTATGTCCAAGAATATAACTACTATAATACTTCCCATATGTACAAGAATATAACACTATAATACTGCCCCTATGTACAAAAATATAACTATTATAATACTGCCCCTATGTACAAGAATATAACTACTATAATACTGCCCCTATGTACAAGAATATAACTACTATAATACTGCTCCTATGTACAAGAATATAACTACTATAATACTGCTCTTATGTACAAGAATATAACTACTATAATACTGCTCCTATGTACAAGAATATAACTACTATAATACTGCTCCTATGTCCAAGAATATAACTACTATAATACTGCTCTTATGTACAAGAATATAACTACTATAATACTGCTCCTATGTCCAAGAATATAACTACTATAATACTGCCCCTATGTACACGAATATGACTACTATAATACTGCCCCTATATACAAGAATATAACTACTATAATACTGCTCCTATGTACAAGAATATAACTACTATAATACTGCCCCTATGTACACGAATATGACTACTATAATACTGTCCCTATGTACAAGAATATAACTACTATAATACTGCTCCTATGTCCAAGAATATAACTACTATAATACTTCCCCTATGTACAAGAATATAACACTATAATACTGCCCCTATGTACAAAAATATAACTACTATAATACTGCCCCTATGTACAAGAATATAACTACTATAATACTGCTCCTATGTCCAAGAATATAACTACTATAATACTGCTCCTATGTCCAAGAATATAACTACTATAATACTGCTCCTATGTCCAAGAATATAACTACTATAATACTTCCCCTATGTACAAGAATATAACACTATAATACTGCCCCTATGTACAAGAATATACCTACTATAATACTGCCCTATGTACAAGAATATAACTACTATAATACTGCTCCTATGTACAAGAATATAACTACTATAATACTGTCCCCTATATACAAGAATATAACTACTATAATACTGCTCCTATGTCCAAGAATATAAGTACTATAATACTTCCCCTATGTACAAGAATATAACTTCTATAATACTGCTCCTATGTACAAGAATATAACTACTATAATACTGCTCCTATGTACAAGAATATAACTACTATAATACTGCTCTTATGTACAAGAATATAACTACTATAATACTGCTCCTATGTACAAGAATATAACTACTATAATACTGTCCCCTATATACAAGAATATAACTACTATAATACTGCTCCTATGTACAAGAATATAACTTCTATAATACTGCTCCTATGTACAAGAATATAACTACTATAATACTGCTCCTATGTACAAGAATATAACTACTATAATACTGCTCTTATGTACAAGAATATAACTACTATAATACTGCCCCTATGTACAGGAATATAACTACTGTAATACTGCTCCTATGTCCAAGAATATAAGTACTATAATACTTCCCCTATGTACAAGAATATAACACTATAATACTGCTCCTATGTACAAGAATATACCTACTATAATACTGCCCCTATGTACAAGAATATAACTACTATAATACTGCCCTATGTAGGAGAATATAACTACTATAATACTGCTCCTATGTACAAGAATATAACTACTATAATACTGCCCCTATATACAAGAATATAACTACTATAATGCTGCTCCTATGTACAAGAATATAACTACTATAATACTGCTCCTATGTACAAGAATATAACTACTATAATACTGCCCCTATGTACACAAATATAACTACTATAATACTGCTACTATGTACAAGAATATAACTACTATAATACTGCCCCTCTGTACAAGAATATAACTACTATAATACTGCCCCTATGTACAAGAATATAACTGCTATAATACTGCCCCTATGTACAAGAATATAACTACTATAATACTGCCCCTCTGTACAAGAATATAACTACTGTTATGGCTGGCAATCAGGCAACACAGCGTGCAGTAATCAGCGCACATACAGAGATCTGGCAATAACCAAAAACAATAGGACGAGCTCTGAGACGTGGAATCTCTGTAGACTGCAGTACCTGATCTATCCTCACACAACTATAAGCAGCAGTGGATTGCGCCTAACAACTACCTATGCAACTCGGCACTGCCTGAGGAGCTGACTAGCCTGAAGATAGAAATACAAGCCTGACTTACCTCAGAGAAATACCCCAAAGGAATAGGCAGCCCCCCACATATAATGACTGTTAGCAAGATGAAAAGACAAAACGTAGGAATGAAATAGATTCAGCAAAGTGAGGCCCGATATTCTAGACAGAGCGAGGATAGCAAAGAGAACTATGCAGTCTACAAAAAACCCTAAAACGAAAACCACGCAAAGGGGCAAAAAGACCCACCGTGCCGAACTAACAGCACGGCGGTGCACCCCTCTGCTTCTCAGAGCTTCCAGCAAAAGACAATAGCAAGCTGGACAGAAAAAAACAGAAAACAAACTAGAAGCACTTATCTAGCAGAGCAGCAGGCCCAAGGAAAGATGCAGTAGCTCAGATCCAACACTGGAACATTGACAAGGAGCAAGGAAGACAGACTCAGGTGGAGCTAAATAGCAAGGCAGCCAACGAGCTCACCAAAACACCTGAGGGAGGAAGCCCAGAGACTGCAATACCACTTGTGACCACAGAAGTGAACTCAGCCACAGAATTCACAACAGTACCCCCCCCTTGAGGAGGGGTCACCGAACCCTCACCAGAACCCCCAGGCCGACCAGGATGAGCCACATGAAAGGCACGAACAAGATCTGGGGCATGGACATCAGAGGCAAAAACCCAGGAATTATCTTCCTGAGCATAACCCTTCCATTTGACCAGATACTGGAGTTTCCGTCTAGAGACACGAGAATCCAAAATCTTCTCCACAATATACTCCAATTCCCCCTCCACCAAAACAGGGGCAGGAGGCTCCACAGATGGAACCATAGGTGCCACGTATCTCCTCAACAACGACCTATGGAATACATTATGTATGGAAAAGGAGTCTGGGAGGGTCAGACGAAAAGACACCGGATTGAGAATCTCAGAAATCCTATACGGACCAATAAAACGAGGTTTAAATTTAGGAGAGGAAACCTTCATAGGAATATGACGAGAAGATAACCAAACCAAATCCCCAACACGAAGTCGGGGTCCCACACGGCGTCTGCGATTAGCGAAAAGCTGAGCCTTCTCCTGGGACAAGGTCAAATTGTCCACTACCTGAGTCCAGATCTGCTGCAACCTGTCCACCACAGAATCCACACCAGGACAGTCCGAAGACTCAACCTGTCCTGAAGAGAAACGAGGATGGAACCCAGAATTGCAGAAAAATGGAGAGACCAAGGTAGCCGAGCTGGCCCGATTATTAAGGGCGAACTCAGCCAACGGCAAAAATGACACCCAATCATCCTGGTCAGCGGAAACAAAACATCTCAGATATGTTTCCAAGGTCTGATTGGTTCGTTCGGTCTGGCCATTAGTCTGAGGATGGAAGGCCGAGGAGAAAGATAGGTCAATGCCCATCCTACCACAAAAGGCTCGCCAGAACCTCGAGACAAACTGGGAACCTCTGTCAGAAACAATATTCTCAGGAATGCCATGTAAACGAACCACATGCTGGAAGAACAAAGGCACCAAATCAGAGGAGGAAGGCAATTTAACCAAGGGCACCAGATGGACCATTTTAGAAAAGCGATCACAGACCACCCAAATGACCGACATTTTTTGAGAAACGGGAAGGTCAGAAATGAAATCCATCGAAATATGTGTCCAAGGCCTCTTCGGGACCGGCAAGGGCAAAAGCAACCCACTGGCACGTGAACAGCAGGGCTTAGCCCTAGCACAAATTCCACAGGACTGCACAAAAGCACGCACATCCCGTGACAGAGATGGCCACCAGAAGGATCTAGCAACCAACTCCCTGGTACCAAAGATTCCTGGATGACCGGCCAGCACCGAACAATGAAGTTCAGAGATAACTTTACTAGTCCACCTATCAGGGACGAACAGTTTCTCGGCCGGACAACGATCAGGTTTATTAGCCTGAAATTTCTGCAACACTCTCCGCAAATCAGGGGAGATGGCAGACACAATGACTCCTTCCTTGAGGATACTCGCCGGCTCAGATAACCCCGGAGAGTCGGGCACAAAACTCCTAGACAGAGCATCCGCCTTCACATTTTTAGAGCCCGGAAGGTATGAAATCACAAAATCAAAACGAGCAAAAAATAACGACCAACGGGCCTGTCTAGGATTCAAGCGCTTGGCAGACTCGAGATAAGTCAAGTTCTTATGATCAGTCAATACCACCACGCGATGCTTAGCACCCTCAAGCCAATGACGCCACTCCTCGAATGCCCACTTCATGGCCAGCAACTCTCGGTTGCCCACATCATAATTACGCTCAGCAGCAGAAAATTTCCTGGAAAAGAAAGCACATGGTTTGAACACTGAGCAACCAGAACCTCTCTGTGACAAAACCGCCCCTGCACCAATCTCAGAAGCATCAACCTCGACCTGGAACGGAAGAGAAACATCAGGTTGACACAACACAGGGGCACAGCAAAAACGACGCTTCAACTCCTGAAAAGCTTCCACGGCAGCAGAAGACCAATTAACCAAATCAGCACCCTTCTTGGTCAAATCGGTCAATGGTCTGGCAATGCTAGAAAAATTACAGATGAAGCGACGATAAAAATTAGCAAAGCCCAGGAATTTCTGCAGACTTTTTAGAGATGTCGGCTGAGTCCAATCCTGGATGGCCTGAACCTTAACCGGATCCATCTCGATAGTAGAAGGGGAAAAGATGAACCCCAAAAATGAAACTTTCTGCACACCGAAGAGACACTTTGATCCCTTCACGAACAAGGAATTAGCACGCAGTACCTGGAAAACCATTCTGACTTGCTTCACATGAGACTCCCAATCATCTGAGAAGATCAAAATGTCATCCAAGTAAACAATCAAGAATTTATCCAGATACTCACGGAAAATGTCATGCATAAAAGACTGAAAAACAGATGGAGCATTGGCAAGTCCGAACGGCATCACCAGATACTCAAAATGACCCTCGGGCGTATTAAATGCCGTTTTCCATTCATCTCCCTGCCTGATTCTCACCAGATTATACGCACCACGAAGATCAATCTTAGTAAACCAACTAGCCCCCTTAATCCGAGCAAACAAGTCAGAAATCAATGGCAAGGGATACTGAAACTTAACAGTGATCTTATTAAGAAGGCGGTAATCAATACACGGTCTTAGCGAACCATCCTTCTTGGCTACAAAAAAGAACCCTGCTCCCAATGGTGACGACGATGGGCGAATATGTCCCTTCTCCAGGGACTCCTTCACATAACTGCGCATAGCGGTGTGTTCAGGTACGGACAAATTAAATAAACGACCCTTAGGGAATTTACTACCAGGAATCAAATCGATAGCACAATCACAATTCCTATGCGGAGGTAGGGCATCAGACTTGGACTCTTCAAATACATCCTGAAAGTCCGACAAGAACTCTGGGATGTCAGAAGGAATGGATGACGAAATAGACAAAAATGGAACATCACCATGTACTCCCTGACAACCCCAGCTGGTTACCGACATAGAGTTCCAATCCAATACTGGATTATGGGTTTGTAGCCATGGCAACCCCAACACGACCACATCATGCAAATTATGCAGTACCAGAAAGCGAATAACTTCCTGATGTGCAGGAGCTATGCACATGGTCAGCTGGGCCCAGTACTGAGGCTTATTCTTGGCCAAAGGTGTAGCATCAATTCCTCTCAACGGAATAGGACACCGCAAAGGCTCCAAGAAAAATCCACAACGTTTAGCATAATCCAAATCCATCAGATTCAGGGCAGCGCCTGAATCCACAAGCGCCATGACAGAAAACGATGACAAAGAGCACATTAAGGTAATGGACAAAAGGAATTTGGACTGTACAGTACCAATAACGGCAGAGCTATCGAACCGCCTAGTGCGTTTAGGACAATTAGAAATAGCATGAGTAGAATCACCACAATAGAAACACAGTCTGTTCAGACGTCTGTGTTCTTGCCGTTCTACTTTAGTCATAGTCCTGTCGCACTGCATAGGCTCAGGTTTACTCTCAGGCAGTACCGCCAGATGGTGCACAGATTTACGCTCGCGCAAGCGACGACCGATCTGAATGGCCAAGGACATAGACTCATTCAAACCAGCAGGCATAGGAAATCCCACCATTACATCCTTAAGAGCTTCAGAGAGACCCTTTCTGAACAAAGCCGCTAGTGCAGATTCATTCCACAGAGTGAGTACTGACCATTTCCTAAATTTCTGACAATATACTTCTACATCATCCTGACCCTGGCATAAAGCCAGCAGATTTTTCTCAGCCTGATCCACTGAATTAGGCTCATCGTAAAGCAATCCGAGCGCCAGGAAAAATGCATCAACATTACTCAATGCAGAATCTCCTGGTGCAAGAGAAAACGCCCAGTCCTGTGGGTCGCCGCGCAAAAAAGAAATAATAATCAAAACCTGTTGAATAGGATTACCAGAAGAATGAGGTTTCAAGGCCAAAAATAGCTTACAATTATTTCTGAAGCTCAGGAACTTAGGTCTGTCACCAAAAAACAAATCAGGAATCGGAATTCTTGGTTCTAGCATCGATTTCTGATCAATAGTATCTTGAATCTTTTGTACATTTACAACGAGATTATCCATTGAGGAGCACAGAGCCTGAATATCCATGTCCACAGCTGTGTCCTGAAGCACTCTAATGTCTAGGGGAAAAAAAAGACTGAAGACAGAGCTAAGAAAAAAAAATGATGTCAGGATTTCTTTTTTCCCTCTATTGGGAATCATTGGTGTGGCTCCTTGTACTGTTATGGCTGGCAATCAGGCAACACAGCGTGCAGTAATCAGCGCACATACAGAGATCTGGCAATAACCAAAAACAATAGGACGAGCTCTGAGACGTGGAATCTCTGTAGACTGCAGTACCTGATCTATCCTCACACAACTATAAGCAGCAGTGGATTGCGCCTAACAACTACCTATGCAACTCGGCACTGCCTGAGGAGCTGACTAGCCTGAAGATAGAAATACAAGCCTGACTTACCTCAGAGAAATACCCCAAAGGAATAGGCAGCCCCCCACATATAATGACTGTTAGCAAGATGAAAAGACAAAACGTAGGAATGAAATAGATTCAGCAAAGTGAGGCCCGATATTCTAGACAGAGCGAGGATAGCAAAGAGAACTATGCAGTCTACAAAAAACCCTAACACGAAAACCACGCAAAGGGGCAAAAAGACCCACCGTGCCGAACTAACAGCACGGCGGTGCACCCCTCTGCTTCTCAGAGCTTCCAGCAAAAGACAATAGCAAGCTGGACAGAAAAAAACAGAAAACAAACTAGAAGCACTTATCTAGCAGAGCAGCAGGCCCAAGGAAAGATGCAGTAGCTCAGATCCAACACTGGAACATTGACAAGGAGCAAGGAAGACAGACTCAGGTGGAGCTAAATAGCAAGGCAGCCAACGAGCTCACCAAAACACCTGAGGGAGGAAGCCCAGAGACTGCAATACCACTTGTGACCACAGAAGTGAACTCAGCCACAGAATTCACAACAAACTACTATAATACTGCTCCTATGTACAAGAATATAACTACTATAATACTGCCCCTCTGTACAAGAATATAACTACTATAATACTGCTCCTATGTACAAGAATATAACTGCTATAATACTGCCCCTATGTACAAGAATATAACTGCTATAATACTGCCCCTATGTACAAGAATATAACTACTATAATACTGCCCCTCTGTACAAGAATATAACTACTATAATACTGCCCCTATGTACAAGAATATAACTACTATAATACTGCTCCTATGTACAAGAATATAACTACTATAATACTGCCCCTATGTACACGAATATGACTACTATAATACTGCCCCTATGTACAAGAATATAACTACTATAATACTGCTCCTATGTCCAAGAATATAACTACTATAATACTTCCCATATGTACAAGAATATAACACTATAATACTGCCCCTATGTACAAAAATATAACTATTATAATACTGCCCCTATGTACAAGAATATAACTACTATAATACTGCCCCTATGTACAAGAATATAACTACTATAATACTCCTCCTATGTACAAGAATATAACTACTATAATACTGCTCTTATGTACAAGAATATAACTACTATAATACTGCTCCTATGTACAAGAATATAACTACTATAATACTGCTCCTATGTCCAAGAATATAACTACTATAATACTGCTCTTATGTACAAGAATATAACTACTATAATACTGCTCCTATGTCCAAGAATATAACTACTATAATACTTCCCCTATGTACAAGAATATAACACTATAATACTGCCCCTATGTACAAAAATATAACTACTATAATACTGCCCCTATGTACAAGAATATAACTACTATAATACTGCTCCTATGTCCAAGAATATAACTACTATAATACTGCTCCTATGTCCAAGAATATAACTACTATAATACTGCTCCTATGTCCAAGAATATAACTACTATAATACTTCCCCTATGTACAAGAATATAACACTATAATACTGCCCCTATGTACAAGAATATACCTACTATAATACTGCCCTATGTACAAGAATATAACTACTATAATACTGCTCCTATGTACAAGAATATAACTACTATAATACTGTCCCCTATATACAAGAATATAACTACTATAATACTGCTCCTATGTCCAAGAATATAAGTACTATAATACTTCCCCTATGTACAAGAATATAACTTCTATAATACTGCTCCCATGTACAAGAATATAACTACTATAATACTGCTCCTATGTACAAGAATATAACTACTATAATACTGCTCTTATGTACAAGAATATAACTACTATAATACTGCTCCTATGTACAAGAATATAACTACTATAATACTGTCCCCTATATACAAGAATATAACTACTATAATACTGCTCCTATGTACAAGAATATAACTTCTATAATACTGCTCCTATGTACAAGAATATAACTACTATAATACTGCTCCTATGTACAAGAATATAACTACTATAATACTGCTCTTATGTACAAGAATATAACTACTATAATACTGCCCCTATGTACAGGAATATAACTACTGTAATACTGCTCCTATGTCCAAGAATATAAGTACTATAATACTTCCCCTATGTACAAGAATATAACACTATAATACTGCTCCTATGTACAAGAATATACCTACTATAATACTGCCCCTATGTACAAGAATATAACTACTATAATACTGCCCTATGTAGGAGAATATAACTACTATAATACTGCTCCTATGTACAAGAATATAACTACTATAATACTGCCCCTATATACAAGAATATAACTACTATAATGCTGCTCCTATGTACAAGAATATAACTACTATAATACTGCTCCTATATACAAGAATATAACTACTATAATACTGCCCCTATGTACACGAATATAACTACTATAATACTGCTACTATTTACAAGAATATAACTACTATAATACTGCCCCTCTGTACAAGAATATAACTACTATAATACTGCTCCTATGTACAAGAATATAACTACTATAATACTGTCCCCTATATACAAGAATATAACTACTATAATACTGCCCCTATATACAAGAATATAACTACTATAATGCTGCTCCTATGTACAAGAATATAACTACTATAATACTGCTCCTATGTACAAGAATATAACTACTATAATACTGCCCCTATGTACACGAATATAACTACTATAATACTGCTCCTATGTACAAGAATATAACTGCTATAATACTGTCCCTTATATACAATAATATAACTACTATAATACTGCTCCTATGTACAAGAATATAACTACTATAATACTGCTCCTATGTACAAGAATATAACTACTATAATACTGCTCCTATGTACAAGAATATAACTACTATAATACTGCTCCTATGTACAAGAATATAACTGCTATAATACTGTCCCTTATATACAATAATATAACTACTATAATACTGCTCCTATGTACAAGAATATAACTGCTATAATACTGTCCCTTATATACAATAATATAACTACTATAATACTGCCCCTATGTACACGAATATAACTACTATAATACTGCTCCTATGTACAAGAATATAACTGCTATAATACTGTCCCTTATATACAATAATATAACTACTATAATACTGCTCCTATGTACAAGAATATAACTGCTATAATACTGTCCCTTATATACAATAATATAACTACTATAATACTGCCCCTATATACAAGAATATAACTACTATAATGCTGCTCCTATGTACAAGAATATAACTACTATAATACTGCTCCTATGTACAAGAATATAACTACTATAATACTGCCCCTATGTACACGAATATAACTACTATAATACTGCTACTATGTACAAGAATATAACTACTATAATACTGCCCCTCTGTACAAGAATATAACTACTATAATACTGCCCCTATGTACAAGAATATAACTGCTATAATACTGCCCCTATGTACAAGAATATAACTACTATAATACTGCCCCTCTGTACAAGAATATAACTACTATAATACTGCTCCTATGTACAAGAATATAACTACTATAATACTGCCCCTCTGTACAAGAATATAACTACTATAATACTGCTCCTATGTACAAGAATATAACTGCTATAATACTGCCCCTATGTACAAGAATATAACTGCTATAATACTGCCCCTATGTACAAGAATATAACTACTATAATACTGCCCCTCTGTACAAGAATATAACTACTATAATACTGCCCCTATGTACAAGAATATAACTGCTATAATACTGCCCCTATGTGCAAGAATATAACTACTATAATACTGCCCCTCTGTACAAGAATATAACTACTATAATACTGCTCCTATGTACAAGAATATAACTACTATAATACTGCCCCTCTGTACAAGAATATAACTACTATAATACTGCTCCTATGTACAAGAATATAACTGCTATAATACTGCCCCTATGTACAAGAATATAACTGCTATAATACTGCCCCTATGTACAAGAATATAACTACTATAATACTGCTCCTATGTACAAGAATATAACTACTATAATACTGCCCCTATGTACAAGAATATATCTACTATAATACTGCTCCTATGTACAAGAATATAACTACTATAATACTGCCCCTATGTACACGAATATAACTACTATAATACTGCTACTATGTACAAGAATATAACTACTATAATACTGCCCCTCTGTACAAGAATATAACTACTATAATACTGCCCCTATGTACAAGAATATAACTGCTATAATACTGCCCCTATGTACAAGAATATAACTACTATAATACTGCCCCTCTGTACAAGAATATAACTACTATAATACTGCTCCTATGTACAAGAATATAACTACTATAATACTGCCCCTCTGTACAAGAATATAACTACTATAATACTGCTCCTATGTACAAGAATATAACTGCTATAATACTGCCCCTATGTACAAGAATATAACTGCTATAATACTGCCCCTCTGTACAAGAATATAACTACTATAATACTGCCCCTATGTACAAGAATATAACTGCTATAATACTGCCCCTATGTGCAAGAATATAACTACTATAATACTGCCCCTCTGTACAAGAATATAACTACTATAATACTGCTCCTATGTACAAGAATATAACTACTATAATACTGCCCCTCTGTACAAGAATATAACTACTATAATACTGCCCCTATGTACAAGAATATAACTGCTATAATACTGCCCCTATGTACAAGAATATAACTACTATAATACTGCTCCCATGTACAAGAATATAACTACTATAATACTGCCCCTATGTACAAGAATATAACTACTATAATACTGCTCCTATGTACAAGAATATAACTACTATAATACTGCCCCTATGTACAAGAATATAACTACTATAATACTGCCCCTATGTACAAACGATAGATCTGTGAGTTAATTCAGACATCCTGCAAAGAAACAAGCTGAAACTGCAAAAATTCACAAGTTCAATGGATGCTACTGTAGATTTGTGACCTCTATGAAGGTTCCTTTGTTCCATGTAACTCGGCTTGTTAAGATATTCCGATGTCAGTAACTGTGATCGCTTATTGCTGCAGATTCGACAAATTACCATTTGCATTTTTACCACAATCTGTTTGGAAACGTTTTGTGCAGAATAACGTTCAGAATTTTTAGTTTTGATAATGGAACTAAAACCACTTCTGAATCTTTCCTTTATCAAAATGGAGGATACCAGAATGTATCTTGCGTCTTTATTAGTTTTGATAAAGAATCCGGTTCTCATAGGGAGATTTGTCTAATAAAATGTGACTTCTCCTCTAACGATCGATGACGTGAGCATTATAAACTAGAGTTTGTACATAATAAATTGGAACGCGGTGTATTGATGTGATCGTGGTTTGTACTTTTTGCCTTTATGTCTTTATACAATTCTCGCACTTGGTTATTGATCGAAGTCGTCTTCATCAGTCGTTTCCGCCATCACTCGGGGTTCTGGAATGTCTGTAATTATTACTCTCGGATAATCGCGGGGTCGTCGCTTCCTTTGGGCTGTGGTTGATATTAGTCCGTGTGTCGCTCGATGTACATTGTATCTCACCCTGGGATACATTCACTAATCGCTTCCTGTTCGTTTGCCTTTTTCCTTCCTCCTCCTTCATCATCCTGACATCTTTGCTTTAATTACGGTGCCGCGCGGTGACATGATTCATACTCCACGTCTCAAATCAATTAGAAGATAGTTCTGCAATTAAAAGTGTCATAATAATATTGATCTAAAGAGATGAAAACCGATTATAAATCCTTGGCAACAATATACACAGACAGCTCAGGAATATTGAGTTTCTACAAAGTGAAACAAATCAGGACACTATTATTATTATTATTATTAATAATAATAATAATAAAATAGTTACTTTTTTTTTCAAAGACCCTATAAAGCCGCCCTCCCCATTACAAAAAAAAACCCCATTTACATACCCCCTTTAAGGAATTCTAAGGTAATAGATGAGGATCCTCTGCTCAGGATCCTCACCTCTCGGCCAGGGTGGAGAGCGGCTGGATATAACGACTTTCTCCCCAGGTCCTGTCCCGTATTACACAGACATTGATGTGACTTGGACCTGTGTAATACTTTGTTTCACCTGCGGAGGAGCTGCAGGGAAATGTAACAATTATTGCACGGTTTCCCTATAGATCACAGCTAGGGGGGGTTCCCAGGAGAGGAGTGGGACACTTTGTGATCGATTCAATGTCAAAAGATCCTCCTAGAAAATAAGGGTCGTCTAAATTGGAGGACCCCTGCAGCTGTGCTACATGAGTGAGGTGCTAATTGATCTTTTAACCCTGTGATGTGTTCTGTTTCCCAGGACTGGATTTACACTCAGGTTCAGCAGATCAGCCAGCAGGATCTGTGTCTGTCGGTGCACACTTTATTTCCCGGGACCCAGGTGGTTCTCTTACCCTGCAAAGACGGAGACGGCCGACAGGTAAGGTCACACGGTGCGCCCCGATGTCGCCAAATATGAAGAAGTCGTCCAAAATCTATACTTTGTGCATGGTCAAGGTGACCGAAACGAGTCTCCACCATGATCACTATTTTTGGTGGTGAAGGGTCAGGATTGAGGGGTGAAAGCTTCATTTGTCATACCCCAAATCGATAATAAATTATAATATTCCCCAAAACTAAAAAAAAAAAAAAAATACCCCAAATTAATAATAGCAGAAATACTGTGAACAAGACGATGAAAAATCCTAAATAATTGTAAGAGAATTTGGTGTTTATCATGTAGATTGTGGATGGCGCCACCTTGAGGTTAGAATCTACAACGCATTTTTACAACAGCGGAATCTTGCTTTACTGCAACCAATATAACGGGAGAGCGTTAGCAGGGGAATATTTTATTTATTGGCCTCTTAAGTCTGAAGGAGGATTCAAAGGAACAGTAAATAAGTAGCGAAATCTGTATACTGTATAGAAGAAGAGCTTTTTCAGTTCCTCCTCCCCCCAAAAAATAATAATGTAATCCCATCTGTAGTCGTCTTTTTGAATATTATATCCATGTATTTCTGCTTTTGTAACCAAATATGTATCCTTGTAAATATTTATAGACCTTTGAAAGTATAAGACAGTACCTTGCAAATGTCTTCAACCCCCTTGAAAGGTCAACGGATCTTTTTCAGGTGCAAATTGGTGACGGTGTTTCATAATTATTTAATTTTATGTAACTATAGAATATATACATTTTTCAGTTTTCACACTGACCACAGTAGCACCACACAAAATCCGTGGACATTTCTGCAGTTCACTTGTAAGCTTTGCCGTATAGACTGGGACAGAATAAGCAGAGGACGGGGGAGATAATCAGTCATATAGATATTCTATGGCTGGAGAGGAGTCTCTGTATGCAGCTCTTCTGCCGTTCCCTGGAGTCTGGGGGAAGGGAAATATCATGTAAATATTTATTTCTATTCGCTGTAAATATTTTCCCCGTCTTCTAACCATCGGCTTTAACGTTTTTGTTTTCTTCTTGGCGTCAGAGGTGGAGTAAAGTCGGCTCTCACATCGAGCACATGGCATCGCACTTCTGTCTGGATACGGAAATCATCGGCGACACCGATGAAAACAACAGAGAGATCGTGATCAACCCGTGCGAGACCACCGCCATCAGCCAACGCTGGGAAATGGTCCTACATGACTTCCACTGAGGGGCAGTAAGACCATCGCACTGGAATAGAGGAAATCCTCGTGGCAAAGTCCATTGCCTGCAGTGACGCCAGCGCTGCTCCGCTGCAGTACGGAAAACCGGACAGGAAAGACGAAATTATTAAGGAGCAAAATCAGAAGCAAGAAAATGACAATGGAGACGTGGAAGGGGAAGAAAATGGCAACTCAAGGGTAGAATTTTTTGTTTTCCAGTAGAGGCCACTGAAGAACGGAGAAATGACGGCTGACATGTGAGGGGGACGCCATTATCATTCATTATCATCACATAAGGGATAGATAAAAGCACACGGGGTGAGAGAACAGGGTTAGATCCGCTCTCATGCTTCAAATGGGGGGGTCACATTACTGATCATCAGCCACATGGAAATTTAGGACTAATAGACAAGGTTCAAATGAACCAATGATGCTCCAGTCACGAGGTGTAACATGAGCGGACACGTCTATCTGTGAATCTGTCTGTCTATCCTTCTTTACAACCTCCCTTCCCTTCCTCCGTTCCTTACCTCCCTCCTTCCCCATTCCTCTTTCCCTCACTTACTCCTTCCCTCCCTCCATCCCTTCCCTTCCTCCCTTACTACCTCTTTTCCTCCATCCTTCCCCTCCCTTCTTTCCTTTCTTCCCAACCCTATCCTTTTTTTCCCTCCCCTCTTTCCTTTTTTCCTTCCTCCCTTCCATTCTTCCCTCCGTCACTTAGTTTCTTTCTTCCCTCCCTCCCTTACTTTATTTTCTATCTTCCTTTCTTCTTTCCTTCTTTCCTCCATCCCTCCCACCTTCCTTACTACCTCACTCCTTTTTTCCCTCCCTCTCTTCCATTCCTCCCTCACTCCCTTTCTTCCCTCCCTTCCTTTCTTTCTCCCTTCCTTACTACCTTCCTTCCTTACTACCTCCCTCCCTTTCTTCCTTACTATCTCCCTCGTTCCCCTCCCCCCTTCGTTTTCTTCCCTCCCACTCTTCCATTCTTCCCTCTCTTCCTTCCTTTCTCCCTCCCTTCCTTTCTTCCCTCACTTCCTTTCTTCCCTCCCTCCCTTGCTTCCTTTCTTCCCTTCCTTTCTTCCCTCCCTTCCCTCCCTTTCTTTCTCCCCTCTCCCTTGCTTCCTTTCTTCCCTCCCTTCCTTTCATCCCTACTTCCCTCACTTCCTTTCTTTCTCCCCTCACTCCCTTGCTTCCTTTCTTCCCTCCCTTTCTCCCCTCTCTCCCTTGCTTCCTTTCTTCCCTCCCTTTCTCCCCTCTCTCCCTTGCTTCCTTCCTTCCCTCTCTTCCTTCCTTCCCTTCCTTTCATCCCTCCTTCCCTCACTTCCTTTCTTCCCTCCCTTCGTTCCCTCCCTTCCTTTCTCCCCTCTCTCCCTTGCTTCCTTTCTCCCCTCTCTCCCTTGCTTCCTTTCTTCCCTCCCTTTCTCCCCTCTCTCCCTTGCTTCCTTTCTTCCCTCCCTTCCTTCCTTCCTTCCCTCACTTCCCTCCCTTCCTTTCTCCCCTCTCTCCCTTGCTTCCTTTCTACCCTCTCTCCCTTCCTTCCTTCCTTCCTTCCCTCACTTCCTTCCTTCCCTCCCTTCCTTCCCTCCCTTTCTTTCTCCCCTCTCTCCCTTGCTTCCTTTCTTCCCTCCCTTGCTTCCTTTCTCCCCTCTCTCCCTTCCTTCCTTTCTTCCCTCCCTTCCTTCCTTTCTCCCCTCTCTCCTTTGCTTCCTTTCTTCTCTCCATTCCTTCCTTCCTTCTATCCCTCCCTCCATCCTTCCCTCCCTCTATCCCTCCCAGCTTTGGATGTGACTGGAGTAGAATACATGCTACTGATGATAGCCCCGACATCTTTATGTACTTGGAAACTTTCTTGCTGAACTGAAGGTGAATTTGCGTTTTAAGGTCTTTGGTCCTAAAAATGAGTTTTCCAGTTTGTATGGTTGTGAGCGGTGGGAGCAGAGCTCCTGACCTCACATATAATATATAGATATATTTTACTTGTATATTTATTAAACATAACATAATTTATGAACTCTTTTGAAAATTGGCACAAAATGAAAAGAAATAAAATTCGTTGGTATTTCGCTATTTCTGCGTCTGCAGGAAATGCTGAAACGGCCGCATGGAAATAAAGAACTTACCAAAGTTTTACACAGAAGTTTTTGAAACCTCTTGAAGGCGACTCGGTCCCTGTGATCCGGACCATCTTTCTGAAATAAAATCATTTTTAACATGGCGGTGTTCATGTCTTGTTCTTTATCCTGGTTGTCGCACGTGGGCCGACAACCTGAAGTCCGTGGCCCGGAGACGCCGTTTCTGGTGAGCAGGTGCTGAATGTGACGTCTACTTAGAACAAGCTGAATGATACATTCTGGTCAGTAGTAAATACAACAGCATTGTGGGCCCCATATGGCGGCATTATTTCAGCTTTGTGTAACAATATTATTTGAGCAGCGTGTTACAAACCTTTATAACATTATTTGGGTTGTGTATGGCGGCGTTATTTGTGTATTGTTTAGGACTCCATAATTTGGGCTGTTCATCCTTCTCGGCAGCGTATTATTCTGTGTACACAGGACTCGCACTGCAGAGAACAATGGCAGCCTGCGTGCGCTGAGCGATCGGTTACATCTCATTTAGGGCGGCCCTGTAAATGGGCTACTGATCGTTTAGTGCCCCCGGTCGGCCGCGGACTGTATTGAACACTTTTCAAACTCTTTAAGGAAAACGTATCTTAAAGTGACCAGAACATATATGGGTAAATAGCTGGGATCTGTTTTGGACTGCTGTGCTGACGCACACACTGTCTGTAATGTTTTTTCAGTGTTTTTATGGCTTTAATTCCTTGTCTCTATGACTAGTCTGTGAGATGTGACGTCTTCTCACTTTCCAGATTCACTACCACTGCGTTCCCTGCCTCGGCTTTTATACAGACTATGATAATCCCTCCTGATTGGCTGTACCTTGTGATGCGACAGTCATTATGGGGAAAGCTGTGTGGTCGCATCAGAGGTGATGTGAGCTTTCTTCTCTGGCTAACTAATCTTCAGTTTTGTGTAAAATGACGGTGGGCTTTTTTTTTTTAGTGTTCTTTTTGGCAATTTGTTCAAATCAAATTGCAAACAGTTCCAGTGCGTCAGGCTCCCAAATATTCCAAACAACTTCACTTTGCAGAACGACCTTTTGTTGACAATTTTCACTCGGAATCTACTCTATTAATGCAGAATTCTCAGCTTTTCTGTCACAGGATGGGGGGAAGCATTATCCCAGCTGAAGTGACAGATATCCATGCAGACACCATTTCTGCGATTCTGATTTCCTTATGTGGATGGCTGACCGGAGAATGATTTCTGCATAATGACACATGCCACAATGAGGGAATATTATTTTGTGACCTGTCTTCTCCAATGTCCTATGTAGAATTGGATGGGTTTAGCAGATCACGCATCAGGTCAGCCGTGTGTGTAATTTGTAGGCTGCCGACAATGTATAACTGCCAAGGACAAAGACGCCTGTCTGCAGTGCTGCCACAAGAAATTTCAGGGCCTCATACTGGCAAAATTTTTGGGAATGTCACATACATTTTTAACAGTGAAAAATAATACCACATACAGGGACAAATACCGCCACAACATGACCAGACACCATATTACCACCACATAGTGACCGAATAATACCACATACAAGGAACCAATACCGTCACACCATGACCAGATCCAGGGCCGGCGTCAGCACCCGGTGCACCTGGGCAAGTGCCGGGGCCCTGAGCAGGCGAGTGGCCCACTCACTGTCAGGGACACCAGCGTGCGCAGTTGTCGCTTCATGAGACTGAGCTCGGGCTCTGAGCTCTCCATGAGACGGCACAGAGCGCACTATAAGATGGCAGAGGGTCTGTCAGCGGCTGGAGGAGCAGTTGATGCTAGGCTTTGGCTGCAGCAGGCAGTGAGGACGGAGCTGCAGACCTCAGGCTCATACACCTGGTGCCGCCACTCTTCTCACCTGGCGGCTGGGGGCTTCTTACAAGGAGTGCGCCTGCAGCAACGCAGGGCTCCGGGACGTCTGGTCTGCACTCCAGCGTGTGTAGCAGACAGAGGCACCGCGGTCGGCATGGGAGTGTTGAGCTGCCCCAGGACTCGGCGCCCTGCTGTTGCCCCTTTTGCACCTGGCTCTGGGTAAGTCCACACCCATCACAGGGCACTATTTGCACCAAGCACATACTATCTTGTGCTGCTACCACTCATAGCTGCTGTAAATAGTGACCCCAAACAGCGCCATATATGTGCTGCGACCCCCAATTGTCTGCACCCATGTATCGTGTGTGATCTTATAAGTGGGAGCAGACATGGTATAGTGAGAACCCCTATATATCTTTATGTACCCCTAAATGCCTGTCTGTGTGCACCCCATATAGCTACTTGCACCCAATGCCTGTCCTGTGTCTGTGTGCACCCCCATATATCTATATGCACCCCTATACACCTGTCCTATGTGTGTGCACCCCTATATATCTATATTCACCCAATGCCTGTCCTATGTGTCTGTGCACCCCTATATATCTATGCACCCCTATATGCCTGTCATGTGTCTGGGGGCACCCCATATAGCTATATGTACCCCTATATGCCTGTCCTATGTATCTGTGTGCACTCCTTACTCCCATACATTCGTTTGCACTCCTTTATGCCTGTCATGTGTCTGTGTGCACCCCCATATATCTATATGCACCCCTATTCGCCTGTCCTATGTCTGTGTGCACCCTATATATCTTTATGCACCCCTATACTCCTGTCCTATGTGTTTGTGTGCACTCCCATATATCTAAATGCAACCCTGTACACCTGTCCTGTGTCTGTGTGCTCCCCATATCTCTATATGCACCCCTATACGCCAATCCTGTGCCCGTGCGCATCCCAATATCTTTATGCACCCCTATATTCATGCATCAAAAACCTAGTAGATGTATAAACCAGGCTACAGAATGTTTACGTTCAAAAACTTAAAAACTGTATTGACATAAATAGAGTAAAATGTATTTGTACACACAATAATACAACAGGATTCCTCCAATCCAAAAACCAGCACTGAGAGTGTTAACAGATATATAGCCAATATTAATTTAAAACAAAATATATAAGGAGCATTTCCATTATAGTCATGTGACTTATATTTTGTGGCTAAAGAGTATATCTATGGTCGGGTAGGTTGCTGGGGAAAGATTACTGTACTCCGGTGCTGATAAGGCTATATGCAAACGCTAAAGAAAGGCCTATCGTATATATATAAATGTTGTTTTTTTGTTTGTGGCCGCTGTGCCTTATATATATATAAGCTCCCGGAACATGTGCACCTCACTAGCAGGGTATACAATGGCGTCCAGATTATATACCCCCTGGTAGTGAAGAAATAACACAAATAGAGCCCCAACAGTAGCCTAATCAAGATCCATAGTTACCTCTGAACACTCACAAAGCCGGTAAGATACCCCTACGTGCGTTTCGATAAGCTTCTTCTTCCGGGGGCGTGTGTGGTACACAGTACACACGCCTGACTATCTATTATTATTATTATTTATTGTTATAGCGCCATTTATTCCATGGCGCTTTACATCAGATTGATGTTTTATTTATTTGAATGCATGCAGTCTTTGTGCCAACTAGACATGCGCTGCCTCTATCAATTACGTTGAATTGAGCGAAGCCACCCATGTCCAGATGAATTAAAGCGGGAATTATGCAAATCTTATAGTTGCAGTCACATGACTTCCTGCTCCCGTCACAGGAGAATCTTGACAGCGTATAGTGCACAAGCTGACTACTCTTAAGCTGTGTATAGGAGGGTGTGCAAAACCGAATTATTGCCCCCAATGCTGGAAAACCTAGATCTGCCTCTGCTCTGTGGCGATGAAATCACTTTTTATTCCATTTTTTATGTTTGTGTTAAGATGACAAAAGAGAAACTCTGGCATTTAATTTGTTTTTATGGCATTCATTGTATGTGGTATTAATCCACTCCTTCAATAGTTTGGATTGTGTTGTATGTGGGGATACCAAATGTGTTCATTTTTTAGGGTATGTGCACACTTGAGTTTTTTTGCTGAATTTTTGTAGCAAAAACTAAGTGAAAACCCCAAGTTTTTAAGGAATTTTGAGGAGGATTTGAACACTTTTTGTTCAGTTTCTGCTCCAAAAACTCCTTCAAAAACTCAGTGTGCACAAAGCCATAGATTATTTTTTTTTTATAAAGGAAATGAGAAAAGGAGGGTGATTTAAATGTCGACACTTTCTGTAATTTATACACTTTATTTATATTTGTTTTTCTTATGTTTTAATTCGCTTTCTATTTCATTCCCGTTATGCTGGGTCTTGGGGCATTTTTTAGGCTGTGATCACGTTGCAGTGGCCGACGGATTAATAGGTATTAATGTAGCATCTGGGGGTAAAATATCACTATTATATTCGATCCTGGCAGATGCAGATTTTACAATAAACCACAACAGGCACCTGCCCTCCCTATATATGTAAACTCCCACCATGAATGTGACATGTCAGGAGGGGTAAAGCTTCACTAACTAAAAGATATTACAATTCTACAAAGCAAAACTTTCAACAACAAAAAAGAATTTGGAACCAGAAATACTATTTTCTTCTTCCATAGCGGGTCACTTCTTGCTCAGAATACAAAGACTTCTCGCTACCAGAATAATTCCGGATATCATTGTCTTTATCTCAGCTTCATCGTGCAGAACACAGATAGTAAAAATGAAAGAGAAGGAAATTAAATCCCTACAAATTCCCTTCAGCGACTCAGAATGTAAAGTTGTCAGCGGCTAATTGTGTCGAGTTTAATTGATGTATTATCTTTTTTTATCCCAATCTCACATGCAAAGAATCCAAACATTTCCTACATCAGGGATTAGTGATTGCCTCGTTTATAATATAAAGACGTCTTCACTTATTATTCTTCTCCTTCAAACGGTTTATTGTATAGAACTGCAAATATACATCAGACAAATGGGAACTCAACTGTTCATGTCAATATTCCTATACCCGGGGGCAGTATTATAGTAGTTATATTCTTGTACATAGGGGCAGTATTATAGTAGTTATATTCTTGTACATAGGGGCAGTATTATAGTAGTTATATTCTTGTACATAGGAGCAGTATTATAGTAGTTATATTCTTGTACATAGGGGGCAGCATTATAGTAGTTATATTCTAGTACATAGGAGCAGTATTATAGTAGTTATATTCTTGTACATAGGGGGCAGCATTATAGTAGTTATATTCTTGTACATAGGGGCTGTATTATAGTAGTTATATTCTTGTACATAGGGGCTGTATTATAGTAGTTATATTCTTGTACATAGGAGCAGTATTATAGTAGTTATATTCTTGTACATAGGAGCAGTATTATAGTAGTTATATTCCTGTACATAGGGGCAGTATTATAGTAGTTATATTCTTGTACATAGGAGCAGTATTATAGTAGTTATATTCTTGTACATAGGGGCAGTATTATAGTAGTTATATTCTTGTACATAGGAGCAGTATTATAGTAGTTATATTCTTGTACATAGGAGCAGTATTATAGTAGTTATATTCTTGTACATAGGAGCAGTATTATAGTAGTTATATTCCTGTACATAGGGGCAGTATTATAGTAGTTATATTCTTGTACATAGGAGCAGTATTATAGTAGTTATATTCCTGTACATAGGGGCAGTATTATAGTAGTTATATTCTTGTACATAGGAGCAGTATTATAGTAGTTATATTCTTGTACATAGAGGCAGTATTATAGTAGTTATATTCTTGTACATAGGAGCAGTATTATAGTAGTTATATTCTTGTACATAGGAGCAGTATTATAGTAGTTATATTCTTGTACATAGGAGCAGTATTATAGTAGTTATATTCCTGTACATAGAGGCAGTATTATAGTAGTTATATTCTTGTACATAGGGGGCAGTATTATAGTAGTTATATTCCTGTACATAGGGGCAGTATTATAGTAGTTATATTCTTGTACATAGGAGCAGTATTATAGTAGTTATATTCTTGTACATAGGAGCAGTATTATGGTAGTTATATTCTTGTACATAGGGGGCAGTATTATAGTAGTTATATTCCTGTACATAGGGGCAGTATTATGGTAGTTATATTCTTGTACATAGGGGGCAGTATTATAGTAGTTATATTCCTGTACATAGGGGCAGTATTATAGTAGTTATATTCTTGTACATAGGAGCAGTATTATAGTAGTTATATTCTTGTACATAGGGGCAGTATTATAGTAGTTATATTCTTGTACATAGGAGCAGTATTATAGTAGTTATATTCTTGTACATAGGAGCAGTATTATAGTAGTTATATTCTTGTACATAGGAGCAGTATTATAGTAGTTATATTCCTGTACATAGGGGCAGTATTATAGTAGTTATATTCTTGTACATAGGAGCAGTATTATAGTAGTTATATTCCTGTACATAAGGGCAGTATTATAGTAGTTATATTCTTGTACATAGGAGCAGTATTATAGTAGTTATATTCTTGTACATAGAGGCAGTATTATAGTAGTTATATTCTTGTACATAGGAGCAGTATTATAGTAGTTATATTCTTGTACATAGGAGCAGTATTATAGTAGTTATATTCTTGTACATAGGAGCAGTATTATAGTAGTTATATTCCTGTACATAGAGGCAGTATTATAGTAGTTATATTCTTGTACATAGGGGGCAGTATTATAGTAGTTATATTCCTGTACATAGGGGCAGTATTATAGTAGTTATATTCTTGTACATAGGAGCAGTATTATAGTAGTTATATTCTTTTACATAGGAGCAGTATTATAGTAGTTATATTCTTGTACATAGGAGCAGTATTATAGTAGTTATATTCCTGTACATAGAGGCAGTATTATAGTAGTTATATTCTTGTACATAGGGGGCAGTATTATAGTAGTTATATTCCTGTACATAGGGGCAGTATTATAGTAGTTATATTCTTGTACATAGGAGCAGTATTATAGTAGTTATATTCTTTTACATAGGAGCAGTATTATAGTAGTTATATTCTTGTACATAGAGGCAGTATTATAGTAGTTATATTCCTGTACATAGGGGCAGTATTATGGTAGTTATATTCTTGTACATAGGGGGCAGTATTATAGTAGTTATATTCCTGTACATAGGGGCAGTATTATAGTAGTTATATTCTTGTACATAGGAGCAGTATTATAGTAGTTATATTCTTGTACATAGGGGCAGTATTATAGTAGTTATATTCTTGTACATAGGAGCAGTATTATAGTAGTTATATTCTTGTACATAGGAGCAGTATTATAGTAGTTATATTCTTGTACATAGGAGCAGTATTATAGTAGTTATATTCCTGTACATAGGGGCAGTATTATAGTAGTTATATTCTTGTACATAGGAGCAGTATTATAGTAGTTATATTCCTGTACATAAGGGCAGTATTATAGTAGTTATATTCTTGTACATAGGAGCAGTATTATAGTAGTTATATTCTTGTACATAGAGGCAGTATTATAGTAGTTATATTCTTGTACATAGGAGCAGTATTATAGTAGTTATATTCTTGTACATAGGAGCAGTATTATAGTAGTTATATTCTTGTACATAGGAGCAGTATTATAGTAGTTATATTCCTGTACATAGAGGCAGTATTATAGTAGTTATATTCTTGTACATAGGGGGCAGTATTATAGTAGTTATATTCCTGTACATAGGGGCAGTATTATAGTAGTTATATTCTTGTACATAGGAGCAGTATTATAGTAGTTATATTCTTTTACATAGGAGCAGTATTATAGTAGTTATATTCTTGTACATAGAGGCAGTATTATAGTAGTTATATTCTTGTACATAGAGGCAGTATTATAGTAGTTATATTCTTGTACATAGGAGCAGTATTATAGTAGTTATATTCTTGTACATAGGAGCAGTATTATAGTAGTTATATTCTTGTACATAGGAGCAGTATTATAGTAGTTATATTCTTGTACATAGAGGCAGTATTATAGTAGTTATATTCTTGTACATAGGAGCAGTATTATAGTAGTTATATTCTTGTACATAGAGGCAGTATTATAGTAGTTATATTCTTGTACATAGGAGCAGTATTATAGTAGTTATATTCTTGTACATAGGAGCAGTATTATAGTAGTTATATTCTTGTGCATAGGAGCAGTATTATAGTAGTTATATTCTTGTACATAGGAGCAGTATTATAGTAGTTATATTCTTGTACATAGGAGCAGTATTATAGTAGTTATATTCTTGTGCATAGAGGACAGTATTATAGTAGTTATATTCTTGTACATAGGAGCAGTATTATAGTAGTTATATTCTTGTACATAGGAGCATTATTATAATAGCTATATTCTTGTACATAGGAGCCGTATTATAGTAGTTATATTCTTGTACATAGGAGCAGTATTATAGTAGCTATATTCTTGTACATAGGGGCAGTATTACAGTAGTTATATTCTTGTACATAGGGAGCAGTATTATAGTAGTTATATTCTTATACATAGGGGCAGTATTATAGTAGTTATATTCTTGTACATAGGAGCAGTATTATAGTAGTTATATTCTTGTACATAGGAGCAGTATTATAGTAGCTATATTCTTGTACATAGGAGCAGTATTATAGTAGTTATATTCTTGTACATAGGAGCAGTATTATAGTAGTTATATTCTTGTACATAGGGGCAGTATTATAGTAGTTAATAATAATAATCTTTATTTTTATATAGCGCTAACATATTCCGCAGCGCTTTACAGTTTTGCACACATTATCATCACTGTCCCGATTGGGCTCACAATCTAGAATTCCTATCAGTATGTCTTTGGAATGTAGGAGGAAACCGGAGTGCCCGGAGGAAACCCACGCAAACACGGAGAGAACATACAAACTCTTTGCAGATGTTGTCCTGGGTGGGATTAGAACCCCGGACCCCAGTGCTGCAAGGCTGTAGTGCTAACCACTGCGCCACCGTGCTGCCCATAGTTATATTCTTATACATAGGGGCAGTATTATAGTAGTTATATTCTTGTACATAGGGAGCAGTATTATAGTAGTTATATTCTTGTACATAGGGGCAGTATTACAGTAGTTATATTCTTGTACATAGGGAGCAGTATTATAGTAGTTATATTCTTGTACATAGGGGCAGTATTATAGTAGTTATATTCTTGTACATAGGAGCAGTATTATAGTAGTTATATTCTTGTACATAGGGGGCAGTATTATAGTAGTTATATTCTTGTACATAGGGGACAGTATTATAGCAGTTATATTCTTGTACATAGGGGCAGTATTATAGTAGCTATATTCTTGTACATAGGAGCAGTATTATAGTAGTTATATTCTTGTACATAGGAGCAGTATTATAGTAGTTATATTCTTGTGCATAGAGGACAGTATTATAGTAGTTATATTCTTGTACATAGGGGCAGTATTACAGTAGTTATATTCTTGCTAGTGATGAGCGAATATACTCGTTACTCGAGATTTCCCGATCACGCTCGGTCCTCCGAGTATTTTTTAGTGTTCGGGGATTTAGTTTTCCTCACCTCAGCTGAATGATTTACATCTCTTAGCCAGCTTGATTACATGTGGGGATTCCCTAGCAACCAGGCAACCCCCACATGAACTTATGCTGGCTAACTGATGTAAATCATTCAGCTGCTGCGATGAAAACTAAATCTCCGAGCACTAAAAAATACACGGAGGACACCCGAGCGTAATCGGGAAATCTCGAGTAACGAGTATATTCGCTCATCACTAATTCTTGCACAT
Source organism: Ranitomeya imitator (assembly GCF_032444005.1). Lineage (NCBI taxonomy): Eukaryota > Metazoa > Chordata > Amphibia > Anura > Dendrobatidae > Ranitomeya > Ranitomeya imitator. The sequence goes on along the minus strand of NC_091286.1, from coordinate 20,858,180 downwards.
AGGGAGCAGTATTATAGTAGGGCTTTTTGCATTATAATTTATTATTATGATATTTTCTTTTTGTTATTAAATGTGTAAAAAAAAAAATAGAAATATGAAACGAACCAGCATCATTGTTATCTTGGTGTATTTAACATTGCTTGCATCTGTGGTTCTTCAGATACATGCTTTTCCAGTGATGACCACTAGATGGCGGAGTAACGCCAGCAGTGCCCCTCTATGGAGCCTTATTTGCAGTGGATGCATTTTACTTTATTTACGTTCTTCTTGTTGCTCTGTCCTGTTGTTGTGGTCTGCTTTTGTTCTAGACTTGGGGTTTGTTTGGTGCTTGGGTCTGGCCCATCCTGTGGTTCTTGGTTATTTTCTCTTTTGCCCTCAATATATAGGCAGTTCTTTAAGTTAGTGGTGGTTTGGCTGTTAGCTCTCATTGTGTCTTCACCTGTCTCCTTCCCTGGGTCCCCCTCCTGTGTTAGGGGTGGTGTCTGGCTCTTTAGGTTTTCTATTTCTCCTTTTAATTTAGCATTTTCTTGCCGTAGTTCATATAGTTCATGTTTGATTTCCTGCACCGCTGAGTCCAGTACACACCTCAGTCTGGTTATCTCTGCATCTGTTGGGTCATTTGTCTGTCTTTGGATCTGTTCCTTAAGCAGTGTGAAGTCCCTCTCCAGCTGGGACAGGCATTCTCTGAGGGTGTCCAATGAGGGGAGTGCATTATTAGGGTTTTGGGCTGCAGGGGGGTCCCTGGTGGTCTTTTTTGTACGTGTGGGCCCATCACTCTTTCTACGTGCTGGCTTTACTATTTTATATTTTTGAGCCTTGAGTTTGATATGAGGGAAGATTTCCTCAAATGCCTCGAGGTTGTCCTCATTGCCCTGTATGACTATTATGCCAGAGTGGTATAGATTGATGGTGAGTGAGATATCCTTGTTTTGTGGGTCTTTTACTCTGATTTGTCGGCCCCTGTTGATGCCATTTTTTAGAATGTTTTTATAGTATTTGCACAAGGCTGTGTGCCATGCCTCAGGCTGCTCACTATAGAAGAGATAATTTGTTTTTCTATTCTCTTTCTTAGTAAAGTCTGCAAAGAGAGTTTCTGGTTCCTCTTTGATGATGGAATGTTTTATGGCCTTTTTTTCTCTCAAGCTCCTGTGATCTCTGGGATATGTTATCTCCTTGACGCCTGAGACCCTGCCATCTGCTGGAGCTGAGGCACTGACCTCTATAGGGGGCTTAGCTATAGTGCTGGGATTTTCATTATCCAAAATATTATTTCTTTCCATGTTGCTTATTTTATATTGTGCTTGTTTTCTGGGGAGATTCTATAGGTTTTGATTCTATAGAGTTCAATGCTAAAGGGTTTGAGATGCAGAGAGATGGCCTTACCTCTTGGTGTTTAGCTCTGGGGTCTTCCAGCTTTCATATGCTCTGCCGCTTGAATCCTGTGCAGGGGGTAGATCTTCCTTATCATCGAAATTCCTCTTTTATCCTGGTTTATATTTTTCTTTCTTGGGTGTATTTTAGTCCTGCTCGCTTTTGCCTTCCATGGAGCACGTATTTTCCAAGTTTCGTCTTACAGGTTGCCCATTACAAGGTATAAATTGCTTAAATTTTAGGAGCTCATGTCAAATGCAGCTTACTCCTGGGAATGGTGGGCGGATCTCGGGCCGACATCTTGGACCATTTGGACAAATTTTGGGAACTGTGGAATCACCTTGGATCCAACCAGAAAAGCAACAGCCTCCACATCCAGAGCGGCAACATCTGGCTCCAGTACTTCAAGGACCTCTACAATGACATCCCAAGTGAAGACCTGAACCTGGCACAAAAAGAGCTTGTGAAAAAACTGAAAGATATGGAGGAAAAGTTCAAAGATTTCCAAAATCCTCTGGATACACCAATCACACTGACAGAAATAACAGAAAGGATCACACAGATAAAAGGTAAAAAAGCCAGTGGTCCAGATGGGATCCTCCCAGAAATGCTGAAATACAGCCCTCCAGACATCCAGGCTGCGATAACAAAACTATTTAATATTGTACTGCAGGCCGGCTACTTCCCCAAAAACTGGAACCAAGGCCTCATAACCCCTATACACAAAAATGGGGACAAGTACGACCCAGCAAACTACCGAGGGATATGTGTCAGCAGCAACCTGGGTAAACTCTTCAACTGCATCCTGAACAAGAGGATCCTCACCTTCCTCACCGAGCACAACGTCCTCAGCAAGAGCCAAGCAGGGTTCATGCCAAACCACCGCACCACTGACCACATCTACACTCTGCACAGCCTCATCAAGAGCCACGTCCACAATACAAAGAACGGGAAGATATACGCTTGTTTTGTGGACTTCAAGAAGGCCTTCGACTCAGTGTGGCACCCAGGACTATTCCTAAAATTGCTGGGGAGCGGAATAGGAGGCAAAACATATGATGTCATCCGAAGCTCCTACACAGAGAACAGTTGCAGTGTGAAGGTCAACGGAAGGAGGACAGCCTATTTCCAACAAAGTCGAGGAGTGAGACAGGGCTGCAGCCTCAGTCCAACGCTCTTTAACATCTACATCAACGAGCTGGCAGTGGCCCTAGAGTCCTCCTCAGCACCAGGACTCACCCTCCATGACACCCAGGTGAAATTTCTGCTGTATGCAGATGACCTCGTGCTGTTATCACCAACTGAGAAAGGCCTCCAAGATCATCTGAAAATCCTAGAGACCTTCAGCAGCACATGGGCACTGCCAATCAACGAGAAAAAAACTAATATCATGGTGTTCCAGAAAAGAAAGCAGAAACCCACTGGCAATCCTACCTTTATGATAGACAACCGTCCACTTACTGAAACCAACAGGTACACCTACCTGGGCCTAGAACTCAGCCAGTCAGGGAGCTTCAAGCAAGCCATAGAGTCACTAAAAGACAAGGCATCCAAAGCCTTCTATGCCATCAGAAGGCGTCTGTACCACCTCAAGGCACCAGTAACCGTATGGCTAAAAATTTTTGACTCCATCATTGCCCCAATTCTTCTATACGGTAGTGAGGTCTGGGGCCCAGTCTCATACCCAAACTGGTCAAAGTGGGACGCTGGGCCGACAGAAATATTCCACCTAGAGTTCTGCAAGCATCTTCTCCAAGTCCATCGGAGCACATCAAATAGCGCCTGCCGAGCAGAGCTGGGCAGATTCCCACTACACATCGCAATAAAGAAGAAGGCGCTGTCATTCAAGGCTCATCTACAAAGTAGCAGTCCCAGCTCCTACCATCACAAAGCCTTCCTACACCAGGAAGCCTCAGGAAGCCTCCTAAGGAAAAGTACCCAAAGCCAGTCTGACCAAGCCATCAACCTCCATGGCCTGACAAAAGGTGAAATCCAGAAAATGGTACACAAAGTCAAAGAGGAATATCTCAGCATCTGGAGGAACGACATAAACAAATCCCAGAAACTGACAATATACCGGAATCTACAGAGGGAGTACAAACTGGCCCCATATCTAGAGAAACTAGAAAACCCCAAAGATCGACAGATCCTGAGCCGGTACAGACTGAGCGCCCACAGCCTACTCATCGAATCCGGGCGGCACCGACAGAACTACAAGCCTCGAGAGAACAGACTCTGCCAGCAGTGCCCCCAGGAGGCCGTGGAGGATGAGGCCCACTTCCTGCTGAGGTACCCCAAATACTCCGCAGTGAGGGACACTCACTTCAAGAGGCTGTCTGATCTCCTCCCAGATTTCACCTCCAAGGAGGAGGAAGAGAAACTGCCGATAATACTGGGGGAAGAGGAAAGTGCAGTGGCCGTAGCAGCGGAATATGTCAGTGCCTGCCACAGACTAAGAGGAGCCTGATATGTCATGGACTCCCGTACCCCAACACTGGACATATCCCTATCCCCCGACTAAAGAGCCCGATATGTCATGGACTCCTATACCCCACCCTGGAAACATCCCCTATCCTCTAAAAGGAATTTGATATTCCCTGGACCTCTATATGCCCCCCCTCCCCCACCCCCGTATTTTTACCATATGCTTTGGCAATGCTAACATGTACTTAGTCCTGCCAATAAAGCTCATTTGAATTTGAATTTATAAAGGAAGCCAGAGATTGAGGAAATGACATTAACTTCAGTAAACTGCTAAATTACAAGAACGTTACCAGATATCGCAGAAATCTCTGATAGTTTGTTTAATCAATACTTTGTTCCACCACAGAAAATCACATACTGTAACATAACGCCAAGTCCTGTCTGCATTTACTGTACTCATGTCAAACATGCGGAAAATCAAAAAAGAAATGTAATTTTTTTTTAACTAACACAAACATATAAAAATAAGAATCCATATTATGTGTTATATTTTTGCACGTGGCGAAATTATAGTTTTGTATTGGATTCACAATATGCAGAGCATCACAGCTATGATAGAAAGGCATTAGAGCACGCAGATCATCGCAGCTATGATAAATTCATTAGAGCACGCAGATCATCGCAGCTATGATAGAAAGACATTAGAGCAGGCAGAGCATTGCAGCTATGATAGAAAGACATTAGAGCAGGCAGATCATCGCAGCTATGATAGAAAGGCATTAGCGCAGGCAGATCATCGCAGCTATGATAAAGGCATTAGAGCATGCAGAGCATCACAGCTATGATAGAAAGGCATTAGAGCACGCAGAGCATCGCAGCTATGATAGAAAGGCATTAGAGCAGGCAGATCATCGCAGCTATGATAAAGGCATTAGAGCACACAGAGCATCGCAGCTATGATAGAAAGACAGAGCAGGCAGATCATCGCAGCTATGATAAAGGCATTAGAGCATGCAGAGCATCACAGCTATGATAGAAAGGCATTAGAGCACACAGAGCATCACAGCTATGATAGAAAGACAGAGCAGGCAGATCATCGCAGCTATGATAAAGACATTAGAGCAGGCAGAGCATCACAGCTATGATAGAAAGGCATTAGAGCACGCAGATCATCGCAGCTATGATAGAAAGGCATTAGAGCAGGCAGAGCATTGCAGCTATGATAGAAAGACATTAGAGCAGGCAGAGCATCGCAGCTATGATAGAAAGACATTAGCGCAGGCAGATCATCGCAGCTATGATAAAGGCATTAGAGCATGCAGAGCATCACAGCTATGATAGAAAGGCATTAGAGCACGCAGAGCATCGCAGCTATGATAGAAAGGCATTAGAGCAGGCAGATCATCGCAGCTATGATAAAGGCATTAGAGCATGCAGAGCATCACAGCTATGATAGAAAGGCATTAGAGCACACAGAGCATCACAGCTATGATAGAAAGACAGAGCAGGCAGATCATCGCAGCTATGATAAAGACATTAGAGCAGGCAGAGCATCACAGCTATGATAGAAAGGCATTAGAGCACGCAGATCATCGCAGCTATGATAGAAAGGCATTAGAGCAGGCAGAGCATTGCAGCTATGATAGAAAGACATTAGAGCAGGCAGAGCATCGCAGCTATGATAGAAAGACATTAGCGCAGGCAGATCATCGCAGCTATGATAAAGGCATTAGAGCATGCAGAGCATCACAGCTATGATAGAAAGGCATTAGAGCACACAGAGCATCGCAGCTATGATAGAAAGGCATTAGAGCAGGCAGATCATCGCAGCTATGATAAAGGCATTAGAGCATGCAGAGCATCACAGCTATGATAGAAAGGCATTAGAGCACGCAGAGCATCGCAGCTATGATAGAAAGGCATTAGAGCAGGCAGATCATCGCAGCTATGATAAAGGCATTAGAGCACGCAGAGCATCGCAGCTATGATAGAAAGACAGAGCAGGCAGATCATCGCAGCTATGATAAAGGCATTAGAGCAGGCAGAGCATCACAGCTATGATAGAAAGGCATTAGAGCACGCAGAGCATCGCAGCTATGATAAAGGCATTAGAGCAGGCAGAGCATCGCAGCTATGATAGAAAGGCATTAGAGCAGGCAGATCATCGCAGCTATGATAAAGGCATTAGAGCATGCAGAGCATCACAGCTATGATAGAAAGGCATTAGAGCACGCAGAGCATCGCAGCTATGATAGAAAGACAGAGCAGGCAGATCATCGCAGCTATGATAAAGGTATTAGAGCATGCAGAGCATCACAGCTATGATAGAAAGGCATTAGAGCAGGCAGAGCATCGCAGCTATGATAGAAAGACATTAGAGCAGGCAGAGCATCGCAGCTATGATAAAGGCATTAGAGAATGCAGAGCATCACAGCTATGATAGAAAGGCATTAGAGCAGGCAGAGCATCGCAGCTATGATAGAAAGGCATTAGAGCAGGCAGAGCATCGCAGCTATGATAAAGGCATTAGAGCATGCAGAGCATCACAGCTATGATAGAAAGGCATTAGAGCATGCAGAGCATCACAGCTATGATAGAAAGGCATTAGAACACGCAGATCATCGCAGCTGTGATAGAAAGACAGTAGAGCATACAGATCATCACAGCTATGATGGGTATTAGAGCACGCAGATCATCACCGCTATGATAGAAAGGCATTAGCATGCAGAACATCGCAGCTATGATAGAAAGGCATTAGTGCACGCAGAGCATCGCAGCTATGATGGGTATTAGAGCACGCAGAGCATCACAGCTATGATAGAAAGGCATTAGCACGCAGAGCATTGCAGCTATGATAGAAAGGCATTAGTGCACGCAGAACATCGCAGCTATGATAGAAAGGCATTAGTGCACGCAGAGCATTGCAGCTATGATAGAAAGGCATTAGAGCATGCAGAGCATCACAGCTATGATAGAAAGGCATTAGAGCATGCAGAGCATCGCAGCTATGATAAAGGCATTAGAGCATGCAGAGCATCACAGCTATGATAGAAAGGCATTAGAGCATGCAGAGCATCACAGCTATGATAGAAAGGCATTAGAGCAGGCAGAGCATCGCAGCTATGATAAAGGCATTAGAGCATGCAGAGCATCACAGCTATGATAGAAAGGCATTAGAGCATGCAGAGCATCACAGCTATGATAGAAAGGCATTAGAACACGCAGATCATCGCAGCTGTGATAGAAAGACAGTAGAGCATACAGATCATCACAGCTATGATGGGTATTAGAGCACGCAGATCATCACCGCTATGATAGAAAGGCATTAGCATGCAGAACATCGCAGCTATGATAGAAAGGCATTAGTGCACGCAGAGCATCGCAGCTATGATGGGTATTAGAGCACGCAGAGCATCACAGCTATGATAGAAAGGCATTAGCACGCAGAGCATTGCAGCTATGATAGAAAGGCATTAGTGCACGCAGAACATCGCAGCTATGATAGAAAGGCATTAGTGCACGCAGAGCATTGCAGCTATGATAGAAAGGCATTAGTGCACGCAGAGCATCGCAGCTGCGATAGAAAGGCATTAGCACGCAGAGCATTGCAGCTATGATAGAAAGGCATTAGTGCACGCAGAACATCGCAGCTATGATAGAAAGGCATTAGTGCACGCAGAGCATTGCAGCTATGATAGAAAGGCATTAGCACGCAGAGCATTGCAGCTATGATAAATTCATTAGAGCACGGAGAGCATCGCAGCTATGATAGAAAGGCATTAGTGCACGCAGAGCATTGCAGCTATGATAGAAAGGCATTAGCACGCAGAGCATTGCAGCTATGATAGAAAGGCATTAGCACGCAGAGCATTGCAGCTATGATAGAAAGGCATTAGAGCGCACAGAGCATCGCAGCTATGATGGGTATTAGAGCATGCAGAGAATCGCAGCTATGATAGAAAGGCATTAGTGCACGCAGAGCATTGCAGCTATGATAGAAAGGCATTAGCACGCAGAGCATTGCAGCTATGATAGAAAGGCATTAGCACGCAGAGCATCGCAGCTATGATAGAAAGGCAATAGAGTACACAGAGCATCGCAGCTATGATGGGTATTAGAGCATGCAGAGCATCGCAGCTATGATAGAAAGGCATTAGAGCGCACAGAGCTTCGCAGTTATGATGGGTATTAGAGCATGCAGAGCATCACAGCTATGATAGAAAGGCATTAGAGCGCACAGAGCATCGCAGCTATGATGGGTATTAGAGCATGCAGAGCATCACAGCTATGATAGAAAGGCAATAGAGCACACAGAGCATTGCAGCTATGATGGGTATTAGAGCACACAGAGCATCGCAGCTATGATAGAAAGGCATTAGAGCGCACAGAGCATCGCAGCTATGATGGGTATTAGAGCAGGCAGAGCATCACAGCTATGATAGAAAGGCAATAGAGCACACAGAGCATTGCAGCTATGATGGGTATTAGAGCACACAGAGCATCGCAGCTATGATAGAAAGGCATTAGAGCGCACAGAGCATCGCAGCTATGATGGGTATTAGAGCAGGGAGAGCATCACAGCATGATAGAAAGGCATTAGAGCACGCAGAGCATGGCAGCTATGATAGAAAGGCATTAGAGCACGCAGAGCATCGCAGCTATGATAGAAAGGCATTAGAGCACACAGAGCATTGCAATCTTCTGCATGTGGGGCTCGTTGGCCACTGTCTGGACAGAGTACCCATACTGACTCCTCTTTTCTACCCAAAGCCCCATAATGTGATCAGTCTCCCAGCACAGGCAGTGAAATGGGGCAAAGCTCCTTTGAGAAACCTGGCATTATGTGAATGTGACGTGCACCTCATCCTCACACTTCTGAATGGCATAGCATTAATTTTTTTTTTTAATAGAAATCCAATTTTCAACATCTTGCAGCTTGACAAGCCTCAAAATACAAAAATGCTCCAAACTGCTGAATTTTATTACACATTTTTCCTGTTTTACGATATCCCATAACATGAAAAGAAATTGGCAGTAGGCAAGAAACTGCTGTGTTATCTTAACCCCTTATCCACTGCTAACTGCTTTAGCAAAAAAAAAAAATTATCAAGGTTGTGAAAATTAAAAATCCTACAAAACAATAATAATTACATATGACTTTCATTTGGCTTTATTACCTTTTAGCTGACAAATACTTAGTATTAATATTAGTAACTATTAATAAAATATTAAAAAGTTCTCATAACATTTTCTTGAGTTTATGCTTACATCCTCTATGCCGTCCCATGTGTCTTTATAGTAACAGACTACAAACCAACCTTTTCCAGTTGTATCCAGTAGGTTTACCAATTGTCCTCTATTTCTTGCTGTTCTACCAATCTGACTGCAGAATCTGACTACATTGGATTAGTTTGTAGTCTGTAACCATAGAGACAAACAGCTTTTGGCTTAGCAGCTGCAAATTCCAAATAATCAGCGACATTTTGTAATTAATTTCCAAGGTGATTTGATTTATTGAAGCAATATAATTATTATTATTATTATTTATTGTTATAGCGCCATTTATTCCATGGCACTTTACATGTGTATAGGGGTATACATAATAAAAACAAGTACAATAATCTTAAACAATACAAGTCATAACTGGTACAGGAGGAGAGAGGACCCTGCCCGCGAGGGCTCACAATCTACAAGGAATGGGTGAGGATACAGTAGGCGAGGGTAGAGATGGTCATGCAGCGGTTTGGTCGATCGGTGGTTACTGCAGATTGTAGGTTTGTCGGAAGAGGTGGGTCTTCAGGTTCTTTTTGAAGGTTTCGATGGTAGGCGAGAGTCTGATGTGTTGTGGTAGAGGGTTCCAGAGTAGGGGTGATACGCGAGAGAAATCTTGTATACGATTGTGGGAAGAGGAGATAAGAGGGGAGTAGAGTAGGAGATCTGGTGAGGATCGGAGGTTGCATGTAGGTAAGTACCGGAAGACGAGGTCACAGATGTATGGAGGCGACAGGTTGTGGATGGCTTTGTACATCATGGTTAGGGTTTTGTAGTGGAGTCTCTGGGCAATGGGGAGCCAGTGAAGGGAATGACAGAGGGGAGAGGCCGGGGAATAGTGGGGGGACAGGTGGATTAGTCGGGCAGCAGAGTTTAGAATAGATTGGAGGGGTGCGAGAGTGTTAGAGGGGAGGCCACAGAGCAGGAGGTTGCAGTAGTCAAGGCGAGAGATGATGAGGGCATGGACTAGGGTTTTTGCAGATTTATGGTTGAGGAATGAACTGATTCGTGAAATATTTTTGAGTTGAAGTCGGCAGGAAGTGGAAAGGGCTTGGATATGTGGTTTGAAGGAGAGATCAGCATCAAGGATTACCCCGAGGCAGCGAGCTTGTGGGACTGGGGAGAGTGGGCAGCCATTTACTGTAATGGATAGGTTCGTTGGGGGGGTCGCGTGAGATGGGGGAAAGATGATGAATTCTGTTTTGTCCATGTTAAGTTTCAGAAATCTAGCGGAGAAGAAGGATGAAATAGTGGACAGACATTGAGGGATTCTGGTTAGAACGGAGGTGATATCTGGTCCAGAGATGTAGATCTGTGTGTCGTCAGCATAGAGGTGATACTGAAAGCCATGAGATTCTATGAGCTGTCCCAGGCCAAAGGTGTAAATGGAGAAGAGCAAGGGCCCAAGGACTGAACCTTGTGGGACTTTTTGTAATAAAAATATTACAAAAAAGCTCAGTACCCAAAGACTGAAATCTGGAATAGTTTCATTTCATTAATTTCATTAAGGAAATGGGAAGCAAATGTATCCAAAAATCAGGGGCAGAAGTTGAATTTACATATTGTTCCTCCTGGGAATCCCCCCAAACTGATTGAGAACCTGCTTTTCATACATAGCTGTATAGACACCACCTTTTTTGGCCTCAGCAAGTGACAGTCCCATAAAATACTGGTGTTGGATGGTCACATAGGATCGGGGCAGAGACAGTGGAAAGCTACTGCGCAGGGAATATACAGGACCCCTTACCCTCCAACTGACTTATTGAGGAAAGCTCTACTTATAGCTTCTATGATATCCCTCATTATTAGTCTAGAACTTGAGTTCCATGGTCAACCAGAAGACATGAGTCTGTGGTCCCACCTTCCATCTGTACAATACTTTGGCTGGATCTTTGGTGTCCATTAATGGGCTTTCTAAATGATCCTCTGATGGGCCAGTCCCACCAAGCTTTCATATCCACGTTGCTGCAGATTTTTGGCTTGCAGTCAAGTAATGCAACCTAGAAACCAATGTCCAGTTGGCCCCTGCAGAGCTTAAAATATTGAGCACACGATAAGACTACTGTGTACAACACATTCATGACCATTCCCTAAGTTCCTCCCAAGCATTCCAGTAAAGAATATTACGTATTTAACTGCCTTTGACTCAATCTTGAGCCATGGTGACTTGATGAATTAACAATCTGTAGGAAGATCGATGTTGTGCAAACCTAGAAACAGTAGATCCACCAAGGTCTTCTCTGCTATTGTCTTGATAGTATCAAGCCATCGTTTTGCTGGTCTTTCCCATTACCTTGTTCCTCCTATTCTTCTGACCATGATGTCCTTCTCCAGTGATTGCTTTCTTTGTATTACGTGTTCAAAGTAGGCAAGTGTGGCTTGGTGATCTTGCTTCAGTGATATGTTTGGCTCGATTTGTTCCATAATTGATTTGCTAGTTCTTCTTGCCATCCATGGTATTCAAAAGATCCTTCTCCAGGACCACATTTCGAAGGCATTGATTCTTCTTCTGTCTTGTTTTTTTTTATTGTCCATGTTTTGCATCCTTATGTTATCACAGAAAAGACCAGACTATGTATGACAGTGTTCCCCAACTCCGGTCCTCAAGAGCCACCAACAGGTCATGTTTTCAGGATTTCCTTAGTATTGCACAGGTGATAATTGCATCATATGGACAGGCAAGCATTCAATAACCTGTGCAATACTAAGGATATCCTCAAAACATGACCTGTTGGTGGCTCTTGAGGACCGGAGCTGGGGAACACTGATGTATGAGCAGTGTCTTCATCGTCAGTAAAATGTTCCTCGACTTGAAGATCTTGTCCAGTGACTTCATTATTGATTTGCCCAAAGCTGTTCCCCTGTTGACTTCTGCTGCATCTTGAGTGATCATTAATCTGAGTAGATTGATGTAATTTATAACCTTCTGAAAGGATATAATTCATTAGAAATATTTTTTGAGCTTCTCCTAACCTTGCCTTCTCCCTGTGGATTCCTCAAACTCCACCGTACACATGATCCTGCAAATTTTCTTACTTCCCATGATGTCCCATACTTTCCTCTGTGTCTTACCTTCCAGCTGGCTATTTTACGCAGTGCCATGGGAATGATATGAGTTTCTTCGGTGCATGTGCAGTGACCTCTTTTGACTTTGTAGGATGACTGGAAGGCACAAGATTTTACTTGGAGGTGGAGCGGGCAGAATGATCGGCAAATAGGGAGGTCAGTGGAAAGCCAGCAGTAAGCATGGTGGAAGCATTGATCAAAGAGAGTCAAAATCTGCCTGGTCAGGGGAGTGCAGCAGTGGAAACAACCTCAAGATACCGAAATATGGCTTTGGAGGGCATTGTGGAAGGATTTATAGGCAGGATGTCGTAAAAACACAAAAACCTTTTATCTCCTAAAACGGTTAACACAAATGTGGGCACCAAAGAGAGTCAGAAGAGGAGTTCGCCTGGCTCCTAAGACGTCGTATACTCCTCCTTAGACACTTTACATACAGTATGTAATGTACAGTAATTAGCGAGTCAGTGGGGCAGACATCTCTCTATCACGTCTCAATCACAAACTTCTAAATTCTGAAGATGTTCTGTTAAACTACAAAATAATTTACTACAAATCCAAATGATTATTAGTGTCTCGGCATTTCTAGGCGGTTGTGACTTTGTTGCACTGATACGCTCATTAGCCACTTAGGAGAACGACCTATTAAATCATCCCCTCCCCCAATGTAACATTATCCATGGAAGTGTAATGGAGTGAACTGCCGCCAATGGCAGCCGGGACATTAACTAAAGCGGCATCGTCAGAGCGGGCCACGGACAGACGGCACATTAGCAATGTTACACTTGTATCGCTCCGTTCCGGATGATGTTAATGTGACAATGATGGCCGTAGTCATTGTGTTTGCTGATAATAATGGGCACTCGCTTTATAATCTACGGCGGTGACAGCGCTATTATCAGTGTTTATTCTAATCTACCCGCGAGCCGTGCTTTTGTCGGATGAGTTAATAATGGACTGCGGACATTGTGTCGATTATTCTCTTTAAATAAAGTATCTACAGTATTTAGCGCTCGGCTGCTAAAAAAGGGAACTGACCCCCGACCCCGAGAGAAAGCTACCCAGCGCCGTGACATCATTGCCCCGCGCTGCGCCTTATGGCATCCTGCACATGCGCCAGCAATGGGCATGAGGACTCATCAGGTGAGTATACAATGTTTTTTATTTATACTTGTGATGTGACATGGGGACATCTTGAACAATGGGGGACGGGCCCTCATATATTATAGGGGCTATTATATACTGCGGCAGCTAATGTGGGGGCCCTTACTGCAGCGGCCATTATATTGTGCTAATGTGGTAATTTGCTATTAATATGGTAATGTTCTCTTCGGGTACTACTTTTGCTAATGTGGAGGCCATTATATAATGTGGGGGCCATTATACAATGTGGAAATTAATATGGGGGACAATATATATAGTGCTGCAGCTAGTGTGGGGGCCATTATATTGTGTATAGCAGAGCAGTGGGTACAATATTTTGCGTATAAGGGTATCTGTGAGCCCATTATACTGTGTATAGCGGAGCTGTGGGTCCATTATACTGTGTATAGGGAAGCGGGGGATACATTATTTTGCATGTAGGGTATCTGTGGGCCCATTATGCTGTGTATAGGGTATCTGTGAGCCCATTATATTGTGTATAGAGGGGCTGTACATGGGGGGACTCTGACGACGTTATTACTGTACATGGAGGGACTCCGGAGATGTTAAGAGGTTACTTAACAAGCATTATTGATATAGGAGCACTCAGGGTATTGTGATCATCAAAGGGGCACATAGGGGGCTAGCGGGAAAATGTGGCCACTATTATCTAGGGCACTTACACCGGGTGTTAATGTTTTCTAGAAGGCAATTGTACCATATAGAGGGCACAAAAGAGGCATTTTACTTTGTAGTGTAAGGGGCAGAGTGGTCGGCATTAAGAGGAGCAATGTTGTTGAACCGAACCGCAGGTGCAGGAATAGGGCAACATATGGCGGAATGAGGAGATTGTGCAATTTGGGGAAAGATGGGGACAGGGCTGGATATATGAGAAGTCAAGTGTGTCTTTGTTGTAATCTCTGAAGACGAGTCCTGGCTGGAAAAGTTTCGCCCACCCCCCTGAACCTCTATAGGGCCAGTCGGTAGCGACACATGTCACATTACTTATAGCGCTGCATACTGCGGATCACAAGTAACAGCATACGGCAATCAGTTCTGATGAAGGTCCAATTTCAGGACCGAAACGTTAACAAATCTAAGGATTGCAAGTAAAATATTGCTTCATTTACTGCAATTTTTAAGTGCCAAGTTCCTCACTTGCTTGGGCTGAACCCCTTGCTACGCCTCCGCTGAAACCCCATCCTACATCCATAGACATCAATATGGAGTCGCCCCTCTGCAGATATAATGACTCCCGCTCTTCTAGGAAGGATTTTTGCAAAATATTGCAGATTTCTATGGGAATTTTGTCCATTCATCCAGAAGAGTATTTGTGAGATGTTCCCCTGATGTTGACGGGAAGCCGAGCACCCAATCTCCATTACAGATATTGGATCGGACATTTGCCCTGTGCGGCCGCTCATGTTCTCCCCTCCATATCAGTATGGATCTTGTTGTCACAATTGTCCTCCTGGGAGATCTGGGGTTAGAAAATCATTATGTGTTGTGAATAGCAGGTCTTCCATTTAGCCCGTTTGTTTTGTGTCACTTCCTTTAGTGCTGAAGAAGTTCCAGCTCACAGATGCTTCTGACCTGGTCATATCCTCTCTCTGTATGCTGTTTTTGGGTGTATGCTTTCCTCATTGTCCTATTCCCATTTTGTTTTGTACATTTCTCTCCTTCCCTATATTCCTCTCTACATTTGGTGAGTGTTTTATATGTAAGTTCCTTTTTGTAATCTCTGTTTTATGTGTTTATACACGAGCATTTCTGTCCCAGTCCTCCTGGAGGAGGGAGAGGGGACAGCTTAGAGTATAACTGGAGAACAGTAAGGCTGGAGGCCCAGTCCTCCTCACCTTCAGAGGTAACTTTGGGAGCATGGATAGTTGGGGACCCCAGCCTAGGGACAGTGCAGGCCCCTTTCCCTAATCTCGTACAGTCAGAGCGGGACACTTGTGCTCTGGTCACAATCATCGGGAACAGGAAAGGGTCTTTCCCAAACTATTCATCCAAACAAAAGAACTGTGGCACCAATCAACCAAAAAAATATGTGCGTAATTAATACCCTCCTGTGAGCTTGTGTGGCAACTGCAAAGAATCACTGGTGCATTTGATCAAATACATTTCATAAAATCTTTTAAGAAGAAGAAAAAGCAGCGCTCACCATTCCTTTAAAATAGAAAGTACTTTATTCCAATACTAGTGTGACATCCAAGCGGTACGCAGCGGGATGGCGTGAGAGCTATGGACTGCGGCCGTTTTGTGCTTATTGGAATAAAGGACTTTCTATTTTAAAGGAATGGTGAGTGCTGCTTTTTCTTCTTCTTAAAAAGATCTTCCCCAAAGTATTCCCACATAGCTAAAGCTACAATTGCCATAATTTGCTAAATATTAAGATTTCCCATCAGTGGAACTAAATGGCCGCGGCCGCACCCAAGTGACGAGACCATAGCATTATCCTCCTTCACCGTCTGTACTGGGGCACAATGCAGTCAGGGAGTAACGCCCTCCTGGAATCACCAAACCCAGACTCCTCCATCAGACGCAAATAGAAAAGTGTGATCCGTCACTGCACAGAACATGTCTCCTCAAGAGTCCAGTGGTGGCGGCTTTACACCACTCCATCCGACACGCCGCATTGTGCTTGGTGATGTACGGCTGCATGAAGCTACTCGGCCATGAAACTCCCGGGTGCAGCATTTGCACTGATATTATATCAGAGGAGGTCTGGATTCTTCAGTTATGGGGTCAGCAGAGCTTTTTTGCCCTTTGATCTGAGTGAACCAAGCATCCATTACATTGGCTCCTGCCCCACTATCCAGCAGGACAGATATTGTCTCAGTTTTCGTATCAATAAACACTTCTGCAGGTAGGATAAACAGACACACCTGTGGAGAAGATATATACACCCAGGCTGTAATCCTCCACACAACCTGGGGTCAGAAGTTTTCAGACTGTTTCTGGTGTTAAGGTATAGATAGAGACCCCCATTTTGCGGCGAACTGTAATGGGGGGAAGCCCCCATAACTGGGTTTGAGGAAGTACCACAAGGGTGGGATCACTACAGGTACATCTCTGAGGAGTCTATATGTATGGCAAGTGCTTTGGTGGTCTCCATTGACGCTGGAGATTCATACTGCTCTAATGCATATTTTAATCGTTTAGACAAGCCCTGGCAAAATTGACTCCTAAGGGCAGGTTCATTCCACTGGGCATCAATCCCCCATCTAAGGAATTTGGAATAAAATTCCTCTGCCGGTCGGTCTCTCTGCTGGATCTTACATTGTTTAAATTCCGCAAGGGAGACCAAACAAGGTCAAGAGCCACGAAAAATCCACCACTCGACTGGAGTGGCAATGAGTCGGATGGAAGTGAGAGGGCCCAGGATTGAGGGTCTCCTTGAAGGAGAGAGGCAACAATCCCCACCCTCTGTACCACACTCCCAGATAAACATGGAAGAAGCCTGAAATAGAGCTTACAGGCTTCCCGGATTGCAATAAATTTATCCCAACACCCAGAAAACCTATCCAGGAGCACCACTTTAGGTTCCGGTTCAGCCGTCTGTTGTGCCACCTGATAGATCAAAAGACAGACCCTGAGGCTGTCTCGCAAGTTTAGCGGCGGGATCCCTGTCAAGATCCAAAAATGTGGGGCCAATGAAAATTTTTCGCTGTGACGGCACATGATTAGCACCGTCCTTAGGGCTGGGGTCCTAATTATCCCTGCCCCAAAAGGTACCTCTGATGATTTGGGGGTATGGGTCACGTGCACTACTGTCCTTCTGTTATAACCTAAGCCAGTGGTTCTCAACCTTTCTAATGCCGTGACCCCGCAATACAGTTCCACATGTTGCGGTGACCCCCAACCCAAAAAATAATTTTGGTGGCTACTTTAAAACTGTAATTTTATTAGTTATGATTCGGAATGTAAATATCTGATATGCATTATGTATAGAGGTAATACAGAGATCACTGGTGACATTATACACAGGACTTCTATATAGTATACAGTGTATAGTGTCAGTGTATAGGTAACACTGACTCACCAGTGACGTCTCTAGGTGAAGTCCTTCATCTTTCATCCAGCACAGACCGCCATCATTCCTTCCAGCCAGGACTCGTTTCTGCAGGAAATAACACAGTTATCTAGAGCTCCGCTTGCAGAACACATTACTTAATTTTTCACAACTTCTACATTACACCACATGAAGATAAAAAGGCGATATAGTGTCACTCTGCACAGTAACAGGACCGCCCCCCCATTTAAAACAGTATACTCAAAAAATAAAATAAATACATCACTGCAGTAATAATATCCCTTAATTATCCCCTATTATGCCTATGGTAACACTATTCCCCACCCTGGCCCCGTTTATCTCATTCCTGGCTCCAGCCATATGTTCTCGCATCCTGCCCTCATGAGTATCCATTCTACTCCATATGATCTCCCCATCCTGCCCCACCAGCCTCCATCGTATCCGTCCTGCCCCATGATCCAATCCTGCCCCATGTCTCCAATCATGCCCCGTATCTACATTCTGCCCATGCCTCAAGTCCTGCCCCCAGTGTGTCCAGCATATTACCCCCATGTTGTCCAGCAATCTGCCCCAGTGTGTCCAGCATATTACCCCCAGTGTCCAGCATTGCCCCAGTGTGTCCAGCATATTACCCCCAGTGTGTCCAGCAATCTGCCCCAGTGTCCAGCATTGCCCCAGTGTGTCCAGAAGTCTGCCCCAGGGTCTCCAGCATTGCCTCAATGTGTCCAGAAATCTGCCAAAGGGTCTCCAGTATTGCCCCAGTGTGTCCAGCAATCTGCCCCATAGTCTCCTGTATTGCCCCAGTGTGTCCAACAATCTGCCCCATGGTCTCCAGTATTGCCCCAGTGTGTCCAGCATTCTGCCCCATGGTCTCCAGTATTGCCCCAGTGTGTCCAGCATTCTGCCCCATGGTCTCCAGTATTGCCCCAGTGTGTCCAGCAATCTGCCCCATAGTAGTCTCCTGTATTGCCCCAGTGTGTCCAGCATTCTGCCCCATGGTCTCCAGTATTGCCCCAGTGTGTCCAGCAATCTGCCCCATGGTCTCCAGTATTGCCCCAGTGTGTCCAGCATTCTGCCCCATGGTCTCCAGTATTGCCCCAGTGTGTCCAGCAATCTGCCCCATAGTAGTCTCCTGTATTGCCCCAGTGTGTCCAGCAATCTGCCCCATGGTCTCCTGTATTGCCCCAGTGTGTCCAGCAATCTGCCCCATAGTCTCCTGTATTGCCCCAGTGTGTCCAGCAATCTGCCCCATGGTCTCCAGTATTGCCCCAGTGTGTCCAGCAATCTGCCCCATAGTCTCCTGTATTGCCCCAGTGTGTCCAGCAATCTGCCCCATAGTCTCCTGTATTGCCCCAGTGTGTCCAGCAATCTGCCCCATAGTAGTCTCCTGTATTGCCCCAGTGTGTCCAGCAATCTGCCCCATGGTCTCCTGTATTGCCCCAGTGTGTCCAGCAATCTGCCCCATAGTCTCCTGTATTGCCCCAGTGTGTCCAGCAATCTGCCCCATGGTCTCCAGTATTGCCCCAGTGTGTCCAGCAATCTGCCCCATAGTCTCCTGTATTGCCCCAGTGTGTCCAGCAATCTGCCCCATGGTCTCCTGTATTGCCCCAGTGTGTCCAGCATTCTGCCACATGGTCTCCTGTATTGCCCCAGTGTGTCCAGCAATCTGCCCCATGGTCTCCAGTATTGCCCCAGTGTGTCCAGCATTCTGCCCCATGGTCTCCAGTATTGCCCCAGTGTGTCCAGCAATCTGCCCCATAGTAGTCTCCTGTATTGCCCCAGTGTGTCCAGCAATCTGCCCCATGGTCTCCTGTATTGCCCCAGTGTGTCCAGCATTCTGCCCCATGGTCTCCAGTATTGCCCCAGTGTGTCCAGCAATCTGCCCCATAGTCTCCTGTATTGCCCCAGTGTGCCCAGCAATCTGCCCCATGGTCTCCTGTATTGCCCCAGTGTGTCCAGCATTCTGCCCCATGGTCTCCAGTATTGCCCCAGTGTGTCCAGCAATCTGCCCCATAGTCTCCTGTATTGCCCCAGTGTGTCCAGCAATCTGCCCCATGGTCTCCAGTATTGCCCCAGTGTGTCCAGCATTGCCCCCAGACAGTCAGACATAAAGAAAAAAAAAAAGTAAAATCCTCACCTCTCCCGTTCCTAGCGCAGGTCCGGTGCAGCCAGTCAGCGTCTCTCCGGCTCTGCGACGCTCAGGACAGAGAGGCAGAGCGGCGCGCACAGTAGTAACGTCATCGCGCCCTCTGCTCTGAGACGTCGCAGAGTCAGAGGACGCTGCAGCTGCCGGCGCCGCAGGAACCAATAGAGGTGAGTATTAGAGCGGGGGCGGGGCCCGGGGGTGGGGGGAGCTGGCCCTGGTCGTGGCGGCGGACGGCGCCGCCCGAAGATTTAAAGGGGCGTCTTTTTTTTTTTTCTTCTCCCCCCTTCCAACGCCACTGGTGGCGACCCCTGTGTTTTGGTCGTTCGACCCCCCTCGGGGTCACGACCCCCAGGTTGAGAACCGCTGACCTAAGCTGTCGCCTCCCCTTCCCCCAGGCCAGGGACAGAAATGCTAGTGTATAATCACATAATACAAACAGGGATAACAACAGGGACAATGAGGAAAGCATACACCCCAAAACAGCATACAACAATCTCCAGCAGCAAAAACAATCTCCAACACAGCACGGCAACTCCAGGGAACCAGGAAGTAAACTTTCACTGGCAAGAAAAAGAAGGTCTGGCTAAATTTTATAGAGACAGCAAATCTGTGGGATGGAGCTGCATGTTTCAAACCAACATAGAAAAAGTCATTACCCTCTACACTTCAGCACCAAAAAAAACGAAATCCAGTTAATATGGGACTGTCACGATATGTATAGTGACCCCACGGTAGCTGACAGCGCAACAAACACAATGGGATGGAAAAGGGGTGAGCAAGGCCCTATCAATAGGGAAATGAAAGAATGGTCACCTCGTGCTCAAACCTGAGTCTGTGCCTGCACTCCCCTAACTCCCTAAGTGGGTCCTTCCCCCACCACCATCAGGAACCTCGTCCCTCGCTCTCACCTCATACTGCCCTGGCTAGTGCACTGGCCAGCAAGGAGCGCTAGCCTCACCCTGCAGATAGTATCACACAGAGGACAGTGACAAACACAAAAGGGTCGAAAAGAAAACACCACACTTAGCTTCCAAACTTCGCTGCCAAGCTCCACACCGCAGATGAAACAGAAGCCGGACTCCAAACTCCAGAAACAGCAGACACCAGAGAGCTGCCACTGCAAGACTAGTCTCCATAGAGAAACTCTATCATCAACAGTCAGCTGATGCATCAGGTTAACATTTAACCCCTTTCTGACCTCGGACGGGATAGTACGTCCGAGGTCAGAAGCCCTGCTTTGATGCGGGCTCCGGCGGAGAGCCCGCATCAAAGCTGAGACACGTCAGCTGTTTTGAACACCTGACATGTGCCCATAATAGGCGCGGGCAGAATTGCGATGTGGCCGCACCTATTAACTAGTTAAATGCCGCTGTCAAACGCAGACAGCGGCATTTAACTACCGCTTCCGGCCAGGCGGCCGGAAATGATCGCATCGCCGACCCCCGTCACATGATCGGGGTCGGCGATGCGTCAGGATGGTAACCATAGAGGTCCTAGAGACCTCTATGGTTACTGATCACCGGTGGCTGTGAGCGCCACCCTGTGGTCGGCTCTCACAGCACACCTGATTTTCTGCTACATAGCAGCAAACATAAGATCGCTGCTATGTAGCAGAGGCGATCGCGTTGTGTCTGCTTCTAGCCTCCCATGGAGGCTATTGAAGCATGGCAAAAGTTTAAAAAAAAGTAAAAAGAAATGTGAAAAAAATAAAAAAAATATAAAAGTTTAAATCACCCCCCTTTCGCCCAATTCAAAATAAATCAATAAAAAAAAATCGAACCTACACATATTTGGTATCGCCGCGTTCAGAATCGCCCGATCTATCAATAAAAAAAACATTAACCTGATCGCTAAACGGTGTAGCAAGAAAAAAATTCAAAACGCCAGAATTACGTTTTTTGGTCGCCGCGACATTGAATTAAAATGCAATAACGGGCGATCAAAAGAACGTATCTGCACCAAAATGCTATAATGAAATACGACAGCTCGGCATGCAAAAAATAAGCCCTCACCCAACCCCAGATCACGAAAAATGGAGACGCTACGAGTATCGGAAAATGGCACAATTTCTTCTTTTTTTTTAGCAAAGTTTGGAATTTTTTTTCACCACTTAGATAAAAAATAACCTAGTCATGTTAGGTGTCTATGAACTCGTACTGACCTGGAGAATCATAATGGCAGGTCAGTTTTAGCATTTAGTGAACCTAGCAAAAAAGCCAAGCAAAAAACAGGTGTGGGATTGCACTTTTTTTGCAATTTCACCGCACTTGGAATTTTTTTCCCGTTTTTTCTAGTACACAACATGGTAAAACCAATGATGTTGTTCAAAAGTACTCATCCCGCAAAAAATAAGCCCTCACATGGCCAAATTGACAGAAAAATAAAAACGTTATGGCTCTGGGAAGGAGAGGAGTGAAAAACGAACACGGAAAAACGAAAAATCCCAAGGTCATGAAGGGGTTAAAGGATAGTGGGAGTGGTCACCACCACATCAGCTGACCCAATAGCACTACAGTTACATCAGATTGCCAGTGGGCGGAAAAACTGACATTAACCCCCGATGGTCCTGAAAGGAGAAAGCAACATTTAAAACAGAGTGGAACCAGAGCTGCCACGAATGCAAAAATGGGTCATGACAGGGACACAAAGCACACAGGCTAAATGGAAGACCTGCGGTTCTTACTACGTAAGAGAGTGAAATTTGGGGGTAATTTTCCAAATAAAGTCGGGAACCAGAAGTGAAAAATGTGATAAAATGCAGTTGAAGGAGAAAGGAAAATGGATCTATACAGTGAAATAAACAAGCTCAAGCCAACTCACTATTTTTGTCTCACTGCATTTATTTATATCAATAGTCAATAAACCTCATAATTGGATCACAGGCTTATCTGGCTCCAACCTGAGGCTAGTTGTAGAAATAAAACAAAATAACATGCCACATTGAAAGGTACTAGGCAAATGACATTGTTACCAAGAAGGGATGATCTATTTGTTACATCGTAGTAAGACATATTGAGAATATACTGATTTATCTATAGAGTGGGTTCCCCATGAGATTTTGTACATAATATAAGGAAATGATGGGTGTGGACTTATAAAGAATTATATACCTACATGCTTGAATAAGGCTTTAGCTATTTATGCCCAATAAATATTCATGCGTTAACAAGGTGCCATATGTAAATGACTGCTGAGCAGTTTGATGAGTGATGCTGGAGTGATCTCGGCCCCTGCTGCAGGTTCTTGAATTCAGCACCTGATGCTGGGCTACAAGGAAGTAATAAAAATAAGGAGGACAAATACCTGAACCTGACAGATCCCTGTTCAGACTAGGAAAAGCCCTCCTCTGATCTTGGTCTGTCCCTGCCTGACCACGAAGGTTGGCACCCTAAGGTAAGTGAAATGGTATCCCCACTCGACGGCAGCTTACCCTGAATGTCCTTAGCAGCTCCCAGTAGCTAGAGTAGCAATTTCCTAAGGAATAAAGGAATTGCACACGAAACAGCTACAACCAACATAAACTACACAAAGTGATTGAATCCAAAAGAGAATATCACCAGCAGGAGAAGATTATATAAAGCTGCACCCGAAAGGTGATGGAACAGGCAAATGACTGCTGAGCAGTTTGATGAGTGATGCTGGACTGGTCTCAGCACCTGCTGCAGGTCCTTGACTTCGGCATCCCACGCTGGACTGTAAGGAAGTATGTGGTCGGGACACTGAAAGCAGAACTGTCACTAGATTTCACAATATATAGACTGCATATGTTACTAGACAAATCTCTTGCACCTGGCAAAGTTTGACCAGCTTAGAGATGCCCTTAATCTGGTAGACTGGGACAATATCTTCAGAAATAAGAATACAGATAATAAATGGAAAATGTTTAAGAACATCCTAAATAGGCAGTGTAAGCGGTTTATACCTTGTGGGAATAAAAGGACTAGAAATAGGAAAAACCCAATGTGGCTAAACAAAGAAGTAAGACAGGCAATTAACAGTAAAAAGAAAGCATTTGCACTACTAAAGCAGGATGGCACCATTGAAGCTCTAAAAAACTATAGGGAGAAAAATACTTTATCTAAAAAACTAATTAAAGCTGCCAAAAAGGAAACAGAGAAGCACATTGCTAAGGAGAGTAAAACTAATCCCAAACTGTTCTTCAACTATATCAATAGTAAAAGAATAAAAACTGAAAATGTAGGCCCCTTAAAAAATAGTGAGGAAAGAATGGTTGTAGATGACGAGGAAAAATATATTAAACACCTTCTTCTCCACGGTATTCACGGTAGAAAATGAAATGCTAGGTGAAATCCCAAGAAACAATGAAAACCCTATATTAAGGGTCACCAATCTAACCCAAGAAGAGGTGCAAAACCGGCTAAATAAGATTAAAATAGATAAATCTCCGGGTCTGGATGGCATACACCCACGAGTACTAAGAGAACTAAGTAATGTAGTAGATAAACCATTATTTCTTATTTTTAGGGACTCTATAGCGACGGGGTCTGTTCCGCAGGACTGGCGCATAGCAAATGTGGTGCCAATATTCAAAAAGGGCTCTAAAAGTGAACCTGGAAATTATAGGCCAGTAAGTCTAACCTCTATTGTTGGTAAAATATTTGAAGGGTTTCTGAGGGATGTTATTCTGGATTATCTCAATGAGAATAACTGTTTAACTCCATATCAGCATGGGTGTTATGATAAGGTAATACAGTACCACAATGGACATAGAGGTCAGAGCACATACAGTGACCTGACAATAACCCAAAAACATAGAACGAGCTCTGAGACGTGGGAACTCTGCTGACCGCAATCCCTAATCCTCTCCAACCACACTAGAGGCAGCCGTGGATTGCGCCTAACGCTCCCTATGCAACTCGGCACAGCCTGAGAAACTAGCTAGCCTGAAGATAGAAAATAAGCCTACCTTACCTCAGAGAAATACCCCAAAGGAAAGGCAGCCCCCACATATAATGACTGTGAGTTAAGATGAAAAGACAAACGTAGAGATGAAATAGATTTAGCAAAGTGAGGCCCGACTTTCTGAACAGAGCGAGGATAGGAAAGGTAACTTTGCGGTCAACACAAAACCCTACAAAAACCACGCAAAGGGGGCAAAAAGACCCTCCGTACCGAACTAACGGCACGGAGGTACACCCTCTGCGTCCCAGAGCTTCCAGCAAGCAGGAAAAAACAAATAGACAAGCTGGACAGAAAAAACAGCAAAACAAAATAGCAAAGCAGAACTTAGCTATACAGAGCAGCAGGCCACAGGAACGATCCAGGAGGAAACAGGTCCAATACTAGAACATTGACTGGAGGCCAGGATCAAAGCACCAGGTGGAGTTAAATAGAGCAGTACCTAACGACTTCACCACATCACCTGAGGAAGGAAACTCAGAAGCCGCAGTACCACTTTCCTCCACCAACGGAAGCTCACAGAGAGAATCAGCCAAAGTACCACTTGTGACCACAGGAGGGAGCTCTGCCACAGAATTCACAACAGTACCCCCCCCTTGAGGAGGGGTCACCGAACCCTCACCAGAGCCCCCAGGACGACCAGGATGAGCCATATGAAAGGCACGAACAAGATCGGGAGCATGGACATCAGAGGCAAAGACCCAGGAATTATCTTCCTGAGCATAACCCTTCCACTTAACCAGATACTGGAGTTTCCGTCTTGAAACACGAGAATCCAAAATCTTCTCCACAATATACTCCAACTCCCCCTCCACCAAAACCGGGGCAGGAGGATCAACAGATGGAACCATAGGTGCCACGTATCTCCGCAACAATGACCTATGGAATACGTTATGTATGGAAAAAGAATCTGGAAGGGTCAGACGAAAAGACACAGGATTAAGAACCTCAGAAATCCTATACGGACCAATGAAACAAGGTTTAAACTTAGGAGAGGAAACCTTCATAGGAATATGACGAGAAGATAACCAAACCAAATCCCCAACACGAAGTCGGGGACCCACACAGCGTCTGCGATTAGCGAAACGTTGAGCCTTCTCCTGGGACAAGGTCAAATTGTCCACTACATGAGTCCAAATCTGCTGCAACCTGTCCACCACAGTATACACACCAGGACAGTCCGAAGACTCAACCTGCCCTGAAGAGAAACGAGGATGGAACCCAGAGTTGCAGAAAAACGGCGAAACCAAGGTAGCCGAGCTGGCCCGATTATTAAGGGCGAATTCAGCCAAAGGCAAAAAGGACACCCAGTCATCCTGATCAGCAGAAACAAAGCATCTCAGATATGTTTCCAAGGTCTGATTGGTTCGTTCGGTCTGGTCATTAGTCTGAGGATGGAAAGCCGAGGAAAAAGACAAGTCAATGCCCATCCTACCACAAAAGGCTCGCCAAAACCTCGAAACAAACTGGGAACCTCTGTCAGAAACGATATTCTCTGGAATGCCATGTAAACGAACCACATGCTGGAAGAACAATGGCACCAAAAAAGAGGAGGAAGGTAATTTAGACAAGGGTACCAAATGGACCATCTTAGAGAAGCGATCACAGACCACCCAAATGACTGACATCTTTTGAGAGACGGGAAGATCTGAAATAAAATCTATAGAGATATGTGTCCAAGGCCTCTTCGGGACCGGCAAGGGCAAAAGCAACCCACTGGCACGAGAACAGCAGGGCTTAGCCCGAGCACAAATCCCACAGGACTGCACAAAAGTACGCACATCCCGCGACAGAGATGGCCGCCAAAAGGATCTAGCCACTAACTCTCTGGTACCAAAGATTCCAGGATGACCAGCCAACACCGAACAATGAACCTCAGAGATAACTTTATTCGTCCACCTATCAGGGACAAACAGTTTCTCCGCTGGGCAACGATCAGGTTTATTAGCCTGAAATTTTTGCAGCACCCGCCGCAAATCAGGGGAGATGGCAGACACAATTACTCCCTCTTTGAGGATACCCGCCGGCTCAGAAAAACCCGGAGAGTCGGGCACAAAACTCCTAGACAGAGCATCCGCCTTCACATTTTTAGAGCCCGGAAGGTACGAAATCACAAAGTCAAAACGGGCACAAAACAGCGACCAACGAGCCTGTCTAGGATTCAACCGCTTGGCAGACTCGAGATAAGTCAAGTTCTTATGATCAGTCAAAACCACCACGCGATGCTTAGCTCCTTCAAGCCAATGACGTTACTCCTCGAATGCCCACTTCATGGCCAGCAACTCTCGATTGCCCACATCATAATTTCGCTCAGCAGGCGAAAACTTCCTGGAAAAGAAGGCGCATGGTTTCATCACCGAGCAATCAGAACTTCTCTGCGACAAAACAGCCCCTGCTCCAACCTCAGAAGCATCAACCTCGACCTGGAACGGAAGCCAAACATCTGGCTGACACAACACAGGGGCAGAAGAAAAACGACGCTTCAACTCTTGAAAAGCTTCCACAGCAGCAGAAGACCAATTGACCACATCAGCACCCTTCTTGGTCAAATCGGTCAATGGTTTAGCAATACTAGAAAAATTGCAGATGAAGCGACGATAAAAATTAGCAAAGCCCAGGAACTTTTGCAGACTTTTCAGAGATGTCGGCTGAGTCCAATCATGGATGGCTTGGACCTTAACAGGGTCCATCTCGATAGTAGAAGGGGAAAAGATGAACCCCAAAAATGAAACCTTCTGAACACCAAAGAGACACTTTGATCCCTTCACAAACAAAGAATTAGCACGCAGGACCTGAAACACCGTTCTGACCTGCTTCACATGAGACTCCCAATCATCCGAGAAGATCAAAATGTCATCCAAGTACACAATCAGGAATTTATCCAGGTACTCTCGGAAGATGTCATGCATAAAGGACTGAAACACTGATGGAGCATTGGCAAGTCCGAATGGCATTACTAGATACTCAAAATGGCCCTCGGGCGTATTAAATGCAGTTTTCCATTCATCGCCTCGCTTAATACGCACAAGATTATACGCACCACGAAGATCTATCTTGGTGAACCAACTAGCCCCTTTAATCCGAGCAAACAAATCAGATAACAACGGCAAGGGGTACTGAAATTTAACCGTGATCTTATTTAGAAGGCGGTAATCCCCAACACGACCACATCATGCAGATTATGCAACACCAGAAAGCGAATAACCTCCTGATGTGCAGGAGCCATGCACATGGTCAGCTGGGTCCAGTACTGAGGCTTATTCTTGGCCAAAGGCGTAGCATCAATTCCTCTCAATGGAATAGGACACTGCAAGGGCTCCAAGAAAAACCCACAACGCCTAGCATACTCCAAGTCCATCAAATTCAGGGCAGCGCCTGAATCCACAAATGCCATGACAGAATACGATGACAAAGAGTAGATCAAGGTAACGGACAGAAGAAATTTTGACTGTACCGTACCAATGGTGGCAGACCTAGCGAACCGCTTAGTGCGCTTAGGACAATCAGAGATAGCATGAGTGGAATCACCACAGTAGAAACACAGCCCATTCAGACGTCTGTGTTCTTGCCGTTCAACTCTGGTCAAAGTTCTATCGCACTGCATAGGCTCAGGTTTAAGCTCAGGTAATACCGCCAAATGGTGCACAGATTTACGCTCACGCAAGCGTCGACCGATCTGAATGGCCAAAGACATAGACTCATTCAGACCAGCAGGCATAGGAAATCCCACCATGACATCCTTAAGGGCTTCAGAGAGACCTTTTCTGAAAATAGCTGCGAGCGCACCTTCATTCCTTTGAGTGAGTACGGACCACTTTCTACATTTCTGACAATATACCTCTATCTCATCCTGACCCTGACACAGAGCCAGCAAATTTTTCTCTGCCTGATCCACTGAATTAGGTTCATCGTACAGCAATCCGAGCGCCAGGAAAAACGCATCGATATTACTTAATGCAGGATCTCCTGAAGCAAGAGAAAATGCCCAGTCCTGAGGGTCGCCACGTAAAAAAGAAATAATGATCCTAACTTGTTGAACTGGGTCACCAGAGGAGCGAGGTTTTAAAGCCAGAAATAGTTTACAATTATTTTTGAAACTCAGAAATTTAGTTCTATCTCCAAAAAACAAATCAGGAATAGGAATTCTCGGTTCTAACATAGAATTCTGAACCACAAAGTCTTGAATATTTTGTACTCTTGCCGTGAGCTGATCCACACATGAAGACAGACCTTTAATGTCCATCGCTACACCTGTGTCCTGAACCACCCAAAGGTCTAGGGGAAAAAAAGGCAAAACACAGTGCAGAGAAAAAAAAATGGTCTCAGAACTTCTTTTTTCCCTCTATTGAGAATCATTAGTACTTTGGGCCTCCAGTACTGTTATGATAAGGTAATTCAGTACCACAATGGACATAGAGGTCAGAGCACATACAGTGACCTGACAATAACCCAAAAACATAGAACGAGCTCTGAGACGTGGGAACTCTGCTGACCGCAATCCCTACTCCTCTCCAACCACACTAGAGGCAGCCGTGGATTGCGCCTAACGCTCCCTATGCAACTCGGCACAGCCTGAGAAACTAGCTAGCCTGAAGATAGAAAATAAGCCTACCTTGCCTCAGAGAAATACCCCAAAGGAAAAGGCAGCCCCCACATATAATGACTGTGAGTTAAGATGAAAAGACAAACGTAGAGATGAAATAGATTTAGCAAAGTGAGGCCCAACTTTCTGAACAGAGCGAGGATAGGAAAGGTAACTTTGCGGTCAACACAAAACCCTACAAAAACCACGCAAAGGGGGCAAAAAGACCCTCCGTACCGAACTAACGGCACGGAGGTACACCCTCTGCGTCCCAGAGCTTCCAGCAAGCAGGAAAAAACAAATAGACAAGTTGGACAGAAAAAACAGCAAAACAAAATAGCAAAGCGGAACTTAGCTATGCAGAGCAGCAGGCCACAGGAACGATCCAGGAGGAAACAGGTCCAATACTAGAACATTGACTGGAGGCCAGGATCAAAGCACCAGGTGGAGTTAAATAGAGCAGCACCTAACGACTTCACCACATCACCTGAGGAAGGAAACTCAGAAGCCGCAGTACCACTTTCCTCCACCAACGGAAGCTCACAGAGAGAATCAGCCGAAGTACCACTTGTGACCACAGGAGGGAGCTCTGCCACAGAATTCACAACACATGGGTTTATGAGAAATCGCTCCTGTCAAACCAATCTAATCAGTTTTTATGAAGAGGTAAGCTATAGGCTGGACCACGGTGAGTCATTGGACGTGGTATATCTTGATTTTTCCAAAGCGTTTGATACCGTGCCGCACAAGAGGTTGGTACACAAAATGAGAATGCTTGGTCTGGGGGAAAATGTGTGTAAATGGGTTAGTAACTGGCTTAGTGATAGAAAGCAGAGGGTGGTTATAAATGGTATAGTCTCTAACTGGGTCGCTGTGACCAGTGGGGTACTGCAGGGGTCGGTATTGGGACCTGTTCTCTTCAACATATTCATTAATGCATTAATGATCTGGTAGAAGGTTTACACAGTAAAATATCGATATTTGCAGATGATACAAAACTATGTAAAGCAGTTAATACAAGAGAAGATAGTATTCTGCTATAGATGGATCTGGATAAGTTGGAAACTTGGGCTGAAAGGTGGCAGATGAGGTTTAACAATGATAAATGTAAGGTTATACACATGGGAAGAAGGAATCAATATCACCATTACACACTGAACGGGAAACCACTGGGTAAATCTAACAGGGAAAAGGAATTGGGGATCCTAGTTAATGATAAACTTACCTGGAGCAGCCAGTGCCAGGCAGCACCTGCCAAGGCAAACAGGATCATGGGGTGCATTAAAAGAGGTCTGGATACACATGATGAGAGCATTATACTGCCTCTGTACAAATCCCTAGTTAGACCGCACATGGAGTACTGTGTCCAGTTTTGGGCACCGATGCTCAGGAAGGATATAATGGAACTAGAGAGAGTACAAAGGAAGGCAACAAAATTAATAAAGGGGATGGGAGAACTACAATACCCAGATAGATTAGCGAAATTAGGATTATTTAGTCTAGAAAAAAGACGACTGAGGGGCGATCTAATAACCATGTATAAGTATATAAGGGGACAATACAAATATCTCGCTGAGTATCTGTTTATACCAAGGAAGGTGACGGGCACAAGGGGGCATTCTTTGCGTCTGGAGGAGAGAAGGTTTTTCCACCAACATAGAAGAGGATTCTTTACTGTTAGGGCAGTGAGAATCTGGAATTGCTTGCCTGAGGAGGTGGTGATGGCGAACTCAGTCGAGGGGCTCAAGAGAGGCCTGGATGTCTTCCTGGAGCAGAACAATATTGTATCATACAATTATTAGGTTCTGTAGAAGGACGTAGATCTGGGGATTTATTATGATGGAATATAGGCTGAACTGGATGGACAAATGTCTTTTTCGGCCTTACTATGTTACTATGTAATGAGACTGGTGTACTGTGAAAATCCATGTCAAAATGGCTGTATAATCTTCTTTTCCACCTGATATTATAATAAGAATTTTACATGACCAGCTTTAGCTGCAAATTGCCTCCTCAGAGAGGAAGAGGACTGAATAGCACCACCGGTTCAAAGCAGCAATCCTACAAGTCACTATCAACCCTTTAACGAGTCTTGCAATATGACAGGATAAAAGCCAAATCAGACTCTCAATTTGCAGAAATGGTGTTTCGGGCTATTAGCCCTCGTCAAAGCAAAGTATGAGAACTGATTTGGCTAGGTGAGAAGCTCTGGACTGAAGTCTAGAGGCAATTTGCATATTAAATTTCCCAGAGGAGAATTGCATGGCAAATAAGCCTCCTTGCCTTGGCATGCCAGAGCCGGTATGTCACTCTCCACAAGGAGAAACCTTACCTCTTAGACCTCAGCTTTAGCTGGACATACAAAATGCTACACGATAGCTACTGGCTTTGCTTTCCTGCTGGTCACGCTGTTGTAGGGGGCAATGATAAATTAGATCACGGTTCACTTACCTCTGTGGACAAGATACTTAACACATTTGTTACCAGTCTTTCCTCTCACCTTAAGGACACAAAAACACAATCATCAGTATCCACAACATTCTACATCCTAGAACTGCATTTCTTTTTTGCTGCTGTATAACACTGTTGACTCATGTGCAGTCTGCGATCTATTATTTAATCCAAGTCTTTTTCAAATGTGCTGTTGATTAGTTCTATTCCTCTTATTCTGTATAAGTAATTTCCGTTTTTCTTGCCCAGATATAAAATCTTCTATTTCTCCCTGTTAAATACCACTCTTTTCGTTGCTGCTCATTGTTCAAACATACTTAGATCATTTTTTAAATCTTTTCTCTGTCTTCTCTAGTGTTAGAGGAACGTGCACCAAACATGGACCAAAACCAGTAAAAGGAATGATGATGGCAGGGAATAATATTTAAAAAGATGATTTTTATTATTGTATAGCAACAGCAATAATTATAAAAAATAAGGAGATAAAACAACTGTGTATATGTATGTTTTTTACATTTATATGTATATGCACATATCACACACTATATAAATAATGCAATATACAATTAACACATGGCAAGTCAAAAAATGTATATGAGTGACGGAAGCAAATTGTTTTAAATTTTGTTTAGATTTTAAACAATTTCAACATGTGAATGAAATGTGCTCATGAAAGAGAAATGAATGTTTTGGAAGTAACAATTTGAGATCTTGATGGCCACGTCCAGACAGATATAGAGCAAACATCTATGAATAGCCTCTTATTTGACAAAGTGGGCATCCTCCTAACCTTAAAAAATATGTGAAGCAATATTTAAGATTCTGTAGGAATTTTAAGGTGAGGTCAATTTTCAAGATTTGCAAGCCATAAACGATAAAGTACATACAAGTCAATGGAATAGCCGTAGTCATGGTAAAAATAACTTTACCCAAATGAAGACACACATGACATAATAAAGGCTGCGTTTGATGACTCCCGTGCCGTGGCTGTCATTGCGATCCTCCTGTGAGTGTCAGCCCATTGTAGATGTTTATACAAGATCATGATTTTTGCGTTCCATAGCTGGGCTGATAACCACCTATGTGTAGCACAGGCGATCAGACAATTGCAGCTTCAAGTCCCCTAAGGGGACTATTAAACACAGAAAAAAGCCAAAAAATTTTTTTTGAAAAATATGAAAATATTAAACACACACAAAATTTCAAATCAAATGTAAAAAATCTAAAAAAAAGTATCACTGCGTTCATAAATGTCTGATCTTTTCCCAATTCCCTAGTTATAATTAATTCTATATGTTCAATGTGAGGGTGATATGTCCCTTCTCCAGAGATGTCTTATGGATTTTTATATTTCTGACAAGTGCATAGAACACCACAGTTTGCGGTAGATCATCATCATGTGGTCCGACTGAGGAAACGTCTAACTCGACCTTCAATTCAAACAAAATATGTCATGGAGTATTGGACTAATTTTGGCCATGATGGAGGAGACTGGAGGTCCGTGGGTGTAGGAACGAATATTACTTATTATACAAACAACGCATTTTAGCTCTATAAAATCAGTCATCATCAGGTATTGTAAGGAAAACATAAAATTGCTTTTCTATACATTCACGGAGTGAGAAGAATGTTTAAAATTTGACATCACTTCATATAGATTAAAAACACAGAAAACCAAATCATTATACGTGTACAATGCAAAATGAAAGATAAAAAACCTTGTATGCATAACAGAGCTTACTAGTTATATATAATAGTCGCATATTTGACAAACGTTTCCTTTCTGAAACAATGTAGGGTCAAAGTTCATACAGAATGGAGTTGAAAAGCATATAGATATAGACATCCATGCTCAGATAACACCTTATCCGAGGACGTTCGCTCATCACTAGCGCTCAGCGATCCCCGGGCAGCACGTATCAGTCACTGGCCGTATGAACTCGGCTGAATATAACACATACTCTAAAAGTAGCCAGGAGACCAAGCCGCCTGTGACTAGTCAGAAAGGCAGGTCCCCCCGACTTTTCACCGCCAGCTCCCCCAGGCGGACAGGTCTCTATACAAGCACACAGGGAGATGCCTTTTATATACTATGTATACGGGGTCAGGTTCCCTTTCAGTATTATACTATATAGTCCCAATTTTAAGGCTTTTATTTAGAAGAGAATAGTGACTGTATCATAATAATGATTTCTTAACATATGATCAACTAAATTTAAAGAGGATCTGTCATCAGGTGAAAACTTTCCAGTTTTTACTCTTATTTTCTCTCCGCTGCTCACCTGTTTATTCCATTATTTATTTTTTTTATTTTTTTTTGTTAAATCTACGGTTCTGTTCCAGAGATATGGCTTTTTTTCATTAGTGCTATTTTTCATGGTCTCATAAGATTGTTTCGGGGCGTGTCTTTAGTCTGTTCTGCATTCTGAGCCACACCCCTTTGGTTAAGCCAATAAAAATTAGCCCTTTAATAAAAAGGTTCATATCTCTGGAATTGTATAATGAATTTAAATAAAAGGAAAAAGAAAAGAAAAAACCAGAATAATCAGGGAAATAAAATAATGTCAAAAACTGTCCACTTCTGACCTGGTGACAAAATGGTGGTTTCTTCTCGTCATTCCTATAACTCTAATATTAGGCCCATTGGAGCAAAACCTCACATGTAACAAGAAAGTGAAAAATACCATTGGAATCTTTCCGCACAGTCCGTATAAGTAATTATAGCTTATCCGTAAAATAATTAAAGTTTGTCGATTAGGAAGAGACATTTGAGGAAGTCGTTATCTCTAGATGAGCAGAATAATGAGATACACAAATAGGAAATACAAATCATTTCTCCTATTCACACGTATCACTCAGGATTCCCCCCTGTAGTTATTGGAAGGAGTGTGGGGTGAATGTTCAGTAATAGCGGCAGCGTATGGACGGAATTCCCCAAAGTGTTTACTTTTTCTTGAGTCTATTTATGACCTCAGGTCACACGTGACGGCTTTCACACCTTCACACTCATCAGAACTGAAAGCTCAAAATGTAAATCCTGAATGTTTTTCTGGCAGAACAAATACTGTATATCCAGCCTGCCAGATATTATGGCAAATCCAACAGATAACATCTGCACTATGAACAATGGCGTAACTTGAAACTCATGGGCTCCGATGCGAAAACTCCAACGGAGCCCCCAAATATTTTAAATGTTTAATAGCAATAGTCTTTTTCTATAGGCCAAAGGGATTTTTAGGGCCCCCTAGGCTCCAGGGCCTGGGTGCGATTGCAACCCCTGCACCTGTTGTAGTTACACCCCTGACTATGAACTAATATATGTTTATGAAACTTTCCGGAGGCAGCAGAAAATGAAAAATGCATACAGTACCTTGACAAAGTATTCATACCCTGTAACCTTTTTCACATTTTTTCACGGTGCACCTGGCAAACTTAAATGTATTTTTATTTAATTTTATGTGATACCAACACTAAGTAACAAGTATTTGTGACATGTAAAAGAAATGATACTTTGTAGGGCCATCTTTTGCTGCTATTATTGCTGCCGTTTTTTGAGATCTGTCTCTCCCAGCTTTGCTCATCTAGAGGCGACATTTTGCCCCTTCTTCTTTGCACACTCGCTCTCGCTCAGTGAGATTGGTGGAGACGTCTGTAAGCAGCAAGTTTCACATCTTGTCACAGATTCCTAATGGGATTTAGTCTGGACTGTGACTGGGCCGTTCACACACATAAATATGCTTTGATCTAAACCCTCCATTGTAGCGCTGGCAGGATATTTAGGATCATTGTTTTGCTGGAAGGTGAACCTATGCACCAGTCTCAAGTAGTTTGCAGTCTCTAACAAGTTTTCCTCCAGGATTGCCCTGTATTTAGCTCCATCTATCTTCCCATCAACTCTGACCAGCTTCCCTGCCCCTGCTGAAGAAAAGCCTCCCCCAAGCATGATGCTGCCACCACCATGTGTGACGGTGGGGATGGTGTTTTCAGGGTGATGTGCAGTGTTAGTTTTCTGCCACACAGAGTGTTTTGTATTTAGCCAAAAAGGTTCTCCTTTAGTCTCATTTGACCAAAGCGCCTTCTTCCACAGGCTCGCTGTATCCCTTACATGGCTTCTTG
The DNA here is from genome assembly GCF_032444005.1 of Ranitomeya imitator. Taxonomy (NCBI): domain Eukaryota; kingdom Metazoa; phylum Chordata; class Amphibia; order Anura; family Dendrobatidae; genus Ranitomeya; species Ranitomeya imitator. The sequence continues at coordinate 20,822,657 of NC_091286.1, read as the reverse complement.
AAAACTGCAAACAAGATTTCTTATGGCTTGCTTTCAGAAATGTCTTTCTTCTTGCCATTCTTCCATAAAGGCCAGATTGGTGGAGTATATGGCTAATAGTTGTCCTGTGGACACATTCACCCCCCTGAGTTGTGATCTCTGCGGCTCCTCCAAAGTGACCAAGAAATGGGCTTCTTGGCAGCTTCTCTAATCAGTGCTCCCCTTGCTTGTGATGTCAGTTTAGATGGACAACCATGTCTTGGGAGGTTTAAAGTTGTGCCAGATTCCTTGCATTTTTGGATGATGGATTGAACAGTACTCCTGAGATGTTCAGAGCTTGGGCTATTTTGAAACTTAACCCTGTTTTCCTCTTCTCCACAACTTTAACCCTGACCTGTTTGGTGGGCTCCTTGGTTTTCATGATGCTGTGATCCCTAATGTTCTTAAACGACTGAGGCCTTCACAGAACAGGTGTAGTTATGCTGACAAGAAAACACACACGTGGACACAATTTACTAATTATGTGAATTTTGGAGGTAATTGATTACTCAGGGTTTTATTTAGGGTTATCGAGCTACAGGGGGCTGAATACAAATGAACGTCACAATTTTCAGATTTATATTTTGAAAATAATTAGAAAACCTTGTATCATTTCCTTTACACTTTACAAATACTTGTTACTTTTGGATGGTATCACATAAAATAAATTGTGCAGACACAGTATATGGTGTGGGGGCATTGATGCGGACACAGTATAAAGAGAGGGAGGGATTGGTGTCTAAACAGTATGAGGAGTATAAGGGGTTTGCTGTTGACACAGAAAAAATAGCCGGATGGGGATTGGTATGGACACATTATGAGGTGTGAGAGGGGGAATTGGTGTGGATACAGTATGACAACTGGGGACATGGGGAGATCGGTGCACAGGAGAAGGTGGGGTGGACTGGTGTGCACACAGTATGGGGAGGGAGCATGACCTGTGAGGAGACAGTATAGCAATTTTGGGAACAAAGGGGAAGAGTGAGGAGGCAATATGTCAGTATGGAGAGCAAGAGGAATCTGTGAGGAAACAGTATGGGGCGTGGGGGTAATTAGTGCAGAAACAGTATGGGAAGTGGGGATGTATGAGTAGACGGTATGGAGAGTGAGGGGGGAAATGTGTGAGGAGACAGTATGAAGAAGGAGGGGGAAATGTGTGAAGAGACTATTGAGGGGAAGAGTGTAAGGGGACAGTATGGGGGAGAAAAGTGAGAGGGGCAAAGAATAATGAATGGATATTGTGTTGGCAGTGTGAGGGTGCAGCATGGGGGAAACAGTATGCCGAAGGGGGAGTATAATGAGGGGGACAGTGTGAAGAGGAGGCACAGTGTGGAAAGTAGGAGGCAGTGTGGAGGGCATGAACCATGAACTTGGCCCCCTATGTCCCTGATCAAGGGACACAGTGGGCCAGGCTGGGGCATATTATAAAATAAAGGGTGCCAGGCTGGGCGAGATTATTAAATAAAGAGGGCCAGGATGAGGAACATGCTATATTAGTTTATGGTGATAAGTGGGGAATAGGATTTCTTTAGGGTCTAATTAGGGTTATTATTACTACTGTAATATAATTTACTTTTAAGAAACTGTTTTCCATGGAGGGAACAAAAGAGGCATCCTTTTACTGTGCAGGGCGGCACTACATCGCTTTTTTTCTTCATCTGATGTAGTATAGAAGTCGGGGAAAAGTGGGGAATGTGCTCTAGAAGCGATCAGCTATTGATGACTGTGTTATTTTTTGTAGAGACAAGTCCTGGCTGGGAGAAGTGGTGTTGGTCTGTGCTGGATGAAGAAACAAAGCGAAGATGGAGGACTTCAACTACAGACATCACTGGTGAGTCAGTGTATTACATGTACATGGAACACAGGTACATGGAAGCAGTGACACAGATGGGCAGAGCAAGGGTTAAACAATAATTCACTCTATCTAAACAGGAATAACCTCCTCACAGTGAGACAACAAGGGAAATATAGTTAAAGTGCTGAGGGTTAAACAGGGTAACAGTTATTCAGAGTAGCAGTCTATCAGTTTTACTTATCATGACTCGGTCGTCTGTTTCTCTCTCAGAGTCCGATGGCTGTTTGGTTGCTGGCTGAGACCGGTGTTGAGTCTTCAGGTTTCTCTGCCAACAAATGGTCCTACTTCTGGCGGCAGCGGGCGGTCACCGGTTTTGCCCGCTGAGCCCCTCTTCCATTAAACTGCAGAGCCAAAGTGTGAAGCTCTGCACAAGTCTCTACTCGGTGTGTGCTCCCCTGCGCACCCGCCAATAACTGAATGCACGCACAACGAGGTTTCACTTGGTTCTTGTCCCTCGGTATCCCCACTGGTACCTGGATACCCACACCACGCGGCTTCACTCGGCGCCCGTCTCTCTGTGCGCCCACTGTAACTTGTGAGTCTTTACTGCACCCGTCCTAGATCTGTGCTCTGCAGCCGGAAGCCTTTCCCAACAAACTCCCGCTTGGCGTGCTCTGACCTGCATGCTCGGCAAGGCTCCTCGGGTCTTTACTGCACCCGGCCCTTTTCACTGCCACGTGGCCTATCACTACTCATGGCGCAGGTCCTCTCTCATTCAGCCCTCTGGTGGGAAGCCCTTCTCTTTCCGCGCAAACCTCTTTATGCTCTCCTGACTCACCACACCCTCTCTCTGTAGGTCATGGGTCTCCTCCATCTTAAATTTCCCTCCCCCCTTCAACAGGAGGCTCATCCCCAGCAGTTCTGGACCCAGTTCTTCAGCAGCACTTGCAGCCTGGCTCTCTCCTCTACATACATACACACTATTATTATTTTTATTATTATTATTCATTTTATAGTACCATTTATTCCATGGCGCTTTACATGTGAATACGGGGCAAATATAGACAAATACATTAAACATGAGCAAATAACAAGGCACACGGGTACATAAGGAGGGAGGACTATACACTATATACTGTGTACAGAGCTTCTGTGTATAATGTCACTCGTGAACTCTGTATTACCTGTACTCTAACACTATATACAGAGCTCTTGGGTATAATGTCAGTGGTGATCACTATATTACCTTTACACTGACACTATATACAGAGCTCCTGTGCATAATGTCATTAATGATTACTGTATTACCTGTACACTGACACTATATACAGAGGTCCTTTGTATAATGGCACTGGTGATCACTGTATTACCTGTACACTGACATTATACAGAGCTCCTCTGTATAATGTCAGTGGTGATCACTATATTACCTGTACACTGACACTATATACAGAACTACTGTGTAAAATGTCACTGGTGATCAATGTATTACCTGTACACTGACACTAAATACAAAGCTCCTGTTTATAATGTCACTGGTGCTCACTGTATTACCTGTAAACTGACACTATACACAACTCCTGTGTATAACGTCACTGGTGATCCCTGTATTAACTGTACACTGATACGATACACTGCATACTATATGCAGAGCTCCTGTGTATGTCACCGGTGATCACTTTATTACTTTTACACAGACACTATATACTAAGCTCTTGTATATAATGTCGCTGGTGATCACTGTATTACCTGTATACTGACACTATATACAGAGCTACTGTGTATAATGTCACTGGTGATCACTGTATTACCTGTACAGTGACACTATATACAGAGCTCCTGTGTATAATGTCACTGGTGATCACTGTATTACTTGTAGACTGACACTATATACAGAGCTCCTGTGTATAATGTCAGTTGTGATCACTATATTACCTGTACACTGACACTAAATACATGGCTCCTGTTTATATTGTCACTGGTGATCACTGAATTACCTATACACTGACACTTTATACAGAGCTCCTGAGTATAATATCACTGGTGATCACTGTATTAACTGTACACTGACACTAAATACAGAGCTCCTGTTTATAATGTCACTGGTGATCACTGTATAACCTGTACGCTATACACTATATACAGAGTTCCTGTGTATAATTGCACTTGTGATCACTGTATTATCTGTACACTGACACTATATACAGAGCTATCGGGTGCATAATGTCACTTGTATGTAGAGCTCCTGTTTATAATGTCCCTGGTGATCACTGTATTACCTGTACACTAGATACTATATAGAGAGGTTCTGTTTATAAGGTTCCTGGTGATCACTGTATTACGGTACACTATATACTATACACAGAGGTCCTGTGTATAATGTCACGGCTGATCACTGTATTACCTGTACACTGACACTATATACAGAGCTACTGGGTGTATAATGTCACTGGTGATTGCTGTATTCCCTGTACTCTTACACTAATACACTGTATACTATATACAGAGCTATTGTGTATACTGTCACTGGTGGTGATAATAGTGTTGTTAGTGTTGTGGTCTGTATTCCTGATCAGTATTGTAGTATTCTGTCACTATGTGGTGGTAATTTTTGGTCTGTGCACAGTGTGGCAGTATTTGTCCCTTGTATGTGGTATTATTCGGTCACTATGTGGTGGTAATTTGTGATCTGGTCACAGGGTGGCAGTATTTATCCCCTACATGTGGTATTATTCGGTCACCATGTGGTGGTAAGTTGTGGTCTGGTCATGATGTGGTGATATTTGTCCATTGTATGTGGTATTATTCGGTCACTATGTGGTGGAATATGTAGTTAGTTATGGTGTGGCGGTATTTCTCCTTGTATGTGGAATTATTTGGTCGCCATATGCTGGTAATATGTGTTATTATTTGGTCACTATGTGGTCTGATCATGGTGCGGTGGTACTTCTTCCCTGTATGTGGTAATATTGGTCTTGGTATATTGGATTGTGTTGTGTATGGCAGTCATTTGTTCTTTCTGATATTAATTAGAAGAAGATTATTTCCATTAGAGATTAAATACTTGGAACACAGCGGCAGAGATGCACTTACAGGGATCCTTCTGTAAAAAAAAAGTAATCACCTCTCCACAGGGTAAGTAATAATGTATTGATTAGTGGGGGTCTAACAGCAGAGACCAAGTTGGTAGAATGTGGAACTTTTATCCCAATTAGACTGAAGCGCCATATTCGACTTGACCACTGATCCATTCATTCACTCTGTGACTGTGAGCGTTGCACTTGTTTTTTTCTGGAAGCCCCAAAAGGATTGAATACAGCTGCGGTCAGACATCTCACCTGGCGCTCCATTTTAAAATGGGGATAAGTGTCCATCTCATGTCCTGATTCTGCTCTGAAGCATTACAATGAAACCCTGCAAAGTGCTCTGGATGAAGCTGCTCCTCCTATACATAAAACAACTCGGCACAGACGGCAACAACCGTGGCACACGCTGCAAACACGTTTCCTGCAGCGGTGCTCCAGGTGCGCAGAACGTCTGTGGAGAAAATCTAATCTACCCGAAGATTTCATCCATTATAAGTTCATGCTAAAGACATACAATTCTGCCCTTCACCTCTCCAAACAAACCTATTTCAACACCCTCATCACCTCCTTGTCCAATAACCCTAAACGTCTCTTTTGACATGTTCCAGTCCCTACTCAACCCAAGAGAGCAGGCCCCAACCACGGATCTCCGTGCTGACGATCTGGCCAATTACTTCAAAGAAAAAATTGATCACATTCGACAGGAAATCATCTCCCAATCTCTTCATACCATGCACTGTCCTCCCTCCCCCACTGCATCTAGTTCACTCTCTGACTTTGAAGCAGTTACAGAAGAAGAAGTAAGCAGGCTCCTTGCATCTTCTTGCCCGACCACTTGCACCAGTGACCCCATTCCGTCACATCTCCTCCAGTCCCTTTCCCCAGCTGTCACCTCTCACCTAACAAAAATATTCTACCTTTCCCTCACTTGCGGTATTTTTCCCTCCTCATTTAAGCATGCCATCATACATCCATTACTTAAAAAACCATCCCTCGATCAAAACTGTGCAGCTAATTATAGACCTGTCTCTAATCTTCCCTTCATCTCTAAACTCCTCGAACGCCTGGTCCACTCCCGTCTTACCCGCTATCTCTCAGATAACTCTCATCTCGACCCTCTTCAATCTGGCTTCCGCTCTTTACACTCTACTGAAACTGCCCTCACTAAAGTCTCTAATGACCTACTAACAGCTAAATCTAATGGTCAATACTCCATGCTAATTCTCTTGGATCTCTCTGCAGCATTCGATACTGTGGACCATCAGCTCCTCCTCACTATGCTCCGCTCCATCGGTCTCAAGGACACTGTTCTCTCCTGGTTCTCCTCCTATCTCTCTGACCGATCCTTCACTGTATGTTTTGCTGGTTCCTCCTCCTCTCACCTTCCCCTTACTGTTGGGGTTCCTCAAGGATCAGTCCTAGGCCCCCTCCTCTTCTCGTTGTATACTGCCCCTATTGGACAAACAATCAGTAGATTTGGTTTCCAGTACCATCTCTATGCTGACGACACCCAATTATACACCTCTTCTCCTGTTGTCACACCGACCTTTTTAGAAAACACCAGGGATTGTCTTACCGCTGTCTCTAACATCATGTCCTCCCTCCATCTGAAACTAAACCTGTCAAAAACTGAACTCCTCGTGTTCTCTCCCTCTACTAACCTACCTTTGCCTGACATTGCCATCTCCGTGTGCGGTTCCACCATTACTCCAAAGCAACATGCCCGCTGCCTTGGGGTCGTCCTTGATTCCGAGCTTTCATTCACCCCCCACATCCGATCACTGGCTCGCTCTTCTTACCTGCATCTCAAAAACATTTCTAGAATGCGCCCTTTTCTTACTTTCGACTCTGCAAAAACTCTTACTGTTTCACTTATTCATTCTCGTCTGGACTATTGTAACTCTCTACTAATCGGCCTCCCTCTTACCAAACTTTCCCCGCTCCAATCTGTCCTGAATGCTGCTGCCAGGATCATATTCCTCACCAACCGTTACACCAATGCCTCTACCTTGTGCCATTCATTACACTGGCTACCCATCCACTCCAGAATCCAGTACAAAACTACTACCCTCATCCACAAAGCCCTCCATGGCTCAGCACCACCCTACATCTCCTCCCTGGTATCAGTCTACCACCCTACCCGTGCCCTCCGCTCCGCTAATGACCTCAGGTTAGCATCCTCAATAATCAGGACCTCCCACTCCCATCTCCAAGACTTTACACGTGCTGCGCCGATTCTTTGGAATGCACTACCTAGGTTAATACGATTAATCCCCAATCCCCACAGTTTTAAGCGTATCCTAAAAACTCATTTGTTCAGACTGGCCTACCGCCTCAATGCATTAACCTAACGATCCCTGTGTGGCCTATTTAAAAAAAAAAATAAAAATCAGGTTCCTCGGATCATGTTCTCATACACTTTATGCAGTTAATAGCCCTCTGTGTCTGTACTGCTACATACTTAGGCAGTTAACTGGTTCATGCAGCTTTACATGAACACCCGAGCCTTACACTATGGCCGGTCCGAATAACTAAAGCAATTGTTACCATCCACCTCTCGTGTCTCCCCTTTTCCTCATAGTTTGTAAGCTTGCGAGCAGGGCCCTCACTCCTCCTGGTATCTGTTTTGAACTGTATTTCTGTTATGCTGTAATGTCTATTGTCTGTACAAGTCCCCTCTATAATTTGTAAAGCGCTGCAGAATATGTTGGCGCTATATAAATAAAAATTATTATTATTATTATATTATATAAAACTTCCCCATTCTTCCAATTGGTGAAGTTTCTAATGGTCGGACCTAAGCGATCACCTATCCTGTAGAACCCATGGATCGGTGATAACTTGTTTTAATCAAAGAACCCCTTTAATGTAAACTACCACAATTGTATATCCCAGTTATGGGGGAGCACAGTGGATGTGCCGGAGCCGCCTGTGTTTTACAGTCGATGTGCCACTATAATGGGGATAACGGCCTACAGCTATTTGCATATAGCTTTAGGGTGGGCCCTGAGGATAAATTTCCCCTGTGGGCCCCAGACAACATAGTCCAACCCTGCTTACACACCAGCAAAAAAATGGCAGCCACCAGTGACTGCTTAAAAAAAAAAAAATTACATTTGGCATTTTTAAAATTATGACATAATAATTCTGAAATATAATTTGAGACATTCCCTTGGAATTTACTGCTGAAGATACCTTGAAAACTAAGGATTACGGTATATTTGTAAGTTGTTATACCGTATATAGTTCCCAAATTTACTGGACAATGTGACTTAGGGTCAAGGAACAAGGTCACGGTTTCCTCCAAACATTAGACATATGTAGGAGTCATTAGGTCTGAAGTGGGTACATCACCTTTATAATATCAGAGAGGGATCTTTCAGTTTATTCGGAGGAACTGGCAAAGATCTATCAAATCCCCAAATCCCAAAATCACATTTTCTTTTCAAGCACTAATTATAAGTTTCCAAAAAAAACAAGTTAAGAATCAGGTGCAAATAGAAAAAAATAATAGAAAATAATAATATGGATGGAGGATTTAGGGATTTTAAAACTTAAGACATATCAAAAATAGAATGTTCTGACGTCAGAACTAAAAGAGAATTTATTGCTTAAAATCTAGGCAAAATGGAAAGAGGATCTGGATTCAGGTTTTCAGACTTTTGAAACGTCTAAATATCACAAGAAATACTTTCAAAATAGCTTTCAAAATATTACGGAGGGATCATTTTTCATTTACTATTCCTAGGAGATCTGACAATAAAAATCTTCTAGACCATTGTCCCAACATGTTCCTTATATACTGCTTTATTTCACTGTTTGTGGTCATGTCTGAGGTTTAAAGAAATTAGGAACCATGGTTTGTCTTTAGTTAAAATCAGCCATGTTTTTGAGCAAAAATTTGATTATTAGGCATGCATATTTTATTACATCAACAAAGCCCCCCCAAAATTATATATTTTTGTCTTCCAGCAGCAAAGAAGCTTCCTCTTCATGATTGGCTCAAAACAAATATTTTTCTGCCTTTGCTGGTGGATTGGGGGTGAAATGTGGGAAACAGGGAGGGCGAGTGTGTAGAGTAGGAAGGCGACTGAGATGGAAATTGCTCTTCGTTTTTATTTTGTATTGAGAATTACATGTTCTATATATTGGAATTTGATAAAGGATATAATTTAAAAAAAATAGCAACAACAAAAAATGTGATTATCATAACTTTTGCGTAACTGATGGTCGGGAGAGGTGTCGATGAAGTGCAGCACATATATACCGTCTTTCCTTTTTTGTTGTTTTGAACTCGTACCACATTCATCATATACTGTGCAACATTTTGATAAATTTGGCAGAAAGTCAACTGGCATCGAACAAAAGCTCATTCCAAAAAAGGGACATCAAAATCCCATCTGATCATCCATTATCCCCAAAGAATTTGAAAGAATTGATAAGGATGCTGCACTTCATGTTACCTTTCACGTTCCCATCTGGAATTTTTTTCTTTCCTCCTTCCTTCCTTCCAGACCTGAGCTCACTAATCTAATTATTATGTCTGTACAGTATTAATTCAGTAACATCACTTCACACGGACACGTTCAGGCCATTCATCACGTGCTCCAGCTTGTTCCGTAAAACTGTCGTTTGTTTTGCATGTTGTGTACGTTCAGATTTTAGACCTTCCCATCCCTTCATGTATATAACTGCTGGCATCTTACAGAGAAGACTCAGAGAACGGGACGTTTCGCAGAAGGAAAGATCAGAAGGAAGAGAAGCAGTGAGTTGTATGTAGCTATGGATATAACATTTAATAGAATTGTATCATACAATGCACTCGTTATTTCTTTTTTTATGTTTGCTCTTTGCCTTTCTTTGCACCTGTTTGGTATCGGACACCTAGCATTTTATATATCGCCTAAGGGCGGCCACTGTACAAAGCCAAAACTAGAAAAATCCAGCTCCAGGAAAGAGAAATAGTCTATATATAAAATCCAAGCTAGCTTTATTGAAATAGTAGAATTAAAAATGTGGACTCCAATAACAAGTGGCTGACAAAGGAATCACATATCAGCTCTCACTGCACTGAACGCGTTTCGAACACGGCTGTGTTCTTAATCTTCAGTATGCAGAGCGTGGTTAAACAGATCATTATAAAGGCAGTAAAACAGATGGGTAAATAATTAACACTAATAATAGAAAAAAGGATTCTTGGTTTTAAATATGGGTCCGGTATCAAAATGGACTCATGACGCTTATGGATCTGGACACTGATCCACATTCTTTAACATCAACAGATACCGGACCCATATTTAAAACCAAGAATCCTTTTTTCTATCCTGTCACCTTTGGAATGTTGTTAATCCATGGGCAACAAATGTAATACATGTAACTGTTAACATCTGTCAGCTAGCCCCCCAAAATCAAGTTATCAGTATATCTTTGGTATAAAATAAAAATCCATTCTTTATGAAAAGATGCATTTTGTACAGATATGCAAAATTGGGGTGAACTTAACCCCCATTGCGGTTCCTGTTTTCTGTTCAACAAAAAAAATGGTCAAACTAAGAATTTTTTTTCTGGAGGGAAAATCAGTGCAATCTAAAATAAATACCATCTTCTTGTCTTTAAGTAAGGGTACCGTCAAACAGTGCCATTTTGATCGCTACGACGGCACGATTCGTGACGTTCCAGCGATATCCATACGATATCGCTGTGTCTGACACGCAGCAGCGATCAGGGACCCTGCTGAGAATCGTACGTCGTAGCAGATCGTTTGGAACATTCTTTCGTCGCTGGATCTCCCGCTGTCATCTCTGGATCGGTGTGTGTGACACCGATCCAGCGATGCGTTCGCTTGTAACCAGGGTAAACATCGGGTTACTAAGCGCAGGGCTGGTTACCATCCTGGTTACCATCGTAAATGTAAAAAAAAACAAACAGTACATACTTACATTCCAGTATCCGTCAGGTCCCTTGCCGTCTGCTTCCCGCACTGACTGACTGCCGGCCGTAAAGTGAAAGCACAGCACAGCGCGCTGTGCTTTCACTTTACGGCCGGCAGTCAGTCAGTGCGTGAAGCAGACGGCAAGGGACAGATACCGGAATGTAAGTATGTACTCTTTGGTTTTTTTTTACACTGGTAACCAGGGTAAACATCAGGTTACTAAGCGCGGCCCTGCGCTTAGTAACCCGATGTTTACCCTGGTTACCCGGGGACCTCGGCATCGTTGGTCGCTGGAGAGCTGTCTGTGTGACAGCTCTCCAGCGACCACACAACGACTTACCAACGATCACGGCCAGGTCGTATCGCTGGTCGTGATCGTTGGTAAATCGTATAGTGTAACGGTACCCTAAGACATCATGTTTTAGTCTTATTTCTTTATCACCTGCATGTCCACTTCAAGTGGGACACTAGTATAGAGGGAGGTGACAAAGTAAGTACAAAATAATAATGGCCATGCTCTTTAGTGAAAATCAATTAAGTGCTCTGAGTCCCATAAATAAAAATGTATTAATAACATATTTTTGCAGTGATTTTTCAAAATAATATATAATTGGTATAAGTGAATTCTTTGTATTCAAATATTTGAATCATTTTTCTGACGGGATACCCTCTAACCCTACTATGCCAACAATTCAATATTTTAGTTTTTATTTGGATCCACTTTCCGTGTTTGTTAAGTATTTGGCTTGTTGAGCAGTCGGTAAATTTCCTCATAATAATCTCCTATCTCTTGATGGGCATAATGTTGTGGATTTTTATTATGGCTCAGTGCCCCATTGCACACGACACTAGATAGTTCTAGCAGGAATGAACATAATTTCTGTTTTGGTAAACCTTTATTATGTTCCCCCAGTTTATAATAATATTGGGGCCAACGTCGTTAAATCCCATCGCATGCTTGTAATAGTTCCTCTTTGATTGCCAAGAAAGACCAGTCCATTAATTTTTTTTAATTAAATCTCTAATGGGGGTGCCACTAAGGGCTCTTATTTTCTTAATTAGATCTCACCCAAGAGGATAATTTTATTGATATTTACTTTTATATTCCTTTTTCATATGTCTCCTCTTAGTGTCCTGATTTTGAGCTTTTTGTAAACATCACATTTATCCCTCACACTATAATTTTTCCTGTTGTCTAGGGAATCCCCCTGATTTGTTAGCGGTGAATCCTTCCCCACATCTAAATTCTTTTTATTCCATTTATATACAGTTTTATTTATATAATGCTTTATTTTTAAAGCCTTTTTTTATTCTTTACTTCATTTTTTATATATTTTATATTCCCTTTGCATTTATTTGATAATATCATATAATCATTTTGTTGATGTTTTTCATGTCATATAGATAGGCCTATAGTAAAAATACCAGAAAAGCATCATACTCAAAGCAGGCTATCTGTATATTTAGAAAAATGTAAAAAGCCCCCCAAATGGCACCTAAATGCCACAAAAATGCATTTAGCCTTTTCCTCAATTTGGTATAGATCTTCAAAAAACACTTGGGTCCAGAATTTTTGGAAAATTGCAGGTAAACATTTCAATAAAAACAGCGCAAAATGGAGCAAATGCTGTGCATGAATCCAGTCTTCATTAGTAGCCCATTGTTCAGCAATCTGTCTTCATTAAGCTCCTGAGCCCCACCTAGTGGTGGCAAAAGAAAGGCAGAATCAAATAAAGTATAGTGTAGTTTATCTACCTCTGATTAAAGGAGCGTTCTGGTCAAAACGTATACATTATCTGTAGGGATAGGTCATGTTTAATAATATATCCTTGTTTTTCTTCTGTTTACAGAGCACGTATGAGCTTCACAAAAAGCAATAGCTTTAAAGCTTCATCCATTTATCCTATGGGCTCTGTGGAGAATCCATGGAAGTTTCACAATCAGGACTTTGAAACATTAAAGCAGTTTCACCTGGAGGAGGGCGTCCTGTTTACAGATGAGTATTTCCCTGCAAGCAAGAACAGTATTGGTATACGTCTGAAGAATGAGATCGATGCTAACAATATAGAATGGAAAAGACCTAAGGTTAGTAATGTCAGTAAAGTAGTGTTTTAAAAGATTTGATTATCACCATGGATAAGAATCACAAAAGCTGAAACAGCAGGGATTACTGAGAGACATAAAAGTCAGAGCAGAATTCTGAATACAGCTCTGGATGTGCTTGATTATGTAACTGTCACGCTCGTGCCAAGACCGGTTGGCGCGGCGTGCGGGGGTCTGGCCCCACTGTGCCACAAACCAGACTACCCTGGAAGGGGCATAACTAAGTAGCTTCCTTGGTGTTCGCAGGAGCCTCTGATGGTGAGGTCAGGCTTGTGCGGCAGGAAGCTACCAGGTGCCACTCCAGGGTGGTGTCTGGCTGTGGCTGCTGATCCCACCGGGGAACAGAACATAGACAGGCAAGCGAGCACGGCTGGCATTCTGGCAGACAGGCGGGCACGGCTGGGACAGAGGCAGGCAGACGGGTGCAACAGAGACACTGGCAGGCAGATGGGCACGGCTGGCTATCTGGTAGGCAGGCAGGTACGGCTGGCTCTCTGACAGGACAGGTGGACAAGGCTGGTACACTGGAAGAACCGGTAGGGACCGGTCTGCTTGCAGGTAAGTAAAACAAGTAAGAACCTGTTCAAACAGGAGGACTTATGAATAGGTAGAGAAAGACCACAAGAGCAGATGCAGAGTGAAAGCACAGGAGGTAGAGCCAAGAACAGAGACGCAGGAGGCGCAGCCAAGAGCAAGAGATGTAGAACCGCAAGGAGCGAAGCCACGTGCAGAAACACAGGAGGTGGGACCAAGAGCAGGAGGCGGAGCCACGTGCAGAAACACAGGAGGTGGGACCAAGAGCGGGAGGCGGAGCCACGTGCAGAAACACAGGAGGCGGGACCAAGAGCAGGAGGCGGAGCCACGTGCAGAAACACAGGAGGTGGGACCAAGAGCGGGAGGCGGAGCCACGTGCAGAAACACAGGAGGTGGGACCAAGAGCAGGAGGCGGAGCCACGTGCAGAAACACAGGAGGCGGGACCAAGAGCAGGAGGCGGAGCCACGTGCAGAAACACAGGAGGTGGGACCAAGAGCGGGAGGCGGAGCCACATGCAGAAACGCAGGAGGCGCAGCCAAGAGCAAGAGACGTAGAACCGCCAGGAGCGAAGCCATGTGCAGAAACACAGGAGGCGGGACCAAGAGCAGGAGGCGGAGCCACGTGCAGAAACGCAGGAGGCAGAGCCAAGAGCAAGAGACATAGAACCGCAAGGAGTGGAGCCAGGTAAAATCGCAAGGAGCGGAGCCGCAGAGCAAAGCCACAGAGTGCAGAGCAAGGTCAGAGTGCAGAGCAAAGTTATAGAGAGCAGAGCTGAGAGCAAAGCCACAGAGTGCAGAGCAGAGAGCAGAACAAAGTCAGAGTGCAGAGCTGAGAGCAGAGCAAGACAGAGTGCAGAGCTGAGAGCAAAGCCACAGAGTGCAGAGCCCAGAGCAAAGTCAGAGTGCAGCGCAACACACAGAGTGCAGAGCCCAGAGCAAAACCACAGAATGCAGAGCAAGGAGCAAAGCAAGGTCGCAGAGAGCAGAGCTAAAAGCAGAGCAAAGCAAGACACAGAGTACGCACAGCAGGGAAAGGAAACCAAGGCAGGGATACAAACAGACACAGGAACAGGACTAGGCTAAGACAAAGTCAGGTACAGGTCAAGGCACAGAGACATGGACACAAGCTAGGGTACAACGCCCCTCTGGGTGGCGGACATAAGCCAGGGTACGAAGCCCCACTGGATGGCAAACACAGGACACAGACCAGGGTACAATGCCCCCCTGGGTGGCGGACATAAGAGTAACAGAGACAGGACCTGGCACCTCAGCAGCTAAGAACTGACTGAGGGAGTAAGTTGCACAGGCCTCCACCAATGGGTGGGGATGTCTTAAATACAGGAAGCCTTATGGCGATTGGCCGGGGACACCTTAGCAAGGTGCACACAGACTCAATAAGACACAGGAGTTGCCGGCGCTGCCCCCCTATGCACGCAGACAGAGCATGCACAGAGCAAACAGCAGACATGAGGCACACAGCATGGAGCTGGCAGCAGAGAGAAGTCACAACAAGGCCCAGAGAAGTAAGTGAGTTTGAGTGTAATGGGGGATGGGAGGCCATGCAGTGATGCCAGCAGGGTTGTTACAGTACCCCCCTTTATGGCCCCTCTCCTTCAAGCTCGCCAGGATGATTTGCAGAAGAAGAATAGGTCCACACACAGACCAGGCCAACATGATATCTTCAGGGTAGAATAAGGCAGGAGGGTCACCAGGAATCTCAGAAAACAAAGTCTCTTGGTGCTCAACAGCGTTAGCTTCCACAATGAGCTGGACCACCTCCTGAAGGTACATAGGTAACAGGGACTTGAATGCTGCCGTCTTAACATCTTCACCAGCCGGACACATGGAAACTGGAAACCTTCTCATAGGGTTCAACTCTTGCCCGACAGGTAGCAGAGATGTTCTTAGGTACGGAACACAAGAAAAGTCATTGGTGATGGGTGTGGAGAACAACACCTCCACCAGGTCAGAGAAAAATTGAGGTGAACAACTTCTGTTTTGAAATCTTCACCAGCCGGACACTTGGAAACTGGAAACCCTCCCACGGGGTTCGACTTTTGCCCGACAGGTAGCAGAGACGTTCTCGGATACTGAACACAGGAAAAGTCATTAGAGATGAGTGTGGAGAACAACACCTCCACCGGGTCAGAGAAAAATTGAGGTGAACAAACTTCTGAAATCTTCACCAGCTGGCCACAAGGACGCTGAAGGTATCCACATAGGAACCATCTTGTGCGCGTTATCCAGAAGAAATCGTCCAAGCGGCAGGGATGTTCCTAGGAACGGATTAGAGATATAGTCGTTGGAGATGTGTGGAGACATCGTCACCGTTTCCCCATCTTCGGTGACGTCAGCACACCTTGACTCGACGACTAGAAGGCCAGCTGAAGAAGATGACACTGCTGAGTGTCTTTGACGCATGGGAACCAGACACTTCTCATGACTGGGTAAGTTCAAACAAAGCACTTTACTGGAACTCTTGACCAGAGCGGGTGGTAGAGTCCTTGGCTGAGAATGACCCATGGGTTAACAGACAGCATATGGAAAACAAACTTCTTCGTGTATAAGGCTCCAACTTGGAGCTGTATTTGTCCTTGCAGGACTAGACTGCTCTTTAGCAGGGCTCGGCCATTATCAGACAACGCCCACACCGGGTTCTGTAGCTGTAGAACGGAGACTATACACCGACTCCGTATGACAGGCAGCTTAAACACACCAAAGCTCCCAGAAGGCAGAGAAACAGTCATTAACTTTGATGGAGAGGAAGTACTCTCGCCAGGGGCAGCCTCTCCTACTGACCCAGGGTTCTGGAGTACAGGTTTCACAGGACACAGACCATCTGAATGTCCTTTACAACCACAGGGATACCGTATTTCATCCTCAGCACAAGATTCAGGCTGGAGATTTGCCAGCCCCCTCTTATTAGACCTCTTGGATCTTGCTTGGGTGGCTGCTTCGGCAGGTTGTGGAACAGGTGAGTCTTGGACGGTCATGGACGGAAGTGACGGTTTACCCACAGGTTTCTTTCGTCTGGGCCGTCTCTGTGAGATAGGAGGGGAAGACTTTTCAGGAGACTCAGACGCAGGCACATTGAAGACTTTACAGAAGGCCGCCAGGAAGGCCTCAGTCCGTGATGATGGGATCCCCTGCTTCAAAGAAGGGGTTGATGTTGTGAATTCCGTTCTTGGGCTCCCTCTTGTGGTTTCAAGTGGTATGGCTGCTCCTTGGATTTAGCTGTCTTCAGCTGCTTCCGCTGATTGTCTTTTCTGCTCGGCTATTTATGCCTGGCAAGGTCAGAGTGCAGTGCAAAGCTACAGAGAGCAGAGCTGAGAGCAAAGCCACAGAGTGCAGAGCTGAGAGCAGGGCCACAGAGTGCAGAGCTGAGAGCAAAGCCACAGAGTGCAGAGCTGAGAGCAGAGCCACAGAGTGCAGATCTGAGAGCAAAGCCACAGAGTGCAGATCTGAGAGCAAAGCCACAGAGTGCAGAGCTGAGAGCAGAGCAAAGTCAGAGTGCAGAGCAAGACACAGAGTGCAGAGCCCAGAGCAAAACCACAGAGAGCAGAGCAAGGTCACAGAATGCAGAGCAAGGAGCAAAGCAAGGTCGCAGAGAGCAGAGCCAAAAGCAGAGCAAAGCAAGACACAGAGTATGCACAGCAGGGAAAGGAAACCAAGGCAGGGATATAAACAGACACAGGAACCGGACTAGGCTAAGACAAAGTCAGGAACAGGACGAGACACAGAGACATGGACACAAGCCAGGGTACAACGCAACTCTGGGTGGCGGACATAGGCCAGGGTACGAAGCCCCACTGGGTGGCTACACAAGGACACAGACCAGGGTACAACGCCCCCCTGGGTGGCGGACATAAGAGTAACAGAGACAGGACCTGGCACTTCAGCAGCTAAGAACTGACTGAGGGAATAAATTGCACAGGCCTCCACCAATGTGTGACGATCTCTTAAATACAGGAAGCCTCATGGCAATTGGCCGGGGACACCTTAGCAAGGTGCACACAGACCCAATAAGACACAGGAGTTGCCGGCGCCACCCCCCTATGCACACAGACAGAGCATGCCCAGAGCAAACAGCAGACATGAGGCACACAGCATGGAGCTGGCAGCAGAGAGAAGTCACAACAAGGCCCAGAGAAGTAAGTGAGTTTGAGTGTAATGCAGGTGGGGGATGGGAGGCCATGCAGTGATGCCAGCAGGGTTGTTACAGTAACCCAAGATCCATACAGGAAGATCAATGTATTGTATATAGAGTATAAAGCTCTCTTTATGTAGTTTATGGAGTTTTGAAACTTTTGTCAAAAGGTTCTCTAAAGCTTAAAGAGGTAGTCCACTTCTTTAACATTGATCAATAGGGGGCGTATATGCAGCACTCCGCTGCTGCCTCTGTACAGTAGATGTAGCTGTGCAGCTCCGTAACTGGTCATATCCATCCGCCGACACAGAGAACAGCTGATCGGCGGGAGCGCCGCGTGTCGCACCCCAACCAATCAGATGTTAATGACCTATCCTAAGGATTATTGTAATCAATGTATGGTCGGTTTACAGGCAGAATTTTATCATGTAGCTCAATATAAAAACATGGTGCTCTGCGGAAGTCATTCTTTTGAAGAGTTCTAATTTTTGTACTTTGATACAGGACATATGTAAGGAGCCATGCTTCACCGTGGATGGGTTCAATCTCTCTGACATTGTACAAAGGAGACTCGGTAAGACTGCTTTCTCAATGCAAACATTTTTTTTTTGCAATCCAGGCCCTTTATCTAAATTCTTTGGCCAGGACAGGATGGGTTGTTGGCGTCCTTCTACAACCCAGAATTGTGTACACATGTTTCTCCCGCCCCAGCTTCGGGACAGTGTGACCTTAAACAAAAGTGAAGATGGAAGTGTTTTTGGGATGTTGGGTGGTAGATAAAGTTGATTGGTAGGTAAAGTTGATTGTTAGTTTTAAAATGTTTAGCTTTGTTCACATTTGCATTTGGAACGCATTATTTTGCCAGAGTCTAAATTCACTGGAGAATCCCCAAAGCTCAGGCCCAACCCTCACTGTTGGCTTCATAGCTATGTATCCCAGTCACTCAACTGGGTCTGAGCAGGATGAATAACTAAATTATTAACCCTCTATTGCACAGGTAACTGCTGGGTACTGTCTGCTATTGGATCTATTACCATGAAACCCAGACTACTGGAAAAAATCATTCCTCATAATCAAGGATTCGGGAAATGTTATGCCGGAATCTTCCATTTTAGAGTAAGATCTTAAAGATTGTATTTCTTACCTTTCCAGGGGATACAAATTAATTATAAAAAGATTAAGACAGATTAACAAAAGTCATCCTAATTGGTCTCCCATAGATCCCACATGATTGCCTACCCATTGTGCACTCATCTCCTCTTACTAGTCAAATTTTCATTCCTGAATTGCTGATTCTGTCAATCACTGGTCAAAGTGGGCATCCACCTCAGCCAGTGGATGTCTATGATTGATTACCGAGCGCTATACTTGAGTATCGCCATCAGATTCATAGACATTGAATGGAGCAGCAATGTACAAGGGATTTAGGACCCTCATTCCGGTGATAAGTGACAGTCCATGAGGTGGGACCCACAGATCTACATCGTGACATCCATCCTGCAGATAGTTTATTCTGCAGAAAAAATTACATAGCAATATGATTGTTGGGGTCATTACAATTATTGCGATACCAAACATATAAGGTTTCTTTATAATTTAGTGGTTAAAAAAAGAATCACAACCTTGTGAATGATATAAAAAAAAGTGTAAGGGATTAAAAAGGGTAAGAAAAAGTCAGCTCACCAATTTGGATAACCTTTATCCGGAGCTTGGGACTCCTCGAACGAGTAATGGCTTGACAAAAGCCGCTATGGAGATTAATAGTACAAGAAAAGGAACAATCCAGGGTAACGGTAAAGTCCCAGGACGGTAGTAAAACTTAACATTTATTTCAACATTTAAAATCTCCATAAAGGTTAGAAAAATTCCGAAACAGAGGGAAACAAAGAAAAAAAAGAACCTACATGTTTCGACAATGAGTGAGGTTCAACGCCGAAACATATAGGTTTCTTTTCTGTTTTTCCCTCCATGTCTGAATTTTTCTAACCTTTATGGAGATTTTAAATGTTGGAATAAATGTTAATTTTTAATACCTTCCTGGGACTTCACTATTACGATGGATTATTCCTATTTTTGTGCTAAAATAAACAGTGTCGCCATTTTTTGAGACCTTGTAACTTTTTTATTTCTTTAGTTGATGGAATTGGCATTTTTATTGATACCACTTTAGGCTGGCATTTTGATAGCATTTTATGGTATTTCTTTCTAGGGAAGTGTGGTGAATAAAAAACGTTCATTCAGCCTCTCAAATTTTTTTTTTCCGGTGTTTAATATACAGTTTATCAAATTTGATAGATGAGTTTTTTTCAGACACAAATATATCAAATATATGTTTTTTACTTATTTCTTTTTTTCAAGTTCTTTATTTTTTTATGGAGAAAAGGAGGCTTGAAAAATATTAAACTTTAAGGTTAAAATTTACTATTAACTGTTAAACTTTTATATATTTTTCATCTTTTATTTTTTTAATCTTTACCTCTTTTAGGGGACTTTAAACCGGTGATTGTTCATTTGCTAATATTGCAGTGTATAGTGTAGTTGTGGCTCTACTGTGAAGCCGAGCCTCTGGCTGAGCTTCACAGGAAGGTTAAGATGGTACACTCACTGCCCACCGGGTTACCGTGAACACCCTATCTAAATGTCGCTGTCAGACATGATCAGAGTCAGCTGATGTTAGAGACCGATGCTGGCTGTATAACACAGCCGACATCTGCTGTATATGAACCGTGCTCAGCTTCTCGGTGTCCTATGACGAAAATGTAGGTCATTAAAGGGGTTAAATATTTTAGATGCTGAAATTAGTTTACTAACTTTAGACTTGCAGTATGCGATTCTTCTAACTTTTCCTTTAAATATTCAGAAAACTTTTCAGTTACAAAAATTAGATTAACTAAAGTTACGGAGGAGAAGAGATGGAGGAGTGAGGAGGGGGATGCAGCTGCATATACTTAGCCTTAGACTTCCTGCTGTGAGAGGGGAGCGTGAGCATCTTCTCTCTTCTCCAGATCCACATCATGTAGCTCCTGCCCTTTCAGCACAATTATAGAGTGAAAATTCACATGTATAGAAATGAGATATAGGGATGGCTGAAAGTGAACCAAAATATCTGTAAGGCAACCAACACAGTCACAATTACAGCTGCCTCTTTAGTTGTCAACCAGGTCTAGTATGTCAATGACAGAAACATCGGAAGTCTTTCATTCATGTACTATATGGGGGTTACATTACTGATAATGGAGGCTGTCACCCAATATTCCTTAAAATAATAAAAACAGTTATAGTTTTTACTGTTTTTTTACTACTAAATATCATGACCACTTTTCAGACATTGTTTAGACATCCAGAAGGTTCATGAAAACTTGATCTCCTTTTTTTGTCTTTCAGCTTTGGCACCTCGGAGAGTGGATGGATATTGTGATAGATGACAGGCTGCCATTCCTAGATGGAAAGTATTTGACTGTGCAGCCATCCTGCGAAAATGAATTCTGGCCTTGCCTTCTGGAGAAAGCATATGCAAAGTAATTATCCATCTCCTCATTAACTTGAGGATTGAAGGTCATTTAAGAATGAATTGCATCGCTACCTTGATGTGAGGTCACTTGAGGGTATCTTGGGCCAACTGAGGTTTCTCAGGGGCTTCTCTAAGAACTACTGAGTTTTTGATTCTCTACGAGTCCATGAATAAATTACTTAGAATTTAAATATTGATCTCAATTTTTTTTTATTGAGGATTGTAATTAGGTTTTTTTGATTGATGCTCCTGGGGAATCCATTTTAATGACTTGGACCCATGTAAGGTCAACATGTACAGTGCAACGTAGAAATCCATATTACAGACCGGTAGGAACTCCATGTGCCATCATCAGGCATCATACTCAGAATACTTCTAGATGAGAAGAGCTTAGTAAGGATATGAAAAGATTCAGCCAATATTAAAAAGGTAAAGAAAAAGAAAAAGTATAACATTTTATTAATTGATATTTTTTTTTAGATTTCTGGGATCATATGAAAATTTACACTGGGGAGACCCATCAGGGGCCTTTACTAACCTGACCGGTGGACTGACTATGACACTTGATCTGAAGAGCACCAATGCCAAAAATTATTGGAACATGATTTGGTTGGCTAGTCAAGACACAATGTTGGCTTGTATCAGCGACAAGCAGGTAATGGAAACAAGGTTTGGCTGTAAAGAGAGAGATGACATGCTGAGCTTGTGGGGATCACAATAAGGATATGTAGAGTTTATTTTTGCTGAATTTTCTACACGTTCCTTGTATTTTTCCAGTTAAGAAAAAGTTTTCCAAGCTATTTTTTCTTCATTGTTCATTTTTAATATATTTAATGTCTTCTGATTTGTAGGATCTCACAAGCAAGAATCAAAATTTAAGACCGGTAAGATCCATCGGCTCATTCCATATAATTGTATCCCATGTAATACTTCAGTTCTCCTATGATGCACTGCAGGGAAATTAAACCACTCTGGATCTCGGCAAAAGGACACACCGTGGCCAGAATATTTTGATATATTTCAAGTTTAATTTATCCAAAACAGAGAATCCCTTAGCTTGTCATTTGATTCTTTCCTTATTTTTTTAAATTTCGTTTTGATGTTATTTCAACCTTACTAATTATGTAAATCTGTATCTTACAGAAGTTCCACGCACGAAGGTGGAGGATCAATAGCATGGATAATGTAAGTAAAAAAAAAACCCTTCAGGTTACTTAGTAGTCAGTGCCCGGCAGCTGTGATTTACAGCAATTCTGAATAACCCCGCAGAAAGTTTTGCTGTTCTAGGAGGATTTTCTTGACGTTTTCTTAGTTACATTTTACATCAAAGGCCATGTAAACAGCTGACAACACAGCAAAGGGATGTCAATGTTGAAAAATATCAGTCATGAGAAAGGAACCAAAAAAGGTATTAGATCTATCATGGAGCACTATGAAGACAACATCAAAAGGTGGCTTAAATTTGGCACAACAGTGACATTACCTAGAACTGGATGTCCCTCAAAATTGATGAAAGTTCAAAAAGTAAATTGATCCAGTAGGTTGCTAAGAGGCCAGCAGCAACATTAAAAAAACTGCAGGAATTTCTAGCAAGTCCTGGTTGCGTTCTGCATGTTACTACAATCTCCTGTATTGCTCATATGTCTGGCCTGTGGGTTAGGATGACAAGACAGAAGCCTTTTCTAACGAAGAAAAAACATCGAAGCCTGGCTATGTTATACCAAAACCTACAAAAAGTCTGCCAAAAAATCATGTGGGAAACGTATTATTTCTGATGAGACCAAAGCGGAAGTTTTTAGTTGTAATTCCAAAAGATATGTTTGGCATAAAGGCAACACCGTGCTTCACAAAATGAACACCATACCCATAGTGAGGCATGGCAGAGGCAGCATTGTGCTGTGCTGATAGACGCCAATCAAAAAATGCTGAATACTGCCAGAACTTTATGGGGGACTGCATCAAAGTATTAGCCTAAGGGTAAGCATATTTGTGCAATCACATTATTTTACTTCTTTATTATTAATTTTCCACCCAACAAGTTTGTTTCTCAATGGATTTGTACAGATTATTGAGGACATGAAAGTTGGAAAAAGTTCTGAAATTCTTCCTGGCATGATTTTTTTTATGACAAAAACCTGTTTGTTTTTTTTATCAGGGGTGTGAAGTATACCAGAGACTACCCTCAAATAACTATGAATTCAGGGTATAAGATAGAAGAAATGTCAGAGCAAGCTCCACATATACGATGCTGTATGCAAAAACAAATATCCATAACTCAAAAGGATAATAAGTCACGGGTCTAAATTATAAGTTAATTATTATAAGTTGATAATTATAACACAGAAAAATGTTGAAAGATTAATTTCATAGGTAAGGAATTAAGCCACGCATATGCTATAAACAATTATCTACTAGCTAAAGATCTCTTGATAATTAGAGGAACATACAAAATGGGTGTTCATCAAGAATTGAAAGGAGTAACGGGAATATAGAAAAAATCTCTTTACATTTATTTCTATTGACATCCCTGCAGAAACCCTACAAGGGTATCCTTATCTAAACCTTATCTGTAAAAAGAATTGGTGCTCCACGAAGACTTTCCATAAATATCCCTAGCTTATCCCTAAAAACACACTAAAAACAATACTAACATGCACAGAGTGAGGGTTATGCATAAATTCCTCCATACTCTATTATACTAGACACAAAATACCCGATAGAAAATCTAAAGAGATAAACTGGAATATAAGTTGGTGTGCATGCAGCATGTAAACACACTGGCCACAAAACCGATAAAAACATAATAAGCAAATACCCTGCAGTAAACAAATAAACAGCAATAGCGCATGAAAATAATATGGGGTGCTTAGTTAATTTTGATTAAAAAAATACAAAATGCCATCCCACCACGCCACGGTGACCCTATTCGAGATGGTCCGAACTTCTAATATTAAAACCTTACCCTTTGTCAAGTGACATGCGTGTGGATAAGGGCAGAGAACGACTGAAACCCGGCTAGTGGACACGCAGCCAAGGGGAACTACTTGAATATAATGTCCAGCTCAAAAAACAAAAAGGCAGTCCACACCTTTATATGCACTGAATGCAAACAGACTGAAACAGAAAAGCTAACGAGATGAACTGGAATAAAAGTTGATGCAGCGTGTAAGCGCACATTCACACTGGACGCTAAACAGATAAAAACAAACATACCCAATAAAAGAGATCAGGTAAATGAGCGAATCCTCTGAACAAGCAGAACCTCATAAACTTTGTTTCACTGTGAAAATTGTTGGTTCACCAGGAAAAAAATAATGTGGTGTTAGGAGTCGAGTTCCCGCCGCTGCACAGGGGGAATCTCGAACCATGTCTGCTGCGGTCTCCCATTCTGCATCGGCCGCAGTGGAGCCTGCTCAGCAGAGTCATCGGTCCCAGCGTATCACTGAATCTGATACTGTGCAAAGGGTTACTGCTGCCTCTCCAGGCTCTACTATTGTACCCTGCACTGGTCTGCGGCGAGCAGGCTTTTCTGGGACTAAGTCTTGCTTTGCACACACTGAGCATGCCTAGGGTAAGATCTCTCAGTGGAGATCAAGGGTCACATGATCAGGTACCGCAGCAACTTCCATTGGTCCTCCAGGAAGGTCCTTTACCTGATCAAGTTCTGTGGCAGCCTTCCATTGGTCCTTCTGGGAAGGTCCTGTAGGTGCTACAGCTATAAAAGGTTATCATTACTGCACGGCCATGCGCTAGTATCAAATATGTATGAGCTCAGCGCCAGTGTGGTCGTGTGTGTGGTCAGGGACCCGGCTGAAATAAGCCCCTAGAATGCTGGCACCTCCGGCGAGGAGTTTTGTGTATGCAGTCAGGGACTCGGCTGAAATAAGCCCCTAGAATGCTGGCACCTCCGGCGAGGAGTTTTGTGTATGCAGTCAGGGACCCGGCTGAAATAAGCCCCTAGAATGCTGGCACCTCTGGCGAGGAGTTTATGTCTGAATTTAGGGCTGGCTAATAGCCATTAGAATTCCGGCTGCACCGGAGAGGAGCTGCTTGTTGGTTGGACTGCATGACCACTGTCGGCTCTACACAGTAGCAGTGTCCCCTGTGAGCTAAACAGGGCACAGCGTTCTCTTTACTACGGGCTCTGTGAAGTAACAGAGTCCGTTTGTACTAATTTGTTTCGCTGCCTTGCTTAGCAGCAGGTTCTTTCCTGCACGGTGGATCCCGGGTTGCGAACGAAGATGTCTCATCTAATAAATATATTCAGTGCGTTCCGCCAACCCTAACATGTGGTTCAATAATTTTCATAACTGTTTGAGTTTTTTAATTCTTTTTTTGCATTATTGCAATACAAAAATGAAGGGTAAAAGTTTATACACTCTAAATATTTGCCTCAAATTGCTCAAGTTAAATCATTGCTGTCTGTGTCCCTCCCAGAATTGTCCAAGACGGCGACACTTAGACGTCGTCACTGAGGACTTCCATACAAATAATGTCACAGAGAGCAGACAGGTAAGTGATGTGGATGTGATGATGGCACTGTATTCGTGGGGGGGGGGGGGACAGCGGCGGTCCACACATGAACCTGGACCCAATGATATACAAGATAATGTCATATATATCGGTACAAATGACATAATATAATCTTAATACAAAGTTTCCAACCAGCAGACCCCCATCATGATACACTAGATAAAAATCCTCCACCATAACACATCTCAGCCATAACACTCTGTGCTGCTCAGAATTGGGGTCCTCCCACTATGTCGCTTTACCCTGTGATCTCCTACTTGCCTCCCATTTCCCTCCTATTATTACACCGCCCCCGGCACACACCGCCTTGCGATCAATCACGTCATCACTGGACATATTAATTCAATAAATGCATCATGTTTTTTAGAGAATTTATGTGAATAACCGGAGGAGACGCTCGCAGATGGATGTAAGTAACATTGTGCATCATCGGCTGTCACTCCACGTACACATTACATACCATATATACGGGAATGACCAATAACAACTCTCCGTGTTTTCTTGAGAACTTAATGGTCATCGATCACCAAATTTCACCCCTTTTTATTACATCAGTGATTAAAATAGACAGGTTTCTAAATAGAATTAATATACAAAAATGATAAACTAAAGTCATTTCCTTATCATGTGATATTCCTAGCGCACGGTATGCAAAATGTCCACTTTCTATTAAAAGTCTCCGTAAGTCTCCCAGCGGCACTGTGTAACTCCACATGATCGTCTGTCTGATATTCTTCTTTTCTCTATACCTATGCATTTTAGAGAAAAGGAGAAAGATTTATTACAATAACTAAATAAGGAAAAAAGTTTGTTGGTCATATTAATAAATGTATGAAATGAAGAAAAATGTAGCCGTCATGAATAGCAGAAATGGTTAAAATAAAGAACAAAACCTGTAAGAGGGCCCACACCGTTCTTAATCCAGTCTTATGTGACAGAGGGGCATTTGGGTCCCCTTAATGCTATTTCTGCACCCTATAAAGTTAGCCCTCTACTGTTCCTTTTATTTCAATGTTTTTGGACTCTCGGAGCAACAGAGCCACAGTGATCCCACCACCTACTGCACTCTCTAATAAGAATGGTGACAATGGGCCCTGCCCTGGCATGTGGCTAGATTTGCCTGGTGATGGTGAAGTTCACTTCTTGAGTAGAAATAGGGATGAAATTTACAACATGAACAAAGCTTTCCCAATGTGTGACTCTCCTGTCTGTTCCCACCAGAAACTCAGAGAAAATGTCCTCCAGGAGAACGGCCTCGTGGAGCGTCATGCCTATACTATAACCGACTGTGCAGAGGTAAATAATGATGATGTGGTAATAAATAATAGTGTTCAGTGTAAGACCAAACATTTGGTACATTGAAACCATCAGCAAGCAGGCTGGCTCATATTAATACCCCCCTCCCACAGCACAGGCAAAAAGTCAATCAGTGTTGACAATGTAAGAAGCCTCCCTCTGTCTCGTTACGCTAAACCCCGCTATTGGGGAGAAAAAAAAATCTTATAGTTTTCAAAAATCCTGAAGAATAAATAAGACTGATCTTTTCTAGGAAACTAATAGCAGGACTGAAGGAACCATCCCACATGGGATTTTTTGACAAGGCTTTACAGATTTCCAAAGGGCTTTACCAACCCAATAAGAATTTTACTAATTCAAGTTTTACGGAACCCTCAAGGAGTATAGTGACACGACAAGAGTTTACTAATGCCATAAGTGTGACGCTAGTCACTTCTCACGGCCAAGCCGTGAGTCAGCGGGGTCAAGGAGTCCAAGGTCAGAAGCCAGGAGGGTACATCATAAACAGAAGGAAGAGACAAATGCGTGGTCAGGTAACGTTCCGAGATCAGAGTGCCGGGAGGATAACGGATCAGAGCTGAAGGGGTTAAACAGGCGGATGGTCAGAATGAAGTCCAAGGTCAGTCAACAAGTCAAGCATACAGAACACAAGGCACAGGAGAACAAACCTCATAAGCTGAATGTACATCTAGCAGAGATCTGGGAGAACAGCTCAGTTAAGTAGCCTGGCAATCACCTGGGACAGTGAACACCTGGAGTCATCCGACACCTCCCAGTCACAGATTGGATAGTCGATCTATCAATCAACAGACTGACAGCTCAGCACGCCCCTGTACCAGATTGGATGGCCATGCTGTCCATCAAACTACTGACAGCTTCCTTCAACACGCCCCTGTACCACATTGAATGGCTGAGCTGTCAGTAACTGCATCAAAGACACCCTGAGGGGTGGAACCATTACTATAGGTATTTTACTGACACCTCAAGGACTTTAATGATCTCACAGGGGTCTTGTTGAATAGGCTGCAATTTCATAATTGAACGTAAATTAGGAAATCCAGCTAAAAAAAAATGTTTCCCTTTTCTTGGCACAGAACTACCCTTGTGGAGCTGAAATGCGGGCTGACATTTTTATAGGGCTGATTGCTATACTAAAAGTTTCATTCTGCAGAACTAAAGTGGAATTAAATGGGTTTTCTGGGACTACAATATTAATACAGAAATCATCAAAGTCTAATGTGGGGTCCAACCCTTTTCACCAAATTAAATTGCCCTCGTGTGGCTGGGGCATCGTTAATAAACCAAAATCAAAACCACCTTATTTTTTTGTCCTCCTGATTCAATTTAGAATTTAGAAATTCATCCAGATGAGCAAAAATGCCGGTAATAAAGTAATGTTCAAGTTTTGTCTCAGGTTCTTTTTAGGAATAAAGTTGTCAGACTCATTCGATTATGGAATCCGTGGGGATCTGGAGAATGGAAGGGGGACTGGAACAACAGGTAAAATGGACAATTTATGGAGAATTCGTGAACTATCAATGGTGTCTTAAGAGGTTCTCAAATCGTGTGTAAAATGCTCCAAATTTGTCAAATTGTCAGACATAGTACAACTCACGTAACTGACAAACTTCTACACCGAAAATAGTGTCTATAGAAATAATATTTGTTTTTAATCCAGTTCTTTGGTACAAATTGTGAATTTTTGCTGTACAAAGCTCCATATATAACATTTCATACAGTTGATGGGTATGTGGATTTTTCGGAACTTTTGTTCCCTGTGCACACAATGTCTTTTTATAGGTGGCAACCGCTTGAAAAACGTTCAAAAAGAATGAACATAAGCAATTCTTTGTAAGAATGACTCAAATGTGCAAAAGTTCCGACTTTAGAACTTCTTTTAACCTTTCAGGTCGCTAAAAAGGCCAAGCGGTTAAAAGAAGCGACCTGTCCATTCTTCTGGTGTTTACCGCTCAGAAGACGCTCAGTACTTTACGATACCAGTCAGTGGAAAATCTTGAACATTTTTTTGTGTAGTGCTATTATTTTTACTTAAAAAACTGCTGGCGGTTTCTTCATTATTCTATGGAGTGAAAAAAAACAACAACCAGAAAATAGCAGTAAAAAAGACATTAAAAAAATGTAAAAACGCTATAAAAAAAAATCGCCAGTGACTAAAATTATTAAGAAAGAACAAAAAAAAATTAAAAAAAGATTCTTCAGTTAAAAAATTTCCAGTTTCCTGAAGCATCTTCTGCTTGAAAAACTTATCGGGTTCGCCTGATTTTAAAGACGTGGTGTGCGCACAGCCTTAGGTTACGTTCTCACAATGAGATGTGTTTGACACTGTTAATTTTCACTACACAAAAAGCGCAGCATCCTACAATTCCAGCAAAGTGGACGGGATTTATAGAGCTCTCCTGCCCACTGTGCTTCTTTTTTTATGCTGCGTAAACATTCGTTTCGTTTTTTTAATTCCCCAACATGTCAATTTCTCTAGTGGAAATGTGAAGTTTCCTGTGTGGATTTTATTCATGGAATTGTGTTAAATGCAGAAAATATGCAGGTAAAAAAATCATGTAATCTGCACATGTCTGTATGAATAAAGTCTGGTCAAATCCAAGTACCAGAAAGTATAAAAAACAAAGCAGCCCAGCTTAAAATATGACACCAAAAAGAGAGAAAACATGCAGCGTCAACAAGGCAATAAAAATAAAATGTAAGTAATTGAATTTTCCTAGTAGGTGCAGAAAATCTGCAACATGAAACTCACCAAACACTCATGGTAAGGACTTAGCCTTAAAAAACAACAAAATAATGTTAAGTCTCACTGCATTTAGGTGCCCGTTATGGAAGGAAGTGAGAGAGAAGGACAGACTGAGACTGCAGAGAATCGATGATGATGGGGAGTTCTGGTGAGATTAATTGTTATTTTAGGACTGATGTAATTATTGCATTCATTGAGCAGAAGGAATCAGTTTCCAATCAATGTATTCACTTGTTACCTCTATGGTTGGAAAGTGAATAATTAGAGCAGTGTCAGACTGGGGTGCTACGGGCCCACCGGTAACATTGACTCTGGGAGCCCACTGTTCGGCTACATGCAAATGGCTCCATACGAGTATAACATACTTGTAGGCTTTGCTAGATGATAGCAGCTACTATAAAGTATACACTGAAAAAAACGCCTATATATATACCCTTTAAAGTATGTTAATAAATAATTAATATTTCATATAAGTAAAGTGCTTTAGTGCTATATTATTATTATTATTTCTTTATTATTATAGCGCCATCTATTCCATTTAGTTAAGTAAATAAGGCAGCACACTGCAGCGCTAGAACATACAAACTTGAAAAACGAAATTTGAACTGCATTACTGCACTAGAAATATGAAAAATAAGAGCTTTTAGCGCATAAAAATGGCCAATTTTATGTGTACCTGGTAGCCCCGTTACGGCATCTCTCTTATACCAGGTCCTAAACTTGCCTTACCTCGCTGAGAATAAACGTCTCCATCGGAATGGGTACATGTGAAAACCTCTTACTAGACTAAAATTCTCTCTCTCTGTGGAGGGGTATTGGACCTGCTGTAACTAAAACACCTGAAGCTAGGAGGCGGAGTGCACGATCAGAAGGCTAGAGAATACATTTCAAAAACCTGACCTGCACATCCAAACATAGACTCAGTGTGAACAGGTGCTGAACCTAGAGTCGCCAACTCGTATATAGTTAAGTAAATAAGGCAGCACACTGCAGCGCTAGAACATACAAACTTGAAAAACGAAATTTGAACTGCATTACTGCACTAGAAATATGAAAAATGAGAGCTTTTAGCGCATAAAAATGGCCAATTTTATGTGTACCTGGTAGCCCCGTTACGGCATCTCTCTTATACCAGGTCCTAAACTTGCCTTACCTCGCTGAGAATAAACGTCTCCATCTGAATGGGTACATGTGAAAACCTCTTACTAGACTAAAATTCTCTCTCTCTGTGGAGGGGTATTGGACCTGCTGTAATTAAAACACCTGAAGCTAGGAGGCGGAGTGCACGATCAGAAGGCTAGAGAATACATTTCAAAAACCTGACCTGCACATCCAAACATAGACTCAGTGTGAACCTCGCTGAGAATAAACGTCTCCATCTGAATGGGTACATGTGAAAACCTCTTACTAGACTAAAATTCTCTCTCTCTGTGCTTTTATGCGCTAAAAGTTCTCATTTTTCATATTTCTAGTGCAGTAATGCAGTTCAAATTTCGTTTTTCAAGTTTGTATGTTCTAGCGCTGCAGTGTGCTGCCTTATTTACTTAACTATATACGAGTTGGCGACTCTAGGTTCAGCACCTGTTCACACTGAGTCTATGTTTGGATGTGCAGGTCAGGTTTTTGAAATGCCACCTATTCCATGGCGCTTTACATGTAAGGAGGGGTGTACATAATAAAAACAAGTACAGTAATCTTAAACAATACAAGTCACGAC
This sequence comes from Ranitomeya imitator, assembly GCF_032444005.1. Lineage (NCBI taxonomy): Eukaryota > Metazoa > Chordata > Amphibia > Anura > Dendrobatidae > Ranitomeya > Ranitomeya imitator. Next base: position 20,791,221 of record NC_091286.1, on the reverse strand, counting down.
TAAGACAGGAGGAGAGAGGACCATGCCCGCGAGGGCTGACAATCTACAAGGGATGAATGAGGATACAATAGGCGAGGGCAATATATAGGTATGTATCAGGCAGGTACTGAAAAAGATGTAAACAATGAATGTACAGTCACTCTCAAGTAATCAAAAAAGTGCCTCTGTGCATATAAACTGAGTTGAAACCTAGATTAGAAGCATAAGGAACCCAGAAGAAAAGGAAGGTGCATATACATTTATTTCCCTTAGTAGAAAGCCAAAAGAGTCTCCCACCCCAACGCGCGTTTCCACGTTTCTTCTTCCATATAGTGACTTTACATTCATTTTTTACATCTTTTTCAGTACCTGCGTGATACATGCAGAAATTCCACAGTTGTTTGATAACTAATTACATGTTCACTATAGTTTTTATCTTTTTTAGGATATGCTGGGAGGATTTCATTAATAAATTTTCCAAACTCATTTTCTGCAATCAAGTTCCTGATTTTTTTGATTGGAGAGATCAACACAAGAAATGGTACAAAAACATGTTCCGAAGCCAATGGACAAAAGAGAACATTTCCTGGGATAAAATGGATAAAGGTAATTCTGACCAGATTTGGGGACCTCTACAGTGGGAACACTATACTATTTTAGAGATAACCCCTTATAGAATGTGACCGGTGGGACAACAAAATGAATGATTCAGGTCCCATTCCGGGCGCCCCCGGCAAACAGCCAACTAGTGCTATATGGTGATAATTCAGATGAATGACTGTGAAAGTAATAAAAGGATGAATTGAATTTGCCAGAATATTTTGACTCATGGAGTAGGGTCCTGAAGCATGAAGGTCCTTCATAACATTCATATGCCATTATAGAGCAAATTTCCAAAGAATGTTTTGAGGAGACTGCCCTTTTAAGAAATTACATTATTATTTCACTATTTCTGGCAGCAGAACCAGACACAGGTCCTGTTTTTTTTGTACAGGACCTTTTTCTTACATTTTACAATCTCTTCATTGTCTTTGCTGCAACTTTTTATATTATTTGTTTCATACTTCTGTATATATAAATATATAATTTCATCACTTTCACTTTAGATTTCTTCAACAAAAATCCTCTGTACAGTATAAGGGTGACCGCATCTAATGTAGTCAAGAGCGGAGTAAACGTGGTTGTATCTCTCATGCAAGCCAGCAGAAACCGCCACAAATATGGCGACTGGTTGCCGATCGGCTTCGTGCTGTTTAAGGTAGGCTGATTGCTCACTGCTCTTAAATATCAAACTGTTAATGTGGTACTATCATGTAAAAGGACTGGTCACCCTCTCTTGGGACAAATAACATTAACATCAGTTGGACCTTTCTCCAATAGACCTCGGTTCACTTTGGATTTCTTTAGAGCCCTGAGGTGCACTATGTACCCCAACTAGTAGCTTGCTGAGATGCAGACACCATTTGCAATTCTTCTTGGGAAAGATTCTACAAGGAGTTGAAATCGTTCTGCAGTAATATTGGCCCAATGGAAAAAAGAAAGTTGATCGCAACTCCTGCAAATCAGATGGAGGAAGTGATATTCTGTGAACAGCCCATTGTACTGCATCTTTAAAATGCTTTATCAATGAAAATTCACTGTTCTAGGAACCAATTTGATGGCAGTGACACAACTCAGACAAGTTGTGCCCGGACCTTCTTTTTACACCAGCCTATTAGAAAGTGAATAGACTTTTTCTGGAGTTTTGGAGAAGGAACATTGTCCCATTCTGCCTGATGTTGGATTCTCACTGCTCCATTGTTTTGGTTTTTGCTGGATTTTTTGTTTCTTAATGCGCTAAATGTTTTCCACTTTTGAAAGGCGAAGACTGCAGGCGATTAATTTTTCACCAACACTTCTGCATTTCCATGCTGCTTTGATGGTTGCAGTGTGTGTAGCATTGTCTGGCTAAAATATACAAGATCTTCATTGAAATAGCCGTTGTCTGGAAGGAACAGATATTGTTCTAACGCCTCTATATAATGTACAGCATAGATGGCGCCTTTCATGTGTTTGCGACCTCTGCCATTGGCCCTAATGCAGCCTCAACCATCAGAGATGTAGAACTGTGCGCTGATAACAAGCTGGATGGTCCCCTCTCCACCTTAGTCCACAGGTCACACAGTCTGTAGTTTCCATAAACATTTTCACATTTTGATTCATCTCACCACAGGAAAGTTTTCCATTTTACTTTACTCCAAAGCAACATGCCCGCTGCCTTGGGGTCATACTTGATTCCGAGCTTTCATTCACCCCCCACATCCGATCACTGGCTAGCTCTTCTTATCTGCATCTCAAAAACATTTCTAGAATTCGCCCTTTTCTTACTTTGACTCTGCAAAAACTCTTACTGTTTCACTTATTCATTCTCGTCTGGACTATTGTAACTCTCTACTAATCGGTCTCCCTCTTACCAAACTCTCCCCGCTTCAATCTGTGCTGAATGCTGCAGCCAAGATCATATTCCTCACCAACCGTTACACCGATGCCTCTACCTTGTGCCAGTCATTACACTGGCTACCCATCCACTCCAGAATCCAGTACAAAACTACTACCCTCATCCACAAAGCACTCCATGGCTCAGCACCACTCCTCTCTGGTCTCAGTCTACCACCCTACCCATGCCCTCCGCTCCGCTAATGACCTCAGGTTAGCATCCTCAATAATCAGAACCTCCCACTCCCGTCTCCAAGACTTTACACGTATTGCGCCGATTCTTTGGAATGCACTACCTAGGTTAATACGATTAATCCCCAATCCTCACAGTTTTAAGTGTTCCCTAAAAACACATTTGTTCAGATTGGCCTACCGCCTCAACACATTAACCTAACTATCCCTATGTGGCCCATTAAAAAAAAACCAAAAAAACTTGAACCATAATCAGGTTCCTCGGATCATGTTCTCATACACTTTATGCAGTTAATAGCCCTCTGTTTCTGTACTGCTACATACTTAGGCAGTGAACTGGTTCATGTAGCATTACATGAACACCCGAGCCTTACACTATGGCCGGTCCGAATAACTATAGCAATTGTTACCCTCCACCTCTCGTGTCTCCCCTTTTCCTCATAGTTTGTAAGCTTGCGAGCAGGGCCCTCATTCCTCCTGGTATCTATTTTGAACTGTGATTTCTGTTATGCTGTAATGTCTATTGTCTGTACAAGTCCCCTTTATAATTTGTAAAGTGCTGCGGAATATGTTGGTGCTATATAAATAAAATTATTATTATTATTTTTATTGCTTTAGTTCATCATAAATTAGCTTTGGCCTAGAGAAGATGGCAGCATTTCTGGATTTCGCCGATATTTGGCTTCTTCTTTGCATGATTGTGCTTTCCCTTGCAATTGTGGATTACACCACAAATGTGTTCACAGACAATAAATTCTGGAAGTATTCCTCATCCCATGCAGTGATTTGCATGACCAATCATGGCTGCTATTAATGCAGTGCAGCCTGAGGGCCCGAAGATCATCTGTATTGACTGTTGGCCTTGACCCTTGGGCACATGGATTTCTCCAGAATTGTTTAAAGATATTATATCATGTAAATAGTGGGTATTCAAAGTCTTTGCAATTTTTTTTACGTTGAGGAACATTTTCTTGAAATTGCTCCACAATTGATAGATTCAGTTGTTCACACATTGGTGACCTCTGACCATCTTTGCTTCTGGGAGACTCTGCCTCTCTCACACTTTTTTTATACAGTCATGTGACTTATTTGAAAATTGACCCTCCAACTCTTTTTCATTATTACCACTTACTTTTCCAACCCTGTCCCAACGTTCTTGAGATGTGTCGCTGCCAATAGCTTCTAAATGAGTTCATTTATTCAAGGGAAATGAAAAATGTTCAGCGTTCAACATCTGATCTGTTCTTTGGTGAATAAAATATGGAGATAAGAGATTTCAGAATTATTGCATCTTGTTTTCGTTACATTTTATATGATCCCAACTTTTTTGAATTGGGATTGTATAACTATTATTATTATTTATTGTTATAGCACCATTTATTCCATGGCGCTTTTGCATGTGAGGATGGGTATACATAATAAAAACAAGTACAATAATCTTAAACAATACAAGTCATAACTGGTACAGGAGGAGAGAGGACCCTGCCCGCGAGGGCTCACAATCTACAAGGGATGGGTGAGAATACAGTAGGTGAGGGTAGAGATGGTCGTGCAGCGGTTTGGTCGATCGGTGGTTACTGCAGGTTGTAGGCTTGTCGGAAGAGGTGGGTTTTCAGGCTCTTTTTGAAGGTTTCGATGGTAGGCGAGAGTCTGATGTGTTGTGGTAGAGGGTTCCAGAGTAGGGGTGATACGCGAGAGAAATCTTGTATGCGATTGTGGGAAGAGGAGATAAGAGGGGAGTAGAGTAGGAGATCTTGTGAGGATCGGAGGTTGCATGTAGGTAAGTACCGGGAGACGAGGTCGCAGATGTATGGAGGAGACAGGTTGTGGATGGCTTTGTACGTCATGGTTAGGGTTTTGTACTGGAGTCTCTGGGTAATGGGGAGCCAGTGAAGGGATTGACAGAGGGGAGAGGCCGGGGAATAGCGGGGGGGGCAGGTGGATTAGTCGGGCAGCAGAGTTTAGAATAGATTGGAGGGGTGCGAGAGTGTTCGAGGGGAGGCCACAGAGCAGGAGGTTGCAGTAGTCAAGGCGAGAGATGATGAGGGCATGGACTAGGGTTTTTGCAGATTCTTGGTTGAGGAATGAACGAATTCGTGAAATATTTTTGAGTTGAAGTCGGCAGGAAGTGGAAAGGGCTTCGATATGTGGTTTGAAGGAGAGATCAGCGTCAAGGATTACCCCGAGGCAGCAAGCTTGTGGGACTGGGGAGAGTGGGCAGCCATTTACTGTAATGGATAGGTTCGTTACAATTGTACGTATTACAATTATTATTTTCCACATTCTATTCCTATTTTTATTATTTTTATTATTATTTTTAATATTAATAAATATTATATAGATAATGACTCTGGTTGTCCTTGCATTTCACAGTTTCCAGGCTCTCAAGATAAAATCCCAGATTCCCTCTTGACTCCAGAGAACATATCCAGAATTAAGCCTTGCAGGAAGTACAATATCACTGAAGCTTACAACCTGCCGGCGGGGCGGTACGGCATCATACTGTATACTGCTCAGAAGGAGCACGAATCTCAATTCCTCTTTAGAGTTTTCCTGAAAAGAGTGAAGACTGCACAGAGTAAGTAACTCCACGCTTCTTCAGCACAGGGTTCTATGGTCATTATTAGTTCTAGTAAAATGAAACCAAATCGCATGTATTTTAGATCAGGAGACCAAAATAAGATCTAAATAGGTGATTAACTAGGTGCATATTAGATTATATGTAAATGACAGCTTAACTTGGTTAAAGTCCCATTTTTGCTCTTATGAAAAATGACAGCAATGCTTTAAAACATTAATCCATTTGTTGAAATTTCGGTATTGATTTATTTTGTATTATATTATTTTCTAGTAGTAAAAGATCCACTCTTTCTGACAAAAGCTCCAAATTCGTTTGTAATAAAAATGATGACTGACTCAAGCCACCACTAGGGGGAGTCATACTGCATACAAATGTTTTATTGAGATCGATGTGAGCTCCCCCTAGTGGTGGTTGCAATCCTTGCATATGTGATCTGTGTTAGACGTGAGAAAAGCCCATATGGAAACAATATGTCACAGAGTCATTACTCACTATTACCATTAAAACATTAATATGGGCATAAACCAGAATAAATCTTCACTAATTAGATAAATAACATTGACAACAATAAAAATTAAGTGCTGCTATTTGAATCCGGTGATATACAAAATATCATTACACCAGCCAGGATGTACAGATCACACTAGTATTACAAGTACCTGACATAATTATGACCCCCTGCAACACAGATACCTTACAAACTCCCTTTACATTAAATAGGGTAGGTTTATGTGACATATAATATTATAGTAATTACCAGATTACGGTATAAAGCGACTGTAAAGAGAAAGTCAACTTTTTTTTTAATTTAATTCTTCCTTAGGCATTGGGAAGTCATACATTTTTGTAACATAATTTACCTAATTTGCTTTATTCTCTCCCAAACTAATGTTGCAGAGCTGTTGCAGAATCCAATTTGTGCTCCTTTAGAAGCATTTTTAACTGCTGCTCAGCAAAGATTCATACTGGAAATCTCATCTAAATACAGGGGTGGGAAGCAGACAGGCTCAGATGGGGAAAGTCTTGTATATAGACTGCTTGAAAGCAGTGGACAAATCTTGGATCAGCAGCAGTTAAAAGCAGCTTCTAAAGAAACATCAACTGAGCAATGAAACAATATTGCAGCACTGTGTTTTGGGAAAGAAGAATGCAAAATAAGGTAAGAAAGTATATGACAAACATTTACTTTGCAATGATTGAAGAAAAATTTTAAAAAACAAACAATAAAGTAATTCTATAAATTAATGTAAACATCAAACTTTTCCTCAAAATACACAAAACAATCAGTATTTCCAGTGTTTGTTTTGAGGTTAGAAGTGAAAACGATGCTCACATGCCTATTCTAACCCCGGCAGCTCCAGTGGTTTGTGCAGTAAAGGAAGCTTCTTAGGTCATCTGACCACTGAGACTAGTGATCGGCTGCAGCAATCAGATAACCCACGATTTTCCATCCTAGTTACCTGACCGCTGCAGCCAATCAAGGGCCCTGGCGATCAGGTAATCAAAAAATGGGATATCATGCTGAGCCCATCATCTATAAAGAAGATCATTTCACCTCATTTTATTGTTTTATAACGGAACCTTCCATCTTGGAATTTTTCCTAGAAGTTGGACAATTCATTTTAATCATGAAATAAATAGCAATTTATTTAGTAAATTGTATATATATTATATTACATATTTTAGGCTGGTTTCACACTTGCATTTCAAAACGCATGCGTTTTTAAAAAAAAAAAGCATGGTGAAAAAACGCATGTAAACGCGTGCAAACGCTGCGTTTTTTTGACGCATGCGTTTTTGCATGTGGTGAAAAAACGCGGCGTTTTGACGCGTTTACATGCGTTTTTTCATGCGTTTGCGTTTTTTAAACGCATGCAGATAAATGTGTGACAGCTGCCAATCATCAAAATAAAGTAAAAAACCCACTATAAACAGAAAGAGCTAGGGTTAGGGGTAACCGTAACCCTAAAGTAATCCTAACCCTACCCCTAACCCTACCCCTACCCTTAAAGGGATTAGGGTTAGGGGTAGGGTTAGGGGTAGGGTTAGGGTTAGAGGTAGGATCCCTTTATCAATTTTATGGTGTTGGGTGGTTTATCAGTGTGTTTTTATGTTGTTTTTTTTTAAACGCATGCGTTTTTAACGCATGCAAACGCATGTGGTTAAAAACGCATGCGTTTACATAGACAGCAATGCATTTTTTTGCCGCAAAAAAACGCCGCTAAAAATACTACATGTTGCAACACAACGCATGCAGAAAAAAGCGCATGTGTTGCAAAAACGCGTCAAAACGCATACAAAAAACGCATGCGTTTTTAATGTTAAATATAGGGAAAAAACGCATGCTTTTTTTGTGTTTTTTGCCGCAAAAACGCAAAAAAAAAACGCAAATGTGAAACCACCCTTAGTGTTTCTTTATTACCAACAACCCCTTAAAAATAATGAACTTCTATAATTAATTTAAATACAATTCCACTTTTTTTGTTTTTTTTTACAGGGGCTGCAATTAATGAAGTAGAATTAATGTATAATCCTAATGGACACTGAATGTATGAGGAATGGATGAGCAAAACTTGGGTTCAACTAGGTGCAAGAATCCTGAATATTTCGTAATACTGAACCACTCAGTTTTCAGGAAATAAAAAAAAAAGATGTAATTTTGATCCATTTGATCATAAAATTGACAAAATTATCCTATTTTTGAAGTTTCAAGTTTTGAACACTATGAAATCGGCTTGTAGAAATTGACATGTATTTTGAAACCCTTCTGTCATGGATGTCCAGTTTTTCTGCCGCCACCATGGACCTGTGCGACTATTAGTGCCCCGGAAAGCTCCGATATTGGACTCCATGCACATAAATGTTTCCACTTATGTTCTTAAACCTTCAGATAAGTGAAGAGTGAAGAATCCACCAGCTCAAGAAGGGCAAACAGGCAACAAAACATGTCAACTCCAATATATTTTGGGGGCGTTTCACCGAAAAGACTTTGCCTTACTTAAGATACAACAAAGAAATACAATACAGTGGTCACATCATTGTCCTGCACTGTTTAATTTATTACCAAGCCATCATGATCATGTTCTCCCCTCCAATGATGTTTGTGTCTATCATGTGACTCATTTTTATATCTTGCCTTTTTCTATTTATACTAGCTACTAACAAACTATACTAACAAACAGATGTATTTTATTATGATATTTATTAGTTGCCCACATTCAGTTTTGTATTGGGCTTATACTTTACTTCCAAGCACCATTGAGTGGTAGCTTTAAATTATTTTCTATGCTTTTCACACTTTTGTGCCGTGTTATTATACTGTCTATTTTTGTATTGATTTTAATAAACAGATTGTTGTTCGAAAGCTTGTTTGTGAGTTTGATCACTATGGCCCACAGTTTAGGAGTACTATTAAAATAGGTATATTCTTATATATAGGAGCAGTATTATAGTAGTTATATTCTTGTACATAGGGAGAAGTATTATAGTAGTTATATTTTTGCACATAGGAGCAGTATTATAGTAGTTATATTCTTGTACATAGGAGGCAGTATTATAGTAGTTATATTCTTATACACAGGGGCAGTATTATAGTAGTTATATTCATATACATGGGGCAGTATTATAGTAGTTATATTCTTGTATATAGGGGCAGTATTATAGTAGTTATATTCCTGCACATATGGGGCAGTATTATAGTAGTTATATTCTTGTACATAGGAGCAGTATTATAGTAGTTATATTCTTGTGCATAGGGGCAGTATTATAGTAGTTATATTCTTGTACATAGAGGCAGTATTATAGCAGTTATATTCTTGCACATAGGGGCAGTATTATAGTAATTATATTCTTGTATATAGGGGGAGTATTACAGTAGTTATATTCTTGTACATAGGGCAGTATTATAGTAGTTATATTCTTATATATAGGGGGCAGTATTACAGTATTTATATTCTTGTACATAGGGCAGTATTATAGTAGTTATATTCTTGTATATAGGGGGCAGTATTACAGTAGATATATTCTTGTACATAGGGTAGTATTATAGCAGTTATATTCCTGTACATAGGAGCATTATTATAGCATTTATATTCTTGTACATAGGGGCAGTATTATAGTGGTTATATTCTTGTACATAGGAGGCAGTATTATAGTAGTTATATTCTTGTACATAGCGGCAGTATTATAGTAGTTACATTCTTGTACATAGGGCCAGTATTATTGTAGTTATATTCTTGTACATAGGAGCAGTATTATAGTAGTTATATTCTTGAACATAGGTGCAGTATTATAGTAGTTATATTCTTGTGCATAGGGGCAGTATTATAGTAGTTATATTCTTGTACATAGAGGCAGTATTATGGTAGTTATATTATTGTTCATAGGGGCAGTATTATGGTAGTTATATTCTTGTGCATAGGAGCAGTATTATAGCAGTTATATTCTTGCACATAGGGGCAGTATTATAGTAATTATATTCTTGTATATAGGGGGAGTATTACAGTAGTTACATTCTTGTACATAGGGCCAGTATTATTGTAGTTATATTCTTGTACATAGGAGCAGTATTATAGTAGTTATATTCTTGAACATAGGTGCAGTATTATAGTAGTTATATTCCTGCACATATGGGGCAGTATTATAGTAGTTATATTCTTGTACATAGGAGCAGTATTATAGTAGTTATATTCTTGTGCATAGGGGCAGTATTATAGTAGTTATATTCTTGTACATAGAGGCAGTATTATGGTAGTTATATTATTGTTCATAGGGGCAGTATTATGGTAGTTATATTCTTGTGCATAGGAGCAGTATTATAGCAGTTATATTCTTGCACATAGGGGCAGTATTATAGTAATTATATTCTTGTATATAGGGGGAGTATTACAGTAGTTATATTCTTGTACATAGGGCAGTATTATAGTAGTTATATTCTTATATATAGGGGGCAGTATTACAGTATTTATATTCTTGTACATAGGGCAGTATTATAGTAGTTATATTCTTGTATATAGGGGGCAGTATTACAGTAGATATATTCTTGTACATAGGGTAGTATTATAGCAGTTATATTCCTGTACATAGGAGCATTATTATAGCATTTATATTCTTGTACATAGGAGGCAGTATTATAGTAGTTATATTCTTGTACATAGCGGCAGTATTATAGTAGTTACATTCTTGTACATAGGGCCAGTATTATTGTAGTTATATTCTTGTACATAGGAGCAGTATTATAGTAGTTATATTCTTGAACATAGGTGCAGTATTATAGTAGTTATATTCTTGTATATAGGGGCAGTATTATAGTAGCTATATTCTTATACATAGGGGCAGTATTATAGTAGCTATATTCTTTTACATAGGAGCAGTATTGTAGTAGTTATATTCTTGTGCATAGGAGCAGTATTATAGTAGTTATATTCTTGTACATAGGGACAGTATTATAGTAGTTATATTCTTGTACATAGGGACAGTATTATAGTAGTTATATTCTTGTACATAGGAGCAGTATTATAGTAGTTATATTCTTGCACATAGGGAGCAGTATTATAGTAGTTATATTCTTGTACATAGGAGCAGTATTATAGTAGTTATATTCTTGTATATAGGGGCAGTATTATAGTAGTTATATTCTTGTACATAGGGGCAGTATTATAGTAGTTATATTCTTGTACATAGGGAGCAGTATTATAGTGGTTATATTCTTGTACATAGGGGGCAAAATTATAGTAGTTATATTCTTGTACATAGGAGGCAGTATTATAGTGGTTATATTCTTGTATATAGGGGCAGTATTATAGTAGTTATATTCTTGTACATAGGGGGCAGTATTATAGTAGTTATATTCTTGTACATAGTAGCAGTATTATAGTAGTTATGTACTTGTACATAGGGGGCAGTATTATAGTTAAAACAAGATAAAGTAGTACAACAATGCTTTAACATGGATAAAATCATTTCACGGTTTTATCATTCAAAGATTATAAAATACAATATAGACTGAATGGTAAAAAACAATGAAACACCTCACATCACTTGTACACAAGAACAAGTTTCAAACAGCCTAATTGTTCTTAGTCTTAGCAATGTTGAGTTTCACATTGATACAATTTCTATTGACAAAAAAAGAAAAATTTGGAATTACTAATTGTCTTAAATGGTAATATAGATCAGCCAGAGTGTTTATGTTACAAATATTCATTAACCTATAAAAAGGCCATAAGTGTCATGATCCCAATGGCAGGGGATCACAAAAGGACAAGCACAAAAAACAAAACAAGCTCTAGGGTGATGGAAACTGAGCTGACCGCGATCCTGAACCTCAACACACAACTAACTGTAGCCGGGGAACGTGCCTACGATGATTCTAGACGTCTCGCGCCAGCCGAAGAACTAACTTTCCCTATTAGAAGAAACACAGACCTCTCTTGCCTCCAGAGAAACACCCCACAGAAATAGCAGCCCCCCACATGTAATGACGGTGAAATGAGAGGAAAGCACATACGTAGTTATGAAAACAGATTCAGCAAAATGAGGCCCGCTAAAGCTAGATAGCAGAGGATACAAAAGTGAACTGCGCGGTCAGCGAAAAACCCTACAAAAAACCATCCTGAAATTACTTGAACTCATGTTCCAACTCATGGAACATGAGGAGTAATATCAGCCCACTAGAGCAACCAGCAAAAAGGAATCACATATCTGCAAGCTGGACTAAGACAAAAATTAAGCCAAACGTGGAACAGGAAAATCAAAAACTTAGCTTGTCCTGAAGAATACAGAAGCGGGAAGCAGAGGTAACAAGACACACTGATTACATTGATAGCCGGCGAGGAAATGACAAGAAAGCCAGGTTAAATAGGAAACTCCCATATCCTGATAGAACAGGTGGACACCAGAGACCGCAGAGAACACAAGTCACCCAGTACCATCTGTAACCACCAGAGGGAGCCCAAAAACAGAATCCACAACAGTACCCCCCCTTTGAGGAGGGGTCACCGAACCCTCACGAGAACCACCAGGGCGACCAGGATGAGCCCTATGAAATGCACGGACCAAATCAGCAGTATGAACATCAGAGGCAACCACCCAAGAATTATCCTCCTGACCATAACCCTTCCACTTGACCAAATATTGGAGTTTCCGTCTGGAAACACAAGAATCCAAGATCTTCTCCACAACATACTCCAATTCTCCCTCCACCAGCACCGGAGCAGGAGGCTCAAGCGAAGGAACAACAGGTACCTCATACTTCCGCAACAACGACCGATGGAACACATTATGAATAGCAAACGATGCCGGGAGATCCAAACGAAACGACACAGGGTTAAGAATTTCCAAGATCCTATAGGGACCGATGAACCGAGGCTTGAACTTAGGAGAAGAGACCTTCATAGGAACAAAACGAGAAGACAACCACACAAAATCCCCAACAAGAAGTCGAGGACCCACGCGGCGACGGCGATTAGCAAACTGCTGAGCCCTCTCCTGGGACAACTTCAAATTGTCCACCACATGACTCCAAATCTGATGCAACCTATCCACCACCATGTCCACTCCAGGACAATCAGAAGGCTCCACCTGACCAGAGGAAAAACGAGGATGAAACCCCGAATTACAAAAGAAAGGAGAAACCAAGGTAGCAGAACTAGCCCGATTATTAAGGGCAAATTCGGCAAGCGGCAAAAAGGTAACCCAGTCATCTTGATCAGCAGAAACAAAACACCTTAAATAAGTTTCCAAGGTCTGATTAGTTCGTTCCGTCTGGCCATTCGTCTGAGGATGGAATGCAGACGAAAAGGACAAATCAATGCCCATCTTAGCACAGAACGTCCGCCAAAATCTACACACAAACTGGGATCCCCTGTCAGAAACGATGTTCTCCGGAATCCCATGCAAACGAACCACATTCTGAAAAAACAGAGCGACCAACTCAGAGGAGGAAGGCAACTTAGGCAAGGGTACCAGATGAACCATCTTAGAAAAGCGGTCACACACAACCCAGATGACGGACATTTTTTGAGAGACAGGGATAGGCAAAGGTGACAACAATCCACTGGCCCGAGAATAGCAAGGCTTAGCCCGAGCGCAAACTTCACAAGACTGCACAAAAGAACGCACATCCCTCGACAAGGAAGGCCACCAAAAAGACCTGGCCACCAAGTCTCTAGTACCAAATATTCCAGGATGACCTGCCAATGCAGAAGAATGGACCTCGGAGATGACTCTACTGGTCCAATTATCCGGAACGAACAGTCTTTCAGGCGGACAACGATCAGGTTTATCCGCCTGAAACTCCTGCAAAGCACGTCGCAAGTCTGGGGAGACAGCCGACAAAATCACCCCATCCCTAAGGATACCAGTGGGCTCAGAATTTCCAGGGGAGTCAGGCACAAAACTCCTAGAAAGAGCATCCGCCTTCACATTCTTTGAACCTGGCAGGTATGAAACCACAAAATCGAAACGGGAGAAGAACAGTGACCAACGAGCCTGTCTAGGATTCAGACGCTTGGCAGACTCAAGGTAAATCAGATTTTTGTGATCAGTCAAGACCACCACACGATGTCTAGCACCCTCAAGCCAATGACGCCACTCCTCAAATGCCCACTTCATGGCCAAAAGCTCCCGATTACCAACATCATAATTCCGCTCAGTGGGCGAAAACTTTCTAGAAAAGAACGCACATGGCTTCATCACTGAGCAATCGGAGCTTCTCTGTGACAAAACCGCCCCCGCTCCAATCTCGGAAGCATCAACCTCAACCTGAAAAGGAAGCGAAACATCTGGCTGACGCAACACAGGAGCAGAAGAAAACCGGCGCTTAAGTTCCTGAAAGGCCTCCACAGCCGCAGGAGACCAATCAGCAACATCAGCACCCTTCTTAGTCAAATCCATCAAAGGCTTAACAACACTAGAAAAATTAGTTATGAAACGACGATAAAAATTAGCAAAGCCCAAGAACTTCTGTAGACTCTGGCTGCGTCCAGTCACAAATAGCCTGAACCTTGACGGGATCCATCTTAATAGTAGAAGGGGAAAAAATATACCCCAAAAAAGAAATCTTCTGGACTCCAAAGAGACACTTTGAACCTTTTACAAACAAAGAATTGGCCCGCAGGACCTGAAACACCTTCCTGACCTGCTGAACATGGGACTCCCAGTCATCCGAAAAAACCAAAACATCATCCAAATACACAATCATAAATTTATCCAGATATTCACGGAAAATATCGTGCATAAAGGACTGGAAGACAGAAGGAGCATTAGAAAGTCCAAAAGGCATCACCAAATACTCAAAATGGCCATCAGGCGTATTAAATGCGGTTTTCCACTCATCACCCTGCTTTATCCGCACAAGATTATACGCACCCCGAAGATCAATCTTAGTGAACCATTTAGCCCCCTTAATGCGAGCGAACAAATCAGTCAACAATGGCAAAGGATACTGATATTTAACTGTAATCTTATTCAAAAGACGGTAATCTATACAAGGCCTCAAGGAACCATCTTTTTTGGCCACAAAAAAAAAACCTGCTCCCAAAGGGGACGAAGATGGACGGATATGTCCCTTTTCCAAGGACTCCTTAACATAATCCCACATAGCAGTATGCTCTGGCACTGACAGATTGAACAAACGACCTTTAGGAAATTTACTGCCAGGAATCAAATCTATAGCACAATCGCAATCCCTGCGAGGAGGAAGCGAATTGAGCTTAGGCTCCTCAAAAACATCCCGATAATCAGACAAAAATACCGGAACCTCAGAAGGAGTAGATGAAGCGATAGAAATCAGAGGTGCATCATCATGAACCCCCTGACATCCCCAGCTTAACACAGACATCGTTTTCCAGTCCAAGACTGGTTTATGAGTTTGTAACCATGGCAGACCAAGCACTAAGACATCATGTAAATTATACAGTACCAGGAAGCGAATCACCTCCTGATGAACGGGAGTCATACGCATGGTCACTTGTGTCCAGTAGTGAGGTTTATTCATAGCCAAAGGTGTAGAGTCAATTCCTTTCAAAGGAATAGGGACTTCCAGAGGCTCCAGACTAAACCCACAGCGGTTGGCAAATGACCAATCCATAAGACTCAGGGCAGCACCTGAATCCACATAGGCATCAACGGAAATGGCTGATAATGAACAAATCAGAGTCACAGACAGAATGAACTTAGACTGTAAAGTACTAATGGCAACAGACTTATCAACCTTTTTTGTGCGTTTAGAGCATGCTGATATAGCATGAGCTGAATCACCACAATAAAAACACAACCCATTTTTCCGCCTATAGTTTTGCCGTTCACTTCTGGACTGAATTCTATCACATTGCATTGTCTCAGGTGCCTGTTCAGAAGACACCGCCAAATGGTGCACAGGTTTGCGCTCCCGTAAACGCCGATCAATCTGAATAGCCATAGTCATAGACTCATTCAGACCTGTAGGCGCAGGGAACCCCACCATGACATCTTTAATGGCCTCAGAAAGGCCATCTCTGAATCTTGCAGCCAGGGCGCACTCATTCCACTGAGTAAGCACCGACCATTTCCGAAATTTCTGACAATATATTTCTGCTTCATCTTGCCCCTGAGAGAGAGCCAATAAAGCTTTTTCAGCCTGAATCTCTAGGTTAGGTTCCTCATAGAGCAAACCCAATGCCAGAAAAAACGCATCCACTTTGAGCAATGCAGGATCCCCTGGTGCCAATGCAAATGCCCAATTCTGAGGGTCACCCCGCAGGAAAGATATAACAATCTTGACTTGCTGAGCAGGGTCTCCAGAAGAGCGAGATTTCAAAGAAAGAAACAACTTGCAATTGTTCCTAAAATTCAGAAAACTAGATCTATCTCCAGAAAAAAACTCTGGGATAGGAATTCTAGGTTCAGACATAGGAGCATGTACAACAAAATCTTGTATATTTTGAACCTTAGCAGCAAGATTATTCAGGCTGGAAGCCAAACTCTGGACGTCCATGATAAACAGCTGAGGTCAGAGCCATTCAAGGACTAAGAGGAGGTAAGATGCAGCCAGGCTGCAATTAAGGCTATGCAGCAAACTCTGAGGGGAAAAAAAAAAAAAAACTTCCTCAGACTACTTTTCCTCCTACTTCAGCCAATACGATTACCACTTTTTGGCCGGCTATACTGTCATGATCCCAATGGCAGGGGATCACAAAAGGACAAGCACAAAAAACAAAACAAGCTCTAGGGTGATGGAAACTGAGCTGACCGCGATCCTGAACCTCAACACACAACTAACTGTAGCCGGGGAACGTGCCTACGATGATTCTAGACGTCTCGCGCCAGCCGAAGAACTAACTTTCCCTATTAGAAGAAACACAGACCTCTCTTGCCTCCAGAGAAACACCCCACAGAAATAGCAGCCCCCCACATGTAATGACGGTGAAATGAGAGGAAAGCACATACGTAGTTATGAAAACAGATTCAGCAAAATGAGGCCCGCTAAAGCTAGATAGCAGAGGATACAAAAGTGAACTGCGCGGTCAGCGAAAAACCCTACAAAAAACCATCCTGAAATTACTTGAACTCATGTTCCAACTCATGGAACATGAGGAGTAATATCAGCCCACTAGAGCAACCAGCAAAAAGGAATCACATATCTGCAAGCTGGACTAAGACAAAAATTAAGCAAAACGTGGAACAGGAAAATCAAAAACTTAGCTTGTCCTGAAGAATACAGAAGCGGGAAGCAGAGGTAACAAGACACACTGATTACATTGATAGCCGGTGAGGAAATGACAAGAAAGCCAGGTTAAATAGGAAACTCCCATATCCTGATAGAACAGGTGGACACCAGAGACCGCAGAGAACACAAGTCACCCAGTACCATCTGTAACCACCAGAGGGAGCCCAAAAACAGAATCCACAACACATAAGTAGCACAATAAATCACTTTTGCAGATTAGTTCACATATTACTATTATAGTAATAATGACAGTAATGCAGCAACATAAATATACATAGTAATAATAGCTTTTATCATATTACCGTACATTATTTGCCATAAAATAAGAAGAAATAAAAATTTTGTATTATAAACATAATTTTTGCAATTTAATGATAAATCCTGTTTGTTATTGTTTAATCCTTAGATTGTAAGCTGGTGAGCAGGGCCCTCATTTCTCTTGGTATCTGTTGTTTTATGTGGTTATGGTAATTCTGTAATGTCTTTTATTATTTCACAAGTCCTCTCTAAAATGTAAAGTGCGGTGGAATATATTGGCCATATAGAAATAAAATTATTATTATTATCCTTGTGGATTTTTAATTACCACTTTAAAAATCCAAAATTTTCCAGCCATGGTCACCTCCTCTAGAGGGAGCATTTATTCTTTCAATGCGCTGAACAGAAAAAATCTGAACTATTGCCTTAGCGAACAATTGTGAACTAAAGGGAGGCTGAGGATATATTGGGATCTTTGCTTCCTATGTCAAACAGGCGTCTTCAGATGCAAATTTTTCAATAACCCATTGACTTTTAGTGCATCATTCATGTTGTACTTTTTTTTTCAATCATTTTTATTGAACTTTTTAAAGATACAATATGGGGAGGGAAAGTGGGGGGGGGGTGACAACGTGAAAGAAAAATATTTATTAATGGGAGGGAGGAAGGAAAAAAGAGGAAAAGGGAAATTAAGGGAGAACTTGGTTCATATAGTTGAAAAGTTACACCCAAGATTAACCTCACATACAAAATCAACAATAACATCGCTAAATAATTGTAAACAGTCAACAATTTCAACAGCATAAAAGTGTGCATAGATCTGGAAAAGTCGGAAATATCTGTAATTTTACGGAAAAGAAGAAATCCAACATTCCCATTTTTTCGTAAACTTTTTGTGGAAGTTATTGATGATAACATATCTATATTCAAGAGACTTAGGAAGTGAGATCTTTTCAAGGATATCAGAGAATTTGGGTGGAGTAGGTTTTATTTTTTCCAGAAAAAGGCGACATAGTTTTTTACTACCAGGAAGATGTGAATTTACACATATCTATATGACGGGTCTATATTATCCATATTGAAAGGAGGACTATTTGAGGGATTGTTAATAATTTTCTATTGAGTAGTTTATTAATTAAGGAAGAAACGTGATCCCATCAATTCTTAAGTTTTGGACAGCTCCAGAAAGTGTGGAGAAGACTGCTATGGAGACCACAGTTTCTCCATATTCTCCCGTTGGTCTGGAGAAATTTGAACTTTTAGGTCAGTTTCCCATTTAAGCATATATGAATTCTAGTGTCGTTGTTGAAATAACTATATAAAATTCTCGTGCTCCAAAAAAATGTTATGGTTAATGTTGCTTAAGAGAATGCCTATAATTTCCGATAAGGGAGATTTGCTTGTTAGAAGTTTTTGCACAAAATCTTTCAACATCGAGAAATGCAAAAAATCAGTAGCCGTAAGACTGTATTTACCGTAATTTTGAAAGGAATGAATTTTTCTCCATTGTGTACATCTCTATTTTTTTTTAAGGTCAGCTTGAGCCCAGGAAGGGGGAATTAAGGATTTGTTCATCAAAGCGATTGAGGAGAGAGTGAAATTTTTGATTTGATCAAATTTTGAAATTCTTTTACTGGGCTTCGCCAATTTTTTTTTCCAGGTGTTTGCACTAGCTTTGAAAATGAGATGTATAGGCTCATGCAGAGACAGATTAATTAGATGATTGAAAATCAAATCCTGAAGACGAAGATTATTATTTTGATCTTGCTTTAATTCTGACCAGGAAAGAGAAAAATCTTGTTTAAACCAGATTGTACTCTGATTAGATTGGCTAGGTAGTTGGCCCTTAGGTTAGGGAGACTCAAACCCCCATTTAGTTTATTTTTATACGGAAGGTTGTTTGCAACTCTAGCGCTCATGTTATACCAAATAAAACTGATGATTAGATTTTGAAGTTTGATTTAAAAATTTGGTAGAATAATGAGAGGAAGGGTTCTACATTTTTAGTAGAACAAACATCGTCAAAGCCAAAAATTCTTCCTACCCAGAATAAGTCAGAGTTACCAAAATGTATTAAGTCGTTAGATATAGATTTAGTAAAGATTTTCATATTCGATGAAGTAACAGATTTGAGTTTTCATAATTGCTATAACCTAAGTATGATTTTTTTAAATCTTCCCAGCTAAAAGACGAAACCACAATGTGTCATCTATATCAGAGGTCCCCCAACTCCAGTCCTCAAGGCCCACCAACATGTCATGTTTTCAGGATTTCCTTAGTTTTGCCCAGGTAATAATGGCATCACCTGTGCAATGCAAAGGAAATCCTGAAAACATGACCTGTTGGTGGGCCTTGAGGACTGGAGTTGGGGACCTCTGATCTATATTATAGTCATGCTGCAAAATGGTGTCCTGCATATTGAGAGAATTTCCTTTTATGTGCTGCCCAGAATTCTGTTCTGATCATTCCATGGCTGCATCTACACACCGGTTATTAACTAGTCCTCCAGTCAGGTACTTAATTGGGGATCAAACTGTGCTTCCAACTGCCTACCCGAGGTCAGGCCCAAGACTCAGCCTCCTGTCCCTTCAAACCTAGCCCCATTGCCCATCCATTAACTTGCCTTTGCACATGTCTTCTGTGAAAAGAAGGGTAAGGTTCTGCCACCCCACAGACCTTAGGACTGTCCAGTCGATTTTCCTGGCACTTCTCCTCCCTGATGGCAGGTGTATCCTCTATCTCTACCTGAGACCCGAGTCATGTCTGAATACAGTGAAGTGAATCATCCAGAATTCCTCCTCTCCTGCATGTACTGGCTTCTTCTTCGTGACCAGCAAGGATGGTTCCCTATGCCCCTGCAAAGATTATCGAGGTCTTATCAAAATTGCGATTAAGAACAAGTACCTCTTGCCCTTGATTTCTGAACTTTTTGGTAGAATCCGGGGAGCTAAGATCTTTTCTAAATTGTATCTCTGAGTTGCTACAACTTGATTCGTATCTGTAAGAGCACCAAATGGAAAATGGCCTTCAATGCTCATTAATGACATCTTCCGGGACCTACTCTTTGTTTCCGTGGTGGTGTATTTGGACAATATCCTTATATTCTCGCCTTATTTTCCTCCCTACAGGAGACACATCCCTCAAGTTCTGCAGTGTCTCCGGGCGATCAATTTGATTGCCAAATTGTCCAAATGTGTCTTTGAAAGAACCTCATTACCCTTCCTGGGCATAAAAATGGAAATCTATGAAAAAACACATGAGATGCTGAGCACAAAATTTGGCCAAAAAATGTGAGCACATCCACCAACGTCAAGGTAATCTCATGGATCGGATGGGTCCCTGACCTGACTTTTCATAGATTTCACAAGCCATTATGCTATTCACATTTCATGTGTCATATTCATTTGCTTTAGTACAATCGAGTGCAGCCATTTCTCTATTTGCTAGGAGTTGGATACAGTCCTATGACACATTAAAGTGTTGCAATTGGAGATTTTGCAATATTGTGAATAAAGGCAAATTGATTCGATGCAATTTAATTTTATTTTGAAAATTTAACGGAAACTGAAGAATTAAAATTTCAAAAGATTCAATCATTTCTTTTGGCTCAGAATGACTTAAACATATTAGCTATTGCCATGTCTGTAAAAGTCCAAATTTGAAAACTGTATTATTAATTCTGAATGGTGAATGATGTAAAAAAAATAAATGTGAATTGACGTTTTTAAGGTACCTCACAGGCCCCAAAAATCAATTAAATGCAGTTAAAGGGTTGCGTTTACCCTAAAATCAACTCAAAGTATTTATATAGAAAATAGGTCAGATGCATCCAGGCTCATTAATACAGTTCTTGGTTAGGAGCTGCATTAGTATCTCTCTTAAAACTACAAGTTCCGCAATTATCTAAGAAGCGCAATCTGTTTAGATGATGGTTAGCAAAAAATGGTTATATCTGCACAAAACCCATACAAATGTAAAAAGTTGTTCCCGTGATAACTTCTTAATTCTTTGGAATAAACATTTAAGTATTATAGCATACTGGATTGCAAATGTTAAGACTTAAGGTACCTTCACACATAACGATATCGTTGTTTTTTGTGACGTAGCAACGATATCATTAAGGAAATCGTTCTGTGTGACAGCGACCAACGATCAGGCCCCTGCTGGGAGATCGTTGGTCGCTGAGGAAAGTTCAGAACTTTATTTTGTCGCTGGATCTCCCGCTGACATCGCTGGATCGGCGTGTGTGACACCGATCCAGCGATGTCTTCACTGGTAACCAGGGTAAACATCGGGTTACTAAGCGCAGGGCCGCGCTTAGTAACCCGATGTTTACCCTGGTTACCAGCGTAAACGTTAAAAAAACAAACACTACATACTTACCTACCGCTGTCTGTCCCCGGCGCTCTGCTTCTCTGCACTCCTCCTGCATCCTGTGTCAGCGCCGGCCAGCCGGAAAGCAGAGCGGTGATGCCACCGTTCTGCTTTCCGGCTGACCGGCGCTGACAGTGCAGAGGAAAGCAGAGCGTCGGAGGACAGACAGCTGAAGGTAAGTATGCAGTGTTTGTTTTTTTAACGTTTACGCTGGTAACCATGGTAAACATCGCGTTACTAAGCACGGCCCTGTGCTTAGTAACCCGATGTCTACCCTGGTTACCGTGGACTTCGGGATCGTTGGTCGCTGGAGAGCTGTCTGTGTGACAGCTCTCCAGCGACCAAACAGCGACGCTGCAGCGATCGGCATCGTTGTCGGTATCGCTACAGCATCGCTGAGTGTGACGGTACCTTTACTTGGAAGAGATAACAGTATGGATTATATTGGCTACTTCACAATGATTAACTTTTAACATGTGATCAACTGAATTTAACTTATCACCAGGACAAGAGTGGCCAATTTTTTTAATCTTATGTTATGCCTGCTGCTCCCCTGAGTATTCTTTATTTTCTTTTTTAGATCTGACACATGGTTCCAGGCTTTTGTTATTTATCTGGTTTTTACCAAGGGATAATGACTCACAGGATTCTCTGGGGGGTTATCTTTAAGCTGCTCCATGTAATTACCCCCCTTGGTAAAGACCATAACAATTAGCATTAAACCGGAAGCCATATATCTCTGGAACTGTATAGTGATTTAAAAACAAACAAACAAAAAAAATTGAATATTCATTGGAGGAACAGGAATAAAATAAGATGAAAAAAGAACCTGACCATTGTTGACCTGATGACACTTTGAGATCCAAATAAATTATTTCTTCTTTTCTCGCCAGCCATTTTATTATCACCTAAAAGGGTGGGTGGTAATATTAGGTCCTGGGAGTCAAAACCACATGAGACAGTGAAAAATACCATTGGCATCTCTGTACACACTTCATGTAAGTACCTATATTTTATCCCGAAATAATGAAAGTATGACGCTGACCGGAATAATAAGATGTGCAAATAGGACATAAATAATTTATCCTCACACATTTCATTCAGGTTTCAACCTTATAATTATTGGAAGGAGGGTGGTAGCTTGTTAATAGATATGTGGTCGGAATTCCCCACACTGTTTACTGTTTTTGGAGTCAATTTTTGACCTAATTTCACACCTGACACGTTGACACCTGAATTACAAGTACTAAAAAGGCTCCTATTCTGATTCCATAACTAGGCTGTGAATGTGCGGTTCTTGAGACAGCATTTCTATGGATGAACCAGTGCTCATAAGAAGCATGTCGTCAGATTGCTTAACTTGACTGCAGGAGGCACTTATGGAGATTCCAGAAGAAGTTTTTATTTTCAAGCTGAAATCTTGTATTGTTCACAATTGTAGTGGGCAAAAAGATCATTCTGAACCACAGATGTATAGAAATTAACCTCCGAAAAATATGGCTGATGAACACTTACACAAGAGGAAGAAGAGAGGGATTACTTACAACAGAGGTGGACTAAAGAGAGGGAGACAGGACAAGCTTCTAAAAGGGGCAAACCCGATTATATAGAAGTATAATAACCACACAATGACATTACCACACTGTATGATTCCCAAGTCATGGAACATGACACTCTCCATCTGAAATCTTTAGCTTTCACGATAATCCAATCTTGACACGATGTCCTTGAATGATGTCCATCGCTGTTCTTGAAATCTTAAAGACAAAAAAAGAAATACAAAGACATGCAACATTAAAACTACAAACAGATGAAATGTACAAATTTATAGTTGGTGGCTTATACTCCACAGCAGTGCGATAATTCAAGTTCAATTGGAAACCCATCTCCGGATTGGTTAGGCCGCAACTTGCAAACACTTCCACCAACCCAATAATCCAAATGATAAATGTTCCAAGTTCTAACACAGCTGGTAGTATGTGGAGGTATGCTCCCCGTCAAAAGTTGTGTCCACCAGTAGTGTCCTACTTCATGCGATGACTTCTTTTCTCAAGGTATGAGTGATGTACGTCAGACAAGCAACAGTCTGTATAACAGATAGCCAGCTTGAGAAGAGGTCAAAGCGATGAGACATCAGCTTCAATTTTGATACCTTTGATGATCGATGTGCAGCATGTAGAGACAACTGGTCTGATCTCCCCATCGGACTCTGGTTCCACAAATTATGAGGCACTGCTGGCATCGATTGAACAATGATTTTCAGATACAGTAGGAAACTTGAAGCTGACGGCCACGTATTGTCATTAAACCTAGATACAGCCATGAGTCCTGTTCCTCGATCAGTTTTGCCCAGACATGTGGTGCCACCGCTCAGGAGCAGAGAAACTGATGCACTCCGCTCTATTGCAAACACATATGCAGAACTGTCCTGTTTTGTTGTTCATGTAACCAAGCACTATTCTACTATCTGTGTAGAATGTTAAAGAATCAATTGCAATGTCCATTTAGTCTTTTATAACTTGGGGCAATTTCCACAGCCAGTACAGCATTACAAAGTTCAAGCCTTGGTACAGAGTGTGCGGGTTTTGGGGGTTCATTTGACCTTACACAAAACAAATCCACAATGTACCTTGATGGTTTCTGAGGTCTTCAGATACTCTACTGCAGCTATGGATGCATCATACAAACATGTGGATTTCTTTCCTGATGTCAGCTGAAAGCAACCTTAAGGCTGTGTGCATGTGTTGCAGATTTGGCGCGTTTTTGTCATGTTTTTGTGCCTGGATTTGTGACAAATCCTGATGCCAGCAAAGTGAATGAGAAACCTGAAGTGTCGTGCACATGTTGAAAATTTTTGACTTGCAGATTTGGTGCAGAGAATAATCTACAGCATGTAAATTCTCTGTGCATTGTTGCCCTGCGTTTTTCACCATTGACTTCACACAAATCAGTTAAAAGAGCAGGGGAAAAATGCAGGCTAAAACGTGGCAAAAACACAGGTTTTTGCAGCTGCATTTTTCTTGCCAAGAGCTGCACAAATGGTGCAGAAATTTTACTCAACGTGGGCGCATACCAAAAAACATAGCAACTTGGGACTTGGAGATGGTCTAGACCTTCAGAGACTTCTTCCAGGTCTTACACCTTTGTTGTTTCTTGGACAGTAGCAGAGTGTCCCAATCTGTGTTCTCAGCTGTAAACTTGATAGAGAGTGCTCTCAGTGGGACAGACAAAATAGGAATCTTGAGGGTGTGATACCTTTTAATGGCTAATAAAATATAGTGAATGATGTTAGAAAGCAAGCTTTTGAGATGGCTTGCGTCTCTTCATCAGGCTAGTATAACAAAATATTTGTAAACTCTATCAGCAGTATCTTGCTTTGAATGGTGATGGGTGCTATAAACCCAAGAGGATCATAGATGTCATTCATGATAGATAAGACTCCTTGTTTGGTGAAGGGTTTATTGCAGACTGACACTTGAAATGTGAAGGTGTCCTGTTCAATGTCCCACAGCAAACCAAGGCTGCATTGTATGTGTAGAATATCAGAACCCAGATCGAGGTCCTTCAATCTCATTGCATGGTCCTCAGATGGAAATACTCTATCTCCTGGCTGTTGGAGATGATCTTATAAAGGCTGAAGGTTTGCTGCAGACATCATTGCCTGTGATCAATTACCTCTTCACTTGTGGGCAAAGATTTAAGTCCGTCATCTACTGTACATAGAAGTTCTTCTCCACAAATTGACAATTGTGACTGTTTAGCAAGATATGAGTCTTACATGAGGAAATCTTGGTAGGTTTCTTCATCTTATCTATGCAAACATTGCTTATGATAATTCAGCCTAGATCAAATGATTGGGCAAATAGCAAATCATATTGTCTGTTTATTTGCTGATGTACCTTATACAGCCGGAAAATGTCTCTGCCTAGCAGAATCAGGATATCTGTCCTGTTGTGGAGGGCTGGTGTCTTCTTGGCTACAGTCCTTAGATGAAGGTGATGAAGAGTAGCCTCTGGTGTTGGGATCTCCTCCCTATTCGATGGTATCTGGTGGCAATCAACAAATGTGGGTAAGGATATCTCCAAGTTGTTTTCAAGAGAAGCTACTATAAGACCACTGGCTCTTCTTCCAGGGACCTCTGTACCACCAGACCAAAGCGTTCTGACCTTGCAAGGTCGGTTGCTCTGATCAAGCAGAATTGTGTAAATCTTTATGGTTTTCTCTGGTCGACTCTTGGGATACACGTTCACCAGGCATATCTTCGCACAAGACTTGTCCCAGAGACCTTCTCCACAGACTTCTGTGCATGAAGAAGATACTATGGTAGGACCTGCTGCTGGATCTGCATCCTCCATGCCATGTGTTCAGGCGGAAGAAGGGATAAGCGGTGCAGAGTTAAGTTGGGATGGATGGTGCACTTGTACGTGGTCCTCACTTCACACTTCAAACACTTAATAGTAATTTTTCAGTCTTTAGCAAAGTATTCAGTATAAGCAGAACATCTGAAACACACCTCAAACTTCTTTAGAAGCTCCTTGTTCCTGGAGCCGTTTCTTTCTGAAGCAGATGCATTTCTTTAGAGGATGTGACTTCTTATAAATGGGACACAATCGACTAAGGTTTTTAACATTTTTGCCTTTGTTGCTCTTGTCTCGAGCTGATGTAACTGTGGGAAGAACATCAGCCTTTTTCATTGACACTGGACCTCTGAGGTTTATGCTGTTAGAATGTGGGCTCTCATGTTTAGAAGGAAATAAACCAGAGCCTCTGGGTTCTCCATAGGGAAAGATTGGATCAGTCTTATACTCTGCAATATTCCAAGTCATGGGACATGATAGCGCCAATTGCCTTGCAAAGACACGTATGACAATAATCTTTTGTCCTCACTTACTGATCTCCTTCACTGCTCTGCTGTCACACACTCTCCGTGCAGTTTTTTTCAGTGTTTTATGGCTTTATCTCCTTATCTCTATGGCTTAGAAGTGAGGTGTGATGTCCTTTCTAGTGATGAGTGAATATACTCGTTGCTCGGGTTTTCCCCGAGCACGGTCGGGTGATCTCCGAGTATTTGTTAGTGTTCAGAGATATAGTTTTCATCGCCTCAGCTGAATGATTTACAGCTATTAGCCAGCTTGATTACATGTGGGGATTCTCTAGCAACCAGGCAACCCCCACATGTACTCAGCCTGGCTAATAGCTGTAAATCATTCAGCTGAGGCGATGAAAACTATTATTTCCGAACAATATCAAATACTCGGAGATCACCCGAGCAACGAGTATACTCGCTCATCACTAGTCCTTTCACTATAGAGATTCACCACAAAATGGCTGCTACATTTCCTGCTTAGGCTTTTATACAGGCTGTCCCTTCACATTACCTGTACTATATCATGTGGTGTGATAGATGCAATGCACTAAGGGGAAGCACACGTGGCCGTGTCTAAAGTTGTGTTAATCTTCTCTGGTGGATGTAATCTTTACATGTATAAAACTGTGATGGACAATTTTGCTGATTCAAGACAAGAGAAACACAAGCTGGACAAATTCCCAGCGTTCAGTAAATTCCTAAAAATTCACCATGAGTTCAATTTGTATCTAACTGATTCACTCATATTAAGTCCTAGGCCAACAATAAAAATGTTGCCTTTCGTGTACTAATCCGATATGCTAATGATAAGAAATCAAAGACATATACTTGGTCCAATTATTATTTCTTTTACCCTTTGCCCTTATATGTAAAATTCATTTTTTAACTAGTTTGCACCAAAACCAACAGTTGAGGCATTTCTCTAATAAATTGGAAAATTATTTTAGGCAAATTTGAGAGTTTTTTAATTAAAAAATAATTGTGCATAGCTGCTTTACCGCAGGGGCGGGTTAGGTGACTGGACCAAAAAATATTATTATATTATTATTTATTAAACATTAACATTGTTGCTGTAAAAATGAATTCTTTTATAAAGTTTTGATGAAAAAGTAAGATTTTTAAATGCAATTTTATATACATTTTGATGTTTTTTTTTATTTGAATCTATATTCCCAAATGGCACTTTTTAAATATATTTTTCAATTGATGTACAAAGGTTTTTTTTTATTGCCTTGACAAGTTTTACTTAACGGAATTTTGAGGTATAAAACTGTAAACAGATATTTTTCAAAGGCGAGGCGACCTACAATTTGTTTTCACGTTATGAAGTTCATCATTTGTGTTCACTAATGTGATATTTGAATAGTCTGCTCTATTACAGGTGCAGAAATGCCATTTTTTCTGTATCTTTCCCTTCAGCCATAAGAAACATTTGTTTTCTTCTGACCATCAGCAGACATTTCTATCACTCCATGCGTTGTTTTGAAGTTGTGCCAAGTTCAGCGTACACTGTGTTGGGGGTCAAGTTCCCGCCTCTGCACAGGGGGAATCTCAGGCCATCTCCGCTGCGGTCTCCCATTCTTCTCCTGCCGCAGTGGTGCCTGCTCAGCAGAGACATCGGTCCCAGCGTCTTGCTCGGTCTCACTCTGTGCAAAGGGTTACTGCTGCTTTTCCAGCTTCTGCTATTGAAGCCAGTGCTGGGAAGCGGTGAGCAGACGCTTTTGGGACTAAGTCCTGCTTTTCCCCTTCTAAGCATGCCCAGGGTAAGATCTCTCATTGGAGATCGAGGGTCACATGCTTAGATACTGCAGCAAAACTTATTGGTTCTCCAGGAAGGTCCTGAAGTTGCTCAGGCTCTGTGGCAGCCTCTCATTGGTCCTTCGAGGAAGGTCCTGTACTTGCTGCAGCTATGAAAGGTTTGCATGGCCATGCGCTAATATCAAATCTAAGTGATGTGCTTTGCGCCAGTGTGGTTACATGTGTATGGATTCAGGGACCCAGCTGAAATAAGCCCCTAGAATACCGGCACCTCCGGTGAGGAGATTGTGTGTATGTGTTCAGGGACCCAGCTGAAATAAGCCCCTAGAATACCGGCACCTCCGGTGAGGAGATTGTGTGTATGTGTTCAGGGACCCAGCTGAAATAAGCCCCTCGAATACCGGCACCTCTGGTGAGGAGATTGTGTGTATGGATTCAGGGCCCCGGTTGAAATAAGCCCCTAGAATACCGGCACCTCCGGTGAGGAGATTGTGTGTATGGATTCAGGGCCCCGGTTGAAATAAGCCCCTAGAATACCGGCACCTCCGGTGAGGAGATTGTATGATTGTGTAACCACAAACTGCTATCTGCTCGGCAGTCGCTGTGTACTCCTGTGAGGTTAACAGGACACAGTGCTTTCTTTAGGCGACTCTGTGAAGTAACAGAGTTCGCTTCTACCGCCATATAGGGCCGCCATTTGCCAGCAGCAGGTTCTCTCCTGCACGGTGGACCCCGGGCTGCGAACGCACCAAATAACATCTCTCTATTTACTCGGTGTGTTCCGCCAGCCCTAACACACTGTGCAAATTTTTGATTAATTTGACGCAAATTCAACTGGCATTTAAAAAAAAGTTCATTTAAAAAAGAACCTTCAAAAATTCCTCACGAGAAATTAGCCAATACTGATCAATATGCCCACTTTATGCTACATGCCACTTCCACTCTGGATTATTTTTCCTTCCTGCATTCCAAATTCTTGCATTTAATTATCATCATTAATATGTTTCTATGGGACAATTTCAGCAACATTACTGCACATAAAAACTCCCTAATTTACGTGCCATGTCCTCTAACTTGTTCTGTCAGCTTCTCTATTTTGTTTTGTTTTGCATGTTGTGTACGTTCAGATTTTGGACCTTCCCATTTCAAGTATTTAACTGCTGGAATCTTACAGGGAGAAGCCTCAGAAAACGGGACATTTCCTGGAGAAAAAAATCAGAAGGAAGAGAAGCAGTGAGTTGTCTGTAGCTATGGATATGATATTTAATAGAATTGTATCGTACAATGCGCTAGTTATTTATTTTATAGGTGTATTTTGCGGGGCTTTTTGCATCTTTTTGGCATAAGGCATCAGGCATTTTCTGTGCTGCTCTATTGTGCCACTGTAGAAAGTCGTACATACATTGAGGAGGAAAATAGTTTGTTAACACGGTGCCATATGGGTTTCTATTATATTAAATAGATTTACATAAGAGCAGTGTAGAATGTTTTTTTATATACAGCTTTAGCATTTAATTTGTTTGTTTTTGTATCATTATTACAATTATTATTCCACAATAGAGTAATATGGTCATGTGCAACAAGGATCTCAGAATATTCCATTCCTCAGCGGCTAGCTTAAATGTTTATTTTATTGATATTTATTATCTTACTGTCTTTTCATTTGAATTCTGACAATTATTATTTTTAAATTATTGTTTTATTATTTTTTTTATAATTAAAAAAAGAGTTCAGAATTCCGTACGGAATTTTCCGCACCATTAGCACAGCATTTTTTTTTTTTTACCATTGATTTACATTGTACTGTAAATCACTTGTGGATCTGCAGCGCTTCTGCACCGCAAAAAACGCAGCGGATCCGCAGGAAATCCGCAACGTGTGCACATACCCTTAATGAAAGCACCACAAACATGGAGGAAATCGAGTGCGTGTGTGAATCCTGTCTTACGCTAGCTTCATTACAAGCCCATTATTCAGCAATCTGTCTTCATTATGCTCCTCGCCTCCTCCTAGTGGCGGCTGAGGATAGACAGAATCATGTAAATTACGGTATAGTGCGATTTATCTACCTCTGATTAAAGGAGCGCTCCAGGCAAAACTTATATATTATCAGTAGGGGTAGACCATGCTTAATAATATATCCTTGTATTACTCCTTTATCCAGGGCAAAAATGAACTTCACAAGTAGTGGTGATAGCTCGATGGGCTCTCTGGAGAATCTACAGAAGTTTCACAATCAGGACTTTGAAATGTTAAAAGAGTTTCACCTGGAGAAGGACAACCTGTTTACGGATGAGTATTTCCCTGCAAACATGACCAGTATCGGGATATGTCTGAAGAATGAGATTGATACTAACAATATAGAATGGAAAAGACCCAAGGTTAGTAATGTCTATATATGAATTCCCTTGAGCCTGAAGGGCTAAATGTAATGTCAGATATTCTTTGACTTGTTTGTTTTTGTTTTTTTTTGTTTTTTTATTTACTTTTTTTATTTTTTATTTTTATTTAATTTAAATATTAAATGTCAATTAAGAATTAATGTTATTAATTTATAAAAAGTTATTTGCCAAGATTTTATGTACCATATATATGTTTTAAATCTTGCCTTTTGTATTATAGTATAAGTGCCTTGGTGCCCCTCCCCTTCCTTTTGTCTTATGTATAAATACACCCTGTACTGTGCTATGTATTATATGCCCTGAAGAAGAGAGTAAGAAAGCTCTTGAAACGCGTAGGCTTCAATAAAAAACCTAAAATCTACCTCGTGAGCGCGGTCTTCAGTTCGCCCAAGACTGATATAATCATATGAACACATCTAAAAGTTTTTTTTGTAAGTCAAAAATCCCTTCAAATGTTAAAATTGTGATTACCTGCAGACTCCACTATGGGGAGTCACTATGTCACTAAGGCATTCAACCCCTTGCCAGGACGGTACGGCATCATAGCGTACACCACCCAGAAGGAGGTCGAATCTTCATTCCTCTTTCAAGTTTTCCTGAAGAGTGAAGGCTGCACAAAGTAAGTACTTCTAAATTTGTTCAGTAAAATGGCCCCAAACCTGATGTTGATTCTGGAGGCCAAATAATAAATAGGCAGTTTAACCCCTTAGCGACCGCCGATACGCCTTTTAACGGCGGCCGCTAAGGGTACTTAAACCACAGCGCCGTTAATTAACGGCGGTGTGGAAAAAGTAAATAGCGCCCCCCAGAGTCGGATTTTCTCTGGGATTTCGGCTGCCGAGGGTAGCCGAGACCCCAGAGAACATGATTCAGGGGTTTTTTAACCCACCCCACATTTGCGATCGCCGGTAATTAACCGTTTACCGGCGATCGCAAAAAAAAACAAAAAATGCGATCTCTTTTTAATTTCTTTGTCCTCCGATGTGATCGCACATCGGAGGACAGAGAAAAGGGGTCCCAGGTAGCCCCCCAATACTCACCTATTTCCCCCGATGCTCCTCGTGTCTCCCGGTGGGCGCCGCCATCTTCAAAATGGCGGGCGCATGGGCAGTGCGCCCGCCGGCCGGCCCCGCGAGGATCTTTGGGGTCTCGGCTGCCAGGGGTAGCCGAGACCCCAAAGAGCATGATTGGGGTTGGTTTTACCGACCCCTGTTTTGCGATCGCCGGTAATTAACTGTTTACCGGCGACCGCAAAAAAAAAAAAAAGTCAAAGTTTAATTCTCTGTCCTCTGATGTGATCGCACATCAGAGGACAGAGAAATAGGGGGATTCGGGGACCCTGCCATACTCACCTGTGTCCCTGGGTCCTCCTGCTGCTCCTCCTGGCCGCCGGCAAAAGAAAATGGCGGGCGCATGCGCAGTGCGCCCGCCATCTGTCTCCATCTGCCGGCCGGCAGGAGAAGAGCAGTTGGGGCTAAAATTAGGGTTAGGGCTAGGGTTAGGGCTAGGGTTAGGGCTAGGGCTAGGGTTAGGGCTAGGGTTAGGGCTAGGGTTAGGGGTAGGGTTAGGGGTAGGGTTAGGGTTAGGGATAGGGTTAGGGCTAGGGGTAGGGTTAGGGGTAGGGTTAGGGGTAGGGTTAGGGGTAGGGTTAGGGCTAGGGTTAGGGGTAGGGTTAGGGGTAGGGTTAGGGTTAGGGTTGGGGTTAGGGGTAGGGTTAGGGGCAGGGTTAGGGCTAGGGGTAGGGTTAGGGGTAGGGTTAGGGCTAGTGGTAGGGTTAGGGGTAGGGTTAGGGCTAGGGTTAGGGCTAGGGGTAGGGTTAGGGGTAGGGTTAGGGCTAGGATTAGGGTTAGGGTTAGGGCTAAATTTAGGGTTAGGGTTGGGGCTAAATTTAGGGTTAGGGTTGGGGCTAAATTTAGAGTTAGGGTTGGCGCTAAATTTAGGGTTAGGCTTCTTTCACACGTCGGTACTGGGCCGTCGTAATGCATCGGCCCGACATACCGACGCACGTTGTGAAAATTGTGCACAACGTGGGCAGCGGATGAAGTTTTTCAACGCATCCGCTGCCCAATCTATGTCCTGGAGAGGAGGGGGCGGAGTTACGGCCACGCATGCGCGGTCAGAAATGGCGGATGCGACGTACAAAAAAAGTTACATTGAACGTTTTTTTGTGCTGACGGTCCGCCAAAACACTGATCCAGTGCACGACGGACGCGACGTGTGGTCATCCGTCACGATCCGTCGGCAATACAAGTCTATGGGCAAAAAACGCATCCTGCGGGCACATTTGCAGGATCCGTTTCTTGTCCAAAACGACGGATTGCGATGGATGCCAAACGATGCAAGTGTGAAAGTAGCCTTAGGGCTAGGGTTAGGGTTGGGGCTAAAGTTAGGGCTAGGTTTGGGGCTAAAGTTAGGGTTAGAGTTGGGATTAGGGTTAGGGTTTGGATTAGGGTTGGTATTAGGGTTAGGGTTGGCATTAGGGTTACGCTTGGGATTAGGGTTAGGTTTGGGATTAGGGTTAAGGTTAGGGTTGTGATTAGGGGTGTATTGGGATTAGGGTTAGGTTTGAAGTTAGGGTTGAGATTAGGATTAGGGGTGTGTTGGATTTAGGGTTTTGATTAGGGTTATGGTTAGGGTTGACATTAGGGTTGTTTTGGGGTAAGGGTTGTGATTATGGTTAGGGTTAGTGATTAGGATTATGGATCAGGTTGGGATTAGGGTTAGGGGTGTGTTGGGGTTAGGGTTGGAGCTAGAATTGGGGGGTTTCCACTGTTTAGGTACATCAGGGGGTCTCCAAACACGATAGCCAATTTTGCGCTCAAAAAGTCAAATGGTGCTCCCTCCCTTCTGAGCTCTGCCGTGCGCCCAAACAGTGGGTTACCCCCACATATGGGGCATCAGCATACTCGGGATAAATTGGACAACAACTTCTGGGGTCCAATTTCTCCTGTTACCCTTGTGAAAATAAACACTTGGAGGCTACAATATCTTTTTTGTGAAAAAAAAAATATTTTTTATTTTCACGACTCTGCATTCTAAACTTCTGTGAAGCACTTGGGCATTCAAAGTTCTCACCACACATCTAGATAAGTTCCTTGGGGGGTCTAGTTTCCAAAATGGGGTCACTTGTGGGGGGTTACTACAGTTTAGGTACATCAGGGGCTCTGCAATCGCAACATAATGCCCACAGACCATTCTATCAAAGTCTGCATTCCAAAAAGGCGCTCCTTCCCTTCCGAGCTCCGCCGTGCGCCCAAACAGTGGTTTACCCCCACATATAGCGCATCAGCGTACTCGGGATAAATTGGACAACAACTATTGCAGTCCAATTTCTCCTGTTACCCTTGTGAAAATAAAAACTTGGGGGCTACAATATCTTTTTTGTGGAAAAAAAAAATATTTTTTATTTTCACGACTCTGCATTCTAAACTTCTGTGAAGCACTTGGGCATTCAAAGTTCTCACCACACATCTAGATAAGTTCCTTGGGGGGTCTAGTTTCCAAAATGGGGTCACTTGTGGAGGGTTTCTACTGGTGAGGTACATCAGGGGCTCTGCAATCGCAACATAATGCCCGCAGACCATTCTATCAAAGTCTGCATTCCAAAACGGCGCTTCTTCCTTCCGAGCTCTGCCGTGCGCCCAAACAGTGGTTTACCCCCACATATGGGGTACCAGCATACTCAGGACAAATTGGACAACAACTTTTGGGGTCCAATTTCTCTTGTTACCCTTGTGAAAATAAAAACTTGGGGGCTAAAAAATCTTTTTTGTGAAAAAAAAAATATTTTTTATTTTCACGACTCTGCATTATAAACTTCTGTGAAGCACTTGGACATTCAAAGTTCTCACCACACATCTAGATAAGTTCCATGGGGGGTCTAGTTTCCAAAATGGGGTCACTTGTGGGGGATTTCTACTGTTTAGGCACATCAGGGGCTCTCCAAACGCGACATGGCGTCCGATCTCAATTCCAGCCAATTCTACATTGAAAAAGTAAAACGGCACTCCTTCACTTCTAAAGGTACCTTCACACATAACGATATTGTTAACGATATCGTTGCTTTTTGTGATGTAGCAACGATATCGTTAATGAAATCGTTATGTGTGGCAGCGACCAACGATCAGGCCCCTGCTGGGAGATCGTTGGTCGCTGAAGAAAGTCCAGAACTTTATTTCGTCGCTGGATCTCCCGTGGACATCGCTGGATCGGCGTGTGTGACACCGATCCAGCGATGTCTTCACTGGTAACCAGGGTAAACATCGGGTAACTAAGCGCAGGGCCGCGCTTAGTAACCCGATGTTTACCCTGGTTACCATCCTAAAAGTAAAAAAAAACAAACAGTACATACTTACCTAACGCTGTCTGTCCTCCAGCGCTGTGCTCTGCACTCCTCCTGTACTGGCTGTGAGCGTCGGTCAGCCGGAAAGCAGAGCGGTGACGTCACCGCTCTGCTTTCCAGCCGCTGTGCTCACAGCCAGTACAGGAGGAGTGCAGAGCACAGCGCTGGAGGACAGACAGCGTTAGGTAAGTATGTACTGTTTGTTTTTTTTACTTTTAGGATGGTAACCAGGGTAAACATCGGGTTACTAAGCGCGGCCCTGCGCTTAGTTACCCGATGTTTACCCTGGTTACCGGCATCGTTGGTCGCTGGAGAGCGGTCTGTGTGACAGCTCTCCAGCGACCAAACAGCGACGCTGCAGCGATCCGGATCGTTGTCGGTATCGCTGCAGTGTCGCTTAATGTGAAGGGGCCTTAAGTTCTGCGGTGCGCCCAAAAAGTGGTTTACCCCCACATATGGGGTATTGGCGTATTCAGGAGAAATTGCATAACAAAATTTATGGTTACATTTCTGTTTTTACACTTGTGAAAATAAAAAAAATGGTTCTGAATTAAGATGTTTGCAAAAAAAAGTTAAATGTTCATTTTTTCCTTCCACATTGTTTCAGTTCCTGTGAAGCATGTAAAGGGTTAATAAACTTCTTGAATGTGGTTTTGAGAACCTTGAGGGGTGTAGTTTTTAGAATGGTGTCACACTTCATTATTTTCTATCATATAGACCCCTCAAAATGACTTCAAATGTGATGTGGTCCCTAAAAAAAAATGGTGTTGTAAAAATGAGAAATTGCTGGTCAACTTTTAACCCTTATAACTCCATAACAAAAAAAAATTTTGTTTCCAAAATTGTGCTGATGTAAAGTAGACATGTGGGAAATGTTATTTATTAACTATTTTTCATGACATATCTCTCTGATTTAAGGGCATAAAAATACAAAGTTTGAAAATTGCAAAATTTTAAAAATTATTGCCATATTTCCGTTTTTTTTCATAAATAATCGCAAGTAATATGGAAGAAATTTTACCACTATCATGAAGTACAATATGTCACGAAAAAACAATCTCAGAATCAGCGGGATCCGTTGAAGCGTTCCAGAGTTATAACCTCATAAAGTGACAGTGGTCAGAATTGCAAAAATTGGCTCGGTCATTAAGTACCAAATTGTCTCTGTCACTAAGGGGTTAAATAGGAGCTGATTAGATTATCAATAAATAAAACTTAAACGGTTAACCCCTTCATGACTCGAGGTATTTTCGGTTTTGCATTTTCGTTTCTTGCTGCACTTCTTCCCAGAGCCATAACTTTTTTATTTTTTTGGTCAAAATGGCCATATGAGGGCTTGTTTCTTGCGGGACAAGTTGTACTTTTGAATGATTCCATTAGTTTTAACCCCTTAGTGACGGAGCCAAATTTTTGAAATCTGACCAGTGTCACTTTGTGGTAATAACTCTGCAACGCTTCAACAAATCCCAGTGATTTTTAGATTGTTTTAAGTGGTGAAAAAAAAATCCAAACTTTGGATAAAAAAAAGGGCGTCATTTTCCGAGACCCGTAGCGTCTCCATTTTTCGTGATCTGGGGACGGGTGGGGGCTTATTTTTTGCGTGCTGAGCTGATGTTTTCATTGATACCATTTTGGTGTAGATACAATCTTTTGATTGACCATTATTGCATTTTATTGCAATGTAGCGTCGACCAAAAAAACGTAATTTTGGCATTTTTCACTTTCTTTCTCATTGTGCCATTTAGCGATCAAGTAAATTAATTTTTTATATTGATAGATTGGACGATTCCGAACGCGGCGATACCAAATATATATATATTTGATTTTTTTCTTTATTGTTTTATTTTGAATGGGGCAAAAGGGGGGTGATTTGAAATCACAGCATCGGGGGCCCCCAAAAGCAGCTGCATGGTGTGCCGCTGTTAGTGACATGCCGCTGGCTGGGGGCCCTAGGCAGCTGCTGGCCCTATATGCCAGCAGATGTCAGTGCCTGGGCCCACCGGAGAATCCTCCGGTTCTCTGGTGGGCCAGTCAGACCCTGCCTCCCCACACAAAATCTCAGGTCCTCATGAAATGTCCTTCTTGTATGCTCCTCAATAGGGTTGAGTGAAACGGGTTGGCCACTTTCAGAAGTCGCCGACTTTTGGCAAAGTCGGGTTTCATGAAACCCGACCCGACCCCTGCGTGGGGTCGGCCATGAAGTCGGCGATCTTCTGAATGTGGTATCGGAATTCCGATCCCGATTTCCGATATGTTTGCAATATCGGAAATCGGTATCGGAATCCATATTTAATGTAAAATAAAGAATTAAAATAAAAAATATAGCTATACTCACCCTCTGACGCGCCCTGGTACTAACCGGGAACCTTCCTTCCTTCGAATCAGCGCTTGCAGGACCTTGCGGTGTCGTCGCGGTGACGTCACGGCTTGTGATTGGTCGCGCGAGCGGTCACATGGGCGGCCGCGCGACCAATCACAAGCCGCGACGTCACCGCGACGTCACCGCAAGGTCCTGGAAGCGCTGATTCGAAGGAAGGAAGGTTCCCGGTTAGTACCAGGGCGCGTCAGAGGGTGAGTATAGCGATATTTTTTATTTTTATTCTTTATTTTACACTTAAATATGGATCCCAGGGCCTGAAGGAGAGTTTCCGCTCCTTCAGACCCTGGGAACCATTGGAAACCCAATGCACTGCATTGGGTTTCGAGTTTCGGCCGACCCTGACCCCGACTTTTTTATAGGATCGGCCGATTTCACTCGACCCGACTTTTGAAAAAGTCGGGTTTCGTGAAACCCGACCAGATCCTATAAAAGTAAAGGTCACTCAACCCTACTCCTCAAGTAACCATCTCCAAGGTTTCTCCTGTGCTTCCCTTGAACTTTGAAACTCCTTACCCAACCGGTCAGACAATCCTCTACCAAATGCAACCAGAAAAGCTTATAACCTACAATAACCATGCTGCCTCCAAACCATCAGCAGCTCCTACCTTCTCCTACTGCCTTCTTACTCCTTCCCTGTGGATTGTAAGCCCTCTGGGGCAGGGTCCTTTCTCTCCACCTACCAGTCTGAGTTTATCTGTACTAGTTTTGTACCTTCTTTTGTATTACTATATGTATATGTCCTGTAAACCCTGTGTCCACATGTACATTGCTCTGGAAATAAGAGAGCTTTAGAATAAATAATAATATCTTGGACAATAGAGTTATATTTAAAGAAAACTCTATAAGAATTCAAGGTAAAAAAAAACTGGAAAAACTAGCTAAAAATGGAGAAACTCTTTAAGCAGTTGACTGATATCATTCCCGTGTGATTGCAATATTCACTCTTGGAAGACTAGGAAAGGATATTCTATGGAGGCAATGCATAATTCAGCAGCATTCAGTAAAGCCTATTAGAAAGAAGTGTCACCAATATAGTGCTGATTCATTAATAATTGTATCTTTATGGCGGTCTTATGTCCATTTTTTCCAGTTTCAAATCCTTTGCAGCCGTCACTAGAGGGAGCTCAAGAGTTTCCTGCATACAAAACAGTATGCAAAAAGCTCCCTCTAGTGATATTGGCGGGCAGCAGAATTGTATCATTTAATTCTATGTTTTTGCAGGGGATTTGGAGACGTAAAAAGGTGTCCTGAGCATTATACAGATTTAGTAAAAAAAAAAAAAAATAATAATAATTATATTACACTTCAATAACCAGGACCATAACTTAAACTATGCAGCATGATTCCTGCCAGCTAAGTGCTTTTTATAAAATTGGTATTTTCTTGAGGGGTAAAGGGGCTTTAGATGAGGGCTCAGGTATGACTGCTTCTATTCCTTCCCACTCTGCTTCCTTAAGTGGAATCTATAAAAGAGGATTGAGGCAATTAAAAATTAGTCAAATGCTGCAAAACTATTAGGCCTGTGTCTGTTATGGGCAGAATTGTAAATGCAGCTCTGGATGTTACTTGCTTTATAATATAACTGAAGTGCCGTCAGGTATATAGGTGATATTGAGATGAAGAGGGAAAGAGTCAGAATATGAATGTGATCACAGGGACGCGATTTCTTTAAGTCCTCTTAATTTTTCACTTTACTTCTTGATATTAGTATCCTGAAATAATCTTCAAAATGTACTCCTCTAAGGTAAAGTTTTAACCCTCCCGATATTGTTTAGACCTGGAGATTGTAAGCCTTTATCAGTGATTATTGCCAGATCAGTCAATGTCCGGCAGCTGGGACCTCACTGATCGTCAGAACTGGGAGATTCTATATTATTTAGCTCAAGTCGGTGCCAGACTTCCAAACAGTTTCCAGGATGATGTGAAGGACACAAATAGACAATTTATTTGTAGCATTGACAGAAATGCCAACCTCAATATTCCCCAAATGACAAAAAGGACAGGGGTGCCAGGGACCAGAATATGCCATAAAGCGTTAGAAAAGGCTGTTATGCTAATGTTAAGAATGCTTATTCATCATCTGTTATACCCTCCTTGGGGAAATCCAGCCACAATCTTATACTATTGTCACCAGCGTATCAACCAGTCATTAGTAAACAACCTGCTACAATTAAAAAAAAAAATCAGAAATTGGTCTCCGGCAGCAGAGGAAGCTTTGCAAGAATGATTTGATCTTACAGATTGGGACTTGTTGTGTGGGACTATAAGAGTCAATGCTAATGTAGCTGATGTTAATGACCTGGTTGGAATTAATAGTGCTATAATACCGATATGCTGTGGTCTGTAAAAGAGATTAGGTGTTTTGCAAATAAGCCCGGTAAAGAAGGGGCCTCAAACTGTACCTGGAACTGAGACCCTAACTATCTCTGTCCTGGGGGTACTCTTGAAGGTAGAGAGGCCCAAGTCTCCAACCTTACTATGCTCCTGTTAATGTCCTAAGCTTCCTCCACACCATCCCCCATGAGGTCTGGGACAGATATGTTAGTAAGCCGTAAAGGTATATGGAAAAGGACGGCACTAGAGCGATACAATATCCAATGTACAGGACTGGTAACGGGATCCCAAACGTCAGGCGTCACGAATGCTAGGGGTTTGCGGTGCTCTGCATACAAAATGTGAACCAAGAGTCCATGCGAACAGTAAAGAGAAAATATGCGGCACCGTCGAAGCACCTAGCGTGCGAAACGGCTGTCGTCCAAGCTCCAATACCGCACCCTCCTGCTTACCTGATGTCCTGACGGATGTATGTATTTACTCATTTTCTCCATTAAAGTTCACGTTTTCCACTGCTATATCGGGGTGAGCCGATATGCCGCATATTTTCTCTTTACTGTTCGCACAGATATGTTAGTGTATAAGCACATAAAACAAACAGGGATAACAAAAAGTAACTTACATACAAAAACACCAAGGTTAGGGAGAAATATAGGGAAAGATAGGAATGTATTAACCAAATGGGTATAGGATACTGGAGAAAGCATACACTCAAAAACAGCAGACAACAATCTCCAGCAGCAACTACAAACTCCAACTTCAGCAGGCCAACTCCAGCAAGCCAGGAAGTAAACTTTCACAGGCAGGAATGAGAAGGTCTGGCTAGGATTTATAGAGGAAAAAAGGGAGCAGGTCAGGGGCCTCTATGAAATGAAGCTGCATCTCTCTAACCAGCATACAAAGAGTCATTAACCTCTTCAGTGCCAAAGGAAACAAAGTCCATTCACTATGAGTAACAAAACTCACAATCTAAATAGAAGACCTGTGATTCACAGTAAAAGATCGTCTAACCCAAGAGGACATGAAACACTCATGATAAATCCCTGGATAATAAAACAATTAAAACATTTACAGGAAAAAGAGGCCATTTAAATTGAGGGACAAAGAGAAAATTAAAATGATGCAACGAGACTTGAAGAACAGAACTAAAGATGCCCTGGAGGCTTTCAGAATTAAATTAGAAACAAAACCTGCCACATAATAACCCCGGGGAGGTTTGGACGGGAATTAAACTATTGACTGGGTTTATCTGAGGCAGGGAGGAGGAATGGACAGGGCTAATGAAATGAATGAGTTTTTCAACAGATTCAGCAATGCATGTGCAAAGCCAACAGGGAGAGGTGCTGGAGCTGGGGAACGATCAGCAACATTGATATTGGGGATGAGCGAACTGGTTTCAAAGTCTCCCAAAATGATGTAAGGAGACAGTTTAGGAAACTAGACATAGGTAAAGCAGCAAGGCCAGAAGGACTCAGTCCACGTATCCTTAAAGTGTGTGCAAACCAGCTGTGTACTGTTTTTAGTACCTGTTTAACTGGAGCCTGCAATCACAGAGGTTACCGGTGTTATGGAAGACTTCCCGCCTGGTTCCAGTTCCCAAGACCACTTTCCCACCATCCCTAAATGACTATCGTCCCATAGCCTTAACATTACATGCTATGAAGTCCTTGGAAAGATTAGTGCTCGCTTACGTGAGTTAGGGTTTGGGCGTTTGCTGTCCCCCTACAGTTTGCTGACCAGCATAGATTGGGGGTGGACGATGCTGTTGTGTCTCTGTTACATACAATACATTCACTTTTGGACGCGCAATATTCTTTGATTTCTCTAGTGCATTCAATACATTGCAGCTACTTTTACTAAGCAAAAATATGATTGATATGAAGGTGGATGAGAGGGTGAGAAATTGGATAGCGGACTACCTGTCAGACCGGCCACAGTTTGCACCGATGGGAGCGGTGGTGTCTGGCAGTGTAGGTGCCCCTCAGGGACGGTGCTGTCACCTTTTCTATTCACGTTGCACACAGCTGATATTCAGTATAAATCTGATTTTTGCCGCCTTCAAGAATTCTCAAATGAGTCCGTGGTAGTCAGATGTATTAGGGGGGGCTGGGGAGACGAGGAATATAGGAGAGTGGTGTCGGATTTTGTGGAGTGGTGCCATGCTATCTTATTACAACTAAACATAAAGAAAACTAAGGAGCTGGTGGTGAACTATAGCAGGAGAAAGATGGAGGGTTCACCTGTCACTATTGCTGGTCAGGGCGTGGAGCGGGTGTACAACAATTACCAAAGAGAACAATCCTTAAAGTGAATTGTTATGACATCTATCATTTGGTGAGAGTCAGAGAGTGTGACTTCTCCCGCTTCTTGCTCCCAGTTCTCTGTACCGTTAGATATATATTTATTTGCAATGTAATAATGAATGAATCTTATCTCCTGACTTATCCTGCAATAGGATTCCAAACTCTCCGTCTGGAATCTGAAGAGACTTCTGAATAATCAGTTAATTAAAGGTAAGACTGGTAAATGAGGAAAGAAAGAAACCTGTGCATGTAATGATTAATATACTGTGTGTATATATATATATATATATATATATATATATATATATATATATACGATATATAGATAGATAGATGGGATGATGAATGTGATGGATGGATACATATTGTTAGGGCTAGCGGAACGCACGAAATAATAAAGAGGTAGATATGAGGTGTGTTCGCAGCCCGGGGTCCGCCGTGCAGAGATGGTACCTGCTGCTGAGTAATGGCGGATGGACACTTGCTCACACGTGGGTTAGACTTCACCCAGTATGAATGGAAGCGAACTCTGTTGCTTCACAGAGTTGCCAAAATACGCTGCGCCCTGTTAGCAGTCACAGGGTGGGATCCCTATGAATCACCCCCACTAAACTGGTGGTTGGACTCGCTCTGACCCTCGGTGGCTTTTGAGCCCGCGCCTGAGGACGCCCCGAGTCAGATGCAGAGTCCAAATGGGAATTTCCACCCTACACTGGCAGGCTGTCAGGAAAGCACACTGGTTGCGCACGGTGCTGTACAGACGGGCACTGCAAAAAGGCACTGTAACGTGTGCTACGTGTGCAGGTAGCACTGTCAGGCACTAAATAGCTTCCACCATTTGCGAGCAGTCAACACAAGGAATGGGAATGATTAAGAAGCT
This sequence comes from Ranitomeya imitator, assembly GCF_032444005.1. Classification (NCBI taxonomy): domain Eukaryota; kingdom Metazoa; phylum Chordata; class Amphibia; order Anura; family Dendrobatidae; genus Ranitomeya; species Ranitomeya imitator. The sequence goes on along the minus strand of NC_091286.1, from coordinate 20,748,389 downwards.
TTCATCCATCGACAGTCATTCATCTACACACACACATTATCAAGTTTATACTAGCGCATGGCCATGCAGCCATGTGAACCTTTTATAGCCGAAGCTCTCCGGGACCTTCCTAGTGATCCAATAGGAGCTGCTACAGGACCTGAGCATGTGACCCCCGACCTCCAATGGGAGGTCGTCCCTTGGGCATGCTCAGTAGAGAAAAAGCAGGACTTAGTCCCAGGAGCGTCTGCTCGCCGCTGATCAGTGCAATGGGAACTCGACACCTTAACACATATGATACATTTATTTTTTCATATTTATTAATGTACTTTTAAAATAAAACTACAGGATATGAATGTATTACTTATTAGTTTACTTTTTTTTCTAGAATATTTGCATTCATTTAATGCAAAATTCACCACTGATGGCTGCCGGGAGATCCTGGCATCAGTAGATGTATCCTTTACTTCTTATTTATTACTTTATTAATAGGGGTGAAAAGTGTCACTAGTGTTTCTGACCAGTCAGATATACGGCTTCTTGTGTCATCGGTCCGTGTCACCTGTGCATCGGTGGTAAAGTGAACACTCAGTAGTTTCATATAACATGTGGCTAATTTGAACTTTATGTCCGTGTATAACTTCTAAAAAATCAAGTTGTCCCCTAAGCAAAGGAAGGGGTAACTTGCTGATCACTGGAGGTCCAACCATTGGGACTCCTAGTGATCCAAAGATGGAGTCTCTGGGACCTGGTGTATACAGCTCTGTCGGCCCATCCTGAATGGAGCGGGGAGGTGAATGCTTGTACCCTACTCTATTCACTGTCTATGGGACTGAGTGCTCAGCACTCTATGGCTACATAGACAAGGAATGAAGCAGAGGATGAGTGAGGGCACCGATGCTCCACTTAAGAGGAGGCTGCAGATCTCCATTCTTCAGCTTTACAGAGCCCTGGACTCAAGACCCCTGGAGGTCTCAGTGGTCATACAACCGGAGATGAGCAAGCTATCCACTATTATATAGAGATAACTTTATATTTTATGAATATACTTTTAGTATGGAAGGGGGGTGGCATCATAAAATCACAAACTTGGGCGCCATGTTGGAGGACGCTGAATCTAATCCTACATGTGCATCCATCCAGTTCTTTTCCTGTACATAGTGATGTAGAAATACTTGGCACTCGTATAGGTGTGTTGAAGAACTTATTTATTGAGTGAAGAAATTCCCCCCAAAAATGAGACGTTTCGGTCAATACCTGACCTTCATCAGTCACCTGGAGAGAGGAGATCTGTGTGGCAGCGCGCTGTGTGAGAGTCTGCAGAGTCCACTGCTAAGACAGGAAGCGCTGGCCTTTCCTGTACATTGACCATTTTCCTAAACAAGCATGTAGATCTCCAAGAAAGCAAAACTTGACGCAGGAACATTCGTTAAATTGTGGAAAATGCTAACGCAATATAAGGTAAATAAAAGTTACATAAAGTAAAAAATAAAGCTAAACCGATTCTTGGCATCGTCTTTTTGTTGTGACTGTGACATCTACAACATGGCTGGTTTGGATTTAATCCCTGGACCGCTGCATTGCATGGCTCAAGTGCTAACCGCCGGGGCGCTGGGAATTATACTGATTTCAGATAACAAAGCGGTAATGTAACAATTTACTAATTTCCAATATTCTTTCTGTATCAATCCTGAGCCATTTCCACGATCCCTGCTCGGTTTGATCGACGGCACAATTCTGATACCTGCATTGCATCTGTGACGAGCCGTGAGCCTGTGTGCCCATCACATGGCCGGGACAGATGGAAGCACAGGGGGAAGTTTCCTTACAGCAAGCAGAGATCTTTAAATGTGAGGAATTAATGCAGAAAGTATTAAAAAAATAATCTATTATTTTCTGAAATTGTAAATCACTTTAATATGCATTCAGTATGGGAAATGCTACATATGAAACCTTAATATGTTTCTTTTTAAGGATCATTTTAATCAAGTGAATACCAATCGCAGTGGATACATCAATCAGACAGAATTACGCAAAATAATAAAACAAACAGGTACAGTGCGGATCTGCTGGATCAGATACTATGGATGAACAGATTTGTAATGGGACCTTTATTGCCATATTTGTATCTATACTCCAGACAAAAGTGATACATTGTTACACTGAGAATAGAGCGCGGCATAAGGACTCAAGGAACCCGATGCAGCGCTAGGTGTAATAATGTATCACTTCTGCATCTCCCTAAATCCTTTCTACATTGCTACATTTAGACACATGGTCACGGAAGGTTCTGCCATACAATGCACCACCTCTCCCTTCTGCACAGACTTGATTGGGTTGACTCGACCAACCTTACACAATAACACAATGAATAATACTGCTATAATAGAGCCCCTCTGGTTCCCGTCATAATAGATCATTTCAGATGTGAACAGTGCCTAAGATGTGTGACCACTCCACCCTCCAACAAATAGCTAAAATTAGTGTCAAGCCCCTTCATCTTACCATTGGTGGGCATCTTTTCTGTCTCCTCTGGCAGAATACATAATGTCAGAGAAGACGTGAAACATTTTTTTTTCGCTGCACTTTGTAAATGTTCTTCCACTTAATCGTTTAATAACAGCAAACAAAACGTCTCCTATTCGGCATTCCAGGTTCTCCGCTCCCTCGGGTAGCTGAGAAACCGGAGTTTTTGTGACATTTGACGGGTGCTAAGGATTAATATGGAACCTTAATGATCGTTGAAAAAAAGTGTATTGGTGGCCATTAATGAGTTAAATAGTTTGCTGCACTTGGATGTATCTCTGGATCTGTTATCAAAGTCAGGGTTGGTCTTAGATTGGACGGTGCCCTCGGCCATACCTTCTATTGAGTCCCCTGCCTTACGGGGTACTATATAGTGCCCAAAAACAATGATACAGCGTCCATATAACACTATTCATATAATGCACTATTCAGTGTCCAAAATAATATTGTCCTAGCAACATTGCATTAGATTGGGGTAAAACATCTTGTTAAGTGCCACCACTTAGTAGTGACAAGTTAAAGGGTCCCGGCTAAAATCTTCCATCCCATTCAGAGAAACTCAGAGCAAACCGCCGACACATACTGTATATATTTATAGGTGCATCATTCTATCACAACCTGGGTCCTGCCCAGATATTTACTGCTCCTCCATGGCTCGGCATCGTATACATGCACATGGCCAAATTTATTGTGAATTTATGCCAGTTTATGCGATTAGTCCGGTGCAACATTGTAAATGCGCTGTACAGACACTACCATTGAGAAATGATCCCACGCGTTTTATTTCACTACCACATGGCGACCGCGTTGTCACTGATGGATGTGTGACTACTTGTTTGATTCTCTTATTATCTAGGGCTCAATATCCAAAACGATCTTCCGCAGCAGCTTTTTGCTCGATATTCAAACGATCAAGAAAAATTAAGCTTTGTTGACTACCTGGTCTGTACAATGCGACTGATCGGCTTCATGGGTAAGTTCTGGACCAATTAGTTTATAGACTAATGAAGTGAAATAATGGATATTGTGGCATACAGAAATAATATCGGTCTCCTGTAAAGTCCATCCACACGAGTGGCAGCGATGGGGACCTTCAGCAAGCCAGTGTTGGCCGTGGTAACCCAACCGGAACTCAGCTTTAGCCACAGCTGTTAGACACCGGTGACGGCTATGCAATATACCTGGCTTCTACCTGGGGTGGAGCGGGCTCGGCTTCTGAGCCTGCTCTGTTGTGAATTCTGCTCCTGGGCTCCCTCCGGTGGTTGTAAGTGGCACTTTTGTGAGTTCTGCTCTTGGGCTCCCTCTTGTGGTTTCAAGTGGTATGGCTGCTCCTTGGAGTTAGCTGTTCTCAGCTGCCTCCACTTATCATCTCCTCTCTCGCCTATTTAAGCCTGGCTGTTCCTTCAGCTAGTGCTACTTGTAAATGGTTCCTGGTTGGATTCACATCTCTTTGGAGTTCCCTGTTATCCTGACCAGTTCTGCAAAGCTAAGTTTTTGCTTACTTTTTCTGTCCATAGTTTGTGGACTTATCCATTCTGTGCTTTCTTTGTTTGTCCAGCATTATCAGTTTGAAGTATTTTCTGTCTTGCTGGAAGCTCTGGGAAGCAGAGTGACCCTCCACACCTTTAGTCAGGTGTGGAGATTTTTTGTTTACTCTGCGTGGATTTTTGTAGTGTTTTATACTGACCGCACAGTGTTCCATCCTGTCCTATCTATCAAGCTAGACTGGCCTCCTGTGCTCATCCTGGTTTCATTCTGTGTATGTCTTTTTCCTCTCCACTCACAGTCATTATTTGTGGGGGGCTAATCTATCCTTTCGGGATTTTCTCTGAGGCAAGATAGTTTTCCTGCTACTGTCTTCAGGGGTAGTTAGCTCTTAGGCTGTGACGAGATGCCTAGGGAGAGTTAAGAGCATTCCACGGCTGCTTCTAGTGTTGTGTTGAGCTTAGTGTCTGCGGTCAGTACAGTTACCACTTCCTTCAGAGCTCGTTCCATGTTGCTCCTAGACCACCGCATCATAACAGTACAAGTGGCCCAAAAATGAATTAATTGCATCTCAAAAGAAGGAAAAAAATTCTGAACCATTTTTATTTCTGTGTTCTAGTTTGTCTTTTTTTTTTCATCTTGATATCTGGGTGGTTCAGGATATATGCTTTGGCATGGATGTTCAAGGTTTGTTTTCTCGTGTGGATCAACTTGCTGCAAGAGTACAGAGTATCCAGGACTATGTTGTCCAGACTCCGGCTTTAGAGCCTAGAATTCCTACTCCTGATTTGTTTTTTTGGGCACAGATCCAAGTTTTTGAACTTTAAAATTAACTGCAGATTGTTTTTTGCTTTGAAACCCCGTTCTTCTGGTGATCCCATTCAACAGGTAAAAATCATCATATCCTTGCTGCGGGGTGATCCTCAAGACTGGGCTTTCTCTCTTGAAGCAGGGGATTCGGCATTATTGAATGTTGATGCATTTTTTCAAGCGCTCGGATTATTGTACGACGAACCTAATTCTGTGGATCATGCAGAAAAAACCCTGTTAGCCCTGTGTCAAGGTCAGGAAGAGGCAGAGTTATACTGCCAGAAATTTAGAAAATGGTCTGTGCTCACTAAATGGAATGATGAGGCTCTGGCTGCTATTTTCAGAAAGGGTCTTTCGGAAGCCCTCAAAGATGTTATGGTGGGCTTTCCTACGCCTGCCGGTTTGAGCGAATCTATGTCTCTAGCCATTCAGATCGATCGGCGTCTGCGCGAGCGCAAAGCTGTGCACCATATGGCAGTATCCTCTGAGCAAAGTCCTGAACCTATGCAATGTGATAGGATTTTGACTAGAACAGAACGGCAGGAATTCAGACGTCAGAATAGGCTGTGTTTCTACTGTGGTGATTCTGCTCATGTTATCTCTGATTGCCCTAAGCGTACTAAGAGAGTCGCTAGGTCTGTTACCATTAGTACTATACAGCCTAAATTTCTCTTATCTGTGACCCTGATTTGCTCATTGTCGTCCTTTTCTGTCATGGCATTTGTGGATTCAGGCGCTGCCCTGAACTTAATGGACTTAGAATTCGCCAGGCGCTGTGGTTTTTCCTTACAGCCTTTGCAAAGCCCTATTCCTTTGAGGGGTATTGATGCTACACCCCTGGCCAAGGATAAACCTCAGTACTGGACACAGATGACTATGTACATGGCTCCAGCACATCAGCAAGATTGCCGTTTTCTGGTGTTGCATAACCTGCATGATGTTGTTGTACTAGGTTTCCCATGGTTACAGGAACATAATCCGGTGCTGGATTGGAAAACTATGTCGGTGACTAGTTGGGGTTGTCAAGGGGTACATAGTGACGTTCCTTTGATGTCAATTTCCTCTTCCCCCTCTCCTGAGGTTCCTGAGTTTTTGTCAGATTTCCAGGATGTATTTGATGAGCCCAAGTCCAGTTCCCTTCCTCCGCACAGGGACTGTGATTGTGCTATTAACTTGATTCCTGGTTGCAAGTTCCCTAAGGGCCGACTTTTCAATCTGTCTGTGCCGGAGCATGCCGCCATGCGGAGTTATGTTAAGGAGTCTTTGGAGAAGGGGCATATTCGGCCTTCTTCGTCACCTTTGGGAGCGGGTTTCTTTTTTGTTTCTAAGAAGGATGGCTCCTTGAGACCCTGTATTGATTATCGTCTTCTTAATAAAATCACGGTCAAATTCCAATACCCCTTGCCCTTGCTTACGGATTTGTTTGCTCAGATTAAGGGGGCTAGTTGGTTTACTAAGATTGACCTCCGAGGGGCATATAATCTTGTTCGTATTAAACAGGGTGACGAATGGAAAACTGCATTTAATACGCCCAAAGGCCATTTTGAATACTTTGTGATGCCATTTGGGCTTTCTAATGCTCCATTTGTGTTCCAGTCTTTCATGCATGATATTTTCCGCAATTATCTTGATAAATTCATTGTCGTATATTTGGATGATATTTTGATTTTTTCCGATGATTGGGAGTCTCATGTGAAGCAGGTCAGGATGGTGTTCCAGATCCTTCGTGATAATGCTTTATTTGTGAAGGGGTCTAAGTGCCTATTCGGAGTTCAGAAGGTCTCTTTTTTGGGTTTTATTTTTTCTCCCTCGTCTATAGAAATGGATCCTGTTAAGGTCCAAGCTATTCATGACTGGATCAAACCCACATCTGTGAAGGGCCTTCAAAAATTTTTGGGCTTTGCTAATTTCTATCGCTGTTTCATTGCCAATTTTTCCAGTGTGGTTAAGCCCCTTACTGATTTGATGAAGAAAGGCGCTGATGTTACGAATTGGTCCTCTGAGGCTGTTGTGGCCTTTCGGGAGCTTAAACGCCGATTTACTTCTGCCCCTGTGTTGCGTCAGCCGGATGTTTCTCTTCCTTTTCAGGTTGAGGTCGACGCTTCTGAGATTGGGGCAGGGGCTGTTTTGTCTCAGAGGGAATCTGATGGTTCTTTGATGAAACCGTGTGTTTTTTTTCCAGAAAGTTTTCGCCTGCGGAACGCAATTATGATGTCGGCAATCGGGAGTTGTTGGCTATGAAGTGGGCGTTTGAGGAGTAGCGACATTGGCTTGAGGGAGCTAAACACCGCGTTGTGGTCCTGACCGATCATAAGAATCTGATTTACCTCGAGTCGGCCAAGCGGCTGAATCCAAGACAGGCTCGATGGTCCCTGTTTTTCTCCCGTTTTGATTTTGTGGTCTCGTATCTTCTGGGATCTAAGAATGTTAAGGCTGATGCCCTCTCTAGGAGTTTTTCACCTGATTCTCCTGGAGTCCTTGAGCCGGTTGGCATTCTTAAGGAGGGGGTGATTCTTTCTGCTATCTCCCCTGATTTGCGGCGGGTGCTTCAGGAATTTCAGGCTGATAGGCCTGACCGCTGTCCAGTGGGGAAGCTGTTTGTTTCTGATAGATGGACAAGTAAGGTTATTTCTGAGGTTCATTGTTCTGTGTTGGCTGGTCATCCTGGGATTTTTGGTACCAGAGATTTGGTTGCTAGGTCCTTTTGGTGGCCTTCCTTGTCACGCGATGTGCGTGCTTTTGTGCAGTCCTGTGGGACTTGCGCCCGGGCCAAGCCTTGCTGTTCCCGCGCTAGTGGGTTGCTTTTGCCTTTGCCACTCCCTGAGAGGCCCTGGATGCATATTTCCATGGATTTTATTTTGGATCTTCCTGTTTCCCAGAAGATGTCTGTTATCTGGGTTGTTTGTGACCGGTTCTCTAAAATGGTCCATCTGGTACCTTTGCCTAAGTTGCCTTCCTCCTCGGATCTGGTTCCATTATTTTTTCAGCATGTGGTTCGTTTGCATGGCATTCCGGAGAATATTGTCTCTGACAGAGGTTCTCAGTTTGTCTCTAGATTTTGGCGGGCCTTTTGTGCTAGGATGGGCATTGATTTGTCTTTTTCTTCTGCGTTTCATCCTCAGACTAATGGCCAAACTGAGCGAACTAATCAGACCTTGGAGACCTATTTGAGATGCTTTGTGTCTGCTGATCAGGATGACTGGGTGGCTTTCTTGCCGTTGGCCGAGTTTGCCCTTAATAATCGGGCTAGTTCGGCTACTTTGGTTTCACCTTTCTTTTGTAATTTTGGTTTTCATCCTCATTTTTCTTCTGGGCAGGTTGAGCCTTCTGATTGTCCTGGTGTTGATTCTGTGGTGGACAGGCTGCAGCAGATTTGGACTCATGTGGTGGACAATTTGACGTTGTCTCAGGAAAGGGCTCAACGTTTTGCTAACCGCCGTCGGTGTGTTGGTCCCCGGCTTCGTGTGGGGGATTTGGTTTGGTTGTCTTCTCGTCATGTTCCTATGAAGGTTTCCTCCCCTAAGTTTAAGCCTCGGTTTATTGGTCCTTATAAAATTTCTGAAATTATTAATCCGGTGTCTTTTCGTTTGGCTCTTCCAGCCTCTTTTGCCATTCATAATGTTTTCCATAGATCTTTGTTACGGAGATATGTGGTGCCCGTTGTTCCCTCGGTTGACCCTCCTGCCCCGATGTTGGTTGAGGGGGAGTTGGAATATGAGGTTGAGAAGATTTTGGATTCTCGTTTTTCGAGGCGGAGGCTTCAGTATCTTGTCAAGTGGAAGGGGTATGGCCAGGAGGATAATTCTTGGGTTGTTGCCTCCGATGTCCATGCCGCCGATTTGGTTCGTGCTTTTCATTTGGCTCGTCCTGATCGGCCTGGGGGCTCTGGTGAGGGTTCGGTGACCCCTCCTCAAGGGGGGGTACTGTTGTGAATTCTGCTCCTGAGCTCCCTCCGGTGGTTGTAAGTGGCACTTTTGTGAGTTCTGCTCTTGGGCTCCCTCTTGTGGTTTCAAGTGGTGTGGCTGCTCCTTGGAGTTAGCTGTTCTCAGCTGCCTCCACTTATCATCTCCTCTCTCGCCTATTTAAGCCTGGCTGTTCCTTCAGCTAGTGCCACTTGTAAATGGTTCCTGGTTCTATTCACATCTCTTTGGAGTTCCCTGTTATCCTGACCAGTTCTGCAAAGCTAAGTTTTTGCTTACTTTTTCTGTCCATAGTTTGTGGACTTATCCATTCTGTGCTTTCTTTGTTTGTCCAGCATTATCAGTTTGAAGTATTTTATGTCTTGCTGGAAGCTCTGGGAAGCAGAGTGACCCTCCACACCTTTAGTCAGGTGTGGAGATTTTTTGTTTATTCTGCGTGGATTTTTGTAGTGTTTTATACTGACCGCACAGTGTTCCATCCTGTCCTATCTATCAAGCTAGACTGGCCTCCTGTGCTCATCCTGGTTTCATTCTGTGTATGTCTTTTCCCTCTCCACTCACAGTCATTATTTGTGGGGGGCTAATCTATCCTTTCGGGATTTTCTCTGAGGCAAGATAGTTTTCCTGCTACTGTCTTCAGGGGTAGTTAGCTCTTAGGCTGTGACGAGGTGCCTAGGGAGAGTTAGGAGCATTCCACGGCTGCTTCTAGTGTTGTGTTGAGCTTAGGGTCTGCGGTCAGTACAGTTACCACTTCCCTCAGAGCTCGTTCCATGTTGCTCCTAGACCACCGCATCATAACACTGCTCCACACTTGCAGACTCCTGCCCAGAATGTTTATTAACATCCTACAGCGGGAATGGGTTAAAACAGTACCAGAATTTGCAGCCGGATCTCCTAACTGCTTTCAGTGCCCCACCACGACAAGGTGACCATCTTCCACCCGAAATTCTCCTTTCTTCCCAAAATGGTGTTAACTTTTCACCTTTAAGGAGGTCTGCGAGCACAAAATGAGTATCCAAACTAAAGACAGCCCCCTGAATGGGACAAAGTCCTAATAAAATTATCACTTGGGTGCTTTAATCCATTGCTGTTTTCGCATCAAATTCTCCTATTTTTTTCAAGTATGCTAACGAGGTACTTGGTGCACCCTTGGTGTAGCCAAATGGTTGGATGCCCCTTCCCAGCTCTTATTCAAGAGGCTGTCATCGAGATAATAACAGCTGATCAGTGGGGGTGCTGGGTGTCAGACCACCACCGATTTGATGCTGTGACCCATCAAAAGGAACAATCATCAGTTATAGATACCCAGACAGCCTTCTTAAACATAAAGCTATCTTATACTACCATGGATAATGGTTAGCAATATTAGGCCCTTTCATCACCAAAGTCCACCAAAGATATTGGATATTAAAAACTCAACCACTTTAGACCTCCATGGAGATTACCAGGAATACAGTACAATCAATAACAATGCAAAAATGTATCAAGTTGGGAAAGTGAACATTGTTGGAGGTTGTGTGTGGGGGAAAGGATACTTTGTAGTCTCTGCTGTGGCCACCAATATACTTGGCAATCCATCTTTGGAAACATTGTATTTGTCTCTGGAGACTCAACCTCTCCTTTGGAAGTGGAAGATGTATGCGGAGAAGGTAAAAAAATCTATTTTATTCTGCACTTATTACACCTGAGAGGAGCACAAGACCAATGTGGAGGCAGCCATTACAAAAGTAACATGCAAAATACAGTTACTCAGCAACTTTTAGGCTATGTGCACACGTAGAATAGTCCTCTGCGGATTTTTCCGCAGGGGATTTGATACAAACACCGCGTTTTTCCTGCGGATTTACAGCGGTTTTTGCGCGGATACCGTTTTTGTGCGGTTTTCTATTATGGAGCAGGGGTTAAACTGCTGCGGATTCCGCACAAAGAATTGACATGCTGCGGAATGTAAACCGCTGCGTTTCCGCGCGTTTTTTTCCGCAGCTTGGGCACAGCGTTTTCTGTTTTCCATAGGTTTACTTTGTACTGTAAACTCAAGGGAAACTGCTGCGGATCCGCAGCAAAATCTGCATCGTGTGCACATAGCCTAAAATAAAATGCGTCAAGAACGTCAAAATATAGCAGTGTGGTTCTGCTCACACTATGCTATACAGTTTGCAGTAAATATCTGTATATCTTCAAATTGGTGCATCCTATCCCACAAAAATTAGTTCGACAGGGAGGTGACTTATAAATGTCCCTAGAGAATCCAGGTCCGGGGGGAGATAAACACTTACTAGAAAGCAGCCGGACATCTATTTCTTCCTCTTAAGGTACCGTCACACTAGACGATATCGCTAGCGATCCGTGACGTTGCAGCGTCCTGGCTAGCGATATCGTCCAGTGTGACAGGCAGCAGCGATCAGGCCCCTGCTGTGATATCGCTGGTCGGGGCAGAAAGTCCAGAACTTTGTTTCGTTGCTGGATCTCCCGCAGACATCGCTGAATCGGCGTGTGTGACACCGATTCAGCGATGTCTTCGCTGGTAACCAGGGTAAACATCGGGTTACTAAGCGCAGGGCCGGGCTTAGTAACCCGATGTTTACCCTGGTTACCATCGTTAAAGTAAAAAAAACAACCACTACATACTTACCTACCGCTGTCTGTCCCCGGCGCTCTGCTTCTCTGCACTCCTCCTGTACTGGCTGTGAGCACAGCGGCTGGAAAGCAGAGCGGTGACGTCACCGCTCTGCTTTCCGGCTGCCCGGCGCTCACAGCCAGAGCAGAGAAGCAGAGCGCCGGGGACAGACAGCGGTAGGTAAGTATGTAGTGGTTGTTTTTTTTACTTTAACGATGGTAACCAGGGTAAACATCGGGTTACTAAGCGCGGCCCTATGTTCAATTTCTATGTTCCCTCTACACCCCCTCAGAGTATAATGCAGCCCCCTCATACAGTATAATGCAGCGCCCTGTTATGAAACCCTCACCAGAGCCCCCAGGCCGACCAGGATGAGCCACATGAAAGGCACGAACAAGATCGGGAGCATGGACATCAGAGGCAAATTATCTTCCTGAGCATAACCCTTCCATTTAACCAGATACTGGAGTTTCCGTCTTGAAACACGAGAATCCAAAATCTTCTCCACAATATACTCCAATTCCCCCTCCACCAAAACCGGGGCAGGAGGCTCAACAGATGGAACCATAGGTGTCACGTATCTCCGCAACAATGACCTATGGAATACGTTATGTATGGAAAAAGAATCTGGAAGGGTCAGACGAAAAGACACAGGATTAAGAACCTCAGAAATCCTATACGGACCAATAAAACGAGGTTTAAACTTAGGAGAGGAAACCTTCATAGGAATATGACGAGAAGATAACCAAACCAGATCCCCAACACGAAGTCGGGGACCCACACGGCGTATGCGATTAGCGAAAAGTTGAGCCTTCTCCTGGGACAAGGTCAAATTGTCCACTACATGAGTCCAAATCTGCTGCAACCTGTCCACCACAGTATCCACACCAGGACAGTCCGAAGACTCAACCTGTCCTGAAGAGAAACGAGGATGGAACCCAGAATTGCAGAAAAACGGCGAAACCAAGGTAGCCGAGCTGGCCCGATTATTAAGGGCGAACTCAGCCAAAGGCAAAAAGGACACCCAGTCATCCTGATCAGCAGAAACAAAGCATCTCAGATATGTTTCCAAGGTCTGATTGGTTCGTTCGGTCTGGCCATTAGTCTGAGGATGGAAAGCCGAGGAAAAAGACAAGTCAATGCCCATCCTACCACAAAAGGCTCGCCAAAACCTCGAAACAAACTGGGAACCTCTGTAAGAAACAATATTCTCTGGAATGCCATGCAAACGAACCACATGCTGGATGAACAAAGGCACCAAATCAGAGGAGGAAGGCAATTTAGACAAGGGTACCAGATGGACCATCTTAGAAAAGCGATCACAGACCACCCAAATGACTGACATCTTTTGAGAAACGGGAAGGTCAGAAATAAAATCCATAGAGATATGTGTCCAAGGCCTCTTCGGGACCGGCAAGGGCAAAAGCAACCCACTGGCACGAGAACAGCAGGGCTTAGCCCGAGCACAAATCCCACAGGACTGCACAAAAGTACGCACATCCCGCGACAGAGAGGGCCACCAAAAGGATCTAGCCACCAACTCTCTGGTACCAAATATTCAAGGATGACCAGCCAACACCGAACAATGAAGTTCAGAGATAACTCTATTCGTCCACCTATCAGGGACAAACAGTTTCTCCGCTGGGCAACGATCAGGTTTATCAGCCTGAAATTTTTGCAGCACCAGCCGCAAATCAGGGGAAATGGCAGACACAATTACTCCTTCCTTGAGGATACCCGCCGGCTCAGATAAACCCGGAGAGTCGGGCACAAAACTCCTAGACAGAGCATCCGCCTTCACATTCTTAGAGCCCGGAAGGTACGAAATCACAAAGTCAAAACGGGCAAAAAACAACGACCAACGAGCTTGTCTAGGATTCAAGCGCTTGGCAGACTCAAGATAAGTCAAGTTCTTATGATCAGTCAATACCACCACGCGATGCTTAGCTCCTTCAAGCCAATGACGCCACTCCTCGAATGCCCACTTCATGGCCAGCAACTCTCGGTTGCTCACATCATAATTTCGCTCAGCAGGCGAAAACTTCCTGGAAAAGAAAGCGCATGGTTTCATCACTGAGCAACCAGAACCTCTCTGTGACAAAACAGCCCCTGCTCCAATCTCAGAAGCATCAACCTCGACCTGGAACGGAAGAGAAACATCTGGTTGACACAACACAGGGGCAGAAGAAAAACGACGCTTCAACTCTTGAAAAGCTTCCACAGCAGCAGAAGACCAATTGACCAAATCAGCACCCTTCTTGGTCAAATCGGTCAATGGTTTGGCAACACTAGAAAAATTGCAGATGAAGCGACGATAAAAATTAGCAAAGCCCAGGAACTTCTGCAGACTCTTCAGAGATGTCGGCTGAGTCCAATCATGGATGGCTTGGACCTTAACCGGATCCATCTCGATAGTAGAAGGGGAAAAGATGAACCCCAAAAATGAAACCTTCTGCACACCAAAGAGACACTTTGATCCCTTCACAAACAAAGAATTAGCACGCAGGACCTGAAAAACCGTTCTGACCTGCTTCACATGAGACTCCCAATCATCCGAGAAGATCAAAATGTCATCCAAGTACACAATCAGGAATTTATCCAGGTACTCACGGAAGATGTCATGCATAAAGGATTGAAACACTGATGGAGCATTGGCGAGTCCGAACGGCATCACTAGATACTCAAAATGACCCTCGGGCGTATTAAATGCAGTTTTCCATTCATCGTCTTGCCTGATTCTCACCAGATTATACGCACCACGAAGATCTATCTTAGTGAACCAACTAGCCCCCTTAATCCGAGCAAACAAATCAGATAACAATGGCAAGGGGTACTGAAATTTAACAGTGATCTTATTAAGAAGGCGGTAATCTATACACGGTCTCAGCGAACCATCCTTCTTGGCTACAAAAAAGAACCCTGCTCCTAACGGCGAATATGCCCCTTCTCCAGGGATTCCTTCACATAACTGCGCATAGCGGTATGCTCAGGCACGGATAAATTAAACAGTCGACCTTTTGGGAATTTACTACCAGGAATCAAATTGATAGCACAATCACAATCCCTATGCGGAGGCAGGGCATCGGACTAGGGCTCATCAAATACATCCCGGTAATCAGACAAGAACTCTGGAACCTCAGAAGGGGTGGATGACGAAATTGACAGAAATGGAACATCACCATGTACCCCCTGACAACCCCAGCTGGACACCAACATGGAATTCCAATCCAATACTGGATTATGGGCTTGTAGCCATGGCAACCCCAACACGACCACATCATGCAGATTATGCAACACCAGAAAGCGAATAACCTCCTGATGTGCAGGAGCCATGCACATGGTCAGCTGGGTCCAGTACTGAGGCTTATTCTTGGCCAAAGGCGTAGCATCAATTCCTCTCAATGGAATAGGACACTGCAAGGGCTCCAATAAAAATCCACAACGTTTAGCATAATCCAAGTCCATCAAATTCAGGGCAGCGCCTGAATCCACAAACGCCATGACAGAATACGACGACAAGGAGCATATCAAGGTAACGGACAGAAGAAATTTTGACTGTACAGCACCAATGGTGGCAGACCTAGCGAACCGCTTAGTGCGCTTAGGACAATCAGAGATAGCATGAGTGGAATCACCACAGTAGAAACACAGCCTATTCAGACGTCTGTGTTCTTGCCGTTCAACTCTGGTCATAGTCCTATCGCACTGCATAGGCTCAGGTTTAATCTCAGGTAATACCGCCAAATGGTACACAGATTTACGCTCACGCAAGCGTCGACCGATCTGAATGGCCAAAGACATAGACTCATTCAAACCAGCGGTCATAGGAAATCCCACCATGACATCCTTAATGGCTTCAGAGAGACCCTTTCTGAAAATGGCTGCAAGCGCAGATTCATTCCATTGAGTGAGCACGGACCAGTTTCTAAATTTCTGGCAATATAGCTCTATCTCATCCTGAGCCTGACAAAGAGCCAGAAAATTTTTTTCTGCCTGATCTACTGAATTAGGCTCATCGTACAGCAATCCAAGCGCCAGGAAAAACGCATCGGTATCACTCAATGCAGGATCTCCTGACGGAAGAGAAAATGCCCAGTCCTGAGGGTCGCCACGCAAAAAAGAAATGACGATCCTAATTTGTTGCGCTGAGTCACCAGAGGAGCGAGGTTTCAAAGCCAGAAACAGTTTACAATTATTCTTGAAACTCAGAAATTTAGTTCTATCTCCAAAAAACAAATCTGGAATAGGAATTCTCGGTTCTAACAAAGAATTCTGAACCACAAAATTTTGAATATCTTGAACTCTTGCCGTGAGCTGATCTACACATGAAGACAGACCTTTAATGTCCATTGTAACACTTGTGTCCTGAACCACCCAAATGTCTAGGGGAAAAAAAAGACAAATCACAGTGCAAAGGAAAAAAAATGGTCTCAGAACTTCTTTTGTCCCTCTATTGAGAATCATTAGTACTTTTGGCTTCCTGTACTGTTATGAAAGGCAATTCAGTAACACAATGTACATAGCGATCAGAGCACATACAGTGATCTGACAATAACCCAAAATAATAGAATGAGCTCTGAGACGTGGAAACTCTGTAGACCGCAATTCCTGATCCTCTCCAAACACAACTAGAGGCAGCTGTGGATTGCGCCTAACTCTACCTATGCAACTCGGCACAGCCTGAGAAACTAACTAGCCTGAAGATAGAAAAATAAGCCTACCTTGCCTCAGAGAAATACCCCAAAGGAAAAGGCAGCCCCCCACATATAATGACTGTGAGTAAGATGAAAAGACAAACGTAGGGATGAAATAGATTCAGCAAAGTGAGGCCCGATATTCTAGACAGAACGAGAATAGGAAAGATAACTTTGCGGTCTACACAAAACTCTAAAGAAAACCACGCAAAGGGGGCAAAAAGACCCTCCGTACCGAACTAACGGCACGGAGGTACACCCTTTGCGTCCCAGAGCTTCCAGCAAAACAAATAGACAAGCTGGACAGAAAAAATAGCAACAAATAGCAGAGAAGCACTTAGCTATGCAGAGCAGCAGGCCACAGGAATGATCCAGAGAAACACAAGTCCAACACTGGAACATTGACAGGAAGCATGGATCAAAGCATCAGGTGGAGTTAAGTAGAGAAGCAGCTAACGACCTCACCAGATCACCTGAGGGAGGAAACTCAGAAGCTGCAGTACCACTTTCCTCCACAAACGGAAGCTCCCAGAGAGAATCAGCCGAAGTACCACTTGTGACCACAGGAGTGAACTCTGACACAGATTTCACAACAGCGCCCCTCATAGAGTATAATGCAGCCCCCCTCTGAGTACAACGCAGCCCCTCACAGAATAAAATGCAGATGCCCCTCATAGAGTACAATGCAACCACCCTGAGTAAAATGCAGCCCCACCTCAGAGTATAATCCATCACTCCCTCACAGAGTATAATCCAGTGCCCACTCATAGAGTATAATGCAACACCCCCTTCATAGAGTATAATACAGCCTCCTCATAGAGTATAATTCAACCTCCCCACACACAGTGCAGCCCACACAAACATTATAATACAGCCCCCCCCACACAGTACAATACAGCTCCACACACACAAACAGTATAATGCAGCTGCTCTACACAAACAGTATAATGCTGCCCCACCCACACAGTTTATTGCAGCCCCCCACACAGACACAGTATAATGCAGTCCCCTACACACACAATATAATACAGCCCCCCACAAAGTGTAATGCAGCCACCCCCACACAGTATAATGCAGCCCCCCTACACACAGTATAATGCAGCCCCACACGCACAGTATAATGCAACCCCCCTACACACATGGTATAATGTAGCCCCCCGCCCACACACAGAGTATAATGGGGGTTTGCTGCACCTCATTTCCAGGTAACACATGATGCACTTTGGCTGTATATGCCTATGGGTCTTTCTACAGTGTACTTGATGGACTGATTGTGTGACAGCTACAGTGCCTCCACTCCACTTAGGTTTTTTTCCTGTGTTATTGAGCATTCACCATGTAGCATTTTGTGGATACCACTAGTAATTGTCTCCTAACTGTTTGGCTACTTGACTTTTGTACTATACAAGATTGATTGGAACACTTTGCTATTTCCTGTGTTTTCTTTAGTGCCATTGTCACGCTGCTGCAATGCAGGTAGGTGCAAACCCCACTAGATGGCTATAGAGTGGAAGGAGGGTTGCACCTAGACAAAGCAGGCCTGTCGTGCAGCAGCGAGGCTACCACTAGGTGGCAGCAGGAAAATCAAACAAGCCGGGTAGATATAGTCAGTAGCCCAGTACCAAAGGAATAGACAAAACACAGAGTCAGAGACAAGCCAAAAGGTCAGTAACAGCCCGGAGCGGATAAGCCAAAGACAGAAGACAGGAGTAGGTCAGGATACAAGCCAAGTCAAAACAAGGGAGTAAACACATAAAAGGGAAACACTGAGTCAAGACGGGGATTAGGGAAAACGGAGACACAGGTTCAGGCAGCTAACGCAGCAGGACAAATCAGGATATACCAGAGCCAGCTACACATGCCATAGGCAAAACTATAACTGACATGGTCTGCAGGACACAGCGGGGATAAATAGCAAAACCTGAAACCAGACTGAGGCTGAGAAAAGTTAACCCCTGACATGATCAGAGCGGGAAAAGTGAAGACAGGACTCAAAACCCAGTCTGGATCTTGACAGCCATCAGCCTTCCCTTCTTGGACACTTGTTTAATATGTTTAGCATGTATTATACCTGTAAACCCTATATGTTCCTGGTTTTGGGACACTCCATGACTCTTCTTATTTTTTTTAACTAATTTTGTAATTTATTCCCTTAATTTCTCTCTAAAAAAAATAGTTTTTTTGTTTCAGTTCACTGTTTACTTCCATTTTTTGTTGGGTTCACCCACACACACAGTATAATGCAGCCCCCCACACACAGTATAATGCAGCCCCCCACACACAGTATAATGCTGCCCGTACACACACAGTATAATGCAGCCCCCACACACAGTGTAATGCAGCCCCCACACACAGTATAATGCAGCCTCCCACACACAGTGTAATGCAGCCCCCTACACACACAGTATAATGCAGCTCCCACATACACAGTATAAAGCAGCCCCCTACACACTCACACAGTATAATGCAGCCCCCCCCACACAGTATGATTCAGCCCCTTGTGCACACACTGTATAATGCTGCCCCCTACACACACAGTATAATGTAGCCCGCACACACACAGTATAATGCAGCCGCCACACGCACAGTGTAATGCAGCCCCCACACACAGCATAATGCAGCCCCCCACACGCAGTATAATACAGCCCCCTACACACACAGTATAATGCAGCTCCCAGACACAATATAAAGCAGCCCCCCACACACTCACACAGTATAATGCAGCCCCCACACACTGTATAATGCTGCCCCTACACACACAGTATAATGTAGCCTGCACACACACACTTAGTATAATGCAGCCACCACACGCACAGTGTAATGCAGCCCCCACACACAGCATAATGCAGCCCCCCCACACGCAGTATAATGCAGACCCCTACACACACAGTATAATGCAGCTCCCAAACACACAGTATAAAGCAGCCCCCCACACACTCACCCAGTATAATACAGCCCCCTCTGCACACACACAGTATAATGCTGCCCCCTACACACAGTTAATGTAGCCAGCTCACACAGTATTATGCAGCCCCCTACACAGTATAATGCAACCCTCCTACAAACATACAATATAATGCAGCCCCCTTACACACACACATAGTATAATGCAGCTCCCCACACACAGTATAATGCAGCCCTCCACACACACAGTATAACGCAGCCCTCCTATACACAGTATAATGCAGCCCCTACATACGCACAGTATAATGCAGCCCCCACACAGAGTATAATGCAGGAAACAAGAATGTATGAAAAGAAAAAAAAACGAAAAAAAAAAACCTTAATATATTGTTATTTAGCTTCAATCAACCGATGAGAATATCTTGTGCATGTCTGTATTTATAACAAGGTCAAATTATTGGGGAGGAGGCGAAAGTGGGAAGCACATGTGTGTATTTGTGGCGACATATTAGCCGCTACCTCCCTTTCTTCCACTTTCCTACATGTTTTTATCTCATCACTATTGTGTTTCTAGATGGTTTCCAGTAATGTCATTTTCCTCAGAAATCCTCGGGGCATCTGCCGTGTGCTCTAACTTGTTCTGTCAGGTTTTTTTTAATTCATTTACATATTGTGAACAGTCATTTATGGGACCTGCCCATCTCATGTACAGTTGAAACCAGAAGTTTACTTATACTATATAAAAAGACACATCGCAGGTTTTTCTCAATATCTCACATGAAATCAGAATAAACCTTTCCCGTTTTAGGCCAATTAGGATTACCATAATTATTAATATTTGCCAAATGCCAGAATAATGAGAGAGAGAATGTTCTAAGTAATTTTTATTACTTACTGCAAAGTCAAAAGTTTCTATACATTTCATTAATATTTGGTACCATTGCCCTTAACCCCTTCCCGACCTTTGACGCCACGTAGGCGTCATTAAAGTCAGTGCCAATCCGACCCATGACGCCTATGTGGCGTCATGGAAAGATCGCGTCCCTGCAGATCGGGTGAAAGGGTTAACTCCCATTTCACCCGATCTGCAGGGACAGGGGGAGTGGTAGTTCAGCCCAGGGGGGGTGGCTAGGGTTAGGGTTAGGGCTAGGGTTAGGGTTAGGGCTAGGGTTAGGGTTTCGGTATGTGCACACGTATTCTGTTCCTCTGCGGATTTTTCCGCTGTGGATTTGATAAATCTGCAGTGCTAAACCGCTGCGGATTTATGGCGGATATACCGCGGATTTTCTGCGCATTTCACTGCGGTTTTACAACTGCGATTTTCTATTGGAGCAGTTGTAAAACCGCTGCGGAATCCACAGAAACAAGTGACATGCTGCAGAATGTAAACCGCTGCGTTTCGGTGCAGTTTTTCTGCAGCATGTGTACAGCGATTTTTGTTTCCCATAGGTTTACATTGAACTGTAAACTCATGGGAAACTGCTGCGGATCCGCAGCGTTTTCCGCAGTGTCTGCACATATCTTTAGAATTAGGCTATGTGCACACGGTGCGGATTTGGCTGCGGATCCGCAGCGGATTGGCCGCTGCGGATTCGCAGCAGTGTTTCATCAGGTTTACAGTACCATGTAAACCTATGGAAAAGCAAATCCGCTGTGCCCATGGTGCGGAAAATACCGCGCGGAAACGCTGCGTTGTATTTTCCACAGCATGTCAATTCTTTGTGCAGATTCCGCAGCGTTTTACACCTGTTCCGCAATAGGAATCCACAGGTGAAATCCGCACAAAAAACGCTGGAAATCCGCTGGAAATCCGCAGGTAAAACGCAGGGCCTTTTACCCGCGGATTTTTCAAAAAAGATGCTGAAAAATCTCACACGAATCCGCAACGTGGGCACATAGCCTTAGGGTTAGGGTTGGAATTAGGGTTGTGGTTAGGGTTAGGGGTGTGTTGGGGTTAGGGTTGTGATTAGGGTTATGGCTACAGTTGGGATTAGGGTTAGGGGTGTGTTGGGGTTAGTGTTGGAGGTAGAATTGAGGGGTTTCCACTGTTTAGGCACATCAGGGGTCTCCAAACGCAACATGGCGCCACCATTGTTTCCAGCCAATCTTGTATTCAAAAAGTCAAATGGTGCTCCCTCACTTCCGAGCCCCGACGTGCGCCCAAACAGTGGTTTACCCCCACATATGGGGTATCAGCATACTCAGGACAAACTGGACAACTTTTGGGGTCCAATTTCTCCTGTAACCCTTGGGAAAATAAAAAATTCTGGGCTAAATAATTATTTTTGAGGAAAGAAAACGTATTTATTATTTTCACGGCTCTGCAACGTGACGCCCACAGAGCATTCCATCAAAGTCTGCATTTCAAAACGTCACTACTTCACTTCCGAGCCCCGGCATGTGCCCAAACAGTGGTTTACCCCCACATATGGGGTATCAGCGTACTCAGGAGAAACTGGACAACAACTTTTGGGGTAAAATTTCTCCTGTTACCCTTGGGAAAATAAAAAATTGCAGGCTAAAAGATCATTTTTGAGAAAATAATTTTTTTTTTTTATTTTCATGGCTCTGCGTTATAAACTTCTGTGAAGCACTTGGGGGTTCAAAGTCCTCACCACACATCTAGATTAGTTCCTTTGGGGGTCTAGTTTCCAAAATTGGGTCATTTGTGGGGGATATCCAATGTTTAGGCACACAGGGGCTCTCCAAACGTGACATGGTGTTCGCTAATGATTGGAGCTAATTTTCCATTTAAAAAGCCAAATGGCGTGCCTTCCCTTCCGAGCCCTGCCGTGCGCCCAAACAGTGGTTTACCCCCACATATGGGGTATCAGCGTACTCAGGACAAACTGGACAACAACATTTGGGGTCCAATTTCTCCTATTACCCTTGGCAAAATAGGAAATTCCAGGCTAAAAAATCATTTTTGAGGAAAGAAAAATTATTTTTTATTTTCATGGCTCTGCGTTATAAACTTCTGTGAAGCACCTGGGGGTTTAAAGTGCTCAATATGCATCTAGATAAGTTCCTTGGGGGGTCTAGTTTCCAAAATGGGGTCACTTGTGGGGGAGCTCCAATGTTTAGGCACACAGGGGCTCTCCAAACGCGACATGGTGTCCGCTAACAATTGGAGCTAATTTTCCATTCAAAAAGTCAAATGGCGCGCCTTCCCTTCCGAGCCCTGCCGTGTGCCCAAACAGTGGTTTACCCCCACATATGAGGTATCTGCGTACTCGGGAGAAATTGGCCAACAAATTTTAGGATCCATTTTATCCTATTGCCCATGTGAAAATGAAAAAATTGAGGTGAAAAGAATTTTTTTGTGAAAAAAAAGTACTTTTTCATTTTTACAGATCAATTTGTGAAGCACCTGAGGGTTCAAAGTGCTCACTAGGCATCTAGATAAGTTCCTTGGGGCGTCTAGTTTCCATAATGGGGTCACTTGTGGGGGAGCTCCAATTTTTAGGCACTCGGGGGCTCTCCAAACGTGACATGGTGTCCGCTAAAGAGTGCAGCCAATTTTTCATTCAAAAAGTCAAATGGCACTCCTTCCCTTCCAAGCCCTGCCGTGCGCCCAAACAGTGGTTTACCCCCACATATGAGGTATCAGCGTACTCAGGACAAATTGGACAACAACTTTCGTGGTTCAGTTTCTCCTTTTACCATTGGGAAAATAAAAAAATTGTTGCTAAAAGATAATTTTTGTGACTAAAAAGTTAACTGTTCATTTTTTCCTTCCATGTTGCTTCTGCTGCTGTGAAGTACCTGAAGGGTTAATAAACTTCTTGAATGTAGTTTTGAGTACCTTGAGGGGTGCATTTTTTAGAATGGTATCACTTTTGGGTATTTTCAGCCATATAGACCCCTCAAACTGACTTCAAATGTGAGGTGGTCCCTAAAAAAAATGGTTTTGTAAATTTCGTTGTAAAAATGAGAAATCGCTGGTCAAATTTTAACCCTTATAACTTCCTAGCAAGAAAAAATTTTGTTTCCAAAATTGTGCTGATGTAAAGTATACATGTGGGAAATGTTATTTATTAACTATTTTGTGTCACATAACTCTCTGGTTTAACAGAATAAAAATTCAAAATGTGAAAATTGCGAAATTTTCAACATTTTCACCAAATTTCCGTTTTTATCACAAACTCAGAATTTATTGACCTAAATTTACCACTAACATGAAGCCCAATATGTCATGAAAAAACAATCTCAGAACCGCTAGGATCCGTTGAAGCGTTCCTGAGTTATTACCGTACCTCATAAAGGGACACTGGTCAGAATTGCAAAAAACGGCAAGGTCTTTAGGGTCATGAAGGGGTTAAGCTGAATAACTTGGGTCAGATGTTTGGGATCTCCTTCCATGAGCTTCTCACAAAAGTTGGTCAGAATTTAAGCCCATTCCTCCTGACAAAACTGGTGTAACTGATCCAGGTTTGTAGGTCGTCTTGCTCGCTCCGGTCTTTTCAGCTTCCCCCATACATTTTCAATAGGATTGAAATCAGGGCCTTGTGATGGCGGCTCTAAAGCATTGACTTTGTTATCCTGAAGCCACTTTGCTACCATTTTGGCAGTATGCTTCTGGTCATTGTCCATTTGGAAGAACCATTTCCACCCAAGCTTTAACTTCCTGGCTGATGTCTTGAGATGTTGCTTCAGAATTGCCACATAATCTTATTTTCTCATGATGCCATCTATTTTGTGACGTTCACCAGTCCCTCCTGCAGCAAAACAACCCAACACCATTATGCTGTCACCCCCGTGTTTCACAGTTGGGATGGTGTTCTTAGGTTTCCAAGCTTCTCTCTTTTCCTCTAAACGTAACGATGGTCATTATGCCCAAAATGTTCAATTTTAGTTTCATCAGACCACAGGACATGTCTCCAAAAATTAAGGTCTTTGTTCCTGTATGTGGAGCGCCCGCCAGAGCCGTGGGCGGTACTCGGTACTGGGTCCGTTAGTCCCTAAAGGGGTTGTCACGGCAGCAGTAACCCGGTCCGTGGCCCTGGGCGTCCAAATTAAAGGGGAAGTTTTTAAAGGAAAAGTTCATGACGCCACCTGTGGTACTCGGCAATAAAGATGTTAGCCGACGCTGCTGTACAGTCCTCTGGGGCAGATGATAATGCAGCTAAGTTGTTATAGCCCTCCACAGGTAGAGCTTGGTCCCCAGGGCAGTTAGCGATGTGTGCGGCAATGTTACCAGCGACAGGTGGAGGTGCAGAGTGGGTGATGTCGGAAAGAAATAGAAGGACACAGTTTGTTGCAGTTCTCACGGTTTTACTCACAGTTCAGGTTCCCCAGCTGGGGTGCTGGGTCCTCCATGTATGAAGTCCAGGAAAATCTCCGGCAAGTCGGGCACCAGTCCAGAACTACTCTTATATATGTTCCTCTCCTGGGTGTCTTTCTGCACTGGCTATCGCCTCTCCTGCCCTGCACTTGCCACCCAGTGTCCAAAGCCAGTGAACGCAGGTCTTGTCAGGCGACATACTCTCTGTCCCCTGGACCCTCTGTGTTCACCTGCAGGTGCAAATGTGGCTGCTGCACCTGCAATCACAGCAGCCTCTGGATTGTTAGCTGGAGCCTGGAGTTTACCCACTAATTCAGGGGCCGGTTCCCATACTGCGGCCTGGTTCCTCCACTGGCGCTGGTCAGCCTGGAAACGGGTCCCACGGATGGCTTCCGCAGTTCCCGTGTCCCTGGAACCCCTTCTTTCTGGGAGCTTCTTCTCCCTTTCAATTCTCTTGCTCTTTCTCTGTCTGTCAGGAGCTACAGACCCCCACGTCTGCTCAGCTCCTTTTTTTTCATCATCTCCCTTTCACACTCCCGCCCACCTTATGAGCTCCTCCCCTTTTTCCTACCTTCTCCACCCACTCCCCAACACCCTTTCCCATCTAGGCTGGGATGAGGCCATCTTCCCTAAGGGTTCACCCAGATGCCCCGTTCTAAACTGGTGTGTGTTGGGTGTGAGTATTATTATTATTTATTTATATAGCACCATTAATTCCATGGTGCTGTACATGAGACGGAGTTACATCAAAATACAAATATCACTTACAATAAACAAAACTAACAATGACAGACTGATACAGAGGGGAGATGACCCTGCCCTCACATTCTATGGGATTGTGGGGAAGGAGACAGTAGGTCGGAGGTTGAGGTAGCTCCGATGGTGTTGAGGTGGTCATGTGGTCATTACAGGTTGTAACATAGTAACATAGTAACATAGTTAGTAAGGCCGAAAAAAGACATTTGTCCATCCAGTTCAGCCTATATTCCATCATAATAAATACCCAGATCTACGTCCTTCTACAGAACCTAATAATTGTATGATACAATATTGTTCTGCTCCAGGAAGACATCCAGGCCTCTCTTGAACCCCTCGACTGAGTTCGCCATCACCACCTCCTCAGGCAAGCAATTCCAGATTCTCACTGCCCTAACAGTAAAGAATCCTCTTCTATGTTGGTGGAAAAACCTTCTCTCCTCCAGACGCAAAGAATGCCCCCTTGTGCCCGTCACCTTCCTTGGTATAAACAGATCCTCAGCGAGATATTTGTATTGTCCCCTTATATACTTATACATGGTTATTAGATCGCCCCTCAGTCGTCTTTTTTCTAGACTAAATAATCCTAATTTCGCTAATCTATCTGGGTATTGTAGTTCTCCCATCCCCTTTATTAATTTTGTTGCCCTCCTTTGTACTCTCTCTAGTTCCATTATATCCTTCCTGAGCACCGGTGCCCAAAACTGGACACAGTACTCCATGTGCGGTCTAACTAGGGATTTGTACAGAGGCAGTATAATGCTCTCATCATGTGTATCCAGACCTCTTTTAATGCACCCCATGATCCTGTTTGCCTTGGCAGCTGCTGCCTGGCACTGGCTGCTCCAGGTAAGTTTATCATTAACTAGGATCCCCAAGTCCTTCTCCCTGTCAGATTTACCCAGTGGTTTCCCGTTCAGTGTGTAATGGTGATATTGATTCCCTCTTCCCATGTGTATAACCTTACATTTATCATTGTTAAACCTCATCTGCCACCTTTCAGCCCAAGTTTCCAACTTATCCAGATCCATCTGTAGCAGAATACTATCTTCTCTTGTATTAACTGCTTTACATAGTTTTGTATCATCTGCAAATATCGATATTTTACTGTGTAAACCTTCTACCAGATCATTAATGAATATGTTGAAGAGAACAGGTCCCAATACCGACCCCTGCGGTACCCCACTGGTCACAGCGACCCAGTTAGAGACTATACCATTTATAACCACCCTCTGCTTTCTATCACTAAGCCAGTTACTAACCCATTTACACACAATTTCCCCCAGACCAAGCATTCTCATTTTGTGTACCAACCTCTTGTGCGGCACGGTATCAAACGCTTTGGAAAAATCGAGATATACCACGTCCAATGACTCACCGTGGTCCAGTCTATAGCTTACCTCTTCATAAAAACTGATTAGATTGGTTTGACAGGAGCGATTTCTCATAAACCCATGCTGATATGGAGTTAAACAGTTATTCTCATTGAGATAATCCAGAATAACATCCCTCAGAAACCCTTCAAATATTTTACCAACAATAGAGGTTAGACTTACTGGCCTATTATTTCCAGGTTCACTTTTAGAGCCCTTTTTGAATATTGGCACCACATTTGCTATGCGCCAGTCCTGCGGAACAGACCCTGTCGCTATAGAGTCACTAAAAATAAGAAATAATGGTTTATCTATTACATTACTTAGTTCTCTTAGTACTCGTGGGTGTATGCCATCCGGACCCGGAGATTTATCTATTTTAATCTTATTTAGCCGGTTTCGCACCTCTTCTTGGGTTAGATTGGTGACCCTTAATATAGGGTTTTCATTGTTTCTTGGGATTTCACCTAGCATTTCATTTTCCACCGTGAATACCGTGGAGAAGAAGGTGTTTAATATGTTAGCTTTTTCCTCGTCATCTACAACCATTCTTTCCTCACTATTTTTTAAGGGGCCTACATTTTCAGTTTTTATTCTTTTACTATTGATATAGTTGAAGAACAGTTTGGGATTAGTTTTACTCTCCTTAGCAATGTGCTTCTCTGTTTCCTTTTTGGCAGCTTTAATTAGTTTTTTAGATAAAGTATTTTTCTCCCTATAGTTTTTTAGAGCTTCAATGGTGCCATCCTGCTTTAGTAGTGCAAATGCTTTCTTTTTACTGTTAATTGCCTGTCTTACTTCTTTGTTTAGCCACATTGGGTTTTTCCTATTTCTAGTCCTTTTATTCCCACAAGGTATAAACCGCTTACACTGCCTATTTAGGATGTTCTTAAACATTTCCCATTTATTATCTGTATTCTCATTTCTGAGGATATTGTCCCAGTCTACCAGATTAAGGGCATCTCTAAGCTGGTCAAACTTTGCCTTCCTAAAGTTCAATGTTTTTGTGACTCCCTGACAAGTCCCCTTAGTGAAAGACAGGTGAAACTGTACAATATTGTGGTCGCTATTTCCTAAATGCCCAACCACCTGCAGATTTGTTATTCTGTCAGGTCTATTAGATAGTATTAGGTCTAAAAGTGCTGCTCCTCTGGTTGGATTCTGCACCAATTGTGAAAGATAATTTTTCTTGGTTATTAGCAGAAACCTGTTGCCTTTATGGGTTTCACAGGTTTCTGTTTCCCAGTTAATATCCGGGTAGTTAAAGTCCCCCATAAAAAAAGAAACGAAAAAATCCAGCAGGAATGTGAAGTAAAAATTTTTTGTTTATTTCTTCATTTTAAAAATAATTATTATGGTAATCCACTCCAAGAAAATACAAGATAAAACTTATCTTACAGCTTCATGCACAAAGAGTTCATGGAGTAGCAGCGTTATTCTGACGTGTTTCGACTTGATGTCTTAAGAGGCAAGGAAGGGTAAATAGAGCACTTCCTTATGTCAGATCTACGTCAGTTTATGTTTGCAATTTAATTCTTTCTCTTCTTCCTAATAATAAAAAATGCCGTCCTACTTGTTTCTAGAAACCTCCTGGGCTATTCTACTGAAAAATGACTTTCATGGGCTCAGCCCGACTACTCACCTACGTATTATGTATCTTCGACCTGTTACGGAACAATAAAATAGCTCCTAGGTTATATACCTACACCTATAAGACATTCCTCAGGGTCAGTTTTTTCTGGCTAGTTCACTTCTCTAGAACTTTCTTTAAACACTTTATGTGTATAATCTGAAGACAAATGCACCATGGTTAATCTTCAGCATTTGGAGAAAGATCCGCCAGATCACAGAAATGTTTGCTGCTTAGAATAAAAATGATTCTCTGCATGATATGAGTGTCCTTTTCATGCATCATTTTAATTCATGTCTGGAGCAAACATAAGGACTGACATACAAATGACTGATTATATAGGAATAAAAATGTATTTAAAACTTTTTTGTAGTATTAAGGGAGTTATTCCTGGGCTATCAAGTGTCTGATCATTGGGGTTCTATCTTTTGTGAACCTCATTGATCAGCTTAATTAAAGTGCTAACAGAAAATGAAAAATGTATTATGCAAAAATATTAATTTCTTTGTCCTAGGTTCCATTTAGGGACAGAGTTGTGCGACTCATTCGAGTATGAAAAAAAGTGGAGAATGGAAAGGGAACTGGAGCGATAGTAACATAGTAACATAGTTAGTAAGGCCAAAAAAAGACATTTGTCCATCCAGTTCAGCCTATATTCCATCATAATAAATCCCCAGATCTACGTCCTTCTACAGAACCTAATAATTGAATGATACAATATTGTTCTGCTCCAGGAAGACATCCAGGCCTCTCTTGAACCCCTCGACTGAGTTCGCCATCACCACCTCCTCAGGCAAGCAATTCCAGATTCTCACTGCCCTAACAGTAAAGAATCCTCTTCTATGTTGGTGGAAAAACCTTCTCTCCTCCAGACGCAAAGAATGCCCCCTTGTGCCCGTCACCTTCCTTGGTATAAACAGATCCTCAGCGAGATATTTATATTGTCCCCTTATATACTTATACATGGTTATTAGATCGCCCCTCAGTCGTCTTTTTTCTAGACTAAATAATCCTAATTTCGCTAATCTATCTGGGTATTGTAGTTCTCCCATCCCCTTTATTAATTTTGTTGCCCTCCTTTGTACTCTCTCTAGTTCCATTATATCCTTCCTGAGCACCGGTGCCCAAAACTGGACACAGTACTCCATGTGCGGTCTAACTAGGGATTTGTACAGAGGCAGTATAATGCTCTCATCATGTGTATCCAGACCTCTTTTAATGCACCCCATGATCCTGTTTGCCTTGGCAGCTGCTGCCTGGCACTGGCTGCTCCAGGTAAGTTTATCATTAAAAAACTGGAGGAATACCACTGGCGCTTACCACTGGTGAATGCTAGTTCAGGAGCAGCTGGAGATTTAGACAGGTTCTGTGCGTATACCTGTGAAGAATGGGTACTAGAACGTAAAAAATGTAATCCCCGCGCTAACTGGACTGAGGTCTAAAGTGCCAAAAAAGGATAATACTGAATAGTAGGTACAACATACAAAGAAAATAAAAATAAAGGATGGAGATACAATGTATGGGTACTCACTGGTAGGAAAAAAATGGTAGGCGTATAATGAGATGATAGCTGGTGTATGCAGCTGTAGGACTTGAAGCTGGTAGATGAAATTCCTTGTACAGAAGAGTCTGCATACAATAGGCAGTGCACTGGAAATGGGTAGCAGACAAAAAATAAATAATAAATAATAAATAAATAACTAGAGGTTGCTGCCTGATGGAAGGTATATAAGAGCAATGTGATCTACCGTGCCTAAATGAAAGTGTATAAATACTCTGTCCAAGGTAGTCAACAATGCACAATAAAAAATATAAAATAAAATCAAAAAGCACACTTACTAGTAGATGTGCCTGGGCAGGACCCAAGGTAGGCAATGCAGCTGCACAAAGGTGCGGGGCTATGGTGAGCCGCCGGGGTGCGGGGCTGGATGAGTGCCGACGATGGAGAGAGGTGCTGCCACGGGGAGCGGCTAAGTAGCGACCTCTGGAGGAAAGCACACTGGTTTAGAAGTGTGCTGAATGGGACCCAAGACTGGCGGTGATGATCCGCCAAAGGTGCGGTGTGATGCGGCTTACCGTGGGTGGGGAGAGGTATTGCTTGCGGAGAGCGGCTAGGTAGAGAGAGCCTCGGAGGGCTGGAACAGCGCCAGGCACCCGCGTGTTCCGGCCGAGAACAGCGCGGGGAACCGGCGCGATAGGTGGGTGGAGCTAAAATGTGACGTCACAAGGTAGCAAGGACGGAGGCTCAGTAAGGGATTGACCTACGCGTTTCGAGAGGGGTCTCCTCTCTTCGTCAGGGTTATCCTTGCTACCTTGTGACGTCACATTTTAGCTCCACCCACCTATCGCGCCGGTTCCCCGCGCTGTTCTCGGCCGGAACACGCGGGTGCCTGGCGCTGTTCCAGCCCTCCGAGGCTCTCTCTACCTAGCCGCTCTCCGCAAGCAATACCTCTCCCCACCCACGGTAAGCCGCATCACACCGCACCTTTGGCGGATCATCACCGCCAGTCTTGGGTCCCGTTCAGCACACTTCTAAACCAGTGTGCTTTCCTCCAGAGGTCGCTACTTAGCCGCTCCCCGTGGCAGCACCTCTCTCCATCGTCGGCACTCATCCAGCCCCGCACCCCGGCGGCTCACCATAGCCCCGCACCTTTGTGCAGCTGCATTGCCTACCTTGGGTCCTGCCCAGGCACATCTACTAGTAAGTGTGCTTTTTGATTTTATTTTATATTTTTTATTGTGCATTGTTGACTACCTTGGACAGAGTATTTATACACTTTCATTTAGGCACGGTAGATCACATTGCTCTTATATACCTTCCATCAGGCAGCAACCTCTAGTTATTTATTTATTATTTATTATTTATTTTTTGTCTGCTACCCATTTCCAGTGCACTGCCTATTGTATGCAGACTCTTCTGTACAAGGAATTTCATCTACCAGCTTCAAGTCCTACAGCTGCATACACCAGCTATCATCTCATTATACGCCTACCATTTTTTTCCTACCAGTGAGTACCCATACATTGTATCTCCATCCTTTATTTTTATTTTCTTTGTATGTTGTACCTACTATTCAGTATTATCCTTTTTTGGCACTTTAGACCTCAGTCCAGTTAGCGCGGGGATTACATTTTTTAAGTTTATCATTAACTAGGATCCCCAAGTCCTTCTCCCTGTCAGATTTACCCAGTGGTTTCCCGTTCAGTGTGTAATGGTGACATTGATTCCTTCTTCCCATGTGTATAACCTTACATTTATCATTGTTAAACCTCATCTGCCACCTTTCAGCCCAAGTTTCCAACTTATCCAGATCCATCTGTAGCAGAATACTATCTTCTCTTGTATTAACTGCTTTACATAGTTTTGTATCATCTGCAAATATCGATATTTTACTGTGTAAACCTTCTACCAGATCATTAATGAATATGTTGAAGAGAACAGGTCCCAATACCGACCCCTGCGGTACCCCACTGGTCACAGCGACCCAGTTAGAGACTATACCATTTATAACCACCCTCTGCTTTCTATCACTAAGCCAGTTACTAACCCATTTACACACATTTTCCCCCAGACCAAGCATTCTCATTTTGTGTACCAACCTCTTGTGCGGCACGGTATCAAACGCTTTGGAAAAATCGAGATATACCACGTCCAATGGCTCACCGTGGTCCAGCCTATAGCTTACCTCTTCATAAAAACTGATTAGATTGGTTTGACAGGAGCGATTTCTCATAAACCCATGCTGATATGGAGTTAAACAGTTATTCTCATTGAGATAATCCAGAATAACATCCCTCAGAAACCCTTCAAATATTTTACCAACAATAGAGGTTAGACTTACTGGCCTATAATTTCCAGGTTCACTTTTAGAGCCCTTTTTGAATATTGGCACCACATTTGCTATGCGCCAGTCCTGCGGAACAGACCCTGTCGCTATAGAGTCACTAAAAATAAGAAACAATGGTTTATCTATTACATTACTTAGTTCCCTTAGTACTCGTGGGTGTATGCCATCCGGACCCGGAGATTTATCTATTTTAATGTTATTTAGCCGATTTTGCACCTCTTCTTGGGTTAGATTGGTGACCCTTAATATAGGGTTTTCATTGTTTCTTGGGATTTCACCTTGCATTTCATTTTCCATCGTGAATACCGTGGAGAAGAAGGTGTTTAATATGTTAGCTTTTTCCTCTAGGTAACTTATATGAAGAAAATATGGACGTTATATTAGTAGTATCATAAAATGTGCTCAAATAAATGGGGGAAGAATGCTCCAAATTAATCAAATTGTCAGACATAGTACATATAGCACAACTCACACAACTGATAAACGTCTACACCGAAAATAGTGTCTATAGAAATTGTATAATTATATTATCCAATTCTTTGATGTAAATTGAGAGTTTTCATGCATTGTGTGCGTTATTAATCTCCATTTACAATTTTGTAAAGTGAGTGGAATTCCTAAAATAAAATATTAATTAATTTATGTTTCACTGCTCTTAAGTGCCCGTTATGGAAGGAACTGAGAGAGGAGGACAGGCTGAGACTGCAGAGAATCGCTGAAAATGGGGAGTTCTGGTAGGGTTGATTGTTTTCTTTATAACTGATAATAACATTTATTGGACTTATATGAATTATTTTCCCTGCTCAAACCACATTTAACAAGTGCTACTCACCCCCACTTCTAAACCACATTTAACAAGTGCTACTCACCCCCACTTCTAGCTGGCTATGATGCAGTCCCCATCTGCTGGGATCCACCGCTTTTTCTCTCTTGACCAAGCTGTTTAACTGCAAGTGTCTGACTGCTACTTGCAGGATACAGGAGGCTTTCTGCTCTCTGTTTTACTGTCTAGGAAATAGTTGAGGAAGGAAAGGTGGCTGAGAAATTGGGATGCAGCGATGATGCTATCCTCAAATTTGGATTACAAGGGAAAGAAGACCTACGAGGACTCAGACTTTAAGGTTGGACTTCAGAAAGTCAGATTTTAATGGACTCACAAAGAGGGTAGAAAAGGTCCAATGGCCAGATGTTCTAAAGGACAGAAATGTCCAAGGAGGATGGGATATTTTGCTAAATGAAATTGTGACTGCACAATCAGTAACAATCCTGAAAAGAAGGAAGAATTGAAAGCATTTAAAGAGACCAGGATGGGTGAACACAGAACTTAATCACTTGTTAAAAAGGAAAAAAGAAATGTATATCAAATGGAAAGAGGGGGCATAGCTAAAGAAGAATATAGTGCTGTCTGCAGGGAATGCAGTACAAGAGTTAGAGCTAAAGCCAGTAATGAAGTGAGGCTCACAAGGGAGACCAAAAGTAGCAAAAAAGGATTTTGGGGGTATGTCGAAAGCAAAAGAAAAGTCAAAGATGCTATAGAATTTTTACAGGATGAGAAGGATTAAGTGGTCAAAAGTGATGTTCAGAAGGCCGAACTTTTAAATTCCTATTTTTCATCTGTGTTCTCTAAGAAAGCAAATGTAACATGAACTGATCTTCATGGTACCATCAAAGGAATAAAAAAAATTACACTATCTATAAACAGAGAGATGAGGAGGGAACACGTAGCTAATTTACATGAATTTAAATCTCCTGGTCCAGATGATATACATCCTAGGTTGCTGAAAGAGTTAGAAAACAATATTGATCATGCGGCAATTAAGCCAGATGTAGATCAAGAAGTGTTAAACAGTCACAAAATAAAATTAAAATACTTTATTTCAACAAATATAAAATTTAATAGACAAAAACAATGATATTTAAAGGGGTTTGTTTTGGTTTTTTTTCAGGATGTCCTGGGAAGATTTTAGTAATGAATTTTCCAAACTCTTTATCTGCAACCAAGTTCCTGATTTTTATGATTGGGGAAATCAACACAAGAAATGGTACAAAAATATGTTTCGAGGCCGATGGACAAAAGAGAACTTTTCCTGGAATCAAATAGATAAAGGTAATTCTGGTTAGATTTGCAGACTTCTATAGTGGGTGCATTATGTTGTTTTTTTTTTTAACCCTGCTGTTCTGTTGGTCAAAAATGACCGACTTTGAACTTCAATATTCTTTAAAATATTCAAGATGCGGCTCTGAAACCCGTGGCCGACCGACCCATCCTCATTTAAGTCAATCAACCACAAGTTTCAGAACCGCATCTTGAACACCCCAAAAAATACCAAAGTTCAAAATAGGTCTCCCCAGACCGAACAGAACAGCAGGGTTAAGGGGTCATCTCATCAGAGACAGTCCCCTATAGACTGTGGCTATTGCATGGTGATAATTCACATGAATGGCTGTGGATGCAATACAAGGACAACTTGAATCTACCAGAATGTTCTGGTTCACAGGCAGGGCCGGACTGGCCATCTGGCAATTCTAGCAAATGCCAGAAGGGCCTGTCTGGTCATGGGCTGCCTTGTCTGCTACGTTGTTAACAGAATCGGTGTTCTCAAGATACCCATAATGTTAAGAGTTGTGATGGAGCACAAAGTCGCTGACTCTGTCACTTAGCCCAGCAGCCATGGGTATCATTAGAAACATTGATCTTGTAGAAAATCTTCCTTTCCACCATCCAGGGTAATATTAGTAAAATATCCCATCTGATTCATGGGGACGGGGCAATATTGGCCTGTGTGATTCAAATGCCAAGACTCGATGTGAATACTTTTCTGCCCAATGAGGATAGAAGTATTCTAGGAGTGATACCTTTATTGGCTAACCAGAAAATTATAATTATATTATTATCAAATGCCAGGACTGAATTTCAGCCCCAGTCCACACCTGCTCACAGCTGACGGTCCTAAGTTGAGGAGCCCGCTCCATGATATCCATGTGCAACAGTAGGACAAATTGACAAGGGATTTTTGGAAGAAACAATCCTTTAAAAATTGTTGAAAACAGTATCAAACACGGACTTTGGACATCCGAGATGCTGTTTTTGGAAAGCCCATGACTAGAATAACTTTGAGTGGAATCACTGGCGGGCACCTACAGTACAGGAGAGGGTCCTTGTGTAACAATAATATATGGGCTCTTTGTAGTCCATTAGCTTAACAAAATACACAATCCCACCTGTTTTGGAGCTGGCAGTGGCCCCCATACCTCTCGGGCCCCTGTGTGGCTTCACAGATTGCATGAATGATCTGTCCGCCCCTGAGTGAAATCGAATTCTACTCAAATTTTATCAAAATCCGCATTCGCCAAAATATTTAACTTACATCCGCAGGGATCAAAAAACATAGAAAACCACTTCTATTCATGCAGAGCCCCAGAGACTTGGTCGTTGCAGTAACGTCGCTCTGCCACTAAGGGGAGTGATGGTACGTCTGATGGCACTAAAGGAGTTCATCTGACCAGGTATCACCAGCACACATTACACTTCACACTCCGGCCACTAGGGGGAGAAAAAGGTTTTATTTATTAGGCCACTCCTCCCACTGGTAAAACTAGGGGTTGGATAGGAAGTTAGTCAGAAGCTGACTGGGTTGGATTCAGGCAACATCCCGTGGCAGGGGGTGTTGCAGGGGGAAGATTCAGGGGGGTCCCTGTCAGGTGTGGGAACCTGGCAGGTACCTAGCGACAAGAACAGAACGTTACGGAACCGCGCCTGCACTACCCGCGGCAGTATCATAAGAAAGAGACATGAAGCGAAGGATATTGTGGACAGTGAGAAACGAGACCAAGCACAAAGGAGAGCCAGTAGGAGTCGTGCCCGGAGAACGGCAACATCCTACTGAGGCACGTAGCCGGTGCCCGGAACACCGAGGAAGTGACTGACTTTATGCCTTACTTCAAATACCGCAGGACAGTTAATTATAGGTTGGCTGTCTACCTTACATCACCTAAGCAGACATAGGGGGCAACGCGTGGAGAGGGGCATCTCTAGGGTCCCGGAAGAGCTCCGAGCCTACCCGTCAAACGGGTGTGTCCTAGCCATAACATACTGGGGGACGGAGAACTAGAAAGAACTGGAACGAATTAGAACGAATGAGAATAGAAGTTGTGAGGACTATCCCGAATGCTCAGCAGGGAAGCACTACAACACACAGGCGCTAGTGGTAGGCAACGATTTCCACCTGCAAAGGGAACTCTGGATGTGCCTTCGGACCGGCCGGTCTCAGACAGCCCTGTTAACTGTGCTCTGGATTGCAGATCCTGAAGTCTTCAGTAAAGAGGTAAAGAGACTGCAACCCCGCGTCCTCGTTATTGTCTGCACCTCACACCATCACCATCTACCTTACTGGGAAGCCCTGGGGATATACTTCACCTGTGGGAAGGTATACCATCTAGCTGCCATCACATCACCCCAGTGGACCCCAAGCGGCGTCAGTCACCCTGACCGAACACCACAGGTGGCGTCACAAACCCTTGACAGACTCGTATCACCTTTCATTGGGCGCCCCTTAGCAGGGTCACGGACCGGGTCCAGCCACCGTGACATCCCCAGAACTGAGCCAGCAGAGGACCGGTACCGAGTAACCTGCAGCCCTGCGTCTGGGGGCGCTCCAACCATCCTTACTGCTCACCTCTCTGGCCCCCTACACCTCACGGTCACCCGTTCAGTCCTTGTCACATCTTCTGATCCTCGTTTCTTACGCTGTAATCTCTGTAAGCAGGAGGGTGTTGCGCATGCGCATACAAAGTCACTACACACATTGTGAGGTTGTAACGTGGCACAGGGCAATGTACTCACCTTCCATGCACCGTCACACTGCATGAAAATGGGGCTCCTGGCTTGGTGAAGTTTAGCTGTGATTGCCATATGACCTTGCAGACAGCATGGTGCCGTTGCATTGGTCTGGTTAGGACCCGAAGTTTCAGAGTCCAGCAAGGAGACCATAGTTCAAAAAAGAACATATTTATACTGAAGAATAGCTTGTGAATAACTATGTACAGCAGATAGTGGGCATTCATCTTCTGTTTTGACATGGAACATCGCCACACATTTTCCCTTCTCTTTCCTGGGGCCGCTCTGGCTTTCTGCCTCTTTCTTCGGGAGCCTCCTCATCCCTAATAACGGCACTACAGTCCAGCAAGCAAGAGTCCTACACTTCCACTCATGATTACGCATCCTTCTCCCCTTAGGACACTTTTCTATGCCAATATGGTCTCTACTTAGCTTTCTGCTTTATTGACGCCTCTGGACTTCCACATGGGGCATTTCCTCTTTGTCTCGCTTATCCTTCCCCTCTTTTGCTTTGGACTGACTCCAGACACTAATGTCTTCCTTCTCATCGTCGCTTCTCCTGAAGGAACAAACTACCTGCCTCTGTCATCTCCATCTTGAGGTCTCCTACTAGTGCAGGCTCCTCACTATCTAACATCCTCTCTGCTCTCCCCTCACTTAGCCCCTCCCACTCTGGGCTAGTCCCAACCTTTAACTCCATTTCTTCCTGTCAATTACCTGTGGCTGGGCAGAATATAACTTCATGACTAACAATACAAATTATTAAATATACTTCACATCATAACGCATTACAGCAATACACATATCCTCAAGGGGGAATGTGGCAACACCTCCACTTCCTTACAACGCCCTGACCTTTATTGTGCATGCGCGCAACCCTCCCGGAAGTCCCGGCTCATATGAGAGGCATGGGGATTTCATCACGAGCAGCGGTGATCAGAAGATGAGACGAGGACCCGAGATGAGGAATTTTTTTTACATTACGTTTATTATGCACAAGGGTCTGGGAAGACCCCAGAGAATAATAAGGGACATTAATTTGCAAAGAAAAACTTTTCTGCAAATAGAATTTTCAGGGAAAAAGGCAGGAACAGGTGAATTCAAATTGTGCTTGATCTGCACATCTTTACACAGAACCCTTATTTCTAACGTGATTCAACCACTTTATTGTCTTTGTTGCAACTTTTTTACTATGTTTTTTACATGCTGTATATAACGATATAATCGCATCACGTTCACTTTAGATTTCTTCAACATGAACCCTCTGTACAGTATAAGGGTGACCGGATCTGATGATTTCAATGGCGGAGTAAACGTGGTTGTATCTCTCATGCAAGCCAGCAGAAACCGGCACAAATATGGCGACTGGCCGCCGATCGGCTTTGTGATGTTTGAGGTATGTGGCTCTTCGCCGGATGATAATTCATCTGCAAACAGAGGAGGAAAGCAGAGGAAATGTATGAATAGTACGTAGGTGACAGGAGATTCATAAAGCTGATTATACGATCTGGTAATTGTCCCAGCAATCAGCCGCAGGATACAATGTATCTCTGCTTTTAGCTAAAAGTTACATTGATTATATTGATTGCTCTCATTGCTCACGGCTCTGACATTTATAGCCAGACGTTTGCTGGGATTCATTTTTAGCTAATAAGTTTGCAAGCGGATGAAAAGCAAGGCTGAAATCAGATGAAGCCAGATGTGGCCGTACATTAGCAGAAAATTGTCTCTTATTTTTCTGCTCTCATAATGGGAGATAAATATGAACTATAGGGAGGATGATAACAAAACAGAAACATCCTTCTTAATAAAAGAATTCTCAGATATCTGGACAAAGAATTACTGGAGATGTCTGTGCACAGTCGCGGCAGAAAGTTTTGAGACTGAAACAAATTTTGTTTTTCGCATTTTCCCTCTTCAGTGTTTTTCGATCTTTTATTCGGATATGCCAATGGTTACAGACCCACAATTATAAACATTTCATCCGATTTTACACTTTTATTGTCAAGTCCATGAAGAATCTATAAAACCTCAATATTCCCAGCACTGCCCCTTATTCTCCAGACTTCTGCCCTTCTCCCCGGGCAGATGGATAGCTGCTTCTGGGCAAATCCTGACTGATGGCCGCCCCGATCTTGTCTGATCAAGAGGTCGGAGAAATTTATACAATCCAAAAGTAATACTAATAGTAGTGGTGATCATGCTTTTTCCAGCATTATGAAGACCATGTCACAAGGCAAAAGTGATATCTAAGTGGCTCGGTGAACAAAACATTTTGTGCCCATGGTATGAAACTCCCCAGATATCAGATCCATTGAGATCCTGTGGACAATTCTCAAAAAGCAACATACAAAACCCAAAAATTGTGATAAACACTGAGCACTAAGTATGATCGGACAGTCATCAGGTCATGAAAAAAAACTTTATTTGAATAAAGACTCCCCCACACTATCCCTGGTTCACCAATTTATAAAAAAAATTTAAAAAATCCCACGCAGGTCTGCCGTAATCCACCAAATCCGATGTAGTCCAGAAATGGATACCTGAAAAACATAGAAAGAGAGCAATGCTCACAAGACCCTGTCCTTCATTCACTAATTTATTAGAGAACTTGCACAATTGGTGGCTGACTAAATACTTTTTTCCCCACTGTATGACCATGTAATATTTTGTTTTGTCTTTTTTTTAATAAATTTGCAAAAATTTCTACATTTCTGTTTTTTTTTCAGTCAAGATGGGGTGCAGAGTGTACATTAATGTGAAAAAAAATGAACTTTTTTGAATTTACCAAATGGCTGCAATGAAACAAACAAAGAGTGAAAAATTTAAAGGGGTCTGAATACTTTCCGTACCCACTGTATGTAAATCACCGACATGAGAGAATCCTGACAGCGTGCAGTGTGCACTGTGAGAATTCAGAAGTCTGCAGTCACATAGAATGACTGCAGACTAATCACAAACCTGGACAACCCTTTTAATGCTCCTAACATAGATACATACCTGAGAATTATAGTCAGTAGTATCACAAATACCATTTACATCCAGGTACCTTACAGATGATGTTGTCTCTAGAGTCGTTCTCCTTCTTTTCTTCATCTTGTCCAGGCCCCATGATGAGTTTTCTCATCCACAGCCTATCTCTGCAGACTTTCATCTTCAGTCTTCTGCAGCAAATCTCCACATGATGCCCTTAAAAGTAGAAGTGTCATTATAATGCTCCTGAATAAAAATATCTGTCCTTCGCTGAGCCCCTGAATAAATAATTCCCCTCACTATATTGTCTGCATATTGACCCCCACACTGTCCCTGTTATGGTACATGCTTTTCACACTGACCTCTCCTTTCAATACTGGGACTCCTCATCACACTGTCCTCTCATACTGTGTCCTCCCTATAGGGCCCAGTCTCTATACTGTACCCTCTCATCACACTCCCCCTCTTTGATATACTGTCCCCTTCTGGCTGTACCCTTACACTGTCCCCCCATGGTACGCCCGCACTACTCAGTCTCTATTCTGTGGCCACTCACTTTTCTCCCCCCATACTGTCTCCTCACATTCTTTCCATCCCTCCTCATACTGTCTCCTCTCCCATTCCCCCTGTTCACCATACTGTCGACTAATATATTTACCCCCTCACTCTCTACACTGCCTACTCACACATTCTGTGTCTGCACACATCCCATCACCCTCACTCCCCATACTGTGTCCACATACATTTTTCCCATCGTTACTCATACTGTGT
This sequence comes from Ranitomeya imitator, assembly GCF_032444005.1. Classification (NCBI taxonomy): domain Eukaryota; kingdom Metazoa; phylum Chordata; class Amphibia; order Anura; family Dendrobatidae; genus Ranitomeya; species Ranitomeya imitator. Next base: position 20,707,982 of record NC_091286.1, on the reverse strand, counting down.
CCGCATACTTTCCCCCGTTCGCTCCCCATACTCACTGCATCCATCCCCCCATTCTCTATACTATGTCTGCAAATAAATCAAGGCCAGAATACTGATTAAATAGGCAAAAAAACTGATAAAATGTAGGAATCTGTAGAGAAATAGTGGTCAGCGGGTGCTCTAGTCTGCTAGCCTGAAGCCGCATGGATCAGGGATCATCCCACCAAACTCCTGCTCTCCTTTTACCATGTTCATAATACTACAACACAGGGTGATGGTAAAACAGGCAAATATCACATAGAACAGTCCCAGCAAAATACCGATAGCAAAGGAGCGTATGTTAAACTCGACAAGGTGGGTCATCATCAGAGGATACAGAATGGGTGTATTCATGTCGTGTTATTTATGCTGTAGATGTCAGCATAGATTGCAATGCAAAGACTAAAATCAAGAAGGTTTTCACAACCATAAGGATTTTTTTGGGGCGGCATTTCCACAGCAGAAATGCCCAGGGAGATCATACTTCAAATCTTAGTGAATAAGGAATCAAGAACTGCACAGGAGATTTCCATCCCTGGATTGGATTCGGGAAACGATATAAAATCTAGGGCCTTTTTAATTGGAGAATTCAGGTTCAAAGATTGATTTAGATTTTTTTTAAGTTTTCCCTTTAAAAATAAATGTAATAATACTTACACTGTGTTCCAAATTATTATGCAAATTATATTTTTCTCAGATTTTCCTAAATGGTCAGTGCAAATGACAGTCAGTCTAATAAAAGTCATCACCCGTTAGATTATACATCGAATTTTATTGAAGAAACCTCCCAATGATAACAGTATAATCTCCAAAATAAATAAAAACTCAAAATGCACTGTTCCAAATTATTAGGCACAGTAGAATTTCTATACATTTGATATGTTTTAAAGAAAAAGTCATTTTCACACCTTCAGGAACCTTAAAGTGTCCTACCAGCTGTTTCCCCCGTGATTCTGGCCCAAAATGTGACTCCTCCACCTCCTTGCTGACGTCGCACCCTTGTTGGGACATGGTGGCCATCCACCAACCATCCACTACTCCATCCATCTGGACCATCCAGGGTGGCTTGACACTCATCAGTAAACAAGACTATTTGGAAATTAGTGTTCATGTATGTCTGGGCCTACTTTAACCATTTCTGCTTGTCAAAACTGTTTAAGTGTGGCTGAATATTAGGTTTATGCACCACAGCAAGCCTTTGAAGGATCCTACACCTTGAGGTTCGAGGGACTCCAGAGGCACCAGCAGCTTCAAATAACTGTTTGCTGCTTTGTAATGGTATTTTGGCAGCTGCTCTCTTAATCCAATGAATTTGTCTGGCAGAAACCATCCTCATTATGCCTTTATCTGCATGAACTCTGTCTGTGCTCTGTTTCAGTCACAAATCTCTTCACAGTATGATGACCACTCTTAAGTTTTCGTGGAATATCTAATGTTTTCATACCTTGTCCAAGGCATTGCACTATTTAATGCTTTTCAGCAGCAGAGAGATCCTTTTCAGTTCCCATATGACTTGAATCCTGTGGCCTGCTTGATAATGTGGAACATAATTTTTTAAGTAGTTTTCCTTTAATTAGAATCACCTGGAAAACTAATTATCACATGTGTTTATTAAGATTGATTTCAGTGATCATTGAGCCCTGCGACACAATACCATCCATGAGTTTATTTGAAAAACAAAACAATTAAATCTTTATGACACTTAAATCCAATTTGCACAATAATTTGGAACACAGTGTAGGAGCCACGTAGTATATAACACAGCCACATAGTGTATAAAACAGCCCACGTAGTATATAACACAGCCCACGCAATATATAACACTGCGCACGTAGTATATAACACTGCCCACGTAGTATATAACACTGTGCACATAGCAAATAACACTGCCCACATAGTATATAACACTGCCCACGTAGTATATAACACAGCCCACGTAGTATATATCACTGCGCACGTAGTATATAACACTGCCTACATAGTATATAACACTGCGCACGTAGTATATAACACAGCCCATGTAGTATGTAACACTGCCCACGCAGTATATAACACTGCCCACGTAGTATATAACACTGCCACATAGTATATAACACAGCCCACATAATATATAGCATCCACGCAATATATAACACAGTCCACGTAGTATATAACACTGCCCACGTAGTGTATAACACTGCCCATGTAGTATATAACGCAGCCCACGTAGTATATAACACTGCGCACGTAGTATATAACACTGCACACGTAGTATATAACACAGCCCACATAATATATAGCATCCATGCAGTATATAACACAGCCCACGTAGTATTTATCATTGCCCACGTAGTATATAAAATTGCCCACGTAGTATATAACACTGCCCACGCACTATTTAACACAGGTCACACAGTATATAACACTGCCCACGTAGTATGTAGCAGCCTCGCAGTATATAACACACAAGTACTATATAGCACTGTGGGCACCATATCCCTGATGAAAAAAGAATGAAAATAAAAAATAGTTATATACTCACCCTCCGGCGTCCAGCGATGCATTGCGAAATTACCCAGATGACTTGGAGGCAAATTGACAGCTGCCAGATGTGAACAAGGGGGACTTAAAGAGTGAGAGCGATGGCGCCAAAGAGTATATACCATACAGTTGCTAAGGTGGGACCCCGACATGGGATACTCACCACACACGGGGATATGAACACACACACAAAATGCGCCACACACTACCACGTGCTTGAACACATATCACCCTCAGCACACATACACCAACCTCGCCACATAAAAGTCAAAACACAAAAGTCGCCGCACAAAACTCGCCACGCGCAAAACTCGTCACATGCAAAACTAGGCTCACGCAAAACTCACATCATGGAAAACTCGCCACACGCAAAACTTGCACATGCGAAAAAATTGCCATATGCACAAAAGTTGCAACACATGCAAAAGTTGCCTCACACAAAACTTGCACATACTCAAAACGCACCACACATAAAACTCGCCACGCGCAAAACTCGCCATGCGCAAAACTTGCTGCACACAACTTGCTACACTAACCTGTCACATGCGACTCGATACAAAAAGTTGCTACACGCATGTCGCCACACAAAACTCATCTCACAAAAGTCGCTACATGCATGTCGCTACACGCAACTCAACACACACAACTTGACACATGAAACTCGCACTAAAACACACACAAGTCTGTTATTATCCTTCAAAAATAAAAATCTGATTAATAAGCAGACAAACTACAAGAGCAACAACTGTACCATATAGGAAATACGCAGGTATCAGTCACATGACCTGTCTATTATGTGTATGTGTGAGCTAATATATACTGCCAGGGGGAGGGCTTCCAGTTGGCTGAGGATTTATCAGGCTGACAATTTAGCTTACAAATACTGAGGTAAAAATATTGAGCAAATAACGTGTGAATGAGGTCTAATACAGGAGGAGCTGACAAACAGGTATATACTATATACAGGAGAGATGACACACAGGTATCTATATATATAATTGTCTAAGGGTTTTTCCGTCTGTCTTTCTGTCTGTCTGTCTGTCTGTCTTTCTGTCTGTCTGTCTGTCTGTCCTGGAAATCCCGGCCCTCTGATTGGTCGAGGCCGCCAGGCCTCGACCAATCAGCGACGGGCACAGCGACGATGATGTCATAATGGTTGCCATGGCGACGATGATGTCATAAAGGTTGCCTCGACCAATCAGTGACGGGCACAGTCTGCCGCGAATTCTGGAATCATCATTGTCCATAGACTACGGGGACATGCATATTCTAGAATACCCGATGCGTTAGAATCGGGCCACAGTCTAGTATACTATATGCAGGAGGAGATGACACACATATATAGTATATACAGGAGCAGATGACACACATATATACTATATACAGGGGAGATGACACACAGGTATATACTATATACAGGAGGAGATGACACACTGGTATATACTATATACAGGGGAGATGACACACTGGTATATACTATTTACAGGGGAGATGACATACAGGTATATACTATACTAGATTCTGGCCCGATTCTAATGCATCGGGTATTCTAGAATATGCATGTCCCCGTAGTATATGGACAATGATGATTCCAGAATTCGCGGCAGACTGTGCCCGTCGCTGATTGGTCGAGGCAACCTTTATGACATCATCGTCGCCATGGCAACCATTATGACATCTACGTCGATACTGTGCTCGTCGCTGATTGGTCGAGGCCTGGCGGCCTCGACCAATCAGAGACGCAGGATTTCCAGGACAGACAGACAGAAAGACAGACAGACAGACGGAAAAACCCTTAGACAATTATATATATAGATACAGGGGAGATGACATACAGGTGTATACTATATATAAGGGAGATGACAAACCTGTATATACTGAGGGGAAAATGAGAGGAGTGAGGGAAAATAGTGGAGTGATCAGAAAATGACAGATGTGACGTCGAAATGACAAGTGTTAGGGGGGAATGAGAGGAGTGAGGGGGGAATGAGAGGAGTAAGGGGGAAAATAAGAGGAGTGAGGGGGAAAATGAGAGGTGTAAGGGAGAAAATGAGAGACGTGAGGGGGAAAATGAGAGGCGTGATGGGAAAATAAGAGACGTGAGGTGCTATAACTAACCACAGATATTTACTATTCCCAGGCAACACCGGGCTCTTCAGCTAGTTATTCATAAAATATGTGTATAAGTATATTCACTAAGTGCCACTGTTGAAAATAATTTTAAGGGCCAAACTTCCAGCTATATAAAAGTGTGTCCAGGTTCAAATTGGCCTACCGAGAAATCAGTGAATTGGCCGGTGGACCCTGCCTCCTCCCAACCAAGGTGTGTGCATTACTTACAGCAGTGATTGGGGTAGAGGACCTTCACTGATCACTGCATGTTGGTTTTTACAAGGGGGCCAAGGGCCCTATCGACAGCCAATCTGGGCCTCCTCCTCCCATGATGGATAGGGCAGGTCACCAAGCCTACTACATAGATTGTTAGAGTCACACTAAAGCCGTGTGATCATCTTAATTGTCTGTTACCAAATTATATATCAGCTAGATTTACGTGAACACGGAGAAAGACTACTTGTGATTGACCACACAGTCAAGAGCAGAAAATCTGATTTATTGAGTACATCCTTATAAAATTATCACTTATCGCATTGATCATTGGTAAAACCTTCTAATTCTCCTCCCTCAGGAGGGGTTTAATCAGTATTCATTAGGTTTTATGATTCAGTTCTTTTTCTAAACATTACTTCATTCTTTATTAGCGAAAATTCTTTGTTTCGGATGGGATGGTGAAGGTTCAGCTTACCATTAACTGTCATGGATGATTTTTTTGTTTAATTTTAAGGGTATGTTCACACGTTCAGGATTTCCATCCTTTTTTTTTCAGGACAGTTTTTTTAAAAAACTGCAGCTCTTGGCAGAAAACGCAGGTCCTTTTTTTGTCCGTTTTTGATGCGTTTTTTGATGCGTTTTTTGATGCGTTTTTTGATGCGTTTTTTTATCCTTTTTTTACTGTGTGTTTCCTAGGAAGCTTTTTAGGGCTAAAATGGCTGAAAATACCCTAACCCTACCCCTAACCCTAACCCTACCCCTACCCCTACCCCTACCCCTAACCCTACCCCTAACCCTAACCCTAACCCTACCCCTAACCCTACCCCTACCCCTAACCCTACCCCTACCCCTACCCCTACCCCTAACCCTACCCCTAACCCTACCCCTAACCCTAACCCTACCCCTAACCCTAACCCTAACCCTACCCCTAACCCTACCCCTACCCCTAACCCTACCCCTAACCCTAACCCTAACCCTACCCCTAACCCTAACCCTATTCTAACCTTAGTGAAAAAAAAAAAAAAAAATTCTTAATTTTTTTTATTGTCCCTACCAATGGGGGTGACAAAGTGGGGGGGGGGTGTCATTTACTATTTTTTTATTTTGATCACTGAGATAGGTTATATCTCAGTGATCAAAATGCACTTTGGAGCGAATCTGCCGGCCGGCAGATTCAGCGGGCGCACTGCGCATGCGCCCGCCATTTTGCAAGATGGCGGCGCCCAGGGAGAAGACGGCCGGACGGACACCGGGAAAGTATAAGGGGGGGGAGATTAGGGCACGGGGGGGCATCGGAGCACTGGGGGGGGGCATCGGAGCACGGGGGGGGGGCATCGGAGCACGGGGGGCGGGATCGGAGCACGGGGGGGCAGCCACACTCCGCCCACGCACTTCCGCCCGCTCCCCCGCACTTCCTGCTGCAGCGGTTCTGCACATCAAATCGCAGTAAAACCCGCAGATATATTTTTGATCTGCGGGTTTTACTGCGATTTTGACCTCACAATGGAGGTCTATGGGTGCAGAACCGCTGCGGTTCAGGAAGAAGAATTGACATGCTCCTTCTTTTTTCCGGGAGCTATTCAGCGCGGCTTTTTTTTTACAATTTCCAGACCATGTGCACAGTGTGTCCTGTTTTCCATAGGGTACAGTGTACTGTACCCTGCATGGAAAACAGCTGCGGAACCGCAGCGGCAAAACCGCCGCGGTTCCGCGGTAAAAAACGCACTGTGTGAACATGGCCTAATAGTGGTTTTAACAACTTGATGCAAGCAGGGAGGAATTTTGCAATCACCACACTCTTATGCGTTGATCAGGGGAGCTGGACCCTGGACGCGGATTATCTAGTGGGCAGCTCAGCACGTGAACGTACCTGGGACCGTCAGCCATGCTAGAGGCTGGAATCAGAGTGATTGCTCAATGTTACTTTGTGTATTTCTCCCTGTTTGTCTGCTCTCTGCAATATGTTATTACTGGAAACACCTCTCGCTTCCTTAACCCCTTTCTGACCTCGGACGGGATAGTACGTCCGAGGTCAGATCCCCTGCTTTGATGTGGGCTCCGGCAGTGAGACCGCATCAAAGCTGAGACATGTCAGCTGTTTTGAACAGCTGACATGTGCCCGTAATAGGCGCGAGCAGAATCGCGATCTGCCCGCGCCTATTAACTAGTTAAATGCCGCTGTCAAACGCAGACAGCGGCATTTAATTACCGCATCCGGCCGGGCGGCCGGAAATGACGTCATCGCCGACCCCCGTCACATGATCGGGGGTCGGCGATGCTTCTCCATTGTAACCAATGAGGTCCTTGAGACCTCTATGGTTACTGATCACCGGTAGCTGTGAGCGCCACCCTGTGGTCGGCTCTCACAGCACACCTGCAATTCTGCTACATAGCAGCGAACAGCAGATCGCTGCTATGTAGCAGAGGCGATCGTGCTATGCCTGCTTCTAGCCTCCCATGGAAGCTATTGAAGCAGGGCAAAAGTAAAAAAAAAAAGTTAAAAAAATGTGAAAAAAATAAAAAAATATAAAAGTTTAAATCACCCCCCTTTCGCCCCAATAAAAATAAATCAATAAAAAAATCAAATCTACACATATTTGGTATCGCCGCGCTCAGAATCGCCCGATCTATCAATTAAAAAAAAGCATTAACCTGATCGCTAAACAACATAGCGAGAAAAAAATTCGAAACAACAGAATTACGTTTTTTTGGTCGCCGCGACATTGCATTAAAATGCAATAACGGGCGATCAAAAGAACGTATCTGCACCAAAATGCTATCATTAAAAAGTTATCTCGGCACGCAAAAAATAAGCCCTCAACCGACCCCAGATCATGAAAAATGGAGACGCTACGAGTATCGGAAAATGGCACAATTTTTTTTTTTTTTTAGCAAAGTTTGGAATTTTTTTTCACCACTTAGGTAAAAAATAACCTAGTCATGTTAGGTGTCTATGAACTCGTACTGACCTGGAGAATCATAATGTCAGGATTGCACTTTTTTTGCAATTTCACCGCACTTGGAATTTTTTTCCCGTTTTCTAGTACAAGACATGCTAAAACCAATGATGTCGTTCAAAAGTACAACTTGTACCGCAAAAAATAAGCCCTCAGAAGGGCAAATTGACGGAAAAATAAAAAAGTTATGGCTCTGGGAAGGAGGGAAGTGAAAAACGAACACGGAAAAACGAAAAATCCCAAAGTCATGAAGGGGTTAAACAACACAGACAGATAAACAGACAATTAAGGACAAAAATCTGATCGGTTCAAAGGCTCAGGACTTGTCAATTGCGGTCAATTATTGTCTGGAGACGACAGCCGGCTATCTCTATCCCAGTACGCATACACACTAGGGGGTCATTAGGCAAGATGATGTATTATTAGGGTTGGTGGATTGGACTAAATAAAATATATAATAAAGTGCAATCGCAACCTGGGGTCCACCATGCAGAGAAGAACCTGCTGCTAGTGAGCACAATGACGGAACAAAACAGCGAGCGTTATCTTAAACACACTGTGTTAACACCACTGAGTACCAAGCTCAGTTATTTCACAGAGAGGTACTGCACTAAGATTGCTAAGTGCTATACACTGTTGACTTCACAAGGAGGAAGTATAAGGGTTGAGCTTGCTCTATAACTGAACTGTGCTGACCGCACACATGAGCAAAACAGATGCTAAACCAAGCGGCTAGTTACCCCAGTCCCGACACTACAGAACCGGCACCCTAAGCATGTAGCAAACTAGAGACTTAGGCGTTGACCCAAGGGTACAAAACTGCATAAGGGTATGTTCACACGTTCCTGATTTCCATCCTTTTTTTTTCAGGACTGTTTTTTAAAAAACTGCAGCTCTTGGCAGAAAACGCAGGTCCTTTTTTTGGTCCTTTTTTTGTCCTTTTTTGATGCGTTTTTTTGATGCGTTTTTTGATCCTTTTTTTGATCCTTTTTTTTATGCAGTTTTCTATGCAGAGTCTGTGTGTTTTCTAGGAAGTTTTTTAGGGTTAAAATGGCTGAAAATTCCCTAACCCTACCCCTAACCCTACCCCTAACCCTACCCCTAACCCTACCCCTACCCCTAACCCTATTCTAACCTTAGTGGAAAAAAAAAAATTCTTAATTTTTTTTTATTGTCCCTACCTATGGGGGTGACAAAGGGGGGGGGGGGTGTGTCATTTACTATTTTTTTATTTTGATCACTGAGATAGATTATATCTCAGTGATCAAAATGCACTTTGGAACGAATCTGCCAGCCGGCAGATTCGGCGGGCGCACTGCGCATGCGCCCGCCATTTTGCAAGATGGCGGCGCCCAAGGAGAAGACGGCCGGACGGACACCGGGACGCCGGGTAAGTATAAGGGGGGGAGATTAGGGCATGGGGGGGGGGCATCGGAGCACTGGGGGAGGGGCATCGGAGCACGGGGCGGTGGGATTGGAGCACAGGGGGGCGGGATCGGAGCACAGGGGGCAGCCACACTCCGCCCACGCACTTCCGCCCGCTTCCCCGCACTTCCTGCTGCAGCGGTTCTGCACCACAAACCGCAGTAAAACCCGCAGATATTTTTTTCATCTGCGGGTTTTACTGCGGGTTTGACCTCACAATGGAGGTCAATGAGTGCAGAACCGCTGCGGCTCCGAAAAAAGAAGTGACATGGTACTTCTTTTTTCCCGCAGCTATTCAGCGCGGCTTTTTTTTTTATTTTCCGCATTGTGGGCACAGCAGTTCCTGTTTTCCATAGGGTACAATGTAATGTACCCTGCATAGAAAACAGCTGCGGACCCGCAGCGGGAAAATCGCTGCAATTCCGCATGAAAAAAAGGATGGTGTGAACATGGCCTAAGTGTGCAACCTGCCTGCCAATGTGTACAGTCTTTGAGCATAGACAGACAAACAAGCGTGCAGACAAAGTGGTAGAGTATCCACCCCCACATACCAAAACATAAATGACGCTAGCGCTCCCGCATGCGCTGCTGAGAGCCTTTTATATGTTAGACCCCAAACATCAAGACAATCCGGAGCTGCCACATCACCAGAGCAGCTAACATCCAACCACCAATAAGAAGACGTTACATCAGGGACATACTCAGTAAGGTGATCTCTGGACTTAGACTCCAGAGCTCAAGGCTGCACCTGCATATCACTGATTCCCATAGACTTGGCTGAAGAGCCAGCAGTAACCAAACGTATACCACGAGCATGAGCAAGATGCTAGGACTGATGTCTGTGCTGAGCAGCAATCATAGCTGTCGGACTTGAATGGGAGACCACAGCATCAGACAATGCTTGGGATCTATCCTGCGAAGCGGGAGAATCCCAACGCCTAACATGTATTGTCCTACCTTTTGGAGGTGCGCGATCTCCAGCCCTCAGGTGTGATTCATCTGGTTTGGCTGCCGTCATCTGGACTCCTCTTCTTGGCCCCACGTTGCGCTAACTGTTAGAGTCACAGTAAAGCTGTGTAATCATCTTAATTGTCTGTTGCCAATTTATATATATCAGTGAGATTTACGTGTACACGAAGAAAGACTACTTGTGATTGACCACACAGTCATGAGCAGAAAATCCAATTAATTGAGCAAACAGTACATCCTTATAAAATTATCACTTATCGTATTGATCATTGGTAAAACCTTGATACAGGAAAGATATATGTCTTGGTACCGTGTTAGCCAGTGGATAGAAAATTATTTAGAATTGAGAGTCCTCAGTAGTTGATACCTTTTAATGGCTAACTGAAAAGATGGTAACAAATTGCCGCTTTCGAGACTACACAGGTCTCTTCATCAGGCATAGACTAAATGAAATTCTGGAGAAACACATATTTATGTACAACACATGACAGAAAAAAAAAACAGAAAAAACCATGGATAAGACAGGTGACATGAAGCAGAATTACCATGAGTGATAAACAGTTATGTCCATAAATATTGGACCAATTCTTTAGATAAGGAATGTTTTATTGTCATCTGATTGGGGTCTGGTTCTGTTGTGATGACCCCACATGGTCTGAGGGGCAAATTCCTTAGTTCCTTAGTTGATGTAAAAAGACATAAATCCATGCGACACATTCATTCCTGCACTGAGTGTGTCAAAGGTCGTCATCAGTTTATATTCCCATATTCTTCTGTTTCTTTGAGATTTGAAGCTACCTTTTAATACAAGTAATTTCATGTCCATAATGTTATGATCCGGGAGACTGAAATGTCTTTCCACAGGTAGATCTATTCTTTTTTCTCTTATTGTATGGCGATGAGAGTTTATTCTTGTTCTCAGTTTCTGCCCTGCCTCCCCTACATACAGACCCCCAGTTGGACATTTAGTACAAATAATTAGGTACACCACATTAGAAGTGATGCAGCTGAAAGTATCTGGTATCTTGTAGTCCTGATGTCGGGACGTGGCGACTTTAAAAGGTATATACCTGCAATTTTATATTTCCTCTTTGCACGCTGCACTTTTTTTTACTGATGGAGTATCTGAATGTAGTGACCATATATTGGTCTATTGAACACCTTTTGCCTTGCACATTGCACTTTTTATGGCACAATATTGTGATTTATTTTATTTTATACACCAAACCACATTCGTTGGTTTTTCTGCACAGTCATTATTATTCCTTATGAATTTGTTTAGTATTTTTTTGCACTATAAAGGAATATATTAAAAATAACTGGGTCTGCCATTATCATCTGATTTTGGATATAATTATATGTGATTCTTTTTGTCCTGATACGCGCACTGATTTTTGTATTTTAACTACTTGCCATTACTATGCAATAAAGGCATCTACCTCCTGCTTGGTGCTTTTCTGGCAGTCCATGTTCTTGGTAGTTTTGGTTGTTCCCTTTGAATAGATACGGTAATAGAACCGAGCTTACTACATAAATACAGGAGTAGAATCAAACTTGCTAAATATATATGGGTACAGAACCAAGCTTAACACAGATGTGGGAACAGTACTAAGTTTGCTACATAAACCTGGGAACAGAATCAAGCTAATTACTAGATTTGAACAAATGTTTCAAAATTCGGTTCAGATTATGGTCGAAACCAAATATTGTTTTTGCAATAATCGCTGAACACAGCAGAATGTCATTGGAGTCAATGGAAGTAGAAATGAACAAATATGTTCGGTGCCGATCATCAAACATAAATTTGGCACGAGTGGGGTACCAATATGACACGAATATGGTAAATTCAGATTTGGTGACTGATTCCAAACATGCTCAACTCTACTAACTACATAGACACAGCCAAGCTTACTCCATAGCTATAGGAGCACAACCAAGCTTTCTATATAGATACAGGTGCACAATCAAACCTTCTACATAGATTCAGGAACAAAATCAAGCTAACTGTATACATGAGGAAACAGAACCAAGCTTACTACATAGATATGGAAATCAAACCATGCATATTACTTAAATACAGTGCTAGAAACAAGTTTACAATGTAAATATGGCACAAAAACACATTTACTACATTGACACGTGAACAGAACCAAGCTCACCTTGCACACCAAAACCAAGCTTACTACCTAAATACTGTACCAGAGCCCAGCTTAGTACTTAGATATATTAACAGAATTAAGCATACTATCTTAATACAGTATCAGAACCAAGCTTATAAATTAGATACAAGAACTTACTGCATAGACACAGAAACAGAACCGAAGTTACTGCATAGATACAGTAACAGAAAAGAAACTTTCTGTATAGAAACAGTAATGGAACCAAATTGTTTACCTGAATATGGTGCCAGAACCAAGCTTCATACACATGTATAAAAACAGAACCAAGCTTGGTGCACGGATAAGGTACCAGAACTAAGCTCAGTGACCAGTGCAGTGGGACTTGCCAGTCTTAGAGGTGAAGTAGAGTATTAAAACAACAGGCATACCTGTAATACATCATTCATGGGTTACTGAACACTTCCTGATAGAGCTTAATACTGATCAATAAAGATCTAGGCAGAATTGTGATCAGTTTACTTTTAGTGGCTGTCATTGTGCACATTGCTTGAAAGATAATGAGTTACAAATAATTTACAGGGGTTTTTTAAAAAATATTTTGTATCCTTTTTTTCACCCTGCATTTCTTTTTTATGTGCAAGAAGTCTGAGTGACATCAATTATGTTCCTGCAGCTTAAAGAAAAGACAAAAAAATTGTGCAAACTGAAATAATGAAATTAGTTTTTAGGATGAGAATTTTAAACCATGAACATTGCTGCAATGAATAGCATTCTTATTCTAATCATGCAAGCGCAATTTTACAGAATCCGAGGGGACATTAACTTTCACAACTTGATGATAATTGTAAAATGCCTAAAACTACACCCTGCTGTTTGCACAATTCTCATTAAGTTTGGTAACATTGGCTGCCTGGCATGTATCTGAATACTAATCCTGTGGTGTGAAGCGCAGAATGGATCACAAGGGCAATCGAATCATCGTTCTCTGTGGACTTGCCTAATGAGCGCTCAGCAAAAGATCTTGCTTTATTTGCCTTTGTCTATTAGTTATCTAATATTTTAGGCTTGTTTTCAGTGTCAAATTTTGCATTGCTGCAATAACTTTTTCAGTTGCTAGAGGAAGCACTAATGTTGCACCACCTGTATCTGAATAAAAATGCTTCTAAAAACTGTGCTGAATAACTGAGTCTTATTTATCAAAAATGTCTAACAGAAAGACTGATCTATTGCTCTAAGTGACCAATCACAGTAGCTCTTTGTGCTCACCAGTCATTTCTGGGAATGGTGTTGTGCTTATTTCCTTACTCCTGGACTGTTCTGGCTCCAGAGACAACCACTTTCAAAATGTGTTCTAAAGGTTCTCCGAGCCGTCTGTCAATGTAGCTACAAGTTCAGGGAACTAAGAGTGGCAGCAAAATGCCACCCCCATGAGACCCCCTCAGACCGCCCGCTGCCTGAGTCGAGATTCTTGTTCAGCTCTTTCAGACGCAAATGCAATAGATTAAAGGTACTGTCACACTAGACGATATCGCTAGCGATCCGTGACGTTGCAGCGTCCTCACTAGCGATATCGTCCAGTGTGACAGGCAGCAGCGATCAGGCCCCTGCTGATATGAGGACACCCAGCAGAGGGCGCCCTCTTATGAACTCGAGCCAGGGAGCTTTCTAGGAAAGTTCCCACGATCTAGGAACAGCCAGCAGAGGGCGCCTCACCACAAAGGCAGGTAAATATAGGTCAATGACCTACTTTACCTACATTCTCCGGGGTTTTGCAGACATGAGGAATGTTGCATTAGCAAAGCTCGAGCTGCAAAATATTTTAACCCCTTCAGATGGATTTACATCGTTGGACTTTACAGATCTGCGGAAGGTAAGGATATTGTTGGTTTATTATGTTTTTTTTGTTACAGATCGAGGGTCTTCAGTGAGTGGATTGGGCGTTCAATAAAATATTACAACAACCTTTGTTTTTATTTCATTAAAATAATTTGTAATAATGTGTTTGTGTTTTTTTAACCCTTTACTAGTATTGGATTAATAATGGATAGGTGTCATAATTGACGCCTCTCCATTATTAATTTGGCTTAATGTCACCTTACAATAGCAAGGTGGCATTAACCCTTCATTACCCCATATCCCACCGCTACACGGGAATGGGAAGAGAGTGGCCAAGTGCCAGAATAGGCGCATCTTCCAGATGTGCCTTTTCTGGGGTGGCTGGGGGCAGGTGTTTTTAGCCAGGGGGGGAACCAATAACCGTGGACCCTCTCCAGGCTATTAATATCTGCCCTCAGTCACTGGCTTTACTACTCTGGCGGAGAAAATTGCGCGGGAGCCCACGCCAATTTTTTCCGCAATTTAACCCCTTAATTTACTAGCTAGAATGGCCAAATTTTGCATAGACACACTACTAACATTAGTAGTGTGGAATATGCAAAAAAAATGGTGATATGAGATGGTTTACTGTATGTAATCATGTCTCGTATCATGTCGGGTTTAGGAAGGAGGAAGCAAAAGCCGGTAATTGAATTACCGGCTTTCTGCTATCTCGCGCTGTATGAAGTAATAATATATATACATATATGTGTCTCACTGACATATATATATATATACCTATTCTATGTGTACACATTTATTCGACCTATTCTATTCTAAGCTGTCAGTGTGATTTTACTGTACACCGCACTGAATTACCGGCTTTTCTCTCTAACAGCGCTGCGTATTCCTCGCAAGTCACACTGCTGGTCCGTGTGTAATCCGTATTTTGGGGGCTTCCATAGACTTTCATTGGCGATTCTCGACCGAGAAACGCTGACAATCGCAGCATGCTGCGATTTCACTCGGATCCTGAATACGGCCGAGAAAATATCGGATGATGGGAGCTGCCCCATAGATTAACATTGGGACGAGTGCTATGCGATTTTTTATCGCATTGCACTCGTCCGTATTACGGTCTAGTGTGACCCCGGCCTAACAAAGAATCTAGTATATATACCCTGTAACATTATACTTTTCAAGAAAGGCATCCAATCCCCTCTTAAATTTTAGTAATGAATCACTCATCACAACATCATACGGCAGAGAGTTCCATAGTCTCACTGCTCTTACAGTAAAGAATCTGCGTCTGTTATTATGCTTAAACCTTTTTTCCTCCAACCGCAGAGGATGCCTCCTTGTCCCTGTCTCAGGTCTATGATTAAAAAGATCATCAGAAAGGTCTTTGTACTGTCCCCTCATATATTTATACATTGTAATAAGATCACCCCTTAGTCTTCGTTTTTCCAAACTAAATAGCCCCAAGTGTAATAACCTATCTTGGTATTGCAGACCCCCCAGTCCTCTAATAACCTTGGTCGCTCTTCTCTGCACCCGCTCCAGTTCAGCTATGTCTTTCTTATACACCGGAGACCAGAACTGTGCACAGTATTCTAAGTGTGGTCGAACTAGTGACTTGTATAGAGGTAAAATTATGTTCTCCTCATGAGCATCTATGCCTCTTAATGCATCCCATTATTTTATTTGCCTTTGTAGCAGCTGCCTGACACTGGCCACTAAATGTGAGTGAATTGGAACATCTAATAGATGTACCTCTTCTGGGGCAGCTGCGGGCTGCAATTTTTAGGTCTTGGGGCAATATCCATGGTCCCCTACCAGCCTGAGAATACCAGCCTCCAGCTGTCTGCAGTTGTCTTTAACCCCTTCATGACTGTGGGATTTTTCGTTTTTCCGTGTTCGTTTTTCACTCCCCTCCTTCCCAGAGCCATAACTTTTTTATTTTTCCGTCAATTTGGCCATGTGAGGACTTATTTTTTGCGGGACGAGTTGTACTTTTGAACGACATCATTGGTTTTAGCATGTCGTGTACTAGAAAACGGGAAAAAAATTCCAAGTGCGGTGAAATTGCAAAAAAAGTGCAGTCCCACACTTGTTTTTTTGTTTGGCTTTTTTGCTAGGTTCACTAAATGCTAAAACTGACTAGACATTATGATTCTCCAGGTCAGTACGAGTTCATAGACACCTAACATGACTAGGTTATTTTTTATCTAAGTGGTGAAAAAAAATTCCAAACTTTGCTAAAAAAAAAAAAAAAAAAAAAGCGCCATTTTCCGATACTCGTAGCGTCTCCATTTTTCGTGATCTGGGGTCGGTTGAGGGCTTATTTTTTGTGTGCCGAGATGACATTTTTAATGATAGCATTTTGGTGCAGATACGTTCTTTTGATCGCCTGTTATTGCATTTTAATGCAATGTCGCGGCGATCAAAAAAACGTAATTCTGGTGTTTCGAATTTTTTTCCCGCTACGCTGTTCAGCGATCAGGTTAATGCTTTTCTTTTGCTTGATAGATCGGGCGATTCTGAGCGCGGTGATACCAAATATGTGTAGATTTGATATTTTTTTTATTGATTTATTTTGATTGGGGCGAAAGGGGGGTGATTTAAGCTTTTATATTTTTTTAATTTTTTTAACATTTTTTTCAACTTTTTTTTTTTACTTTTGCCATGCTTCAATAGCCTTCATGGGAGGCTAGAAGCAGGCACAGCACGATCGCGTCTGCTACATAGCAGCGATCTGCTGTTCGCTGCTATGTAGCAGAAATGCAGGTGTACTGTGAGCACCAACCACAGGGTGGCGCTCACAGCCACCGGCGATCAGTAACCATAGAGGTCTCAAGGACCTCTATGGTTACAATGGAGACTCATCGCCGACCCCCGATCATGTGACGGGGGTCGGCGATGACATCATTTCCGGCCGCCCGGCTGGAAGCGGTGGTTAAATGCCGCTGTCTGCGTTTGACAGCGGCATTTAACTAGTTAATAGGTGCTGCAAATCGCGATTCTGCCCGCGCCTATTACGGGCACATGTCAGCTGTTCAAAACAGCTGACATGTCCCGGCTTTGATGCGGGCTCACCGTGGAGCCCTGCATCAAAGCAGGGGATCTGACCTTGGACATACTATCCCGTCCAAGGTCAGATAGGGGTTAATAATTTATTTAAATAATTTAAAAAAATTAAGTGGGAACCCCTCTATTCTTGATAAACAGCCATGATAAAGCTGACAGCTGACGGTTGCAGCCTGCAACTGTCAATTTTGTCATTCTGGTTATCAAAAATAGAGAAGACTACACGTCATTTTAAAAAAAAATAAAAATATTTACTTTTCGTGCAGATGCTGGCTGAAGAATACTCCATCAGAGGCGCCTGCTCTCGCTGTTATTAGCTGCAGCAGGCGTAGGCTGATGGGACTAGTAATCTCTCATCAGCCGATGTCTCTGTGACCAGAGGTAAATTTTTTACCGCTGGTCACAGCTGCTGGCTGTCAGATGAACCGCAGCTCTCTAAGGTTGGGTTCACATTGCGTCAATGGCAATGCGCTGACGGCATCCATTACACAGCGGCACTAACGCTATGTAACGGATGTGTTAGCGCACCAATTGACTGCCACGATGTAGCGCATCGCTAATGCATGTAATAATCGGCATGCGCTAGCGATGTGACGTCATTCTGTGATGGACCCTCGGACGCGGGCTACAGCGTTTCCGGGTGCGTCACCGCTAGTGCAGATAGAGCATCTGCGCTAGCGCAATCACATAACGCAATCTTTTCGGCACTTGCGTTAACGCAGTCCGTTTAACGCATGCGTTGAACGGACTGCAGTAACGCAATATGAATCCTGCCTTACCGCCAATCAGAGGCAGTGTTTTCTGCGCTGTCATGGAGATGACAGTATGGCAAAGAACAGATGGGATTTTGGTTCAGAGTCAGGTTCGGATACTGTTCTTGTACCTGAACCAAACTTTTTTTACATGTTTGGCCGAACCCGCAGGAACCAATACATCCAGGGGTTTGCCCATTACTAGTGACAACCTCTGCAGTCAGACAGGAACTACCAGGTACATAGTTTCTATATTTTATACCCCCATACCCTGTATAGTCCAGTCAAAATACGGTTTGACCCAGAACAAATTCCAAGAAAGCGTTTTATGATTTTTTTTATTACTATTATATGTGGGGAACAACATATTAAAAGTTTTCCAAAAATTGAACACCACAAGGGTCCTAACTATGACGTCATAAGACGATGACAGCCATCGCACTAAAAATAAAGAATATTTCCCTATTTCAAAGCTGTAGCTTTAGGTTACAGAAGAGTTTGCATTTTGTATACTATGTATTTTCATATAACAATTTTTATACAAAGTTTTATACTAAGTACATGGACAGGCGAGGTCATGATGTCATCAATTCCTATGGGCACTACAGGCCCACTACGGACGGGACTTCCTCTCCTAGGGTCAATCTCCCCTTACTGGCAATTCATTTGTCTCTGTCTCTCTCAATAAACAATAATAAATTTATAATAAATAATAATAATACATTTTACAATAAACTTGTCAAATATTTTGGCATCATACTGACTCCAAGTGTGCGGTAAATTTTCAACACGTGACTATTTGGACCACTTGGTCTGTTTTACCAGCACCTACCTGCCTTTGACCAGAGTGCACACCATTACTCCCCTAAAGACTTTGTTGAGACACTTAGTGGCAGCAGGGACTTAGAGACAGAAAGCACAGAGTGGTAGGCTCCCACCTGACTTACCCAGGGGAACTTGCTTGTCTCTGTACTGATGTGGCCACATCAAGCAAAACGCGGGAGCGCCACTCATATGGGACGAACCAGGCACTACAGGCCCACTACGGACGGGACTTCCTCTCCTAGGGTCAATCTCCCCTTACTGGCAATTCATTTGTCTCTGTCTCTCTCCAGGACAAGACCCACCATGGACGAGACAACCTCTCCTGGGGTCAACCACCCCTTACTGGCAATTTTTTTGTCTCCATCTCTCTCCAGGACAAGTGACAATCTGTACACCAGAGGATCTTTGCTCCTACCCTACTTTTGCCACTCATGTGTGCCTAATCGTTAAACAAGTGACCCCATGAATAAGACCCGGGAGGGTCGAAACGTTGGGTTTCTGGGTTTCTATCAGCACATTTTCTTTCCTTTGTGGCAACATAGACTGTAAACAAAATAAACTTGTAAAATATTTTGGCATCATACTGACTCCGAGTGTGCGGTAAATTTTCAACACGTGTCAACAAAGTCTTTAATCGTTCAGCTGTCCTAGGACAGGTACCTGTATGGCAGGCAGCTCGAGCCGTGTGAACTGGGGTCTGTTCTCGGTGACTCCAGGCTCCTAGGTGCTGCTGTGCCACAGGTAATTATGGGCAAAGTCCTAGAAGAACAATATCCTCCGGTTCTGCTCTGTGTTTTATAATCCACAAAAGCCTCGGGCTCCCGGTCCCCGGATTCTTGCGCTGATACTCTTCAGAGGCCTGCTCATGGCCTCCTGGAGCTCTCTCTTTCCTCTGTGCTCCACTCCTGTCTGTCCGCGCACACAGACTTCTGCTACAAACTGAGCTGTCTCTGCCTCCAAACCAGGATCTTTATTGAGGGAAGCTGCTCTAAAACAGGGCTTGGAGCTCCCCCTCCTGGCATGGAAGTGGAAGGTGTTGTGTGTGTGTGTAAACCTACCAAAGGAAACCTCACTTGTCTCCAGACATAGCACTATCCTCCCTGTGAGGAAGACAGCACTAGTGTAGTACTCGAACTCCTGGGGTGCCACAAATACATGGCCCACCTAGGGAGGCAGCACACCTGAGATACTTGTGGGCTGCTCTCTCTGTAGCTCACGGCATAACCAGCAGCTTTGCTGCCATCAGGTTGTACTGCGTAGAGTTCCTATCTGTGGCATGATCCACGCCTGCCGTCACAATACTTATAGGACAGCCAGAGATGAACAAGCCCTGCCGACGCTGCATGGTGGGGGAGGCAGGGCACCAAGCAGTCCAGTAAGTGATACATCACTGGAATCAAGCTTTCGGATCCTACATCATGCTGCTCTCAGTTTACATAACAAAAAACCTGCTGAGAAATTCCCCTTAAGCTGCATCATTATTGTCAGAAAGTAAGAAGAAAGTGTCTTATACCACTTTTATGTTTACCTTTTTAATGTGGTTCTGTGCTGAGAAAGGTGAAACATTGTAATCAAATTTTTTTGTGCTGAGCCTGTCGGACGAAAATGAGCCTGAAAATTGAACGTTTTTTTTCGGTGTTGGATCTTTGTTTTGACATTTAATAATAAAGTAATTGTGGAACATTCTACATCATTCAGTAAAGTCTTTGTGGGGTTATTAAAGCCCTTATTTGATCATTAAAACTCTGGTAGAATTAATAAAGTCTTTGTGGGGTTAGTAATGTTCTAGTAAGAAAGTTCTTGTGGAATGGTTTCTGTGGTCCTATTAGCATACTAGGAACTGCATTAGTCACTTCAGGCTTGCTAATTTAGGAAATTTCAGAGGAAAAGAAAATTTGTGAGATGATACATGATGGAGTCACGCAAGATAAAGATAATCCATATTTACTTATGCAAAGAATGTGCCCCAAAGATAAATTCTGTGACGGGTGACATCTATATTATGGGTTTGATGGAGATTACAAAGCTGCTTCCATTCTGCTGTGGCCCAAGCGGAGTTCACACCACCCTGCAGGCAAAAGTTCACAAAAAAAAGCCTCAAACTGTAAATAAGAGAGATTCTTACTATTCTGTGTAAAGGTACCTTCACACATAACGATTTCGTTAACGATATTGTTGCTTTTTGTGACGTAGCAACGATATCGTTAACGAAATCGTTATGCGTGACAGCAACCAACGATCAGGCCCCTGCTGGGAGATCGTTGGTCGCTTGGCGTGATCAGGACCTTTTTTTGGTCGCTGATCACCCGCTGTCATCGCTCAATCGGCGTGTGTGACGCCAATCCAGCGATGTGTTCACTGGTAACCAGGGTAAATATCGGGTTACTAAGCGCAGGGCCACGCTTAGTAACAGGATATTTACCCTGGTTACCATTGTAAAAGTTAAAAAAAACCAAAACAGTACATACTCACATTCCGATGTCTGTCACGTCCCCCGGCATCAGCTTCCCTGCACTGTGTCAGCGCCGGCCGGCCGTAAAGCAGAGCACAGTGGTGACGTCACCGCTCTGCTTTACGGCTGGCGCTTACACAGTGCAGGGAAGCTGACGCCGGGGGACGTGACAGAGATCGGAATGTGAGTATGTGTTTTTTTTTTTTTTTACTTTTACAATGGTAACCAGGGTAAATATCGGGTTACTAAGCCCGGCCCTGCACTTAGTAACCCGATGTTTACCCTGGTTACCCGGGGACTTCGGCATCATTGAAGACAGTTTCAAAGATGCCGAAGTCGTTCCCCTGATCGGTGGTCGCTGGAGAGAGCTGTCTGTGTGACAGCTCCCCAGCGACCACACAACGACTTACCAACGATCACGGCCAGGTCGTATCGCTGGTCATGATCGTTGGTAAATCGTTTAGTGTAACGGTACCTTAAGTTTCACAAAGGTGTCACGTCTCCCAGGACAGGGTCGGACTGGGGTGTCTGGGGCCCACAGGGGGAATTGTCCCAAGGGGTCCACCTGCAACTATATGCAAATATCTGTAGGCCATTATCCCCGTTATAGTGGAGCATCGACTGTAAAACACAGGCGGCTCCTGTACATCCACTGTGCACCCCCATAACTGATATGTACAATTACGGTAGTTTACATTAAAGGGGTTATTTTGTTAAAACAAGTTATCACCAATCCATGGGCTCTACAGGATAGGTGATTGCTTAGGTTCGACCATTAGAAACTGCACCGATCGAAAGAATGAGGACGTTTTGTCCCTGAAAGGACATTTTAAAATGGAGTGGCATGTGGGATGTCTGACCGCAGCTCCATGTATTCTGTTTAGAGCTTCCAGAAAAAATCAAGCGCAGAGCTCGCAGCCACAGAGTGAATGTATTGATTAAACATGCCACTTCAGTCTAATGGGGATAAAAGCTCCACATTCTGCCGACTGGGTCCAAGCAGTCAGTCCTCCACCAATCAATACGTCATCACTAATCCTGTGGAGAGAGGATTACTTTTTTTTCACAGGAAAACCCCTGTAAGTGCATCTTAAGTGCACCACTAATAGTAGTATCCCCACTCGGTAAATGATGGGAATAATACTACTGATGTGAGGTAAATGATGGGGTTACTACTACTAATGTGAGGTAAAGGATGGGGATTCTACTACTAATGTGAGGTAAATGATGGGGATACTGCTACTAATGTGAGGTAAATGATGGGGATACTACTACTACTGTGAGGTAAATGATGGGGATACTGCTACTAATGTGAGGTAAATGATGGGGATACTACTACTAATGTGAGGTAAATGATGGGGATACTACTACTAATGTGAGGTAAATGATGGGGATACTACTACTAATGTGAGGTAAATGATGGGGATACTACTACTAATGTGAGGTAAATGATGGGGATACTACTACTACTGTGAGGTAAATGATGGGGATACTACTACTAATGTGAGGTAAAGGATGGGGATTCTACTACTAATGTGAGGTAAATGATGGGGATACTGCTACTAATGTGAGGTAAATGATGGGGATACTGCTACTAATGTGAGGTAAATGATGGGGATACTACTACTACTGTGAGGTAAATGATGGGGATTCTACTACTAATGTGAGGTAAATGATGGGGATACTGCTACTAATGTGAGGTAAATGATGGGGATACTACTACTAATGTGAGGTAAATGATGGGGATACTACTACTACTGTGTGGTAAATGATGGGGATACTACTACTACTGTGAGGTAAATGATGGGGATACTACTACTAATGTGAGGTAAATGATGGGGATACTACTACTAATGTGAGGTAAATGATGGGGATACTACTACTACTGTGTGGTAAATGATGGGGATACTACTACTAATGTGAGGTAATTGATGGGGATACTACTACTAATGTGAGGTAAAGGATGGGGATTCTACTACTAATGTGAGGTAAATGATGGGGATACTGCTACTAATGTGAGGTAAATGATGGGGATACTACTACTAATGTGAGGTAAATGATGGGGATACTGCTACTAATGTGAGGTAAATGATGAGGATACTGCTACTAATGTGAGGTAAATGATGGGGATACTACTACTACTGTGAGGTAAATGATGGGGATACTACTACTAATGTGAGGTAAATGATGGGGATACTACTACTAATGTGAGGTAAATGATGGGGATACTACTACTAATGTGAGGTAAATGATGGGGATACTACTACTAATGTGAGGTAAATGATGGGGATACTACTACTACTGTGAGGTAAATGATGGGGATACTACTACTAATGTGAGGTAAATGATGGGGATACTACTACTACTGTGAGGTAAATGATGGGGATACTACTACTAATGTGAGGTAAATGATGGGGATACTACTACTAATGTGAGGTAATTGATGGGGATACTACTACTAATGTGAGGTAAATGATGGGGATACTACTACTACTGTGAGGTAAATGATGGGGATACTACTACTAATGTGAGGTAAATGATGGGGATACTACTACTACTGTGAGGTAAATGATGGGGATACTACTACTAATGTGAGGTAAATGATGGGGATACTACTACTAATGTGAGGTAATTGATGGGGATACTACTACTAATGTGAGGTAAATGATGGGGATACTACTACTACTGTGAGGTAAATGATGGGGATACTACTACTACTGTGAGGTAAATGATGGGGATACTACTACTAATGTGAGGTAAATGATGGGGATACTACTACTACTGTGAGGTAAATGATGGGGATACTACTACTAATGTGAGGTAAATGATGGGGATACTACTACTACTGTGAGGTAAATGATGGGGATACTACTACTAATGTGAGGTAAATGATGGGGATACTACTACTAATGTGAGGTAATTGATGGGGATACTACTACTAATGTGAGGTAAATGATGGGGATACTACTACTACTGTGAGGTAAATGATGGGGATACTACTACTAATGTGAGGTAAATGATGGGGATACTACTACTACTGTGAGGTAAATGATGGGGATACTACTACTAATGTGAGGTAAATGATGGGGATACTACTACTAATGTGAGGTAATTGATGGGGATACTACTACTAATGTGAGGTAAATGATGGGGATACTACTACTACTGTGAGGTAAATGATGGGGATACTACTACTACTGTGAGGTAAATGATGGGGATACTACTACTAATGTGAGGTAAATGATGGGGATACTACTACTACTGTGAGGTAAATGATGGGGATACTACTACTAATGTGAGGTAAATGATGGGGATACTACTACTACTGTGAGGTAAATGATGGGGATACTACTACTAATGTGAGGTAAATGATGGGGATACTACTACTAATGTGAGGTAATTGATGGGGATACTACTACTAATGTGAGGTAAATGATGGGGATACTACTACTAATGTGAGGTAAAGGATGGGGATACTACTACTAATGTGAGGTAAAGGATGGGGATACTACTACTAATGTGAGGTAAATGATGGGGATACTACTACTAATGTGAGGTAATTGATGGGGATACTACTACTAATGTGAGGTAAATGATGGGGATACTACTACTAATGTGAGGTAAATGATGGGGATACTACTACTAATGTGAGGTAAATGATGGGGATACTACTACTAATGTGAGGTAATTGATGGGGATACTACTACTAATGTGAGGTAAATGATGGGGATACTACTACTAATGTGAGGTAAATGATGGGGATACTGCTACTAATGTGAGGTAAATGATGGGGATACTACTACTACTGTGTGGTAAATGATGGGGATACTACTACTAATGTGAGGTAACTGATGGGGATACTACTACTAATGTGAGGTAAATGATGGGGATACTACTACTACTGTGAGGTAAATGATGGGGATACTACTACTAATGTGAGGTAAATGATGGGGATTCTACTACTAATGTGAGGTAAATGATGGGGATACTACTACTAATGTGAGGTAAATGATGGGGATACTACTACTAATATGAGGTAAATTATGGGGATACTACTACTAATGTGAGGTAAATGATGGGGATACTACTACTAATGTGAGGTAATTGATGGGGATACTACTACTAATGTGAGGTAAATGATGGGGATACTACTACTAATGTGAGGTAAAGGATGGGGATACTACTACTAATGTGAGGTAAATGATGGGGATACTACTACTAATGTGAGGTAAATGATGGGGATACTACTACTAATGTGAGGGAAATGATGGGGATACTACTACTAATGTGAGGTAAATGATGGGGATACTACTACTAATGTGAGGTAAATGATGGGGATACTACTACTAATGTGAGGTAAATGATGGGGATACTACTACTAATGTGAGGTAAATGATGGGGATACTACTACTAATGTGAGGTAAAGGATGGGGATTCTACTACTAATGTGAGGTAAATGATGGGGATACTGCTACTAATGTGAGGTAAATGATGGGGATACTACTACTAATGTGAGGTAAATGATGGGGATACTACTACTAATGTGAGGTAATTGATGGGGATACTACTACTAATGTGAGGTAAATGATGGGGATACTACTACTAATGTGAGGTAAATGATGGGGATACTACTACTAATGTGAGGTAAAGGATGGGGATTCTACTACTAATGTGAGGTAAATGATGGGGATACTGCTACTAATGTGAGGTAAATGATGGGGATACTACTACTACTGTGAGGTAAATGATGGGGATACTACTACTAATGTGAGGTAAATGATGGGGATACTACTACTAATGTGAGGTAAATGATGGGGATACTACTACTAATGTGAGGTAAATGATGGGGATACTACTATGTTGTGAATTCTGTGGCAGAGTTCACTCCTGTGGTCACAAGTGGTACTTCGGCTGATTCTCTTCGGGATCTTCCGTTTGTGGAGGAAAGTGGTACTGCAGCTTCTGAGTTTCCTCCCTCAGGTGATCTGGTGAGCTCGTTGGCTTCTTCTCTACTTAACTCCACCTGATGCTTTGATCTATGCTTCCTGTCAATGTTTCAGTGTTGGACTGGTTTTTTCCCTGGATCATTCCTGTGGCCTGCTGCTCTGCAAAGCTAAGTTTTGCTTATGTTATTTTGTTGCTATTTTTCAGTCCAGCTTGCTTTATTGGTTTTTCTCGCCTGCTGGAAGCTCTGAGACGCAGAGGGACGACCTCCGTACCGTTAGTCGGTGTGGAGGGTCTTTTTGTCCCCTCTGCGTGGTTATTTATAGGTTTTTTGTGCTGACCGCAAAGTTATCTTCTCTATCCTCGTTCTATTCAGCTAGTCGGGCCTCACTTTGCTAAATCTGTTTCATCTCTATGTTTGTGTTTTCATCTTACTCACAGTCATTATATGTGGGGGGCTGCCTTTTCCTTTGGGGAATTTCTCTGAGGCAAGGTAGGCTTATTTTTCGATCTTCAGGAATAGCTAGTTTCTCAGGCTGTGACGAGGCGCCTAGGTTCTGGTCAGGAGCGCTCCACGGCTACCTTTAGTGTGGTTTGATAGGATCAGGGATTGCGGTCTGCAGAGTTCCCACGTCTCAGAGCTCGTTCTTTATTTTTGGGTGTTTGTCAGATCACTGTATGTGTTCTGACCGCTATGTCCATTGTGTTACTGAATTGGTTAACATAACAGTACAGGAAGACATAGTGCTAATGATTCTCAATAGAGGGAAAAAAGAAGTTCTGAGACCATTTTTTTTTTCCTTTGCACTGTGTTTTTCCTTTTTTTTACCCTAGACATTTGGGTGGTTCAGGACACAGGTGTGGACATGGAGATTCAGGGTCTGTGCTCTTCAATGGATAATCTCGTTATAAATGTGCAAAAGATTCAAGATTTGGTGGTTCAGAAGCCTATTTTTGAACCAAGAATTCCTATTCCTGATTTGTTTTATGGTGATAGAGTCAAGTTTGTGAATTTCAAAAATAATTGCAAACTGTTTTTGGCCTTGAAACCTCACTCCTCTGGTGACCCAGCTCAACAAGTGAGAATTATTATTTCTTTTTTGCGTGGCGACCCTCAGGATTGGGCATTTTCTCTTGCGCCAGGAGATCCTGCATTAAGTAATATTGATGCGTTTTTCCTGGCGCTCGGATTGCTGTACGATGAGCCTAATTCAGTGGATCAGGCAGAGAAAAATTTGCTGGCTTTGTGTCAGGGTCAGGATGAGATAGAGGTATATTGTCAGAAATTTAGAAAGTGGTCTGTACTCACTCAATGGAATGAATCTGCGCTCGCAGCGATTTTCAGAAAGGGTCTCTCTGAAGCCCTTAAAGATGTCATGGTGGGATTTCCTATGCCTGATGGTCTGAATGAATCTATGTCTTTGGCCATTCAGATCGGTCGACGCTTGCGTGAGCGTAAATCTGTGCACCATTTGGCGGTATTACCTGAGCTTAAACCTGAGCCTATGCAGTGCGATAGGACTTTGTCCAGAGTTGAACGGCATGAACACAGACGTCTGAATGGTCTGTGTTTCTACTGTGGTGATTCCACTCATGCCATCACTGATTGTCCTAAGCGCTCTAAGCGGTTCGCTAGGTCTGCCACCATTGGTACTGTACAGTCAAAATTTCTTCTGTCCGTTACCTTGATCTGCTCTTTGTCATCATATTCTGTCATGGCATTTGTGGATTCAGGCGCTGCCCTGAATTTGATGGACTTGGAGTATGCTAAGCGTTGTGGGTTTTTCTTGGAGCCCTTGCAGTGTCCTATTCCATTGAGAGGAATTGATGCTACACCTTTGGCCAAGAATAAGCCTCAGTACTGGACCCAGCTGACCATGTGCATGGCTCCTGCACATCAGGAGGTTATTCGCTTTCTGGTGTTGCATAATCTGCATGATGTGGTCGTTTTGGGGTTGCCATGGCTACAAGTCCATAATCCAGTATTAGATTGGAAATCCATGTCGGTTTCCAGCTGGGGTTGTCAGGGGGTACATGGTGATGTTCCATTTCTGTCAATTTCGTCATCCACCCCTTCTGAGGTCCCAGAGTTCTTGTCTGATTACCGGGATGTATTTGATGAGCCCAAGTCCGATACCCTACCTCCGCATAGGGATTGTGATTGTGCTATCAATTTGATTCCTGGTAGTAAATTCCCAAAACGCCGATTGTTTAATTTGTCCGTGCCTGAGCACACCGGTATGCGCAGTTATGTGAAGGAATCCCTGGAGAAGGGGCATATTCGCCCGTCATTGTCGCCATTAGGAGCAGGGTTCTTTTTTGTAGCCAAGAAGGATGGTTCGCTGAGACCTTGTATAGATTACCGCCTTCTAAATAAGATCACGGTTAAATTTCAGTACCCCTTGCCATTGTTATCTGATCTGTTTGCTCGGATTAAGGGGGCTAGTTGGTTCACAAAGATAGATCTTCGTGGTGCGTATAATCTGGTGCGAATTAAGCAGGGCGATGAATGGAAAACTGCATTTAATACGCCCGAGGGTCATTTTGAGTATCTTGTGATGCCGTTCGGACTTGCCAATGCTCCATCAGTGTTTCAGTCCTTTATGCATGACATCTTTCGAGAGTACCTGGATAAATTCCTGATTGTGTACTTGGATGACATTTTGATCTTCTCGGATGATTGGGAGTCTCACGTGAAGCAGGTCAGAACGGTGTTTCAGGTCCTGCGTGCTAATTCTTTGTTTGTGAAGGGATCAAAGTGTCTCTTTGGTGTTCAGAAGGTTTCCATTTTGGGTTTCATCTTTTCCCCTTCTACTATCGAGATGGATCCTGTTAAGGTCCAAGCCATCCATGATTGGACTCAGCCGACATCTCTGAAAAGTCTGCAAAAGTTCCTGGGCTTTGCTAATTTTTATCGTCGCTTCATCTGCAATTTTTCTAGTATTGCTAAACCATTGACCGATTTGACCAAGAAGGGTGCTGATGTGGTCAATTGGTCTTCTGCTGCTGTGGAGGCTTTTCAAGAGTTGAAGCGTCGTTTTTCTTCTGCCCCTGTGTTGTGTCAGCCAGATGTTTCTCTTCCGTTTCAGGTCGAGGTTGATGCTTCTGAGATTGGAGCGGGGGCTGTTTTGTCGCAGAGAGGTTCTGGTTGCTCAGTGATAAAACCATGCGCTTTCTTTTCCAGGAAGTTTTCGCCTGCTGAGCGAAATTATGATGTGGGCAACCGAGAGTTGCTGGCCATGAAGTGGGCATTCGAGGAGTGGCGTCATTGGCTTGAAGGAGCTAAGCATCGCGTGGTGGTATTGACTGATCATAAGAACTTGACTTATCTCGAGTCTGCCAAGCGCTTGAATCCTAGACAAGCTCGTTGGTCGTTGTTTTTTGCCCGTTTTGACTTTGTGATTTCGTACCTTCCGGGCTCTAAAAATGTGAAGGCGGATGCTCTGTCTAGGAGTTTTGTACCCGACTCTCCGGGTTTATCTGAGCCGGCGGGTATCCTCAAGGAAGGAGTAATTGTGTCTGCCACCTTCCCTGATTTGCGGTGGGTGCTGCAAAAATTTCAGGCTAATAAACCTGATCGTTGCCCAGCGGAGAGACAGTTTGTCCCTGATAGGTGGACGAATAGAGTTATCTCTGAACTTCATTGTTCGGTGTTGGCTGGTCATCCTGGAATCTTTGGTACCAGAGAGTTAGTGGCTAGATCCTTTTGGTGGCCCTCTCTGTCGCGGGATGTGCGTACTTTTGTGCAGTCCTGTGGGATTTGTGCTCGGGCTAAGCCCTGCTGTTCTCGTGCCAGTGGGTTGCTTTTGCCCTTGCCGGTCCCGAAGAGGCCTTGGACACATATCTCTATGGATTTTATTTCTGACCTTCCCGTTTCTCAAAAGATGTCAGTCATTTGGGTGGTCTGTGATCGCTTTTCTAAGATGGTCCATCTGGTACCCTTGTCTAAATTGCCTTCCTCCTCTGATTTGGTGCCTTTGTTCTTCCAGCATGTGGTTCGTTTGCATGGCATTCCAGAGAATATTGTTTCTGACAGAGGCCAGACCGAGCGAACCAATCAGATCTTGGAAACATATCTGAGGTGCTTTGTTTCTGCTGATCAGGATGACTGGGTGTCCTTTTTGCCTTTGGCTGAGTTCGCCCTTAATAATCGGGCCAGCTCGGCTACCTTGGTGTCACCGTTTTTCTGCAATTCTGGGTTCCATCCTCGTTTCTCTTCTGGACAGGTTGAGTCTTCGGACTGTCCTGGTGTGGATACTGTGGTGGACAGGTTGCAGCAGATTTGGACTCAGGTAGTGGACAATTTGACCTTGTCCCAGGAGAAGGCTCAACTTTTCGCTAATCGCAGACGCCGTGTGGGTCCCCGACTTCGTGTTGGGGATCTGGTTTGGTTATCTTCTCGTCATATTCCTATGAAGGTTTCCTCTCCTAAGTTTAAACCTCGTATTATTGGTCCGTATAGGATTTCTGAGGTTCTTAATCCTGTGTCTTTTCGTCTGACCCTTCCAGATTCTTTTTCCATACATAACGTATTCCATAGGTCATTGTTGCGGAGATACGTGGCACCTATGGTTCCATCTGTTGAGCCTCCTGCCCCGGTTTTGGTGGAGGGGGAATTGGAGTATATTGTGGAGAAGATTTTGGATTCTCGTGTTTCAAGACGGAAACTCCAGTATCTGGTTAAATGGAAGGGTTATGCTCAGGAAGATAATTCCTGGGTTTTTGCCTCTGATGTCCATGCTCCCGATCTTGTTCGTGCCTTTCATGTGGCTCATCCTGGTCGGCCTGGGGGCTCTGGTGAGGGTTCGGTGACCCCTCCTCAAGGGGGGGGGTACTGTTGTGAATTCTGTGGCAGAGTTCACTCCTGTGGTCACAAGTGGTACTTCGGCTGATTCTCTTTGGGATCTTCCGTTTGTGGAGGAAAGTGGTACTGCAGCTTCTGAGTTTCCTCCCTCAGGTGATCTGGTGAGCTCGTTGGCTTCGTCTCTACTTAACTCCACCTGATGCTTTGATCTATGCTTCCTGTCAATGTTTCAGTGTTGGACTGTTTTTTTCCCTGGATCATTCCTGTGGCCTGCTGCTCTGCAAAGCTAAGTTTTGCTTATGTTATTTTGTTGCTATTTTTCAGTCCAGCTTGCTTTATTGGTTTTTCTCACCTGCTGGAAGCTCTGAGACGCAGAGGGACGACCTCCGTACCGTTAGTCGGTGTGGAGGGTCTTTTTGTCCCCTCTGCGTGGTTATTTATAGGTTTTTGTGCTGACCGCAAAGTTATTTTCTCTATCCTCGTTCTATTCAGCTAGTCGGGCCTCACTTTGCTAAATCTGTTTCATCTCTATGTTTGTGTTTTCATCTTACTCACAGTCATTATATGTGGGGGGCTGCCTTTTCCTTTGGGGAATTTCTCTGAGGCAAGGTAGGCTTATTTTTCGATCTTCAGGAATAGCTAGTTTCTCAGGCTGTGACGAGGCGCCTAGGTTCTGGTCAGGAGCGCTCCACGGCTACCTTTAGTGTGGTTTGATAGGATCAGGGATTGCGGTCTGCAGAGTTCCCACGTCTCAGAGCTCGTTCTTTATTTTTGGGTGTTTGTCAGATCACTGTATGTGTTCTGACCGCTATGTCCATTGTGTTACTGAATTGGTTAACATAACACTACTACTAATGTGAGGTAATTGATGGGGATACTACTACTAATGTGAGGTAAATTATGGGGATACTACTACTAATGTGAGGTAAATGATGGGGATACTACTACTAATGTGAGGTAAATGATGGGAATAATACTACTGATGTGAGGTAAATGATGGGGATACTACTACTAATGTGAGGTAAATGATGGGAATAATACTACTGATGTCAGGTAAATGATGGGAATAATACTACTGATGTGAGATAAATGATGGGGTGATGTACCACTAATTTGAGGCAGTTTGGTGATATCTTTTTTTTAGAACTGCTGAAGTATAAAAAGATACAAATGAGAAAAATTTGTCCGAGTTTTCTGGGTGAATCTTAGACGATTTTTTATTCGGTCGTGTGAACCCGGCCTTATAGTAAGTGACACCATCATGTACCTCCCATTAGAGACTCCATTGTCGGTCCACAGGTGATGAGATAATGTGTCTGACCGTGCTCGGGTGTTATCTGAGTATCTCGGGCGTCCTTCAATATGTTCGAGTCCCCGTGGCTGCATGTTTTTCAGCTGTCTAAAAGCCATGAAACATGGAGCCATGGGGACTCAAACATATTATTCGAGCACGCCCGATATGCTCGGATAACACCCAGTCATGGGTATCTACTTGACAATACATTGGAGTCATCATGTGATAAAATTAAAGCTGATTGTTTTTGTTTCATACTGAACAGATTTGGCAAATGGGTAAATGGGTATTAGTTTCACAAAATGTAATACCTGCTTTACGCATGGTGGCGCCAGTTTAACCCAGAACCACAAAGAAAACTGTTGGCAATTAGTAAATTTACACAAGAACAGAACTTATTGCCCGTTGGGCTGACTGACTTGCCTGCATTGTTTCCCTATTCTACATCCTGAAGTGATCCTCAGAGCCCTACACTCCTCAGCATCGAAAACTTGGATTTTTTCTGTCTGGAGTCTGATACTAATGCAGAAGTCCCGTCACTTCCAGTCTCGGCGGCTGTCAGTGAGGTTATTAATGATTGTATGAGGAAGATTCTGCCACTGAATGCACTTGGGCAAATCATCAAGATCCACTGCTGGCAGCTCCTGTGTAATCACCAACCCGATGTGCTCGATAGGAGACAAGTCCGGAGATGCTGCAGTCGTGGGAGCACGTGGCCTGGTGTTCTGTTGAAAAACAGCTCCTTGGGACACTTTGGAGAAATTGCTGCACCACTGGTTTTACCACCAAATCAATCTAACGCCGAGCTATTAGCGATCTGGAATGAAGACTAGAGGGGCTGGCTACTATAGATCATGCCCCTCACACTATAATCTCAGGAGTAGGACTGATTGGTAGTGATGAGTGAGTATACTCGTTGCTCGGGTTTTCCCGAGCACGCTCGGGTGGTCTCCGAGTATTTGTTAGTGTTCGGAGATTTAGTTTTCATCGCCTCAACTGAATGATTTTCAGCTACTACCCAGCCTGAGTACATGTGGGGGTTGCCTGGTTGCTAGGGAATCCCCACATGTAGTCAAGCTGTCTAATAGCTGTAAATCATTCAGCTGAGGCGATGAAAACTAAATCTCCGAACACTAAAAAATTCTCGGAGACCACCCGATCATGTTCGGGAAAACCCGAGCAACAAGTATACTCGCTCATCACTACTGATTGGTGTTCCCTCCTAAAAAGCCTCTTCATGTAATTGTGGTCTGCAGATGGAGACTCCGAAGATGATATGGAGCAATGGAGGCTAAAATAAAGGTCTATCCTCTTCAGCGATGAGTCCTGCTTTTGTCCAGGACATAACTATAGCCATAAATTGATCTGGGGACCACATGGGCATTACATTGATGACCAGCAGGGGATCTTGATGATTAGCCCAAATGCATTCAGCATGGCAGAACCTTCTTCAGACGACCATTAATAACTTTAATGATAGCAGCCGAGGCTGGAAGGGCTGGGATTTCTGCATATGGCTCATATTGCATAAATCGAGATGCTTTGAAAATGTTGTTTCCATTTTTTACACAATTTGCAGATTATTATCACATCTATAGATTCTGTGATTTCCAGAACTCCACAACATTTTGTTCTTGGTGTTGCAATTTCAATTTTAAATCAACAAAGCAAATGTCCCCAGGTAGAAAAGTGTCATATTCTTACACCCACATATACACATAATCTCACACCTATACACGCATATACAGAAACTATAAAAATCTGTCCTGAGAAGCAACCAAAAACTCCTGGGTGCCAATACAAGATCTTCTCATGTGGCAGTGACAGGACCCCATCTGCTACTTCTGCACCCTATACAGTCCTATCATTGAACGAGGGATCATAAGAACGACCTGTGTTTCGGCGATCATTCAGCAAAGTATCAAAAAGCTCATTCATTAGGTGTTTGGATTATTAATGCCGTCATAAAAAAAATCATTATTCTTGGCAGCACATCACCCCGTCTAAACGGAGAGAGAATGATTGTATTGACGATTGTTCTGTTGCCATTGTTACTCATCAGATTGTGGAATCAAGCCAGTAATCAAGCGCGGATAGATAATTAAAAGGCTAGGCAGAGATCGTCTCAATTAAATGCACTTTTATAATTCAGAAAGTCACACACATGAATATTTGACTAAATGTATCACGATCAGAAGTTTTCCTACTGATAGTAATGTAGAACATGTACAGGGAAGATGTCTACGGACTATCTTTAAAGTTGTCCATAGACATGCGAAAGCTGTCAGCCAAGAACTACTTTTTTTGAATCCCCCACACATAAGCATTTGACTTATTTGCTTTTGATTGGAAAAAAAGGAGAGAGCCACTGCTGGATAACCAAAGTGTTGGTCATTTAAAATGAAACTTCTCAACCCTTATCTTCCTCGATATCATTAAAGTGAACCTGTCACTAGGTTTGGCCGATATAATATATGTCCACTGCTTTTCAGGGCTTATCTACAGCATTCTATAATGCTGTAGATAAGTCCCTCATCCGACCTAAAAGAGAAGAAAAATAAGTTTTATTATACTCACCTGGGGGGGGGGGGGGGCAGTCAGGTCCGATGGGTGTCGCAAAAAGTACTGCAGTGCGCAGGTGCCAGGAAAGGTCAGAGAGGCCCAGCGCCTGCGCACTGCAGTACTTTGCTCTGCCCTCAACAGGGCAGATAGGTACGCCTGCGCAGGAGCGCGATGTTGGGGAGTCATGAAGCAAGCAGGAGGATGACAACCATAAGAAGATGGGGGTGCCGGACCAAGACCAGTGATACCCATCAGACCGAAATTATCTAATGTGTATGGGTTGATGTGAATGGACACTGTGTAATGCTTCATTTCAGCTCACAGCAAGGTGTCCTTACTTATTACAGCTGACTGCTGAAGGTCTCAGCATGAGGACACTTTGTGATAAGCTGACCATCAGGGGACCCGTTTAACAAACTTCATGAAATAAATGATGTCATCATTAGTTAGTGAGCGAGTGTGTTCGTTTATCGAGTTTTGCGAGCATGCTCGGGTGTTCTCCCAGTATCTTTGGCGTGCTCGTAGATTAAGTTTGTGTCCCCGTAGCTGCATGATTTGCGGCTGTTAGACAACCTGAAGACATGCAGGGATTGCCTGTTTGTTAGGAAATCCCCACATGTATTCAGGCTGTCTAGCAGCTGCAAATCATGCAGCTATAGGGACACAAACATAATTTACGAACATGCCCAAGATACTCGGAAAACACCCGAGCATGCTCGGAAAACTCGAGTAACGAGCACACTCGCTCATCACTAGTCATCATAAACAAAAAAGTCACAAAAATTATTAAAAAAAAACTTTTAATGGTAGTTATTTAGGTTTACCAAACCTTGCAAGAGAAAAACAATAATGAACACACACCCTACAGCAAGTAAATTAGTAAATAGTAATACTCGATGTAAATAACATAGGGGACTTAGTTAATGCTATTTTGATCAAAAGAACATAAAAGCCATCCCATCACCATAAGGTGTACCCACCCAGAATGGTCCTAACTTGTGATGAGCGATGCAATGAAAGATTATGTCCTGAAATCAGTGCCAGAGTCAGGATGTACTTTGTTGGCGGAGTATGTACGGCCCCCGAAGGATGGTATAAATATCCAAATGGCCCTTGGCAGATAAAAAAGATTCCCCACCCCTGGTTTAAACTATTTTCAGGGATTCTCCTGTCCGTTTCGCACCAGACATAAGGGCATCTGCCCACGTAGTAAGCTGCCACATCTTGGTGCTACCTACGTCTCTGTTCTGCTGTGACTTCTGCTGTCACTGCCGCACTCACTTCTGCTGTAACCTTCTGCCACTATCCGGCCCTGGACCAACTGGGCTCTTAACTTGAACATTGCAGAGTCACTGCGCTATCCCTGGCCCTTCTGGGCTGTCTGGGCTCCCAGGCTCTACTCCCTAAATACAGGAAATTCTCACTATCTTATCCCACAGTAGACTCCTCCTATGTTAACTATGTACACTAATGTACCCCCATCTAGTGTCCACCTTGAGGTACAGCACTTACCCTATTCACACATCATGTACATACATAACAGCTTAAGGTATTAAAACATATACAATTAGCAATATTTAACGTTTAAAAGGGACGTGCTTGGGGTATAAAACAATCTATGTGACCCCATGCGTTGCTGAGCTGTGTGTTTATAATGTCGATGATGCAGAGCTATTTGTGTGAAATGCACATGCTGCATAGAAACACTAAAAAAAAACAAAAAAAAAAACAGGCAGAGGTGCCTACCTGTCTAAAAGGGCCTCAATACAATTGCACTACCAGGGTGCAGCGGACCCAAGTAAAATGGCAACTGCACAGGTGCAATACCAAATGAAACAGCCAGCCTTCAATCAGGGATTGGCCGTGTGGTACACCAATGCACTAAGATATATACTCTGTATGTGGCAATGTTCACACAAGGAATACAAAGCATCTGGTTCTCAGCCTATTAATGACGCGCTATGGCGGGCTGCCCAGTGCTAACTATGATGCACCCTGTGTGAACAGCGGCCACAGTTTACAGAACCATTCGGGCCCAACTGCACCCTGTAAAAAAATATATAACATGCAAAAAAACATATCAATATACAGTGGGGCAAAAAAGTATTTAGTCAGTCAGCAATAGTGCAAGTTCCACCATTTAAAAAGATGAGAGGCGTCTGTAATTTACATCATAGGTAGACCTCAACTATGGGAGACAAACCGAGAATAAAAAATCCAGAAAATCACATTGTCTGTTTTTTTTATCATTTTATTTGCATATTATGGTGGAAAATAAGTATTTGGTCAGAAACAAACAATCAAGATTTCTGGCTCTCACAGACCTGTAACTTCTTCTTTAAGAGTCTCCTCTTTCCTCCACTCATTACCTGTAGTAATGGCACCTGTTTAAACTTGTTATCAGTATAAAAAGACACCTGTGCACACCCTCAAACAGTCTGACTCCAAACTCCACTATGGTGAAGACCAAAGAGCTGTCAAAGGACACCAGAAACAAAATTGTAGCCCTGCACCAGGCTGGGAAGACTGAATCTGCAATAGCCAACCAGCTTGGAGTGAAGAAATCAACAGTGGGAGCAATAATTAGAAAATGGAAGACATACAAGACCACTGATAATCTCCCTCGATCTGGGGCTCCACGCAAAATCCCACCCCGTGGGGTCAGAATGATCACAAGAATGGTGAGCAAAAATCCCAGAACCACGCGGGGGGACCTAGTGAATGAACTGCAGAGAGCTGGGACCAATGTAACAAGGCCTACCATAAGTAACACACTACGCCACCATGGACTCAGATCCTGCAGTGCCAGACGTGTCCCACTGCTTAAGCCAGTACATGTCCGGGCCCATCTGAAGTTTGCTAGAGAGCATTTGGATGATCCAGAAGAGTTTTGGGAGAATGTCCTATGGTCTGATGAAACCAAACTGGAACTGTTTGGTAGAAACACAACTTGTCGTGTTTGGAGGAAAAAGAATACTGAGTTGCATCCATCAAACACCATACCTACTGTAAAGCATGGTGGTGGAAACATCATGCTTTGGGGCTGTTTCTCTGCAAAGGGGCCAGGACGACTGATCCGGGTACATGAAAGAATGAATGGGGCCATGTATCGTGAGATTTTGAGTGCAAACCTCCTTCCATCAGCAAGGGCATTGAAGATGAAACGTGGCTGGGTCTTTCAACATGACAATGATCCAAAGCACACCGCCAGGGCAATGAAGGAGTGGCTTCGTAAGAAGCATTTCAAGGTCCTGGAGTGGCCTAGCCAGTCTCCAGATCTCAACCCTATAGAAAACCTTTGGAGGGAGTTGAAAGTCCGTGTTGCAAAGCGAAAAGCCCAAAACATCACTGCTCTAGAGGAGATCTGCATGGAGGAATGGGCCAACATACCAACAACAGTGTGTGGCAACCTTGTGAAGGCTTACAGAAAACGTTTGACCTCTGTCATTGCCAACAAAGGATATATTACAAAGTATTGAGATTAAATTTTGTTTCTGACCAAATACTTATTTTCCACCATAATATGCAAATAAAATGTTAAAAAAACAGACAATGTGATTTTCTGGATTTTTTTTTCTCAGTTTGTCTCCCATAGTTGAGGTCTACCTATGATGTAAATTACAGACGCCTCTCATCTTTTTAAGTGGTGGAGCTTGCACTATTGCTGACTGACTAAATACTTTTTTGCCCCACTGTATGTGCAGTTGCCATTTTACTTGGGGCCGCAGCACCCTGGTAGTGCAATTGTATTGAGGCCCTTTTAGACAGGTAATCATCTCTGCCTGTTTTTCGTTTTTTTTTCTTCAATATTGGAGGATTTTTTCCTCTTTTTGAGGATTTCATGCATAGAAACACTACCAAGATCCTACTGCTAATGAATACATCAGAGGATGAAAATATGGTATTTATTCACCCTTATACATATTTACACCACCAGGTAAGTATTGATTAGTAGATATTAGGACATTACTCTTAACAATGCAGAACCAGCAGGACACGCACGGTATTTTGTAATCTCTAGGATACACCTTCTAATAGTTTTTCTATTTTTTGATATTTAAAGGGTGCGTCCTAGAATTTCATAAAAATACGCATTATCTACTGCTATTTCTGCGCTGTCAAGATGTTACATGTATAGGGAGGGGTGTTCAAAAGTTTGGTATGGGGCTCTTTCAGCTATAATTAGTTATTGTACTCGGTTATATTGCACCACTAGTTCCACAGCACTTTACCATCTTCACACATCATAATTTACATTCTCTATCAGTTTGTCTTCAGAGAGTAGGAGGAAACCCACAGAAATACATGGAGAACATACAAGCCCCTTGCAGATGTCTTCCTTGGTGGGATTTGAACCTGGACCCCAGCGCTGAAAGTCTGTAGTGCTAACCACTGAGCCCCCGTACAGTGTTGACCATTGAGCCACTGTAATTACAGGAATTACTGACTTCTTGTCTAGCTAGTTGTTTTGTCTACAGATAATATTGTTTTTAGAGAAACACATCTATATTTCCTTTCATCCTCCTAGACATCTGAAGTACAGAACCTGTCTTAACGACATGTACAGTATCTATGCCCTCTGTTTTACTACATGGACCACTCCAGAATCTTGTTTGTGGAATAGGGTGCAGTTGTTGAGTGTGTGACCACGGAACAGACAGACCAACTGTTTATTAACAGGGATAAGATTCTCCTCGCATGGAGGAAACAGTAGGATATAAACTAATAACATAATCGTGGAAATATATGGAAAGTGGTATAAGTTCCCAGACAGTCAAACAGTATAACAGTAGTAAACGGAATTTCTTGAGAAAACACTTATCAGTCTGATGAGGACTTGCTTGTAGGGTCGTCTTCTCCAACGTAGGCGCCGAGAAACAGCGGCACTTGTCAACTCTGAAGTCTCTCCTCTGTCTCCTGGGAACTGAAAAATCCGGGGTTAAATCTTTGCAGTCTCTTCTCAGGGTAAAACTGGAAGTAGAACAGCCACACTGCTGCAGGAGTCTCTGTATGTTAAGGCTACTTTCACACTGGCGTTTTTTGCCAGACGTCGCAATGCGTCGTTTATGGCAAAAAACGCATCCTGCAAAGTTGTTTGCAGGATGCGTTTTTGCCCCATAGATTAACATTAGCGACGCATTGCGACGCTTTGCCACACTTCGCAACCGTCGTGCGACGGTTGTGCCGTGTTGTGGTGGACCGCCAGGAGCAAAAAACGTTACATGTAATGTTTTTTGCTCCTGACGGACCGCTTTTTCCGACCGCGCATGCGGAACTCCGCCCCCACTTCCCCGCACCTCACAATGGGGCAGCGGATGCGCCGGAGAAATGCATCCGCTGCAACCGTTGTGCAGTGCGTCAAACGCTAGCGTCGGAATCTCTGCCCGACGCATTGCAACGGGGAGATTCCGACGCTAGTGTGAAAGTAGCCTAAGCTGACAGTCTCTCTGCAGTAGCAATGCTACACACACACTGAGCAGTTTACTTGCCACACTCAGGGGTCTCGGCTTCTCACTGCGGTCACCGGGGCTGCGCGCTCGGGTCACTGTCTCTGCACTGTCAGGGGGAAAGTCTCCTCTGATTATGGAGGTTTCCGAGTCCATACCCTCACATCCAGCCTTCACTATGGCTCATATCTCAGCTTCAGTGCCCTCATGCGGAGAACTCTCTCTTGGGGAGCGCGGCGCTGCAGCCTGCTTTCCCTCTGGCGCGCTGTCCCCTCTCTCTGGCGCGCTCTGTTTTTGCGCCCTCTGCTTGCCCGCTCTTTTGGACCACCGCCACTTCTACTTCCTCTCTGCCCCCAGAAGTCAAATGGTCTCCTCTGTCCAGGGCAGAAAGTCCTCCCCCCAACAACCCAGCTGTCCGGCTAAGTGGTTCCAGGTAAGGAGCAGGGAAAGCAACCTCCTTTGGGCTCTTCACCCCCTTACATTTGCACTGCGCCACTTGGGACAAGACCCTGTGCCTAAATCTGCAACTCAGTCCAGTGAACGATGCTCTGCAAGGGAAAATTCTCAGAAATTACTAATTCAAGAGATCTTTGGGGTTCAATGATTA
This sequence comes from Ranitomeya imitator, assembly GCF_032444005.1. Classification (NCBI taxonomy): domain Eukaryota; kingdom Metazoa; phylum Chordata; class Amphibia; order Anura; family Dendrobatidae; genus Ranitomeya; species Ranitomeya imitator. Next base: position 20,667,056 of record NC_091286.1, on the reverse strand, counting down.
GAATCTATAATTTGTTGCCAACTGACAATACATTGTTGCTGCATGTCATTATAAGGCGTGGATCCCCGATAAATGGTTTGTACCAAGTAAGAAACATAACATCTTCACAGCTTAGGTGATAAGTTTGATGAGGACCACTAGGACCCCCACTGAACTGGGTTCTGCAGAGTCTCGACTGATGGAAGTGGTGATTGAGCAAGTCACGACTCCATTTATTGTCTATAGGACTGCTGGAGATAGCTGAGGATGAGCATGTGCATCACCATTAAATTCATTGTCTTCAGGACTATTAGAGGTTGGCCAATATAAGCATGTGCACCACCGCTCCGATAATTGTCTATGGGACTGCTGGAGATAGCGGAGTACAGAGCTCGGCTATCCATGGTAATACCCCTGCTAATGAATGAAGATGTGGCGCGCATGCTAAGCTGCCATTCCATGCACACAGAGCTCTGCAGACAACTATTTAACCCCTTAAAGCTTATCACTTGTGCGCTATGTATCTTTCCTAGACCATAAATAATATATCGCCAAGGCAAATTACAGTATATTGAAAATGGATCTTAGAGATAAACATGTAAATCCGGTTATTCCTGCTCTCGGCAGACTGTGATAAATGTGGATTATTTAAGTAATTGATAGCCTGAGGATATGTACACACTATACAGGTGCTAACACATATAGCAGTCTAACTTTCGAAAAAAAACTTTATAGCGTAGGTGTTCATGAAGTGAAATTACAGATGCAACTTAAAGAAGCACTCCTCCTCCTCTTCCCATCAAAATTTGTATCCTCTTAATATATTGCAGTCATCATATTATATAGGACTGTGTGCTTACAATTGCTCATTTTTCCTTTCTACCTAATTCTTCTCTTGCCCGTTAGGTCTATGATATCACGTGATTAATAACAGACTTTTCTGAATTCTTCTAAGCTCTATGTAGAAACAGGAGGTCAATTTTTCCTCTCTGACTCATCAGTCACTGCCAAAGTCAATGGCAGGAAGCAGCTGGGTCAGGAGTTGAAGATGGGAATGATTTCTGCAGGGATAAGAGACTTCCTGTTTCTACACAGATCAAAGAACAGAGAATAATTATCTGGGAAGAAAGGTAAAATGAGCAATTGTAATTACAACTTTGATGGGGGAAGGAGGAGGAGTGCTTCTTTATAGCGGTTCTCCACTACTCGGACACTATATTCCCCCATGTAAAATATAAACAGCCTGATGTCAGTTTCTTCCGTGGGAAGTTAGAGTGAAGCGGCCAATTAGTGACATTCCTGTATCGGAATCCAGTGATTGCTTAGGGGCAGCTAAAGCTCTAAAGGTAGGTTGATTATTTAATCTACAAGGGTGAGAAGTAGGTAAAATACTTCTATAAATGTCTGCTATAGACCAGAGATTGGAGGTTTCCTGTATATGAGTAGTATATATGTGAACAACACTGTCTATACACCATTACAGTCCATAAAACAAGTGTATACTGAACTGGAATTGTTTTCTAAAGAGGAATGGTCAAAAATACCTTCATCCAGGATCCAGGAACTCATTAAAAGCTGCAGGAAGCGACTAGAGGCTGTTATTTTTGCAAAAGTAGGATCTACTAAATATTAATGTCACTTTTCTCTTGAGGTGCCCATACTTATGCTCCTGTCAAATTTTGTTTGAATGCAGATTGCACATTTTCTGTTAGTACAATAAACCTCATTTCAAGGCAGAAACATTACTGTGTCCAACAGTTATTAGATATATGAAACTGAAATAGCTGTTGGAAAAAAAAAACAATTTTTATATATTTAGGCTATGTGCACACGTTGCAGATTGGGGTGCAGAATTTTCCGCACAAAATATGCATCTCCTGGCAGAAAACGCAGGTGCAGATTTGCCGTGGATTTTATGTTTTTGTTGCGGAATTGATGTGGATTTTCTGCGTTTTTTACGCCTGCAGATTTCTATAATGGAAGGGGTCAGAAACGCTGCAGTTCCACACAAAAGAAGTAGCATGCTACTTCTTATGATCCGCAGCGGTTTTCATGCGGATTTTTCCGCACCATTAAAACAGCATTTTTTTCTATTGATTTACATCGTACTGTAAATCACTTTGCGGATCTGCAGCGTTTCTGAGTGGAAAAATCCGCTGCGGATCCGCACTAATTCCGCATCGTGTGCACACAGCCTAAGCCATGTGATGTCCTCCTGGTACGCTATTGCACTATTGCACTTTACTATTTGAAGATATACTAACATACCCTGCTGGCTATTTATTGCACACAAGACAGGGTTCTACCCACACCAGATGGCAGTGATTCTTTATCTTGGTAGTGCAAGTCCCAATTTCCTATTGCACCGTCTGAGGTATTATACATTTGTGTGGGCTCTATACCCCGATATAAGTATTATTATTATTTACATGTCTGTACTGCCTCAGTATTTGCCTTGATAGATCCTGCTAGTCCTTTAGTCTGTTTTTAATACATTTTTCTGTGTATGCTTCATGATTGTTACATATTCCCCATAATTTGTGTAAAATAAAGATGTTATTTTTTTCATTATATATTGGACTTTTGGATCGTCTTTTTTCTTTTTCTGCTTTCTCTTCACCTAAAAACATGCAAGATTTCTGGCTCTCACAGATCTGCAACTTCTCCTTTAAGAGGCTCCTCTGTCCTCCACTCATTAACTGTAGTAATGGCTCCTGTTTGAACTTGTTACCAGTATAATAGACACCTGTCCACCACTTCAAGGAGTCACACTCCAAACTCCACTATGGTGAAGACCAAAGAGTTGTCGAAGGACACCAGAAACAAAATTGTAGCCCTGCACCACGCTGGGAAGACTGAATCTGCAATAGGCAAGCAGTTTGGTATGATGAAATCAACTGTGGGAGCAATAATAAGAAAATGGAAGACATACAAGACCACTGATAATCTCCCTTGATCTGGGGCTCCATGCAAGATCTCACCCTGTAGGGTCAAAATGATCACAAGAACAGTGAGCAAAAATCCCAGAACCACACGGGGAGACCTAGTGAATGACCTGCATAGAGCTGGGACGACCGTAACAAAGGCTACCATCAGTAACACACTATGCCGCCAGGGACTCAGATCCAGCAGTGCCAAACGTGTCCCTCTGCTTAAGCCAGTACATGTCCGGGCCATCTGAAGTTTGCTAGAGAGCATTTGGATTATCCAGAAGAGTATTGGGAGAATGTCGTATGGTCTGATGAAACCAAAGTAGAACTGTTTGGTAGAAACACAACTCGTCGTGTTTGGAGGAGACAGAATGCTGAGTTGCATCCAAAGAACATCATACCTACTGTGAAGCATGGGGGTGGCAATATCATGCTTTGGGGCTGTTTCTCTGCAAAGGGACAAGGATGACTGATCTGTGTACATGAAAGAATGAATGGGGCCACATATCATGAGATTTTTAGTGGAAACCTCCTTCCATCAGCAAGGGCATTGAAGATGAAACGTGGATGGGTCTTTCAGCATGATAATGATCCAAAGCACACCGCCAGGGCAACGAAGGAGTGGCTTCGTAAGAAGCATATGAAGGTTCTGGAGTGGCCTAGCCAGCCCCAGATCTCAATCCCATAGAAAACCTTTGGAGGGAGTTGAAAGTCTGTGCTGCCCAAAACATCACTGCTCTAGAGGAGATCTACATGGAGAAATGGGCCAACATACCACCAACAGTGTGTGCCAGCCCTGTGAAGACTTACAGAAAATGTTTGACCTCTGTCATTGCCAACAAAGGAGATGTAACAAAATATTGAGATGAACTTTTGTTAATGACCAAATACTTATTTTCCACCGTAATTTGAAAAATAAATCTTGCCAAATCAGACAAGGTGATTTTCTGGATTTATTTTTTTTCACTCTCATAGTTGTGGTCTACCTACAGTGTCAATTACAGGCCTCTCTCATCTTTTTAAGTGGGAGAACTTTCACAATTGGTGGCTGACTAAATACTTTTTTTCCCCACTGTTTGTTTAGCGTGGCATGGAGTGGTGGCCATGGGTGAGGCAATCATCTCCTTTTACGCCCTAATGCAACATGAAAGTGTGGGTTCTGGCTGGATGTTTGTACTCATGCTGTGGTTTTGTGTCCGTGCTGTGTTTGTGGGTCCTGGCTGGGTGTTTTTACTTACGCCAGTGCAGGCCGTCAGCAAGCTGGCCAGGACCGTAAGTTCCACAGTTCAATAAAGGTGACTTCTGTTCAAAAATAAAGTCTTTACTTTGTAGTAACTTGGTAAGGGTTATATACAGGGGATAGCGGGTACAAAGTCTTATGAATGTTTCCTTTACAGTACAAAGCATTTTCATTCACATAGTATCCTTCCTTTGTAGTCTACTCCATTGCAAGTGAGGCACACTGTTCCGCCTTATTTCATCACAAACCAGATTCTATGCCTCAGTCCTGATCAGCAAGTCTCTCTACTCCCTCGGCGGTTCCACGTTCTCTTTCTTCCACTACTGGTGCATTGGATCTACTGCTCGAAACACCCACTAGTCCCATGAACTCAGTCCTGTTTTGACCCATTACCATCGGTGTTGCAAACTTGGGCGGCTTGCGACTCAGTGTCCTCTCTAAGGACCCCTTTTCTGGAAGGCCACTCTATCTCGACAATCACTTTACTTCAGGATCTTGCTATCCCTTCTCCCTCAGTCTCCTCTTCTTGTGGATCACCCTTCTGGCAGCATTGCTCATTTAGCACTCCAAACTCGAACTGCCTAACTATAAGTAAGCTCTCCACTGTCTTCCTACATAGCCCCTCCCACTCTTCAGGGGTAGGAACGCTGCAGGACAGTCCACCACCCTTATGAGTTCATGGGCCTTAAGTAGCTATTCTGGAAAAGTGCACGGAGGCGCACACCACTATATTCATTAAGAGTAATGTGCCTTACATGAATTTGGCACATTATACTCCAGCGAGCCTTTCTTTCCGGTTGGTGTGAACAATGACCGTCTTCAAGGAAACCTGTCATGTCAAAAAATGCTGTTAACCTGCAAATGTGGGGTTAATCTGCAGATTATTTACCCGGGCAGCCTCTGGCTTTTATTCATGGAGGCACAGCCGTTGTGGCTTCAGTCACCACTTGGTACATAGTGAGCATCAACTATAACCATACCCCTGGCATTGACGGACAGCCTGCGCTTAATAACCCGATGTTTACCCTGGTTACCCGGGGACTTCTTCATCGTTGGTCGCTGGAGAGCGGTCTGTGTGACAGCTCTCCAGCAACCACACAGCGACACTGCAGCGATCAGCATCGTTGTCTATATCGCTGCAGCGTCGCTTAATGTGACGGTACCTTAAGGTGCATGACTTTCCCCTCTGTTTTTTCCCAGAAATTAGCTAAAAATTTGCTGACATTGGAGAATCAGGAGATAAACATCCAATGTCCCAAGGCAAAGAAGTCTAAAAACATCAGATGAAAGAAGGAAGGCAACCTTCTAGCTTGAGCAAACAGGTCAGACAAGAACCATGGTCGATCTGTCAGTGATGAAGAGCAGACAGCGCAGCGATAGTTACATAGAGTGGTTCTCTTGGTGTGCATCTCTTATAATCAATATTAATATTAAATACTGTTTGGAGATCTGTCCATATAAGGCTCAATACAGTGGGATAAAAACACTGGTTACATTATTCTGTCAACTCTTACTCCCCTTTATCACCTGTTTTGCTTAAATCCCCTTTTTACTCCCCTTGACCACCGGTGTTGCTTACATCCCCTCTTTACTCTGCTAGACCACCGATTATGCTTACATCACCTCTTTACTCCCATAGACCACTAGTGTTGCTTACATTCCCTCTTTACTCCCCTAGACCACTGATTATGCTTAAATCCCCTCTTTAGTCCCCTAGACCACCAGTGTTGCTTACATTCCCTCTTTACTCCCCTAGACCACCGGTGTTGTATACATCTTCCTTTACTTCCCTAGACCACCGGTGTTGCTTACATCCCTCTTTACTCCTCTAGACCATCGGTGATGCTTACATCTATCTTTACTCCACAACACCACCAGTGTTGCTTACATCCCCTCTTTGTTCCACTAGACCACTGATGTTGCTTACATCCCCTCTTTACAAATAGTAAATTAAGGGTGCACTCTTGCTGTATATTATAAAGTAAAATGGGTGCAGTGCCAAGTCCACTAATATATATAACCAAAAAGAAGAGAAAAGAATGGACTAAACAAGGCCTGCACACCGTATGATGTAGAAAATTAACAACACATTTTATTAAACACCACAAAATCTTTTGTGGTGTTTAATAAAATGTGTTGTTAATTTTCTACATCATACGGTGTGCAGGCCTTGTTTAGTCCATTCTTTTCTCTTCTTTTTGGTTACATCCCCTCTTTACTCCTCTAGACCACTGGTGTTGCTTACATCCCTCTTTACTCCCCTAGACCACTGGTGTTGCTTATTTCCCATCATTACTCCCCTAGACCACCAGTGTTGCTTATTTCCCATCATTACTCCCCTAGACCACCGGTGTTGCTTATTTCCCATCATTACTCCCCTAGACCACCGGTGTTGCTTATTTCCCATCATTACTCCCCTAGACCACCAGTGTTGCTTATTTCCCATCATTACTCCCCTAGACCACCAGTGTTGCTTATTTCCCATCATTACTCCCCTAGACCACCGGTGTGGCTTACATCTCCCCTCTTTACTTCCTTGGACCAGCGGTGATGCATACATCCCCTCTTTACTTCCCTAGACCATTGGTGATGCTTACATCTCCTCTTTATACCCCTAGACCACCTGTGATGCTTACATCTCCTCTTTACTTCCTTGGACCACTGGTAATGTTTACATTACAAATTTACTCCCATAGTCATCTAGAATATTTACGTTATTCTTTTTTCCAAGACCACCAGGGTTTTGTTACTGATGTTTTTGATACTCTAAGACAAGGGTGGGGAACTTCAGGCCCCTGGCCTGTTTACGGCCATCGATGACCTTTTATCCAACCTCTAGGTAGATTCCTGGGGATTGCAGTGTTTGGGCTGGCAGGTGAATTTTGACGGCCATCTGCCATTTAATTTCTTGCTCTGTGAGCATGAAAACTGAGGCGCGTGCAATGAAAAATCATGCGATTTGTTCAGCCCCCTAAGGGTGGTATAAACATCCGAATAGCCCTTAGAGGAAAAAAAGATTCCCCACCCCTGCTCTAGAAGGTTGGCATTGACAACTTCAATTGTCAGAACACTAGAGAAATTAACATTAACCCTTTAACAATCTTACATCACTAGAAATGTTGGAATAAACCATTTTACTAGCTTACAAACACTGGATATGCGGCACCCCAGGGTCCTGGTCGTCGCAGTGGTATTGCTTTCCCCTCGGGGAGAGTGATGCTACGTTTGGAGGTATCACAAACATGCAACACATTTCACACTCCAGGCCATGAGGGGGAGCTCTGCTCCTACTTATTAGGTCACTCCCCAAATTGGTAAAACGAGTTGCCTGTAGGGAAAGTTAGTCAGATGCTGGCTGAGCTTCGCTCAGGTAGTTAGTCCCTGGCAGGGGTGGGATCCTGTCAGAGAGCAAAGGAGAAGGACACGGAGCTGTGCATGCCCTCAGAGCTGTAGCTCCTAGAAAGAGACATCGAAGGCAGAACTGTATTGCAGCGAGCGTGCAAAGAAGTCGTAGCAAAGGAGTGGATATCAGAAGGGGACCAGCCCTACACAGGCTGCCTCCTTCTGAGGCACAGAAACCCAGTAGCCGGAACACCGAGGGAGTAATGATCTTTATGCCTTGCTCCAGAGACCGGCAGGACAGCTAATTTCACATTACCTGTCCGCCCAGGCATGTTGGCACCCCTTAGAGGCTGGGGCATGATAGAGTCCCTATAAACCGCCTCAAGCCACCAGTCATACGGGTTTGTCCTATCCTATCCGGGGACAGAGAGAGAGAGACATAACATCTACAACGGTTGTGAGGACCTTATGAGAAGCTTAGCAGTAAGGTACTACAACACTGCAGCGCTAGAGGAAGGCTACTGATTTCAACCTGGACAAGGGGACTCTGGACTTGCCTCCAAACCGGCCCGACTCTGCCTGCCCTGTGATTTGGTGCTCTGGACTGTGGATGCTGAAGCCTTCAGTAAAGGTAAAGAGACTGCAACCTTGTGTCCTCGTTCTTCACTGCACCATTCATCATTCACCATCTACACTCTGGGAAGCCCTGGGGATATACTTCACTTGTGGGAAGATATACCATCTACCTGCCATAACATCACCCCAGCGGACCCCTTAAAGCAGCGTCGGTCACCCTGACCGAATACCACAGGTGGCGTCACAAACATTTCCCCTTTAAAGACCTTTCCCTTTTACACGGACGTCCAAGGGCCACGGACTGGGTCAGCCACCGTGACATCCTCCTGTGAACCGAAGGACCCAGTACCGAGTACCCCACGGCCCCGTGGGGGCGATCCAGATGCCAAACTCCCTAAATTACCATACCTTTTTATCTGGTTGACAATGCTAATCCCGTCATCCAGGATGCATGCACCGCCAGCTGCATCCCCACCAAGCTATGCTCCTGGATCCATGAATTTTAAAGGGTAAGGGATAGTGGCGACTAGTGGACAGATTGGAGGACCATGGGGCATATTATTTTTGTAAGGCTGCCACAATGTTCCCATATAAGCTGTATTCTCATTACCAATTACTAGACTAATAATATCAAATTATAAACTTTTACACCGTCTGAAATTGGTCCTTCATAAAGGTAAGAAATCAGGAAGGATGAGTCCTGTGTGATCTGACGAATACTCAGGTGACACTTCCAGGTAGCGTGACATATTCCTCTATTGTGAGGTGGAGAGGGGGCGAAACTCTACTCCTTTACTTCATAATAGCCTCTAACTAGAAGTAAAGCTCTCAGCGCTCAGGAAGACACATCCACATCACCTGTCTACTAAGAAAGCTCAATACACGTCAGTTTATGATTGGCAAACAAACAATACAGCACAAGACTGAGGAACGAAGGAGGAACAATACTGAAGAAATACAATATCACACTCTGGAGTAAAAGTGCAAGAAAACAACAGACTTGGATTGTAACTTGATGGTTCCTTGAAGATCCAATAAGGTAAATAACTTTTCCATAGAGACCATGAGTCTTGTGCGAGATGTCTCATCACCGCTCTTTCCTTAGACACTTTTTTAGTTGTGGAACAGTCCCAGAATTACCTTTCAATCTGTGGTTCTTGAAGGTGAATGTGTTACCATATTCCTGTTGTCATCATTATTAATTCATAGTACCCAGGGGCATATAAACTGAAATGGAATACCTGGGCACGGGCACTAAAAGGGCAGCTAAAGTTTGCACCTGGGGCCGGGATGCTGACAGGTGATACAAAGTGGGGAACAGAAATCGTGGCGCTTGTGGCAAGAACTTTGCGGGGAGGTGATCGAAACTGGACACGTACAACAAACACTAAACTGGGCCCCCGGAGGAGATGTGACGATGGTCTCCTGTATACAGCACTAATCTTGGTACCTGCGGCAACAACATCGTACGTGGGCACTTGGAGAAAATACACTAAACTGGGCACCTAGGGGAAATAATTTTCTGGACATCTATGGCAGGGAGTTAACTGCGTACCTAGGGCAAATACTAAAATGGTCTCTGTAGAAGTCATAGCTTTTTGGGGCAAGAACCTTGAAAGGGCAGTAAAATTAAAGGACACATCTGGTACTGGCACTACACTGGGCATCTACGATAAGCCATTGATGCTGAAAGTCGGCACCTATGGCATACACTAATCTGTGCACTTGAGAAAAGGACATGAACAAAGAACATCTGGGATGGGGATGTTTAAAGTGGGATCTAAGGAGATACCAAAAGGGGCATGAGTGGCTGGCGCACAGTACAGGGGTATGTTCAATTGTCACCGACATGTCACTGGTTCATAGGGAGGGAGGATTTACAGGACGGATTCTGAACTAATAATCTGCTATAATTTATAGTATATACAGTAGTTCCTCTATATATCGCGGTTCACTTATTGCGGACTCACTGTATCGTGGGATCATGTTTAATTATTCATTGTGGATTTTTCGCTATTTCCTGACTAATGAGCTTTACGAATTTACTGGATTTTAGCAGCAATGCTGCTGAGAAGTGTAGAGAAGAGATGCGTCGCAGGTCCTTCTTTTAGGTTTTAATTAATAATAATACTAATAATAATAATAATACAAAATACGGACAAGTGTTCTGTAGGAGAGTCTATGGTTCCTTAATGGTAACTATAAAGCCTTCTGCAGGAGAATATACATACACACCATGCCACAAACCATATACACTTCCTTCAGTATATGAAAATATATATTACCAGTTCATGACCGGCCATTTCTCCCTGTTCCTGACCAGGTGCATCTTCATATTTTGTCCTACACGCGCTTTTAATGGTTCTAAATAAATTTCTCATTCGGATATTTTTTTTTGTGATAAATGTGGTCAAATGTTTATGTCATTGCTATATTCCTTTTTTAGCCAACATCAGGGGAAAGTATAAAGAAACATAGGAATGCTTTCACCTTTCCGTATAAATTAGTTTGATTCCAAGTCCGCACAATTGAAGATAGTGTCTCTTTAAGTACGACCCAGGCATTCACATTAATTGCAATAAAACATGAAAACCATGAAAACACTTTGCAAATGCAGAACACCTGCAAGGATTCAAAAGATAGAGGATTAGGAGGAGCATTTCTGGGAATTCACCCTTTGCTCAATATTGTTTCTAGTTCAGAAGTCTCTGTTTTACCCTCCGGCGTGTCTTACTGGGCTGGGGTGGGTCTCCTATTATTACTGTAATCATACCAGTTCCTTCCTTAAGCAGATATTCTATTTCAATTTCTAAGTTGAGGTCAGAGAACAATATTTCCTGTAAATTTGCAACACCGTAAGGGTTCTGCTTTGTGCTAAAGAAATCACCAGGAAATGGGGACAAAATTGCACACAACGAAAGGGGATTCTCCCTCTCAGACATTACACTTGTCACAGTTGCTCCCGGATTGCCAGATAGATGCTCCATAGATCTTGTCAGAGATGCTCTTTAAAGTGTCAGCCATAAGTGTCTTTGGTGTGCGCCTATGTAGTTCATTGCATAGATGGCCCCAGAATGCCTGCCTGTGATAGATCTCCTGAAAAAAAGCCATCCATGCTCAACCAAAAAGCCATCCTATGCCAAACTAAAAAGCCATCCCATGCCCAACTAAAAAGCCGCCCCATGCTGAATCAAAAAGCCATCCCATGCCCAACTAAAAAGCCATCCCATGCCCAACCAAAAAGCCGTCCCATGCCCAACAAAAAAGCCGTCCCATGCCCAACCAAAAAGCCATCCCATGCCCAACCAAAAAGCCATCCCATGCCCAACCAAAAAGCCATCCCATGCCCAACTAAAAAGCCATCCCATGCCCAACTAAAAGCCATCCCATTCCGAACCAAAAAGCCATCCCATGCCCAACCAAAAAGCCATCCCATGCCCAACTAAAAAGCCATCCCATGCCCAACTAAAAGCCATCCCATTCCGAACCAAAAAGCCATCCCATACCCAACCTAAAAGCCATCTCATGCCCAACTAAAAAGCCATCCCATGCCCAACTAAAAAGCCATCCCATGCCCAACTAAAAGCCATCCCATTCCGAACCAAAAAGCCATCCCATACCCAACCTAAAAGCCATCTCATGCCCAACTAAAAAGCCATCCCATGCCCAACTAAAAAGCCATCCCATGCCCAACTAAAAGCCATCCCATTCCGAACCAAAAAGCCATCCCATACCCAACCTAAAAGCCATCTCATGCCCAACTAAAAAGCCATCCCATGCCCAACTAAAAAGCCGCCCCATGCCGAATCAAAAAGCCGTCCCATGCCCAACTAAAAAGCCGTCCCATGCCCAACCTAAAAGCCATCCCATGCCCAACCTAAAAGCCATCCCATGCCCAACTAAAATGCCATCTCATGCCCAACTAAAAAGCCATCCCATGCCCAACTAAAAGCCATCCCATTCCGAACCAAAAAGCCATCCCATGCCCAACTAAAAAGCCATCCCATGCCCAACCAAAAAGCCATCCCATGCCCAACTTTTACTTTATACTTTGATGTTTTGAGATATAATTACAACAGGACTAGTTAGATAAATTAAGGAAAATCAAAGATCTAAACAAGTAGATCCAGAGGGTTCATGTATCATTTACGTGTTTACTACACAATATATATCCGTGTATTAAATGCATAAAAAATATGTGCTAAAGAAGACAGAAAGTCATCAAATTACATTCATATTTTAGTACTCCCCACCACCCATAAAAAAAAGTGGAGAAACAAATGTATTTCAATGGGTAGAGTAAAAAAGCTGAAATAGGTAAAAATATGAAACAGCCGTTGTTACATCAGAGGAACAATGCACTTAGTAACGTCCACATATAAGGCTGTGATCACACCTGCTTTTGGTAATTCCATTCGTAGGCTCGCTGTTTTAGGGGGAGACAGACGGAATTCATGCCCAAACATGTATCAGTTGTATAAGTTATGCAAACAGAAGTAGAGGGGACCCATTTGTTATTAAAGGGGGCAATCTGGGTTCTGTTATGTGTCAGTTGTTCTGTTCCTAAAATGGAACAAACAGAACTGCCAAAAGCAGGTGCAAAACCTTCCTAAGGCTGGAGTGACACTAGCGTTTAAAAATTCGGTCCGATGTTGATCCACAAAAGTAGGATGAGTGTCAGGAGAGAGCAGTGTGATTATTCTCACCTGACATCTGTATGACATCTGTATGACATGTGTATGCAATCCGTATGCATTTTTAATATCAGCTTTTACTTATGCATGGTCCGTGTGCCGTGCTATTATTTTCTCGCACCCTTTGACTTGCATTGGCGATTGCGATCCGAAATTCACATCCACTCGCAGCATACTGAGATTTTTTATCAGTCTGATCACAATCCGTTCCGTGCTGATTAAAAAATTACAGATGAGCACTGAATAATTGAATAACGATGTTCAGAATGCAATCCGATTTTTTCTTTTAGCGGATTACATTCATCCGATTTAATCGCCAGCGTAAGTCCTAGGAGGCGCTATGCAGGCGTGCACCATACAGGCTCGATCAGATGTTGGGGATCTGCTCGTTATATTCCCATCTCCCCTCTGGAGGGCTGCAGCCTGCATGGGGAGATATTTTGGCTTCATTTGTTGCCATTGCTAAAAAATGCTTCCGCCTGTTTCTGACTCTTTTTTTAATTGACTTTAAGGCTACTTTCACACTTCCGTCTTTTCAGATCCATTGCAATGCGTCGTTTTGGGAAAAAATCGGATCCTGCAAATGTGCCCGCAGGATCCGTTTTTCCCCATAGACTTGTATTCGCGTCGGATCGCGACGGATGGCCACACGTCGCATCGGTCGTGCGACGGATCCGTCGTGTTTTGACAGACCATCGTCTGGAAAAGACGTTCAATATAACGTTTTTTGTCTGCGTCGAAAAAACATACAGCGACGGATCCTGCGGCGTCCGTCGTTGGCTAGAATGGAAGTCTATGGGCACAGAATCCGTTGCTGTATGTTTTTTGACGCAAACAAAAAACGTTATATTGAACGTCTTTTCCAGACGATGGTCTGCCAAAATACGACGGATCCGTCGCATGACGGATGCGACGTGTGGCCATCCGTCGCGATCCGACGCTAATACAAGTCTATGGGGAAAACCGGATCCTGCGGGCACATTTGCACATTCCGTTTTTTTATACTGAGCATGCTTGGAGGGATTTCTATTCCTTTAATTTAACCCATTTTTCCTGCAGCTGCTGCATCGACGGATCCGTCAAAAAACAGGATCCAGTGCATCCGTTTTTACAATCTGCACAGGATCCGTCTTTTCAACACTTTGATGGATTGTGACGGATTCTAAAAGATGGAAGTGTGAAAGTAGCCTAATAGAAAAAAAGATAAAATAAATAATACAAATAATTAAAAGGGCAGAGAACCTCCTCCAGGTCCCCAGGTAACTTTAGATTAATGTTGGCCAATTGAAGGACGCTTTTCACATTAGGTTGCCATGAAACAAAAAGTAATCATGAATTGACAGCGCTCTTAAACCGAGGAGGTTCAATAAAGAAAGTCAAAGAAGATGTACAAAAGATGCATGGAAGATATTATAAGCTCCATCCAAGTGTCGATTGGTTAGAGGCTTATTTTTTATTTATTTTTTGTATTTTAATGAAATTCACCGTTTAGAGCTTGCCTTTTTCAGATTTCCTGGCTTTCTGAAGCGTCTTATTCAGCAGTTTTGCGTCTTAGTTACAAGAAGATCAATCAATTGTATAGGATTTATAAAAATGCTTCATTTACAAAACACGGAAATCGTTAAGTGCAACACTTGCTCCTTGTGCTTTTAATCTTATTGAGCGGTCCGGCTCCTCAATCTTTCCCTAATGATCCGCACTGGAAGCCAAACAAACTTTTCAGCCATTGATTTGTGCGGCCGCAGAGTAGATGGATTTCAATGTTCTCTATAATACAATTACACCTCCAGGAGCCGCGGCCCCAACAGACGCCTCTGAGCTCTGATGGATTTAATCTCCTTTAATTTCATTAGAAATAATTTCTTCAGGAGGAAAAGTGGAAAGAATTATAGATATTAGAGAATGATGTAACGTCAGTGTACGATCCCAGCAACACCGGCACCATCAGGAGCCTCCAGAAACCATTTATTACTGAGCAATAGGTTGTAAGCAAGTAAAAATCTATCTATCTATCTATCTATCTATCTAATCTATCTACCTATTATATATCTATTAATCTAGTATCTATCTATCTATCTATCTATCATCTATCTATTATCTAATTATCTATCTATCTATTATCTAATTATCTATTATCTATCTATTCTAATTATCTATCTTAATCTAGTATCTATCTATCTATTATCTATCTATTATCTAATTATCTATCTATTAATCTAGTATCTATTATCTATCTATATATCTATTGTTTATCTATTATTATTTTATTATTATTTATTTCTCTAGCACCATTTGTTCTGTCCTCACTAGCTGAGGCAGGCTCATACGTAGCTATACAGTCAGCTAAACCGCTATACCGGGGTCCAATAAGGAGACTGTGGTTGAGTCTGTGCTTTATTAAACGTAGTGGTATATTGATGCGGTGAAACTGTGAACAATGATATACATAGAATCAGTGCATGGTATAGAACAGATACATAATACACATGATATACATTATGCATAACATTTAGAAGGCTAGAAACTGAACTAGGAGTACAACTGGCTAGGCTAGGCTAATATGGAGCAGAAATATCTATAGGAAGCATAAAGACATACCGGCAATGCAATCGCAAGGGGGATGAAGTGAAGCGTCTTTCCTTGAAGGCAGACTGAGGAAAGTGAAAGGAAAAAATGGAGGGAAATGGAGGCTGAGCTACCATAATGCATTGCAAAGGAGGAGGAGAATCAGACATGGATAATACAAACACAGAAGATTGAACTGTCAACATAACTCTGACCGCTAGAGGGAGCCAAAGCACTAAAAACAAATAAAGATATGAACATCTATACTGAGAAACCTGCAATTACGCAAACAGATAATCAGGGTAACAATATTAGATGGCGGAGACAGAACACTCCCCGTCTGGCATCAACGGATGTCACTACTCCTTTCTTCCAAAGGCAACAATAGGACCAGTTCAGATACCGGTCTGGAAAATGTTTTAGATTCATTCCCTTTGGTCATCCTTAGCTCAACTTTGCGGACGTTGCCGTCCTTGCTCGGGAACGTTGCGGTAACTAGGCCAAGTGGCCACTGGTTCCGATGAATCTGACAGTCTTTCACAAGAACAAGGTCACCTATGTTCAGATTAGGTTTAGTAGATTGCCACTTTGTAAGTGGCTGCAGGGTAGACAAATATTGTTTGCGCCACCTGTCCCAGAAAGTATTTGCAAGACTTTGTACCTGTCTCCATTGGCGCTTGTAGAGGTCCTTAGCGTCAAATCCTCCTGGAGGGGTACTGGACAGTCCCGTTTTCTGGGTAAGTAAAGTAGATGGAGTCAATAACAAGGGCTCCTCAGGGTCGTTAGGAACTGGAACCAGGAGTCTTGCATTGATTATAGCTGCAGCTTCAGCCATGAAGGTGATTAGGCTTTCGTGGGTGAGCCTCGCTGCTCCTTCTGTAAATAGTCTTTCTTGGTGCTTGACCAAATTGTGGTAATGTTGTACGATTAGGTAGGCAACATGACATTTTCCAGGAAGTATAAGAAGGAATTTCTCCACAAACTCCATCTCAGCTTCTTTGAGTCGGCCTCCTACTCTCAGTAGGCCGCTGTTGTCGATGAATGGGTCGAGTTTTCTCAATATGCTGCTCACTGGTATTGGAGCTTTGTTAATAAGACATTGGATTTCTGCAAAGTAGGTTTCTCTTTGAACAGTGAGGATGATGTGATTTCTAGAAAACTCTAAGTCAGAGGTAACGTAGGTATTTTTACAAAGATGCCAACCTTTACATTTTTCTGTGCCACAAGTTCTGGTGGTCCTGAATGAGCGAGCTATATGAGTCAGGCAGGTAATGGCTCGAGTAAGTGACTTCCAACTTGAGAATCTGTCGAACCTGCAAGATCCAAGCTGGATAACAGAGGTCATTGTACAGTTAGGTCCATATATATTTGTACAGAGACAACATTTTTCTAATTTTGGTTATAGACATTACCACAATTAATTTTAAACCAAACAATTCAGATGCAGTTGAAGTTCAGACTTTCAGCTTTCATTTGAGGGTATCCACGTTAATATTGGATGAAGGGTTTAGGAGTTTCAGCTCCTTAACATGTGCCACCCTGCTTTTAAAGGGACCAAAAGTATTTGGACAGATTCAATAATTTTAAATAAAGTGTTCATTTTTAGTACTTGGTTCAAAACCCTTTCTTGGAAATGACTGCCTGAAGTCTTGAACTCATGGACATCACCAGATGCTGTGTTTCCTCCTTTTTGATCCTCTGCCAGGCCTTCACTGCAGTGGTTTTCAGTTGCTGTTTGCTTGTGGGCCTTGCTGTCTGAAGTTTAGTCTTTAACAAGTGAAATGCTGCTCAATTGGGTTGAGATCAGGTGACTGACTTGGCCATTCAAGAAAATTCCACTTCTTTGCTTTAACAAACTCCTGGGTTGCTTTGGCTTTATGTTTTGGGTCATTGTCCATCTGTAGTATGAAACAATGACCAATCAGTTTGGCTGCATTTTGCTGGATCTGAGCACACAGTATGGCGGCTCTGAATACCTCAGAATTCATTCGGCTGCTTCTGTCCTGTGTCACATCATCAATAAACACTAATGACCCAGTGCCACTGGCAGCCATACATGCCCGCGCCATCACACTGCCTCCGCCGTGTTTTACAGATGATGTGGTATGCTTTGGATCATGAGCTGTACCACACCTTCGCCATACTTTTCTCTTTCCATCATTATGGTAGAGGTTGATCTTGGTTTCATCTGTCCAAAGAATGTTTTTCCAGGACTGTGCTGGCTTTTTTAGATTTTTTTTTAGCAAAGTCCAGTCTAGCCTTTTTATTCTTGATGCTTATGAGTGGCTTGCACCGTGCAGTGAACCCTCTGTATTTACTTTCATGCAGTCTTCTCTTTATTGTAGATTTGGATATTGATACGCCGACCTCCTGGAGAGTGTTGGTCACTTGGTCGGCTGTTGTGAAGGGGTTTCTCTTCACCATGGAGATTATTCTGCGATCATCCACCACTGTTGTCTTCCGTGGGTGGCCAGGTCTTTTTGCATTGATGAGTTCACCAGTGCTTTTTTCTTTGTCAGGATGTACCAAACTGTAGATTTTGCCACTCCTAATATTTTAGCAATTTCTCGGATGGGTTTTTTCAGTTTTCGCAGCTTAAGGAAGGCTTGTTTCACCAGCATGGAGAGCTCCTTTGACCGCATGTTTACTTCGCAGCAAAACCTTCCAAATGCATGCACCACACCTCAAATCAAGTCCAGGCCTTTTATCTGCTTAATTGAGAATGACATAACGAAGGGATTGCCCACACCTATCCATAAAATAGCCTTGGAGTCAATTGTCCAATTACTTTTGGTCCCTTTAAAAACAGGGTGGCACATGTTAAGGAGCTTAAACTCCTAAACCCTTCATCCAATTTTAATGTGGATACCCTCAAATGAAAGCTGAAAGTCTGAACTTCAACTGCATCTGAATTGTTTTGTTTAAAATTAATTGTGGTAATGTCTATAACCAAAATTAGAAAAATGTTGTCTCTGTCCAAATATATATGGACCTAACTGTATATAGTGTAGACACCTGATGGCGGATTTCAGCATCTGAGTCCTCTCCTACTAGTTCGAAGGTGTCTGGAAAACATTCCTCAATGTACAATAGTTTTGGTCCAGAGAGCCACGTTGTGCTTCCTAGTCGACTTGCGTCAACTGCTCTAGTTGCATGATCTGCGGGATTCTGGTCTGTGGGTATGTAATGCCACTGCTTTGGATGAACTGATCTCCTGATTCGTAGCACTCTGTTATTGACATAAACGTAGAATCGCCTGGTTTCGTTGTGGATATATCCCAGGACTACTTTGCTGTCTGAGTAGAACTTGGCCTGTGTCAGGTCGATATCCATTTCGGATGCGATGAACTCCGCTAACTCAACGGCTAAGACTGCGGCACAAAGCTCTAACCTGGGTATAGTGTGCTCTGGTTGTGGTGCGAGTTTGGCCTTTCCCATGACCAAACCAATGTGGCACTGACATTTAGAGTCTACAGTTTTGAGGTAGGCAACAGCGGCAATTGCTTTGACAGAAGCATCTGCAAATACGTACAGTCTTTGGCTCTGTATCTCAGTAGATGGCACAGGGGTGTACGGTCTTGGCACATGCAGGTTGGAGAGTGCCGCTAACGAGTTCTTCTACTCTTCCCACTGGATCCTCTTATCAGGTGGCAGAGGTGCATCCCAGTCAGATGTTTCCCTAGTTAAGTCTCTTAGTAGGGCCTTGCCTTGTATAGTAACAGGAGCTGCGAAACCCAAGGGGTCGTACAGACTGTTGATGGTAGACAGGACGCCTCTACGTGTGAAAGGCCTTTCTTCCTGAAAGGTGAAAGTGTCTGATTGTAGATTCCAGAGAAGCCCGAGGCTGCGTTGCATTGGTGCGGGGTCTGACCCCAGGTCCAGGTCTCTGAGACCATTACATAGGTCCTGAGAAGGGAACGCTTCCATGAGTTCTTGGCTGTTTGAGGCTATTTTATGAAGCCTAAGGTTTGAGCAGGCAAGCATGTCCTGGGCTCTCCTGAGAAGACTGATGGCAGTCTCATTTGAAGACATGGCTTTTAGACAGTCGTCGACATAAAAGTCCTTTTCTATGAATTGTCTGACATCTGCTCCGTATTCTGCTTCTCCTTCCTGAGCCGACCTTTTGAGTCCGTAAATGGCGACTGCAGGGGAAGGACTGTTGCCAAAGATGTGCACTCTCATGCGATACTCTGTGACTTCTTTAGTAGGATCATTGTCTCTGTACCAGAAGAATCTTAGGAAGTTCCTGTCTCTCTCTCTCACAAGGAAACAATGGAACATTTGCTGGATGTCAGCGATGAAGGCAATGGAATCCTTACGGAAGCGCATAAGTACACCCAGTAGTTTGTTATTGAGGTCTGGTCCTGTCAGTAGAACGTCATTCAGGGAGACATCATTAAACTTAGCACTGGAATCAAACACGACTCTGATCTGGCCTGGTTTTTTAGGGTGGTATACTCCGAACATGGGTAGGAACCAGCATTCTTCAGAGTCTTTGAGAGTGGGAGCTAGTTCTGCGTGACGGTTTTCAAAAATCTTTGACATGAAGGAGAAAAAGTGATCTTTCATCTCTGGTTTCTTTTGCAGATTACGTTTGAGAGAGGAGAAATGTTGTAATGCCTGATTTCTGTTGTTCGGTAGACGTGGTCTGTGGGTTTTGAAGGGAAGAGGTGCGACCCAGCTGTTGGTCTCATCTTTAACGAGTCCCTTGTCCATTACCTCTAAGAACAACTTGTCCTCTACCGACATTGCCACTTGGTTGTCCTGTTTAGTTCTCTGGAAGACTGTGCACCCTAACTGATCCTCATAGCTTCCCGACACTATATTGCTGTCGTGAGTAAAGTCTATTAAATGATCAGGCAGTTGGATGCTGTGTGGCAGTTCCCTGACATGGAACTCATTGTTACAAGGTTGAAACAGAGATGGACGTCCTTTCTCCAATGTATTTGTCAGCATGTTTGTCACAGAAGATGGGGCGTGCATGCGTTCCAAGCATACGTTGCCAATTATGACCCATCCTAGGTCTAGCCTTTGGGCATAGGGAGCATTGTGAAGTCCATTGATATGACGTCTCACTTTATGAACCTGTAAGATATCTATCCCCAACAGCAGAATTATCTGGGCCTGATGGTCAAGTTCCGGTATAAGGTGTGCTATTCGTTTTAAGTGAGCGTGATGGATTGCTACATCTGGTGTAGGGATTTCAGATCTGTTGTCTGGCATCTGGTTACATTCGATGATCGTAGGTAGCGGTAGGCAGAATTGTCTGTCTAAAGACTCGATCTGGTAGTCAGTAGCTTTCCTGCCTGCTGTTGTCACAGTACCTGCACACGTCTTTAAGGAGTAGGGAGTGCTTGGCCCTTTGACGTTGAATAGGTCAAAGAACGTTGATCTAGCCAAGGATCGATTACTTTGATCATCCAAGATAGCATACAGTCTTACAGCTTGGTCTCTATGGCCCTTCGGGTATACTTTGACGAGGCATATTTTTGAACAGGACCTACTGTCTATTGTCCCTTTGCAGACCTCGGTGCATTGTGAAGTGATCTCTGGCGTAGCTGTATCAGTGTTCCTTTCCTCCCCGCCATGCTCACTGTCAGCAGGCGTGTTTTGTGTACTCCATGGAGCTGGGCCAGGGTGTAGAGCGGTGTTATGGTCTGTGGTGCCACATTCTGTGCATTTTACACTGACCTTGCAATCCTTGGCGAGATGAGCTGTGGACGAGCAGCACTTGTAGCAGATACCGTTTTCTTTCAGGAAGCTTCTGCGATCTGGCATAGATTTTCCTCTGAAGGCTTTGCATTTCAGGAGAGGATGAGGCTTCTGATGAAGTGGGCACTGCTTGTCAGGGTCCTGCACCTTTGTCTCTGATTGGGAGCAGCCAGCAGACCTGTAATTAGAACCTGGAGAAGAAACATAAGTCTTGTGTACTGCCACAGATGTTCTGCGTGGATTTGCAGGTGGTGACGGTGTGGCATATGGTATTGCAAAGTCAAAGCTGGGATCGTTTCTAATTCTCGCTTGTTGGTGTATGAAGTCTACAAAAACGGAGAAGGGAGGGAATGGAACCCTGTGTTTGTATTTGTACGTGGAACCATGTGTGAGCCACCTCTCCTGTAGATTGTAGGGCAACTTCTGGACTATAGGGTTAACACCTCTGGCTGTGTCGAGAAATGCAAGTCCCTGTAGGTCGTCCTCGTATTTGGCAACTTGGACTTCCTTTAGCAAGTCGCTTAGCTCTCTAAGTTTCTGGAGACCTTTGTTAGATATTTTAGGAAAGTCATCGATTCTTTTGAACAAGGCTCTTTCTATTACTTCTGCTGAGCCATAACACTCATCCAGCCTTTTCCAGATCTCTTTGAGGCCAGTCTCAGGGCGGTTTATATTAATGTCTCTGATCCTTACTGCGTGTTTGACTGACTCTTCTCCCAGGTATTTGACTAACAGGTCTATCTCTTCCCTGTGTTGTAGCCCCAAGTCTCTAATGACATTTTGGAAGGAAGCTTTCCAAGCTCTGTAACCTTCAGCTCGGTCAGTGAATTTCATGAGTCCCTTGGCAACCAGTTCACGTCGTGTGAAGAACTTGGCAAATTCTGTCGTGAACCGGTTGTCAGCAGAGTATACTGGTGATGGGTCGCCCTGATAGTGATGTGAGGTGCGTTCGTACCTGTTAGTGTCCTCATGGTGGCGCCAGCCGGTGTCGTATTGCTTCGGCCTGATGTACGGTGTGTCAGCAGGGTGATCCACGTTGGTTACCTGATGAGGGGCAAGGTAGTCATTAGCAGAGTTGTTTTGCCTCACATTTTCAAGTTTGTTTCTGTCCTGAGCCTCGTGACGACTCTCGCTCACTTCGCTGGAGGTGTCGTATTCTGGTTTTGGTACTGGTTCAGGGTTATAGTTTGGATCAGGAAGTTCATTAATATACTGAGATGTGCGTTGTGGTGAGTCTTGCAGTGGAAACTCCAGACTCAACGTACTGCTTTGGCTATGCAGCTTGGGATTTTGCGCGGCTTCTAGCGATTCTGCTTCGGCGAGGGCTGCGGCAGCTTCCCTTTTTGCTGCTAGGCTTTCTAAGGCGGCATCCACACGTGCCTTCTCTAACTGCGTTCTTCTCTCTTGGTCGGCTCTCTCATGATCTATGCGTGCTTTCTCTAACTGCGACCTTCTCTCTTGGTCGGCTCTCTCATGATCTATGCGTGCTTTCTCTAAGCATGACCTTCTCTCTTCGTCATCTAGGCGCGCCTTTTCTAATTTAAGTTGCATCTCTTGGTCAGCAAAGCTCGCTCGTATTTTGGCGGCTTCAGCATTTGCGCGGGCAATGGCGACCGCGCTGCTGATGGATGTTGTCTTTGAGGAGACGGAAGTAACAGATCTTGTCCTATGCGATTTGTGAGACATGGTGTCTTGGGAAAGTGCTTGGCTGTGCAGAGATTGCTGTAACTGTATTTAGTCTCTGAGTAGCCGGTGACTTGAATCCCACTAGTTGGATGGCTGCCGTTTCACTGTTCTGTCCTCACTAGCTGAGGCAGGCTCATACGTAGCTATACAGTCAGCTAAACCGCTATACCGGGGTCCAATAAGGAGACTGTGGTTGAGTCTGTGCTTTATTAAACGTAGTGGTATATTGATGCGGTGAAACTGTGAACAATGATATACATAGAATCAGTGCATGGTATAGAACAGATACATAATACACATGATATACATTATGCATAACATTTAGAAGGCTAGAAACTGAACTGGGAGTACAACTGGCTAGGCTAGGCTAATATGGAGCAGAAATATCTATAGGAAGCATAAAGACATACCGGCAATGCAATCGCAAGGGGGATGAAGTGAAGCATCTTTCCTTGAAGGCAGACTGAGGAAAGTGAAAGGAAAAAATGGAGGGAAATGGAGGCTGAGCTACCATAATGCATTGCAAAGGAGGAGGAGAATCAGACATGGATAATACAAACACAGAAGATTGAACTGTCAACATAACTCTGACCGCCAGAGGGAGCCAAAGCACTAAAAACAAATAAAGATATGAACATCTATACTGAGAAACCTGCAATTACGCAAACAGATAATCAGGGTAACAATATTAGATGGCGGAGACAGAACACCATTGATTCCATGATGCTGTACATGAGAAGGGGTTACATACAAATTATAGATATCACTTACAGTGAACTAACAATGACAGACAGATACAGAGGGGCGAGGACCCTGCCCTTGAGGGCTTACATCTATCTATCTATCTATCTATCTATCTATCTATCTATTACAGTATCTATCTATCTATCTATCTATCTATCTATCTATCTATCTATCTATCTATCTACTATCTATCTATGCAAGGATTCAAAAGATAGAGGATTAGGAGGATCATTTCCATATCTTTGTATTTTAAGTCCTTCTCTCTATTTATATAGAAATCTATCAGCGATGTTTTTGTGTAAATGACCCACAAGTGCAGGAGACCTCTCTGTCCATTCTCCCTCTTTTGCAGCCCACCGCCGGCCTTCTGCTGGCGACTGACAGGTCTCTTTTCTCTTTTTTGATTAGCCGGTTTGTAGTACTGCTTTCCCCTGCAGCGAGCACATCCTCTAAAAGTAGCCCGGAAGATGATCAGAAGATGTTGAATCGGTTGCATTACAGAGATCCTATAAGTGCTATAGGATATGGTCGTCTAATCATAGATTTAGAGAATGGGGTTGTCTTCTTTGAAGGTGATCTGTCAGGATATAATGACTGTGCAAACCAAGTTCAGACGCTCGGTGCATCATGGCGGTGACAAACGTTCACATCCACCTTTCCATCTGCTTGTCTTCCCTCTATCTCTGCCCATCTCTGGCTCTCTGAAGTTGGAGCTGTCAATCAAATAAGGGCGCTGGGAAGGGCTAGAAATTGAGGGGAAAACAAGCAGGTGAGAAGGTGCATTTAAAAGTTTGGCCTCGTCATGGTGCACCGAGCGCCTCGACTTGGTTTGATCAGTCATTCTGTGCCGACAGAGCCCCTTCAAAGGAGACAACCCCATTGACAAGTAAAATAAGGACGGTATAAGCAGCATATCTATAGTGACACCGATTGTAAAGCTTTGATTGGAAGGGGTTGGACGGGCCCTGCTTGACCTCACCTGTGATTTTCTTTGCTAATTATCCTTATCTGCTTTAATTATAACACTTGTATGAAGAAAAAGCCGGAGTCAGAACATGAAAATCAGACAGAGATAAAAGTGAGTAAATGGAAGGTCGGAGGCAGCGGAACAGACGGTAAATGCGGCTCCTGCTGTTCAGACAGGAAATCAGGTTGTTTGCATGCAGCGAGCGATATATAACGGATGATAGTCAGCTGCATAAAATCTGCGTGATCGTAACTACATCGAGGCTCTGATGAAAATCTTCAGTTTTTGTAAACTTTTAAAACTTTGTTTTGTTTGTTCTACTCCTCGATGCAACTGCAGGGGGTGGAGGTAAAGCTTAGAGTCTGCGGCGGAGCATACACAACAGTAGGGTCATACGACAGGATTTTCTCTCAGCTAAGAGAATTGGAGTTATTATTGTAATCACACTCTGATCAGAGTATGATCCAATTTTCTCAGATGGGGAAAAAAAATCCTCCATCTTCTCCATTCTGTCATTCCATAAAAAGTGGAACGCACTCAGATGGGTCCGATTTTTTTTGACTGACCCATTGATTTGCTTGGGCTAGTGCCACCTGATTTAGGGATGCAAATCGTGCATGCTGCGATTTTTGTGCTTGGACAGACTTGGTCCGAGGAAAAAAAAAAAAGGGAAATATGCACTGCTCCATAGATTAACATTGATGTGAGTGCGATCTGATGCTCGTTGGATCGCACTCAGACCGAAAATGCGGCCATCTGCATGAGCCCCTAGGGCCTGTCCATCAGCCGGGTTTCCAACACATCTGTTAAGATAAGATAAAGTTGATAACCCCTTTTAATTCATCCTGCAACCAGCACTAGGCAGTGTAATACAGCCACAATAGAAGGCAAACGGTGCAAAATTTGCAATGAAACCCAATTGCAAAAATTATTTTTAGATCCAACTGCATGCATTTAGGAAAAAAAATTGTCCCCAAAGGTTGAACAACGGGATCAAATTTCAGTTACAGGCACATCCTCACATTATTATTATTATTAATTATTATTGCGCCATTTATTCCATGGCGCTTTACATGTGAGGAGGGGTATACATAATAAACACAGGTACAATAATCTTGAACAATACAAGTCACAACTGGAACAGGAGGAGAGAGGACCCTGCCCGCGAGGGCTCACAATCTACAAGGGATGGGTGAGGATACAGGAGGAGAGAGGACCCTGCCCGCGAGGGCTCACAATCTACAAGGGATGGGTGAGGATACAGGAGGAGAGAGGACCCTGCCCGCGAGGGCTCACAATCTACAAGGGATGGGTGAGGATACAGGAGGAGAGAGGACCCTGCCCGCGAGGGCTCACAATCTACAAGGGATGGGTGAGGATACAGGAGAAGAGAGGACCCTGCCCGCGAGGACTCACAATCTACAAGGGATGGGTGAGGATACAGGAGGAGAGAGGACCCTGCCCGCGAGGGCTCACAATCTATAAGGGATGGGTGAGGATACAGGAGGAGAGAGGACCCTGCCCGCGAGGGCTCACAATCTACAAGGGATGGGTGAGGATACAGTAGGCGAGGATAGAGCTGGCCGTGCAGCGGTTTGGTCGATCGGTGGTTACTGCAGGTTGTAGGCTTGTCGGAAGAGGTGGGTCTTCAGGTTCTTTTTGA
Organism: Ranitomeya imitator; assembly: GCF_032444005.1. Lineage (NCBI taxonomy): Eukaryota > Metazoa > Chordata > Amphibia > Anura > Dendrobatidae > Ranitomeya > Ranitomeya imitator. Next base: position 20,640,958 of record NC_091286.1, on the reverse strand, counting down.
AGGTTTCGATGGTAGGTGAGAGTCTGATATGTTGGGGTAGAGAGTTCCAGAGTAGGGGTGATACGCGAGAGAAATATTGTATGTGATTGTGGGAAGAGGAGATAAGAGGGGAGTAGAGAAGGAGATCTTGTGAGGATCGGAGGTTGCGTGCAGGTAAGTACCGGGAGACGAGGTCACAGATGTATGGAGAAGACAGGTTGTGGATGACTGTGTATATCATGGTTAGGTTTTTGTAGTGGAGTCTCTGGGTAATAGGGAGCCAGTGAAGGGATTGACAGAGGGGAGAAGCCGGGTTATAGCGGGGGGACAGGTGGATTAGTCGGGCAGCAGAGTTTAGAATAGATTGGAGGGGTGCGAGAGTGTTCGAGGGGAGGCCACAGAGCAGGAGGTTACAGTAGTCGAGGCGGGAGATGATGAGGGCATGGACTAAAGATTATTTTCTGTGATGGCATAGGTACACATTAAAATAAACTTTTCAATAGACAAATCAGAGGAGATTTCTCCTAGAGATAAAATATTGATGGCCCATTCTAGGGAAACTCTCCTAATAGCAAATTTAGACGTATAAGTAGACCATTAAAGGAGTTGGAAAACATTTACATATATACATATCTGCAAAACTGAAATAATTTTTTTTTTTCTGAGCCTAATAGCATAATAGTCAATGTACCAGGTGACCAGGTCCATTTCATGTGATTACATAGCGCACTATAGTGATTGCCTTGGAACAAACTCACAAGTCCTGACTCCTGATTCATCCATTGTTCTCTGTTACCGGCGTGTTTAATCCAGGAACCGCTCAGCTAATTTTATTCAAACCAGAAGCAACTTTATCAGTAACTGAGTTAACCCAAATTTCCTTCATGCCGCACTCACTGGTTTGTAGATCCCATTCCGCTCATGCATTGAAATCTTTGTATTGATGACATTTTTTTTTTTGCTTCGCTGATAGTGTCATATTATCTGTTTTCTTTTTCTATACACAGTAGCTTCAAGCCGTAATGCCACTCCCGGGGGTATATCAGAACGTGGCAGAAGGGCAGCAGTCCCAGAGAAAAATCGGGACTGTGGAGAACCCCAAAAAGTTTAAAGGACAAGACTTTAACAGCATCCGGGACCTGTGCATCAGCAGGAAGCAGCTGTTTGAGGACGATGTGTTCCCGGCCAACCTCTACTCTATAGGAGAAAAATTACTATCGCAGGATAAACTGCTGAGCATCAAATGGAAACGACCAACCGTAAGTTATAATTTTTTTTATTTATATTGAAATGTTTTTCTTTCTTTATTTTTGCAAAACATAAAAATATAAAAAATGTAAATAAAACTCTGGAAAGCATATAACCAAGTAGAGAATCAGAAAATCATTTGCCCTACCAAGAACACAGCAGTTTATAATAGCTTACAATTAGGGATGAGCGAACCTGAACTGTAAAGTTTGGAGTTCATAACAGACACCTAGGGTCTGGTACCGAACCCAGAACATGGACTTTTTACAGGAAGTCCGGTTTACTGTTTGGGTTTGGTGAAGAATAAAGTTTGTTGAAAGGCTGCAGTGCAGCCAATCAACAAGTTTTTAGGCTATGGGCACTTCCGGAGTCATCACATCCATGGCAAGTATTGGCATAGCTGTAATTGGCGGGCCCACTACATGACGAGGTCTGTATAAATGCCACATCACGGGTGCCGCTGCCTTTCTGCTTTGATTAGTATAGGGACAGAACACAGCTGTAATGAGGGAGAGTTTTAGATTTTGCGTGTACGCACTCTGTGTGTGTACTTTGCACATGTCTCAGTGGGAGTACTGTGCCAAAAAGCCTCTGTGTGTACTCTGCAGCCATATCTGTGGGAGTACTGTTCCTCTAAGCCTCTGTGTGTACTCTGCACTAGTGATGAGCGAGCACTAAAATGTTCAGGTACTCATTACTCAAGTCGAGCAAATCTTAATGCTTGGGTGATTGACTAGAGTAACGAGTATAAAGTACAGCGGAGCCCACGCCGTTTAAAAAAAAAAATATTTATTTAGAGTGCAGGTACTGGCTGATGAATACTACCATCAGCCACCGCCTGCTCTCACTGTTATTAGCGGCAGCAGGCATAGACTGATGGGGAGCAGTGATCCCATCAGCCTACACTAGTGACCAGATGTAGTCTTTATACCTCCTATCAAAGCTGCGGGCTCCTGCTGTCTTTTGACAGCGTGGGAACCGCGGCTGTCTGACTGGTGGTAATGATTTTACAGCCGATCAGAAGCAGTGTTTGCTGTGCTATCATGCACATGACAGCGTGGCAAACATTGGATGGTCGAGCCCCCCATTCAAGTGAATAGCGTCTAGGTTCGGGTCCAAGTACTGCTTTGGTGCCCGAACTTGTTTAACATCCAAGGGTCCGCCCATCTCTACTCATCACTACTCTGCACCTGTGTCTGTGGTTGTACTGTGCCTTTAAGCCCCTGTGTGTACTCCGCACCCATGTCTGTGGGAGAACTGTGCCTCTAAGTCTCTGTGTGTACTATGCATCCATGTCTATGGGAGTACTGTGCCAAAAAAGCCTATGTGTACTCTGCACCCGTGTCTGTGATAGTACTATGCCAAAAAGCCTCTGTGTACTCTGCACCCATGTCTGTGGGAGTATTGTGCCAAAAAGCCTCTGTGTACTCTGCACCCATGTCTGTGATAGTACTGTGCCAAAAAGACTCTGTGTACTCTGCACCCATGTCTGTGGGAGTACTGTGCCAAAAAGCCTGTGTATACTCTGCACCCGTGTCAGTGGAAGTACTGTGCCAAAAAACCTCTGTGTACTCTGCACCCATGTCTGTGGGAGTACTGTGCGTAATTAAAAAACAAAAAATAATCCGCACCAGTGTCTATGGGAGAACTGTGCCTTTTTAGTCTCTGTGTGTACTCTGCACCAGTGTCTGTGGAAGTACTGTGTGTAATTTTAAAAAAGTAACATAATCCGCACTAGTCTCTGTGGGAGTACTGTGCGTAAAAATATTTTTCTACTCTGCAACCGTGTCTGCGAGAATGTTGTGCCAAAAAGCCTGTGTGTGTACTGTGCACGTGTCTCTGTCGTAGTCCTCTGAAAAAATGCTCTGAGTAAGTACTCTAAAAAACAGCCTGTGTGGATGTACTATAATAATAATAATAATAATAAATAATGAATTCCTCGTCCGTCAGGTGAGGACGCCGTCAGTAGTGCATCTACCAGTATGCATTTGCATTCCCACATTTTCAGATCATGCTCCGGTGATGGAAGGAAGGATGGCACTTTGTTTTTGTAGAAGGGGTCAGGCAGGGCAGCTACCCAGTAATCAGCACTTGTAACAATCCGGGCAACTCGTTGCGCAGGAACAGCAGCATGTATTGACTCATGTGTGCCAGGCTGCGCAGAGGCAACAATAAGCTGGCCTCTGTGGGAGGTATATCATCTGGGTCCTCTGTATTACCCCCAGCCATGCCCCAGTGATGTCCGTGAGCTGCTTTGAGTGGCACCCTGCTGTGAACTCGGTTCTTCCTCCTCGTCCTCCAAACCTGATTTCTGGCTGGACAGTTGTGTACCTCTCCGATGTTGGTATAGGAAACCATCCTCCCAGATATGTGTGGACGACGGGCCTTATAATGGTGTGAATGGTCCCTGTTCCTCCTCTTCCGCCTGTGTCACCTCCTCATGCATCATTGCCTGAAGTGTTTTTTCAAGGAAGTATAGAAGTGAGATAGTAATAATAATAATATTTTTTTATTTTTATATAGCGCTAACATATTCCGCAGCGCTTTACAGTTTGCACATGTTGAGGGAGGATCTGAAGTGACCCTTCATGGTTGACACAGTGATTTTCAAATTGATCCACAGGGTGTTGGCGGCAACTGAAAATGACCAGACGGAGGAGTATGTCTCTGTTTGGGGGGATCAAGCAGATCTCTGAGCCCCATTTATTGTGTCGCACTTTTCATAATCTTAACAAGTTACACTTCAACCAATCAACATAAGAACACACTCACAGTTCTTAACCTATAAGAATGCAGGAACAGCATACACGTCAAGGTCTCATAGAACAATACACCTTCAGTGTCATATCTTGTTCGGGCTGGAATAATCAAGGTCTCATAACAACTATGAACTTTAGCCTAGTAACAAAAATTTATCTCAAAACAGCAAGATGGAGTCGAAAAGCACAAAATGAAGCCCGCTTTAATTTTTCTTAGTTTAACTCTTCACACACATTATCATCACTGTCCCCGATGGGGCTCACAATCTAAATTCCCTATCAGTATGTCTTTGGAATGTGGGAGGAAACCAGAGTGCCCAGAAGAAACCCACGCAAACACGGAGAGAACATACAAACTCCTTGCAGATGCTGTCCTTGGTGTGATTTGAACCCAGGACTCCAGCGCTGCAAAGCTACAGTGCTAACCACTGAGCTGCCATGCCTGATGATGGCGTCATCAGTGCTGGCCATGTTGGAGGAGTACTCAAAGCAGCGCAACAGGGCACACATGTCCCGCATGGAGGCCCACTCGATGGTGGTGAAATGATGTTGTTCTGCAGTGACTAACCCGTGTGTGCTGTAGCTAAAACTCCAATATTGTCTGCTGCTGCTCACACTGTCACTCCATATAAAAAATGGAGTTCCACCTTGTGGGTACATCACACACGAGGAGGGGAGCGAGAAGGCAGAAGTGACGCTGCAGTGCAGACAGACGAGAAGCAGGGTGAAAATTAGATTGTGAGCCCCACGGGGACAACGATGATAATGTGTACAAAACTGTAAAGCGCTGTGGAATATCTTAGCGCTATATAAGCAATGCATAATAAATGCCAAAAGCGCTCACAGATGTCTTGCACTTTCTGCAGCCGCTCTGATGTCTGGGTATAATTTTTCAGGAAGCACTGCACCAGCAAATTCAGCACATGTGCTAGGCAAAGGATGTTCATCAAACCGGCTAGGTCCACAGCTGCTACGAGATTTTGCCTGTTATCGCACACCAGCAAAATATATATGGGGAAGATTCCACACTTTATCATGGCAACGTCGATCTGTAACAGAAAGGAAACATTTTATGCAGCAAACGTGTATGATACCAATAAGTAATGATTTTTCATCTGATTATCAATAAAGCATGGTGTTAGAAGAGTCATCTCATTATCATTAGTGGGCAAGTTCAGCAGAGTCATCTCATTGTCATTAGAGGGAAGTATCAGTAGAGTAATCTCATCATTAAAGGGCAGGGTCAGCAGAGTCATCTCATTATCATTAGAGGGCGGGGTCAGCAGAGTAATCTCATTTTCATTAGAGGGTAGGGTCAGCAGAGTCATCTCATTTTCATCAGAGGGCAGGGTCAGCAGACTCATCTCATTTTCATCAGAGGGCAGGGTCAGCAGAGTGATAGAGGGTGGGGTCAGCAGAGTGATCTCATTATTATTAGAGGGCAGGTCTAGCAGAGTCATCCCATTATCATTACAGGGCAGGGTCAGCAGAGTCATCTCATTATCTTTAGAGGGCAGGTCTTTATTAGAGGGCACGTCTAGCAGAGTCATCCCATTATCATTAGAGAGCAGGGTCAGCAGAGTCATCTCATTATCTTTAGAGGGCAGGTCTAGCAAAGTCATCCCATTATCATTAGAGAGCAGGGTCAGAAGAGTCATCTCATTTTCATCAGAGGGAAGGGTCAGCTGAGTCATCTCATTATCATTAGCAGGCAGGGTCAGCAGCGTCAGCTCATTATCTTTAGAGGAAAGGGTCAGCAGAGTCTTCTCATTATCATTAGAGGACAGGTTCAGCAGAGTCATCTCCTTTCCATTAGAGGGCAGGGTCAGCAGAGTCATCTCATTTTCATTAAAGGGCAGGGTCACCAGAATCATCTTATATTCATTACATGGCAGGGTCACCAGAGTCATCTCATTATCAGTAGAGGACAGGGTCAACAGATGATTCATCTCATTATCATTAGAGGACAGGGTCAGCAGAGTCATTTCATTATCATTGTGGGCAGGGTCAGCAGCGTCATCTCATCTTTATCAGTAGAGGGCAGCGTCTGCTTTTTACCATTAGACTGTGGACATTTGCCCATACCCGGAATTGTAATTATTCTGGTTGTGTGGCCGTTTCTCCAGATCTCATGCTGATAGTGATGATATACGCAGGTAATGCTGCAGAGTTAAGCATAATTACCTGCATAAAATTAGCATTGTCCCCGCCGCCTAATCCTACATGCAGTTAATGGTTAATATAATTATCCAAATACAGAGCTGTGAGCAAGAAACGCAGGAAGGTTTTTCCTTTTCTTTCTGTTGTTTTTATCGGCAGCTCTGACCAGAATGCATTTGTCAGGCTGTTTTCCCTTCACAGCAGAACTTGCACTTTATGGTACACTGAGCGGCTGCAAAGCTTTTGCATGTTTATCATTTGCATCAAAGCCGAATAGAGGATATGTCAGTAAAATGAAGTTGTGTGAAGATCAGGGCAGAGTCTCCGCTTCATAGCACATCTCGCTGCAGAGGTTCATCCTCAAGGTCGTCTTATCCTCCATACTATCACACATCCCCTCCTCCAACCCAACGTTATATATCATACCGCTCCATGTACCATCACAATATAGCAAAAAACATAATCTGCTGTGATGCTTAATATCGTCAAAAAGCAAAATTCATCACAGTAGATCCAAATATTGGGTAGGTTGAGAATGGGCCATGAGTTGCATTTCATGTCAAGAAGTCATCTGTCTCTTGGTCCTCCTTATATATTATATCCACATCACATGCAAAATGGGAAAGTCTACTTCTCAGCCCCCAGGATGATGGTGGATATATCCCCCACACCATTAACCTATGATTCATTACAGCTATTGCATACAAATCCAACAGATGCAGTAGAGATGAATCCATAATTAACATAATGCAGTCCTATGTAAACCTACAGCTGGACCAGTATAATTACCAGAATAATCAGTGACCAGCTCAGACAGCAAGAGGGTCATGAGGAAATCTTCCACCCTCATAAATAAAAAAGACTTAATGGATTTGTACCAAGTTTATAACTGATCCCCTATCCATAGGAAACAACTTCCACAATTGGGCCCCCCATAATCTCAAGAACCTCTGAAGGTGACCATGTGAATGGAGAGGTAGTCATTATGCGGACCTCCATTACATTCATTCTTCTTGGGTTTGGCTGGTCTTCTGCACTGGCATTAAGAATGAATGGAGCAGAGGCGAACGTGTCAGGATTCCTGTTGGCCTTCTACAGTTTGACCACTAGTGGCTGCTATTGTTCACCTTGATAACTGTACTGCAATTCCACTCCTTACCACTGGAGGCTGCTGTTGTGTTCTGCAATTGCCCTTTACTAATATTGTAGATTCTGAACCTGTGGAATCCATCTAGTTTCCTGTTTGGACCTACTTAAAGCCACATGGATAACTCACTCATTGCTTGAATATTGTGTGTAACTGAAAGTCTAGTTCCAGTCTCCAGCTCCTGAGCTTTCATCTCCAGACTGATCTCCTTTATCTATGGCTTGTTTCCTATAACTCCTTTGCTATCTCCAAGGACTTCTATTACCGCTTGTTGCTGCTCCTCTAGCCACTGCATTCCAGTATCGTAACAGGATTCTCAAGCTACTATCATTGAAGCCGCCGAGAGAGGATCATTGGGGGTGCGAGTAACTAAATTGGACAGTTTGCTTACTGCATCTACACTCCCTGACAGAAGTTATGTCGCTTACCCATGTTATGTAAATAAAAGCTTATAACCCGATGTTAAATTCATCCATTGGTTGTATAAATGATTCTTTTGAAAGCTGAAACCCTCCGAAATGTGGTTCAGGTTAAGAAAATAAATTGGCATCAATGCAGAAATATTGATCAGTTAATGGACACAGAATGGTCAGATTTTGGCAAGACAAAAGTTTTGAAAATGAAAAAATTGAGGCTAAAAGAATTTTTTTGTGAAAAAAAAGTACTTTTTCATTTTTACGGATCAATTTGTGAAGCACCAGGGGGTTTAAAGTGCTCACTATGCATCTAGATAAGCTCTTTGGGGGGTCTAGTTTCCAAAATGGGGTCACTTGTGGGAGAGCTTTTTTCATTCAAAAAGTCAAATGGTGCTCCTTCCCTTCCGAGCCCTGTCGTGCGCCCAAACAGTGGTTCCCCTCCACATAAGGGGTATCAGGACAAATTGTACAATGACTTGCGGGGTCCAGTTTCTCCTTTTATTCTTGGGAAAATAAAAAAATTGTTGCCAAAAGATCATTTTTTCCTTCCATATTGCTTCTGCTGCTGTGAAGCACCTGAAGGGTTAATAAACTTCTTGAATGTGGTTTTGAGCACCTTGAGGGGTGCAGTTTTTAGAATGGTGTCACTTTGGGGTATTTTCAACCATATAGACCCCTCAAACTGACTTCAAATGTGAGGTGGTCCCTAAAAAAAATGGTTTTGTAAATTTTCTAGTAAAAATGAGAAATCGCTGGTCAAATTTTAACCCTTAGAACTTCCTAGCAAAAAAAAAAATTTGTTTCCAAAATTGTGCTGATGTAAAGTAGACATGTGGGAAATGTTATTTATTAACTATTTTGTGTCACATAACTCTCTGGTTTAACAGAATAAAAATTCACAATTTGAAAATTGCGAAATTTTCTAAATTTTCGCCAAATTTCCATTTTTTTTTACAAATAAACGCAAAAAGTATCGACCTAAATTTACCACTAACATGAAGCCCAATATGTCATACAAAAAACATTCTCAGAACCGCTAGGATCTGTTGAAGCGTTCCTGAGTTATTACCTCATAAAGGGACACTGGTCAGAATTGCAAAAAAAATGGCCAGGTCATTAAGGTCAAAATAGGTTGGGTCGTGAAGGGGTTAATTATTTGTTTGAATATCACATTACTTGCTGTGGATGACAAAACTTTTGTCTTGCCAAAATCTGACCATTCTGTGTCCTTTAACTGATCAATATTTCTTCATTGATGCCAATTTATTTTCTTAACCTAAACCACATTTCGGAGGGTTTCAGGTTTCAAAAGAATAATTTATATAACCAATGGATGAATTTAACGTCAGGTTATAAGCTTTATTTACATGACATGGCTAAGCGACATAACTTCTGTCAGGGAGTGTATGCAGACATGCAAGCACTAAAACCAAAATATACGGCATTTGAAGCTCAGACATCCCATAACGTTCAGATTTTTGGACAAGCTACTCAGGATCTACAGATAATTGTACAAGATCTAAGCAATAAGACTGCACTGCAGTCTGAGCAGATCCTTCTGTTACAAAATCAACATATAGCTCCGGCCCCACCAGCCACCCTTCCACAGCCACCCTTCCATTCCCACCTTTCAGATTTGGTGGAGACCGGGACAACTTTTGTGGATTCACCAACCAGTGAAGATTTTACTTTGCTACACCCTGCTCATCTCCATCCTTAAAAATCAAAAAAGTATTGTGTATCATTATGCTACTGACAAATACAGCTTTAGAACAGGAAAAAGAAAAAATCCACCTTCCAAAAATTCCAAAATTATTGTGGATAAAATGCAAAGTCCAAACAAATAATTCACATAATAGTGAGTAGCAGGCATAAAGCTTTAGCCTGGGCCAACCCTCTTATTGAAACTCAAGATGATCGAATTAATGATCTGGAGACTTTCCTAGCAGCCATGAGCCAGGTGTTTGATGACCCTAATCATTGTCCAACAGCTTCAGCTACGTCAGGACAAACACTCTGATGCAGAGTATGCCTTAGAATTCAGCGGCGGGTGATTAATACTCAATGGAATAATGTTGCAAAATGATCTTTTTTTTTAATGTAGCATGGCCAAGTGGTCTAAGGCACTGGATTTAGGCTCCAGTCTCTTTGGAGGCATGAGTTCAAATCCCACTGCTGCCGCCAGTGTAACGGGGTCTACCAAGTTGGGGTACCTCTTTCAGTACCACCCCGTGTTTCAGGAGGTCCACTCTGCTTTGGCTGGAGTCGGAATGAAAGACGCTGGCTGGAATTCCTTGATTACATGGGCGCATATAAAAGATCACTGCGTCTCCACATATTTCCAGTATGACAACACTTTACTCACAGGACACAGAATATATATCACACAGATACAGAGGGCGGGCCAATTGAAAAGCGGCAGGTCAGACATACATTACCATAGCCGCAGGTGGCCGGAGCCTGCCGATATTTACTGTGGGAATTACAAAGGTGGGGGGAGGACAAAAGGGGAATATCTTGTCCCCTCTGCCCAGGGGCACAGCCTATGAGCTGATGCACTAGGGACATGCATCTCACATGGAACCTATTATACATACATATAACTGCACAACATATTCTTGGTGCTGTGGGGTTCCGTAACAAACGGAGTCTCCAGCTCAGTCAAAGATGAACTAGCCCGGGCCAATGCTCCCACAAATTTTTATGACTTTATTCACCGTTGTATTCAAATAGATTATCAGAGAGATGATTAAAAAAGTGGAATTCAACCCGGTCCCACAACAGTAACCGCTATCCACCTGCTACAATCACCAGTCCCAGAAACTTTGAGATAAAGAGTCCTCCCACATCTGAAGCTAAACCCATGTACATTGACAGCCTATTAAAACGTGAAAGTGCTGAGAGAAAAGAACGGAGACTTCAGGAAAACCAGTGTTTTATTGTGGAAAGACTGACCACTTTCTCATCAATTGTCCTTCTCGACTACGTAAAACAGTAGCAGGTGGTAGCGGATCCCAACTTATCCGATGATAAGACTTCGCCTCCAGTGAATGCCGTCATCCATTCAATTTCCTCTATTGCACCCAACATTAAAAAAGATAACAAGGACTCTCAAAGTTGATACTCAATGGATTTCCACATCTGCCATGGTTGATTGAGGAGCAAACTGACATTTTATGGACATCTCTTTTGCGAAAGAATAGGGGTAAAAAACTCAAAACAGACTTTCATCTATTCTGGAAACTATTGATGGATCTCCACTAAATACAGGACCAGTCAAACAGGAGACGGATGTTATGAACTGGTGATTCAGAAACACAATGGACCTGGTGGTTAAGAGCACACAAAGTGACCTGATAGTTACTAATAACATAGGACGAGCTCTGAGACGTGGGAACTCTGCTGACCGCAATCCCTAATCCTATCACACCACACTAGAGGTAGCCGTGGAGCGCTCCTGACCAGACCTAGGCGCCTCGGCACAGCCTGAGAAACTAGCTAGCCCTGAAGATAGAAAAATAAGCCTACCTTGCCTCAGAGAAATTCCCCAAAGGAAAAGGCAGCCCCCCACATATAATGACTGTGAGTAAAGATGAAAATACAAACACAGAGATGAAATAGGTTTTAGCAAAGTGAGGCCCGACTTACTGAATAGACCGAGGATAGTAAAGATAGCTTTGCGGTCAGCACCAAAACCTATAAACAACCACGCAGAGGGCGCAAAAAGACCCTCCGTACCGACTAACGGCACGGAGGTGCTCCCTCTGCGTCCCAGAGCTTCCAGCAAGCAAGAAAAACCAATATAGCAAGCTGGACAGAAAAAATAGCAAACAAAAGTAACACAAGCAGAACTTAGCTTATGCAGGGCAGACAGGCCACAAGACGATCCAGGAGAGAGCAAGACCAATACTGGAACATTGACTGGAGGCCAGGAACAAAGAACTAGGTGGAGTTAAATAGAGCAGCACCTAACGACTTAACCTCATCACCTGAGGAAGGAAACTCAGAAGCCGCAGCCCCACTCACATCCACCAGAGGAAGCTCATAGACAGAACCAGCCAAAGTATCACTCATGACCACAGGTGGGAGCTTGACCACAGAATTCACAACAGACGGAACCCTAAGAGATAGTTATGGAACCTAATCACCATGAGGTTTTATCCTTCTAATCTCATCTCCACATTTTCCAATAATCCTGGGGTTGCCTTGGCTCAAAATCCCACAATCAATTGGGAAACTAAAGTGCCTTTTCCATCTACTGTCCACTCCCCACAGGCTTCACCAAATAAAGAGGCTGTAGAATATCATGATGAACAATCTTCTAACCTACCATCTATATATAAGGAATTTACTGATTCTGTTCTACTGGAATAGGTCATTCCATAAAATACATGGTTGTTGCCTTGATTAGATCCATCCACTGCATGCACTGCGTGTTGCATCTATGCATTTTACGATAGTAGCAGAGGACTACTTTACCCCCTTTAATTTCCAAACCTCCGGCAGGATCCTAATAGTGCTGGTCACAATCCATGGTGGAATAGATACATAAGAGAAAACATTCTACAGTATATACAGTATTCATGGAGGCCCCTCCATGATGACTTCAGACCAATATTCAGTTCCAGGGTCCAGTTCTCCATATCCGAGGAATAATTTATTGCCGGGGAAAATTTCTGTGTATATAAATCATATTGTACATAGGATCTGATTCCTGTCTTGTCGGACCTTGAAGGTGCCACCTCAGTGCATATAATAAATCTATGTACTTATGTAATGAGAAAGCAGCCAGCAATTAATTCATCCTGAAGGTGACCTCCAGTCTGAACCGTGCGCTGCGCTGCTCCAGTCTGCATGAGGCTGTGGGTAAGGAATCAGAACCCAACTTGACATCTAATAAATATTTAGGACACATTAAACCTGAGCAGAAAATATAAATATGGAAACAGGAGGAAGAAAGACAGAAAACAAAACCATCTGCTGGGAACTGACACCTGCTAAACATATGAGGTGTTCAAAATATGAAAATGATAAAAATCACAATATATCATAAATGTATCAGACTGTACAAAAATGGCCCAGAAATCCCATTCTGATCTATAGGAGGCAGTATTATAGTAGTTATATTACTGTACATAGGGGCAGTATTATAGTAGTTATATTCTTGTACATAGGGGGCAGTATTATAGTAGGTATATTCTTGTACATAGGGGCAGTATTATAGTAGTTATATTCTTGTACATAGGGGCAGTATTATAGTATTTATATTCTTGTACATAGGAGCAGTATTATAGTAGTTATATTCTTGCACATAGGAGCAGTATTATAGTATTTATATTCTTGTACATAGGAGCAGTATTATAGTAGTTATATTCTTGTACATAGGAGCAGTATTATAGTAGTTATATTCTTGTACATAGGGGCAGTATTATAGTAGTTATATTCTTGTACATAGGAGCAGTATTATAGTAGTTATATTCTTGTACATAGGAGCAGTATTATAGTAGTTATATTCTTGTACATCGGGGGCAGTATTATAGTAGTTATATTCTTGTACATAGGAGCAGTATTATAGTAGTTATATTCTTGTACATAGGGAGCAGTATTATAGTAGTTATATTCTTGTACATCGGGGGCAGTATTATAGTAGTTATATTCTTGTACATAGGAGCAGTATTATAGTAGTTATATTCTTGTACATAGGGGGCAGTATTATAGTAGTTATATTCTTGTACATGGGGGCAGTATTATAGTAGTTATATTCTTGCACATAGAGGCACTATTATAGTAGTTATATTCTTGTACATAGGGGGCAGTATTATAGTAGTTATATTCTTGTACATAGGGGCAGTATTATAGTAGTTATATTCTTGTACATAGGAGCAGTATTATAGTAGTTATATTCTTGTACATAGGGGGCAGTATTATAGTAGTTATATTCTTGTACATAGGGGCAGTATTATAGTAGTTATATTCTTGTACATAGGAGCAGTATTATAGTAGTTATATTCTTGTAAATAGGGGCAGTATTATAGTAGTTATATTCTTGTACATAGGGGCAGTATTATAGTAGTTATATTCTTGTACATAGGAGCAGTATTATAGTAGTTATATTCTTGTACATAGGAGCAGTATTATAGTAGTTATATTCTTGTACATAGGAGCAGTATTATAGTAGTTATATTCTTGTACATAGGGGCAGTATTATAGTAGTTATATTCTTGTACATAGGAGCAGTATTATAGTAGTTATATTCTTGTACATAGAGGCAGTATTATAGTAGTTATATTCTTGTACATAGGGGCAGTATTATAGTAGTTATATTCTTGTACATAGGGGCAGTATTATAGTAATTATATTCTTGTACATGGGAGCAGTATTATAGTAGTTATATTCGTGTACATAGGGGCAGTATTATAGTAATTATATTCTTGTACATGGGAGCAGTATTATAGACCTGGTATATCTTGTATAGTTTTCTAAGTACATAAGTGATATATAGCTGTAGAATGTAGAGTACGTACTAAATTTTTAGACAGATGTGAAAAAATGCTGCAAAGTAATAGGCTTTCATAAAATAGAAGTGTTAATAGTTTATTTTTTTCAAGTAACAAATTACAATTAAGTGAATGAAAAAAATATAAATTTAAATTCCATCAGTATCTGATGACCGCTCGTTGCTGCCACCACTTCTTCACGGTCGCTTTTAGTTGTATACACGTTATGAAGGAACTTGACAAACTGGATGATGTGAGATCACGGATCTGTGGGGCTGGATCATCACTTCCAGGACTTGTTCTTAATAACATTGGCTAGATGTTGAGGGTCGTTGTCCAGCTGCAGAATAGATCTGGTGCCAATCATTCTCCTTCCTGATGGTGTTACAAGATAGATAAGGGGTCAGTTCTCCAAAAATGTTTGGAGCAACCTCCTGCCGATTTCCACCAAAAACTGTGCGCAAGTTACCGAGAAGAAGTGATGGAGGCGACAAGCGGTCACTAAATATTGATGGGATTGGATTTCTCTTTTCATTTTGTTAATTGATAAACTGTTATTACTTCTCTCTTTGGAAGCTTCTTTACTTGCAGCAGTTTTTCTACACCCGTCTAAAACTTTTGCTCAGTAATAATGTATATGAATAATATAATTTATTTTTCTGCTGTTTCCAATTTTCCAGATTTTGCATTAAAATACTAAGACAAAAATCCTTCTGTTCCTTCATATTTCCTGTAATTGCTGAGCCACAATCAGTGTGTGACGGTCCTTATTTCCCACTAGATGGTGGCCTGATTCTAACGCATCGGGTATTCTAGAATATGCATGTCCACGTAGTATATTGCCCAGTCACGTAGTATATTGCCCAGTCACGTAGTATATTGGCCAGCCACATAGTATATTGCCCAGTCACGTAGTATATTGCCCAGTCACGTAGTATATTGCCCAGTCACGTAGTATATTGCCCAGTCACGTAGTATATTGGCCAGCCACGTAGTATATTGCCCAGTCACGTAGTATATTGCCCAGTCACATAGTATATTGCCCAGCCACGTAGTATATTGCCCAGTCACATAGTATATTGCCCAGTCACATAGTATATTGTCCAGCCACGTAGTATATTGCCCAGCCACGTAGTATATTGCCCAGTCACATAGTATATTGCCCAGTTACGTAGTATATTGCCCAGTCACGTAGTATATTGCCCAGTCACGTAGTATATTGCCCAGTCACGTAGTATACAGCACAGAGCCACGTAGTATATTGCCCAGCCACGTAGTATATTGCCCAGCCACGTAGTATATTGCACAGCCACGTAGTATATTGCACAGCGACGTATTATATTGCCCAGTAACGTAGTATATTGCCCAGCCACGTAGTATATTGCCTAGCCACGTAGTATATTGCCCAGCCACGTAGTATTTTGCCCAGTCACGTAGTATGTTGCCCAGCCATGTAGTATATTGCCCAGCCACATAGTATATTGCCCAGTCACGTAGTATATTGCCCAGTCACGTAGTATATTGCCCAGTCACGTAGTATACAGCACAGAGCCACGTAGTATATTGCCCAGCCACGCAGTATATTGCCCAGCCATGTATATTGCACAGCGACGTATTATATTGCCCAGTAACGTAGTATATTGCCCAGTCACGTAGTATATTGCCCAGCCTCGTAGTATATTGCCCAGTTACGTAGTATATTGCCCAGTTACGTAGTATATTGCCCAGTCACGTAGTATATTGCCCTGCCACGTAGTATATTGCCCAGCCACGTAGTATATTGCCCATTCACATAGTATTTTGCCCAGTCACGTAGTATTTTGCCCAGCCACGTAGTATGTTGCCAAGCCACGTAGTATATTTCCCAGTTACGTAGTATATTGCCCAGTCACGTAGTATATTGCCCAGTCACGTAGTATATTGCCCAGCCACGTAGTATATTGCCCAGCCACGTAGTATATTGCCCAGTCATGTAGTATATTTCCCAGTCACATAGTATATTGCCCAGCCATGTAGTATATTGCCCAGTCACGTAGTATATTGCCCAGTCACGTAGTATATTGCCCAGCCACGTAGTATATTGCCCAGCCATGTAGTATATTGCCCAGTGACGTAGTATATTTCCCAGTCACATAGTATATTGCCCAGCCATGTAGTATATTGCCCAGTGACGTAGTATATTGCCCAGCCCACGTAGTATATTGCCCAGCCACGTAGTATATTGCCCAGCCATGTAGTATATTGCCCAGCCACGTAGTATATTTCCCAGTCACATAGTATATTGCCCAGCCATGTAGTATATTGCCCAGCCACGTAGTATATTTCCCAGTCACATAGTATATTGCCCAGTCACATAGTATATTGCCCAGTGATGTAGTATATTGCCCAGTGACGTAGTATACAGCACAGAGCCACGTAGTATATTGCCCAGCCACGTAGTATATTGCCCAGCCACGTATATTGCACAGCGACATATTATATTGCCCAGTGACGTAGTATATTGCCCAGTGACGTAGTATATTGCCCAGCCACGTAGTATATTGCCCAGCCATGTAGTATATTGCCCAGTCACGTAGTATATTGCCCAGCCACATAGTATATTGCCCAGTGACGTAGTATATTGCCCAGCCACGTAGTATATTGCCCAGTCACGTAGTATATTGCCCAGCCACGTAGTATATTGCCCAGCCACGTAGTATATTGCCCAGCCACGTAGCATATTGCCCAGTTACGTAGTATATTGCCCAGCCATGTAGTATATTGCCCAGTCACGTAGTATATTGCCCAGCCACATAGTATATTGCCCAGTGACGTAGTATATTGCCCAGCCACGTAGTATATTGCCCAGTCACGTAGTATATTGCCCAGCCACGTAGTATATTGCCCAGCCACGTAGTATATTGCCCAGCCACGTAGTATATTGCCCAGTTACGTAGTATATTGCCCAGCCACGTAGTATATTGCCCAGCCACGTAGTATATTGCTCAGTCACGTAGTATATTGCCCAGCCACATAGTATATTGCCCAGCCACATAGTATATTGCCCAGTGACGTAGTATATTGCCCAGCCACGTAGTATATTGCCCAGCGACATAATATATTGCCCAGCCACGTAGTATATTGCCCAGCCACGTAGTATATTGCCCAGTCACGTAGTATTTTGCCCAGCCACATAGTATATTGCCCAGTGACCTAGTATATTGCCCAGCCACGTAATATATTGCCCAGTCACGTAGTATATTGCCCAGTGACGTAGTATATTGCCCAGCCACGTAATATATTGCCCAGTCACGTAGTATATTGCACAGCCACATAGTATAATCAGAACCTCCCACTCCCGTCTCCAAGACTTTACACGTGCTGCGCCGATTCTTTGGAATGCACTACCTAGGTTAATACGATTAATCCCCAATCCCCACAGTTTTAAGCGTGCCCTAAAAACTCATTTGTTCAGACTGGCCTACCGCCTCAATGCATTAACCTAACGATCCCTGTGTGGCCTAACAATCAGGTTCCTCGCATCATGTTCTCATTCACTTTATGCAGTATTAGCCCTCTGTGTCTGTACTGCTACATACTTAGGCAGTTAACTGGTTCATGCAGCTTTACATGAACACCCGAGCCTTACACTATGGCCGGTCCGAATAACTAAAGCAATTGTTACCATCCACCTCTCGTGTCTCCCCTTTTCCCCATAGTTTGTAGCTTGCGAGCAGCAGGGCCCTCACTCCTCCTGGTATCTGTTTTGAACTGTATTTCTGTTATGCTGTAATGTCTATTGTCTGTACAAGTCCCCTCTATAATTTGTAAAGCGCTGCGGAATATGTTGGCGCTATATAAATAAAAATTATTATTATTATATATTGCCCAGCCACATAGTATATTGCCCAGCCACGTAGTATATTGCCCAGCCACGTAATATATTGCCCAGCCACGTAGTATATTGCCCAGCTCACCTTCCGATCCGAGGGCCCCTTGTAGTTCTGTCACCTGTGCGCGGTGCACGCAGCAGCTTCCGGTCCCAGGGTGTGATGACGTCACGGTCATGTGACTGTGACGTCATGGCAGGTCCTTGTCGCATACCTTCATTAGCACCGGAACCTGCCGCTTGCATGGAGCAGTCACCGGAGCATCGCGAGGAGTGGGAAAGGTGAGTATATAATGATTTTTTATTTTTTTTATTATTTTTTTATTATTTTTAACATTAGATCCTTTTACTATTGACGCTGCATAGGCAGCATCAATAGTAAAAACTTGGTCACACAGGGTTAATAGCGGCGGTAACGGAGTGAGTTACCCGCGGCATAATGCGGTCCGTTACCGCCGGCATTAACCCTGTGTGAGCGGTGACTGCGGGGAGTATGGAGCGGGCACCGGGCACTGACTGCAGGGGAGTAGGGAGGGACTAATCGGACTGTGGCCGTCGCTGATTGGTCGTGGCAGCCATGACAGGCATCTGGCGAGACCAATCAGCCACTTGGATTCCATGACAGACAGAGGCCGCGACCAATGAATATCCATGACAGACAGAAGGGCAGAAAGACGGAAGTGACCCTTAGACAATTATATAGTAGATGGGACTGCAGGCTGTAAATGTGTACAGAAGAATGTACCTTTTATTTTAAATTTGTCCCTGGTCCAGATTAGAGGGATTAATGATCGACATTTTTCAATTTTCTGTGTGTTTTTAAGCATGAATCAGAGAATGTTTTTTTTTATTGTCTTTTTACTTTCCGAGGGTTTTAGGATGAATTTAATAATAGTGAACTATTTCATTTATTTGTATGGGGAATTATATACTAGTGTAATGAGAGTAAAAAAAAAATGAGCAAAAAATAAATTGACTGTAAAATGGCCCTAACATGATCTTAAATACATAGGAGAGACTAGCCATCACATTGAAGGGTCAGCACATTTACTAATATTTCATTGTACATCAATTTATCCAAAAAGTCAAAGGTGTTACCTTCATCATCCTTCTGCCACCATGGTTGTAACCACCATCGTTAACGACTCAACCTTCTTCCTTCAACAGGTCACAGTTCACATCACAACCACTGAGAGGCCACATTTGGGCACACATAGCTTCAACATCTCCAGACAGAATATCACTATTTTTTTATTCTATGCTTGTCATGTTGTATCACTCTTATGTCGAACTAGGAGGAAAGGAAAAGAACATTATATTATTATATACTGTATATAACTTCATTGTCAACTTTGTTTTTCAAATCATTTTGTTCTTTGTCCTTTAAGAACCGATTTAAGCAAAACCAATACTCAGACATGCTGTCACAACTCAGCTGTCGCGTGATCGGGGACCAGGGCTCCTTCCCTGTCCCTATCACTAGGGGGCGCCATAGCTTGCCCTATTCCCGGGATACTTCTGAAGGTGAAGATGCCAGGGCCGCCACCCTTGCCTTAATTCCTGAATTATCCTTCTGTCTGTTCACCTCCCCCACCCAGGGAAGAGGGGTGCTTCTGTGCATCACAGCAGACCAACCAGACGAACAAGGCTGCACAAACAAGGGGGTAACTGAAAATACTAGGCATATAAATATTCACTCACATATAACAGAGGAATGCATCGGGGAGTGGAGGATGAGGAAAGAACAAACTAAGAGGAGGGAAGGGAATTACCACACTTACAAACCACGCAACAGTCACAGATAACTCCTCCAAAACTCCTTCTCATATGAACACCTCTCCTCCTAAGCCATGCAGCAAATGCTAGCTCTGATGTGGGTTCGAATCAGGGCCCAGATTATAGATGGGGGGTAACTGAGCTAAGCAGAGAGCTCAGTTTCTAACATGGCCGATTAACCTTTGCTCTGCCAAAATAAACACCATTAAAAAGAAGAAGGGTTTCTTCTCAGCGCAGGAGTAGGAGCAATCAGACCTACGGTCTTCCGGCTCCTCTCTGTTGCAGTAACCCCATGACACATGCATAGTCTTACTTGCTAACTTTTACTGACACACCATGCCCCTTTTATGCCTTTTTTACGATTGCTCCACTCCATGTTTCTTACCCCCTAAATGTGGATTGGATGCTGATGAAGTAGCATCCCAGTGTAACAAGAACCTTTCTGAAGCACTGGGCTCCAGGAGGTTTGGGAGATTTTTCCTGGACTTTAAAAAGTCTCCTATTTCTTGACGGCTCATGGAAATGTCGAAACTATTGGCAAAGTATGTGCAGGTCGAAGTCAAAGATTAATTTTTTGGACCCCAATGCAGTATCTTTAGCCAGTTATACTACTGGTATTTTCCTTAGTGGTCCCATCAGACAATGGCACATACTATCACTGCGCTCCCAGCAGCCACTACCCAGCCAGCGAAACATTCCTAGTGCCATGATCCATCCTCTCAGGCGCTGTACAAGGCGTAACACAGTGTCAATCTTTTACGAATTTCCTTTAACCAGGTCCTTTTTCATACATATTATTTAATGCATCTGATATAGGAGATAGAACGTATAAATGAAGCAAATTGTCTCCTGCAATAATTCAGAAAATCTAAAAATTCAGCACTTGGCTTCATTGATGCCAGATTAAAGAAATTTCAGTATTTGTCTATGTGCATGACATCTTTTCAATTTAGATGAATCCGACAAGTTTTTCAAGCAGAAGACTCTTTCGGAGATTCTGGAGGGTTTTTTGTGTGTAATTTTTGGGGTTATTTACCTGTGCATTTTTCAAACCTTTTTTTTCCATATGTTAGTTTTTTATTTATTTTATTTTTCCCATGATTTTTGTGAAGTTTATTTTTTTATTACTGTAGTTTTATTTTTTTACTCCACTGAATAACAAAAAAAACAGCATTTTTTTTAAAGAAAATTTTCCAAAACAAATCTTTTGTGCTTTCCCATTGATTTTGTTTTGAAAAGTAAAGAATAAAACTCCAGGGGAATGTAGGTCAATTTTTTTTTTTTTTTAACCGCTTGGTATTTTTAGAAACCTGAAGTGGATAAAAGACGCTCAAAAGCCTGAACATGTGCACAGAGAAACGTTGTTGCACGAAAATACGGATGTTCATTCTTTAGAACGTTTTTAAAAAAAAATAGGATTTCAGGGGGTGTCGGAGGCAGAATCCGCCTGAAAAAGACGCCATCTGCTGCGGTTGCAATGGTGTCAATAATTCAGAGTAACCTCCACGTGGAATTTTTGATTTTCCAGCCACATAAAGAAAGGATAATAATGTTCAGCGCTCGTGAGGGGCGACGTGACCTATGTGCAGAATGGAAATGAGCCTCCTCTGCTTCTCTTGCGCTCGCTCTCGGGGGGCACGGCTAATTTCCAGAGCATAGACACGCAGCAATCATCTCATCACATTTACATAGGAAGTTCAAGGAATCACGAGGAGTCTCCAGTGTGGATGAAGCCTTTACATCAGACCCTTGTTCTAAGGAACTCTGAATAATAATGGTTGCCTTCTAGATATAGATGATGGGGGCTCCACTCATGACCCCCTCTATGAACCAGAAAGCGAGTCTTGCTCTGGTGATCCCAGTCCGTCCAGTTCTGGAAGAGATGAGCAAATCAAATTCATTTAAAAGTTCCCCATATCCGTGGATTCAGATGAATTGAATTTTGGATGCGTTGCTTTCCACAAATACAGTAAAGTGTCTACAGGCCAAGCGGCATTGTAAGGGCTAGAAAGGGGTTAAAAAATGGCGAAACTCATGCTCACCTCACCAAGGTCCAGGAAAGTGACTTAAAAAAGAATGCAAGTGATGAATCAGGGCCACAATGTTAAAATTGGATATTAGACTGGCGCAAAAAACGAAAACATGGATGATAATCGTCTGACCCCGGCCTTACTCTGTTGAGACTGTAGGGGGCACTGTCTATGTGGAACATTGCTGGCATTTTGGGGCACTATGCTGGCTTTGTTATTGGCGTCATAGGGTGCTGTAAATGGAGCCACATTGGCTGCTATTATGGGGCCCGGGGCCAGAACTTAGGGGCAGGTTCTTTACATGAAATCTTTTCGCATTGTGTAAGATTATGTAATGAACAGAGTTTCCCTTTAAACCATTATATATTGCAGAAATAGGTTTCTTATCGCTATGAATGTGACAGGCGCGTCTCAGACATATAGTGAAGTTACTCCGAGAGACTTGTTAATCAGAAGTGTTATTTTATCAGTCCCTTAAGAAGTGCGGAAGGAGAACGCGGCACAGTTCAGTGATTAGATGAAGGCGGCTTCTCAGAAGAAAGCAAATGAAATAATCACTTCACCTCTGAATGCGATCCTGATGAAAATCTCTGTAATTGAGAAGCAGAGATTACAATCTGCTGTTATTGTAATAAATGGAACGTAGCGGGAGAGCGTTGGGAGAGCGTTGGGAGAGCGCCGGCGGAGCAGCGCCGCGGCTCAGGCTTCATGGATGAGTGTGTGGATGCTAAGGCTCGGGCGGCACACGATGAGCGGACAGCGATCCTACTATGGGGAGGCTACATCGCACCGTAAGGAAGGTGAACGTGGTCGCGTTGCAGCAAACTAGTGGCAAAGCCCCCTAAAATGGCTTTAATTCTTGTGACTAATGTCGTTTTTGTGGCAACTTGCTGGATGCTACAAGACCAAGGTGATATAGCAACACTTTAGTGCAAACATTAGTCCCCTAGCCTGAAGCTTATAACTATTATTATTATTTATTTATTTAATTATTTATTTATATAGCACCATTGATTCCATGGTGCTGTACATGATAAGGGGTTACATACAAGTTACAGATATCACTTACAGTAAACTAACAATGACAGACTGATACAGAGGGGCGAGGACCCTGCCCTTGCGGGCTTACATTCTACAGGATTATGGGGAAGGAGACAGTAGGTTGAGGGTTGTAGGAGCTCCGGTGTTGGTGAGGCGGCAGCTCCGGTGTTGGTGAGGCGGTAGCTCCGGTGTTGGTGAGGCGGCAGCTCCGGTGTTGGTGAGGCGGTAGCTCCGGTGTTGGTGAGGCGGCAGCTCCGGTGTTGGTGAGGCGGTAGCTCCGGTAGTGATGAGGCGGCAGCGGGGTCAGTGCAGGCTGTAGGCTTTCCTGAAGAGGTGGGTTTTCAGGTTCCATCTGAAGGATCCGAATGTGGTTGATAGTCGGACGTGTTGAGGTAAAGAATTCCAGAGGATGGGGGATATTCGGGAGAAGTCTTGGAGGCGGTTGGATGAGGAGCGGATAAGTGTGGAGGAGAGAAGGAGGTCTTGGGAGGACCGGAGATCACGTGAGGGAAGATATTGGGAGATTAGTTCAGAGATATATGGAGGAGACAGGTTATGGATGGCTTTGTAGGTCAGTATTAGTAATTTCAACTGGATACGCTGAGGGAATGGGAGCCAGTGAAGGGATTTGCAAAGAGGTGAAGTGGAGGAGTAGATTGACGGTTGAGGAAAGGACAGATTCTGGAGATGTTTTTGAGCTGGAGGCGACAGGAGGTGGAAAGAGCTTGGATGTGCGGTTTGAAGGACAGGGCAGAGTCAAGAGTTACTCCGAGGCAGTGGACTTCCGGCACGGGAGAAAGCGGGATGTCCTTTAATGCGATAGATAGGTCAGGTAAGGAAGATCTATGAGATGGAGGAAAGATGATGAGTTCAGATTTGTCCACTGTAAGACAAATGCTGGTGTGGTAGTTGGAGGCAGGTATATCTCGCCCAGGTGTTTGTCCTATGTGAATTAGGCCATTCAGTATCTTCAGGATGCTAATGGGTTAATGATTGCAGGAATAAAAGATGACCAGCTGGAAACCCCCAGCTGGTCATCTTTTATTCCTGCAATCATTAACCCATTAGCACCCTGAAGATACTGAATGGCCTAATTCACATAGGACAAACACCTGGGTGAGATATACCTGCCTCCAACTACCACACCAGCATGAGTCTTACACCACATTGAGTTTGAGGAAGCGAGAGGAGAAGAAGGAGGATATGGCTGATAGACACTCCGGGATTCTGGACAGCAGAGAGGTGGCGTCTGGTCCAGAGAGGTAGATCTGAGTGTCATCAGCATAAAGGTGGTACTCGAATAATGGGGATCAGTACCAGGTAGCTATGAAGTTCCATGGCAAAACCTCTGCTACATTAGATCAGGAATTTATCATGAGCCTATTTATCCTGTAGACCACCAAAGACAGAAAATATGGATATATATATACAGTGGGGCAAAAAAGTATTTAGTCAGTCAGCAATAGTGCAAGTTCCACCACTTAAAAAGATGAGAGGCGTCTGTAATTTACATCATAGGTAGACCTCAACTATGGGAGACAAACTGAGAAAAAAAAATCCAGAAAATCACATTGTCTGTTTTTTTAACATTTTATTTGCATATTATGGTGGAAAATAAGTATTTGGTCAGAAACAAAATTTCATCTCAATACTTTGTAATATATCCTTTGTTGGCAATGACAGAGGTCAAACGTTTTCTGTAAGTCTTCACAAGGTTGCCACACACTGTTGTTGGTATGTTGGCCCATTCCTCCATGCAGATCTCCTCTAGAGCAGTGATGTTTTTGGCTTTTCGCTTGGCAACATGGACTTTCAACTCCCTCCAAAGGTTTTCTATAGGGTTGAGATCTGGAGACTGGCTAGGCCACTCCAGGACCTTGAAATGCTTCTTACGAAGCCACTCCTTCGTTGCCCTGGCGGTGTGCTTTGGATCATTGTCATGTTGAAAGACCCAGCCACGTTTCATCTTCAATGCCCTTGCTGATGGAAGGAGGTTTGCACTCAAAATCTCACGATACATGGCCCCATTCATTCTTTCATGTACCCGGATCAGTCGTCCTGGCCCCTTTGCAGAGAAACAGCCCCAAAGCATGATGTTTCCACCACCATGCTTTACAGTAGGTATAGTGTTTGATGGATGCAACTCGGTATTCTTTTTCCTCCAAACACGACAAGTTGTGTTTCTACCAAACAGTTCCAGTTTGGTTTCCTCAGACCATAGGACATTCTCCCAAAACTCCTCTGGATCATCCAAATGCTCTCTAGCAAACTTCAGACGGGCCCGGACATGTACTGGCTTAAGCAGTGGGACACGTCTGGCACTGCAGGATCTGAGTCCATGGTGGCGTAGTGCGTTACTTATGGTAAGCCTTGTTACATTGGTCCCAGCTCTCTGCAGTTCATTCACTAGGTCCCCCCGCGTGGTTCTGGGATTTTTGCTCACCGTTCTTGTGATCATTCTGACCCCACGGGGTGGGATTTTGCATGGAGCCCCAGATGGAGGGAGATTATCAGTGGTCTTGTATGTCTTCCATTTTCTATTTATTGCTCCCACTGTTGATTTCTTCACTCCAAGCTGGTTGGCTATTGCAGATTCAGTCTTCCCAGCCTGGTGCAGGGTTACAATTTTGTTTCTGGTGTCCTTTGACAGCTCTTTGGTCTTCACCATAGTGGAGTTTGGAGTCAGACTGTTTGAGGGTGTGCACAGGTGTCTTTTTATACTGATAACAAGTTTAAACAGGTGCCATTACTACAGGTAATGAGTGGAGGAAAGAGGAGACTCTTAAAGAAGAAGTTACAGGTCTGTGAGAGCCAGAAATCTTGATTGTTTGTTTCTGACCAAATACTTATTTTCCACCATAATATGCAAATAAAATGTTAAAAAAACAGACAATGTGATTTTCTGGATTTTTTTTTCTCAGTTTGTCTCCCATAGTTGAGGTCTACCTATGATGTAAATTACAGACGCCTCTCATCTTTTTAAGTGGTGGAACTTGCACTATTGCTGACTGACTAAATACTTTTTTGCCCCACTGTATATATATGTATATATAGTACCTCTAGACTTGGGGCAGACACACTATCCTGGATGTGCATCTCACCCCCATCTGACAATACCTCTTGCATATATACCGGCACATACACATGTATACACACAATATTCACATACACATGTTCATGTCATTCACACATGTACGAAATCCTCAAAATGCAACATCTTTACACACGATGCACACACACATGTACAGAGCAAACACATACACATTACACATAATGTTCACACATTCCACATGTATACAATTGGCAGAAACATTTTCCTGTAATTTCTACAGTCCCACATTGCATGTATAATGGTATTGATCCTCTGGGAAGAATTTCTACAAGATTTTGGAGGCGTCTGTGGGAATTTTTGCCCTTTCATCCAGAAGAGGATTTGAGGGGTCAGACCCTGATGTTGGGGAGAGGCCGGGCTGGCAGTCTCCATTATAGGATTGGACTGGGGTCCAGGCTCTGTGCGGCCGCTCACGTTCTCCCCTCCATGTCTGTCTTATGCACTGGGCACAGTCATGGGGGGCAGATAAGGGTCTTCCACAAAGTGGTCCCACAAAGCTGACGCTTTAATTGTCCACAATGTCTTGTTCTGAAGATTAATATTTCCCCTCACTGGAGCTGAGGGTCCGAGGCCGCCCCCTGATAACACATAGCATTATCCTCCTCCACCATCTGTACAGGGGGCACAATGCAGTCAGGGGGTAACGTCCTCCTGGAATCACCAAACCCAGACTCCTCCATCAGAC
Source organism: Ranitomeya imitator (assembly GCF_032444005.1). Taxonomy (NCBI): domain Eukaryota; kingdom Metazoa; phylum Chordata; class Amphibia; order Anura; family Dendrobatidae; genus Ranitomeya; species Ranitomeya imitator. The sequence continues at coordinate 20,614,240 of NC_091286.1, read as the reverse complement.
GCAGCCCCCCGCTCTGTAAATTCAGATATTAAAATTAGCTGTTTTCTGCATGTTTTATAAATTGTGGATATTTTTGCAATCAAGTTTTTGATTTCTCCTCTCAGGATCTGCAGAGAGACGCCCGATTTCTGGTGGACGGTGCCAGCAGATTTGACATTATGCAAGGAGAAATAGGTAGGACTCTTGTATGCTTCCACACATAATCTGATTTATTACAGATTAAATCTGCAGCTATACACAGCGCCCCGACCTCGCAGTACAATATAGAGGCTGACTGCGTTGCCAGAGTTGCAATTTCCATGGAGCTTCATGGTTAGTTATGACCGATACATTGCTTCTTGGGGGGATTAGACAATAATGCCTTATTTTCCTGATGGGTTAAGACAGGGACAGGGTAGATAATGTTATATCCATTGGTCTAGGGCAGTAAAAATATTTTATCTAAAATGTTTAAAATTGTATAACTTATACTTGTAACAGCTCATCCCATGTAATATATCATTATTTTTAATATATATGTCCAAATCCCCTCCATAGGCAAAAAAAGTAAGCTTCAATTCTGTCTACTTACAGTCACCACCAGGGGGAGCTCATAGAATGCATAGTTATAGTGATTCTATTAAATTTAGTACTGTCTCTTTAAATCTATATGTGGAGAGCTCCCCCTACTGGTGGCTACAGACAGAAAAAAAAATGCTATTTCATTCCATGACTGTTTTGCTGTTTCTGCTGTTGGGAAAATATGGAATTTAGAGAAATATCTACAACAACATTTCTCTTCGTCCTGCAGGAGACTGTTGGGTTCTCTCTGTTGTCGGGGCTTTAACTCTGCATCGAAAATTTTTGGCAAATGTTATTCCCAGTGACCAGGGATACACATACAAGTACACAGGAATTTTTCATTTTAGGGTAAGAGATGAATATTTTGATTTTCTATCTTTTGGGCCGGTCTGTAGCTTTATGGTAGTGGTTGATCAGACAGATACAATGAGTTTACCCTACTTGTCATTTTGAGTCAAATTTGTAGATTGATACAAAGTCACTTTTTACTATTTTTGAAGTTTTCACTTTGACTTTACTTGACATTAAATCCCATGAGATTGGGCTCAAAATTTGTTACTAAATATGCTCCTCCTGCTGCGAGAACCTGGGGAACCTCATTAATAAAAACCATTAAGGTCACAAGAAGGAAAAGAAGAACTACACAGTGTCCATTGGTATAACATGGGTCCCAGTGCAACGCTGGACATGACTGGCCCTCCTCTATGTGACTGATTCCCTTCACTTTACAAGAGGTGAGGATCGTGGAGAGGAGAGAACTCGACTGTTAGCACAGATTCCATAGTAAGGCGACTGGGTTTTCTAAACTGGACGACACCTATAATGAGAAATCAAATAAAACATGTCTGCAGATCATTTCTCATAGGCTTCACTGGTCACACATCCAGATACATAGTGACCATTAGTATTAATGGAGCCGTCCCTAATCTGACCACTAGAGGCAGAGGAGAGCAACATTACTGTACAGCTGGCAACAATGTAACAATGATCCAGCACAGAACAGACTGCTGTTATAGGGGGGCTCCAGACTACACATCCAGACTGCTGTTATAGGGGGCTCCAGACTACACATCCAGACTGCTGTTATAGGGGGCTCCAGACTACACATCCAGACTGCTGTTATAGGGGGTGTAATGTATAAGAATTAGATCTGTCTCTTTAAGAAAGCGAGGGCGGGAGTTGAGAGGAGTTTCAGTTTCAGTTCTGGCCTGAGGAGGAAATCTTATGCTGCTGTTATGCTGTGTGCTGGAGGAAATGAGAAGAATAAACTACAGTTAAAGCTTACTCTCTCTTAAATTCCTTACACCGTGTGGACATTACAACTGGCGACGAGGATGGGATGCGATCACCTGCTACTGTGAGTACTGACCCCTGCTTTACTGCTTCACACGCCAGCGCCACTGAGAGACTCCATCATGGCTGAATACTTGCACATGTTCCCACAGTTTGATATGACTGATGTCACTAATCTCTCTCATAACTGGAGAAAATGGTTAAATCGATTTGAGAATTTCCTGGAAGCAATAGATATAAAAGAGGAGAACAGAAAAAAAGCCGTGTTCCTGCATTGTGCGGGCACAGGAGTCTATGACATATACAGCACATTACCAGCAGCGGAGACAGACACGTACAGCAAATGCTCCAAAGCTCTCACTGACTACTTCAACCCTAAACAAAACATCAGATATGAAAGATACAAGTTCAGGATTGCTAAGCAGCTTCCAGAAGAATCCATAGACACCTATGTCACCCGGGTGTGCATTTACTGACGTAGATGATGAAATCCTAACTCAAGTAATTGTCACCTGCTCGTCTAATACCATAAGGCGTAAAGCTCTGCAGCAGGATCTCTCTCTGCACGATTTACTCAAGATGGCCCGTGCTATAAAGATAGCAGATCGTCAGGCAATGGAGAGTGGGGATAATTTACATGTGCATAATCTCAAACATAACAGTGCACAAGGCAAGCAGGCCCCGCAACAGAAGAAATGTCATAGATGTGGACAAGATTTCCCTCACCACATGAACAAATGTCCAGCTATAGGACAAACTTGCAGTAAATGTGGAAAAGGGAACCACTTTGCAGTTGTCTGCAAATCAGCGCCCAACAAGTCTCCTCTGCCAATTACAAAGCCTGCAAATATAAAAATGGTAAATCAGGATATAGAAGAAATGTCTGTGGCTGAGAACTATGTGTTCACGACGTCTGCCACTGGCTCAGTGCAGTCTCCATGTATTACACTCACCATCTGCAACACGGATATCACCTTTACCATAGATACAGGAGCTTCGGTGGATATCATAGACAGCAATACTTATGAACAGTTGAAAACAAAGCCAGTCTTACAGCAAGTGCAGACTAAAATCTTCCCATATGGATCTAAAACACCTCTAGTTACAATGGGACAATTTGATGCTGAACTTAGCTATAAAGAAAATAGGCAGAAAACCACTTTTCACACATTACAAGGATCCGGAGGCTGTCGTCTTCTCAGCTATCACACTGCCTTGAAGCTAGGACTCATCCAGATTGTTCATACCATAACTGACCCTGCGGACCTGGATGTACAAGCCATGGTGAATAGTTTTCCCTCCCTATTTAGTGGATTAAGAAAATTAAAGGACTCTCAAGTGCATCTTCATGTGGATGACAGTGTCCGTCCAGTAGCCCAGGCTCACAGGCGTATTCCATTTCACCTGAGAAAGAAGGTAGAAAAGGAACTCCAATTACTCATGGATGATGATGTCATTGAAACTGTTTCTGGTCCCACTCCGTGGGTCTCTCCACTTGTGGTAGTTCCAAAACCAAGGACTCCAGAGCAGGTAAGACTGTGTGTTGACATGCGCCTGCCCAACACTGCTATTCAAAGGGAAAGACACATCTCACCCACAATTGATGACATTATTAATTTATTAAATGGAGCAACTGTTTTTTCAAAGCTCGACCTCAATAAGGGCTATCATCAATTAGAATTGAGTCCAGAATCCAGATACTTAACAACATTTTCCACCCATGTGGGTCTCAGAAGATACAAAAGATTGACGTTTGGGGTCTGCTCAGCAGCAGAAATTTTTCAAGATACGATAAGGAGCGTCATTCAACATATTCCAAATGCCTTTAATTACAGTGATGACATACTGGTTTTTGGGAAAACTCAAGCTGAACATAATCGTGCTCTATATGCTATCTTTGAATGTCTGCTCTCTGCTGGACTCACTTTAAACAAAGAAAAATGCGAATTTGATAAAAATTCATTGGAGTTCTATGGTCACATTTTCTCGGCGGAAGGAGTACGACCTGATCCCAAGAAAGTGGAATCCATCAGAGCAGCTTCAATTCCACAGGATGCCAGTGAAGTGCGCTCTTTTCTTGGAATGGCAAGTTACTGTGCTAGATATATTCCAAATTTTTCGACAATCAGCACTCCATTAAGGGAACTTACGAAACAAAATTGCGTTTTTCAATGGTCCCAAGACTGTCAGGCCTCTTTTGAAACAATCAAAAAGGAACTCTGCTCAACAACCACCATGGCCTATTTTGATCCAGCTCTTCGAACCGAACTGATTGTGGATGCTAGTCCCGTGGGACTGGGTGCAATTTTAGCACAATACAAGGATGACAATCAAAGTCCCCACATCATTTCCTATGCAAGTAAAAGCTTAACAAGCACTGAAAGAAAGTATTCACAACCTGAAAAAGAAAGCTTGGCAGTCGTCTGGGGATGTGAACACTTTCACTTATTTCTCTATGGCGCTCCCTTCACCATTGTCACAGATCATCAAGCTCTCCTTACAATTTTTGGAAATCCCCGAGCTAAAATGCCAGCACGGATTGAACGATGGGGTCTACGTCTACAGGACTATAATTACAAAATTGTTCACAAACCTGGAAAATACAGCAATCCGGCTGATTATCTCTCAAGACATCCCACGAATGATGATTTACCTGTGCATTCCTCCATTGAAGAATACATCCACTTTGTTGCAGCTCACGCCGTGCCAAAAGCACTTTCTGTTGATCAGTTTGTGAATACGACAACAAGTGACAAGACACTCTGTGCCTTAATACAAATTATCCAAAATAGAAGGTGGCATGAAATTCAAAAGAAAAAATTTCCTGAAGATGGGATTGATCTGAAAGAGTTAAAACTATTTTCAAATGTACGTGAGGAATTATCAGTCACTGAAGATCAACTCATCCTTCATGGTACCAAACTGGTTGTACCTAAGGCCTTGCGCAACCTAGTCATACAGATAGCACACGAAGGTCATCTAGGAATTGTTGGCACAAAAAAGTTACTCAGAGAAAAAGTGTGGTTCCCAAATATGGATAAATTGGTGGAAGAGAAGATTGGACATTGCTCCACTTGTCAATTAATTACTCCATCATCAACTCTAGAGCCATTACAAATGTCTCCGTTACCCACTGCTGTATGGGAGGAAGTGGCAGTCGACATGTATGGACCATTACCAAATGGCCAATACATTCTAGTAACAATTGATGAATATTCTAGATACCCTGTCATTTCATTCATCTCTTCAACGTCTGCTAATAGTGTCATACCAGAACTGGACGACATATTCTCTGCATATGGCATTCCAAGAGTGGTCAAAACAGATAATGGACCTCCATTCAATGGACATGTGTTTGCACAGTTTTCTGAATACTTGGGGTTCAGCCACAGAAAAATCACACCTTGCTGGCCGCAAGCTAATGGAATCGTAGAACGTTTCATGCGCACCATGGGGAAACGAATCAAGGCAGCTAGCCTGGAGCACACCCCACTGAAACAGTAACTATACAAATTCCTGCGCAATTACCGCAACATTCCACATTCCACCACTAATGCTGCGCCATCTCATCTAATGTTCAGCAGAACTCTTCGTACACGGATCCCTGATGTGACCAGTCATCCCTTACTAAATGACTCTTCAGTGCGATCAACGGATTTCTTTAACAAGCAAGCCATGAAACATTATGCAGACAGAAGGCGACGGGCACAGCCATGTGCCATCAAAAGAGGTGATATGGTTGTTGTGCGTCAAAAATCAACCAACAAAACCTCAGCTGTATATAGTCCTGCAAAATATAATGTTACTGAGAGAAAAGGCAGTATGGTCACGGCTGAGCGAGACGGACACTCCATCACTCGAAATTCCTCACATTTTAAAATCATACCGCAGAACAATGGTAATGAACTCCCACCAGTGGAAGATTTGATACCCGACGGTGGAGAGGACCAACAAGAGGTGACTGATCTGTCAGCACTGGACACCCCCAATGAACGCAGACATTACCCTACACGGGAAAGAAGGGCTCCATCGAGACTTATTGAAGAGATATAGTTTAAAAAAAAGGGGAATAAGACAATAAGACATATGGTTTTTCTTGGACATTTTTGTGTTGTTACATTGTCAATATTTGTTTTAGGTTGCTAATATATGTATATAAAAAAAAAAAAAAAAAAAGGGGATGATGTAATGTATAAGAATTAGATCTGTCTCTTTAAGAAAGCGAGGGCGGGAGTTGAAAGTAGTTTCAGTTTCAGTTCTGGCCTGAGGAGGAAAATGTTATGCTGCTGTTATGCTGTGTGCTGGAGGAAATGAGAAGAATAAACTACAGTTAAAGCTTACTCTCTCTTAAATTCCTTACACCGTGTGGACATTACAGGAGGGCTCCAGACTACACATCCAGACTGCTGTTATAGGGGGGCTCCAGACTACACATCCAGACTGCTGTTATAGGGGGCTCCAGACTACACATCCAGACTGCTGTTATAGGGGGGCTCCAGATTACACATCCAGACTGCTGTTATAGGGGGCTCCAGACTACACATCCAGACTGCTGTTATAGGGGGCTCCAGACTACACATCCAGACTGCTGTTATAGGGGGCTCCAGACTACACATCCAGACTGCTGTTATAGGGGGCTCCAGACTACACATCCAGACTGCTGTTATAGGGGGGCTCCAGACTACACACCCACACTGCTGTTATAGGGGGCTCCAGACTACACATCCAGACTGCTGTTATAGGGGGCTCCAGACTACACATCCAGACTGTTGTTATGAGGGGGCTTCAGACTATACATCCAGACTGCAGTTATAGGGGGCTCCAGACTACACATCCAGACTGCTGTTATAGGGGGCTCCAGACTACACATCCAGACTGCTGTTATAGGGGGGCTCCAGACTACACATCCAGACTGCTGTTATAGGGGGCTCCAGACTACACATCCAGACTGCTGTTATAGGGGGCTCCAGACTACACATCCAGACTGCTGTTATAGGGGGCTCCAGACTACACATCCAGACTGCTGTTATAGGGGGGCTCCAGACTACACATCCAGACTGCTGTTATAGGGGGCTCCAGACTACACATCCAGACTGCTGTTATAGGGGGCTCCAGACTACACATCCAGACTGCTGTTATAGGGGGCTCCAGACTACACACCCACACTGCTGTTATAGGGGGCTCCAGACTACATATCCAGACTGCTGTTATAGGGGGGCTCCAGACTACACATCCAGACTGCTGTTATAGGGGGCTCCAGACTACACATCCAGACTGCTGTTATAGGGGGCTCCAGACTACACATCCAGTCTGCTGTTATAGGGGGCTCCAGACTACACATCCAGACTGCTGTTATAGTGGGGCTCCAGACTACACATCCAGACTGCTGTTATAGGGGGGCTCCAGACTACACATCCAGACTGCTGTTATAGGGGGCTCCAGACTACACATCCAGACTGCTGTTATAGGGGGCTCCAGACTACACATCCAGACTGCTGTTATAGGGGGCTCCATACTACACATCCAGACTGCTGTTATAGGGGGCTCCAGACTACACATCCAGACTGCTGTTATAGGGGGGCTCCAGACTACACATCCAGACTGTTATAAGGGGCTCCAGACTACACATCCAGACTGCTGTTATAGGGGGCTCCAGACTACACATCCAGACTGTTATAGGGGGCTCCAGACTACACATCCACACTGCTGTTATAGGGGCCCCCAGACTACACACCCAGACTGCTGTTATAGGGGGGCTCCAGACTACACATCCAGACTGCTGTTATAGGGGGCTCCAGACTACACACCCAGACTGCTGTTATAGGGGGGCTCCAGACTACACATCCAGACTGCTGTTATAGGGGGGGCTCCATACTACACATCCAGACTGCTGTTATAGGGGGCTCCAGACTAAACACCCAGACTGCTGTAATAGGGGGGCTCCAGACTACACATCCAGACTGCTGTTATAGGGGGCTCCAGACTACACATCCAGACTGCTGTTATAGGGGGGCTCCAGACTACACATCCAGACTGTTATAGGGGGCTCCAGACTACACATCCAGACTGCTGTTATAGGGGGCTCCAGACTACACATCCAGACTGCTGTTATAGGGGGCTCCAGACTACACATCCAGACTGCTGTTATAGGGGGCTCCAGACTACACATCCAGACTGCTGTTATAGGGGGGCTCCAGACTACACACCCACACTGCTGTTATAGGGGGCTCCAGACTACACATCCAGACTGCTGTTATAGGGGGCTCCAGACTACACATCCAGACTGCTGTTATAGGGGGCTCCAGACTACACATCCAGACTGTTGTTATGAGGGGGCTTCAGACTATACATCCAGACTGCAGTTATAGGGGGCTCCAGACTACACATCCAGACTGCTGTTATAGTGGGGCTCCAGACTACACATCCAGACTGCTGTTATAGGGGGGCTCCAGACTACACATCCAGACTGCTGTTATAGGGGGCTCCAGACTACACATCCAGACTGCTGTTATAGGGGGCTCCAGACTACACATCCAGACTGCTGTTATAGGGGGCTCCAGACTACACATCCAGACTGCTGTTATAGGGGGCTCCAGACTACACATCCAGACTGTTGTTATGAGGGGGCTTCAGACTATACATCCAGACTGCAGTTATAGGGGGCTCCAGACTACACATCCAGACTGCTGTTATAGGGGGCTCCAGACTACACATCCAGACTGCTGTTATAGGGGGGCTCCAGACTACACATCCAGACTGCTGTTATAGGGGGCTCCAGACTACACATCCAGACTGCTGTTATAGGGGGCTCCAGACTACACATCCAGACTGCTGTTATAGGGGGCTCCAGACTACACATCCAGACTGCTGTTATAGGGGGGCTCCAGACTACACATCCAGACTGCTGTTATAGGGGGCTCCAGACTACACATCCAGACTGCTGTTATAGGGGGCTCCAGACTACACATCCAGACTGCTGTTATAGGGGGCTCCAGACTACACACCCACACTGCTGTTATAGGGGGCTCCAGACTACATATCCAGACTGCTGTTATAGGGGGGCTCCAGACTACACATCCAGACTGCTGTTATAGGGGGCTCCAGACTACACATCCAGACTGCTGTTATAGGGGGCTCCAGACTACACATCCAGTCTGCTGTTATAGGGGGCTCCAGACTACACATCCAGACTGCTGTTATAGTGGGGCTCCAGACTACACATCCAGACTGCTGTTATAGGGGGGCTCCAGACTACACATCCAGACTGCTGTTATAGGGGGCTCCAGACTACACATCCAGACTGCTGTTATAGGGGGCTCCAGACTACACATCCAGACTGCTGTTATAGGGGGCTCCATACTACACATCCAGACTGCTGTTATAGGGGGCTCCAGACTACACATCCAGACTGCTGTTATAGGGGGGCTCCAGACTACACATCCAGACTGTTATAAGGGGCTCCAGACTACACATCCAGACTGCTGTTATAGGGGGCTCCAGACTACACATCCAGACTGTTATAGGGGGCTCCAGACTACACATCCACACTGCTGTTATAGGGGCCCCCAGACTACACACCCAGACTGCTGTTATAGGGGGGCTCCAGACTACACATCCAGACTGCTGTTATAGGGGGCTCCAGACTACACACCCAGACTGCTGTTATAGGGGGGCTCCAGACTACACATCCAGACTGCTGTTATAGGGGGGGCTCCATACTACACATCCAGACTGCTGTTATAGGGGGCTCCAGACTAAACACCCAGACTGCTGTAATAGGGGGGCTCCAGACTACACATCCAGACTGCTGTTATAGGGGGCTCCAGACTACACATCCAGACTGCTGTTATAGGGGGCTCCAGACTACACATCCAGACTGTTATAGGGGGCTCCAGACTACACATCCAGACTGCTGTTATAGGGGGCTCCAGACTACACATCCAGACTGCTGTTATAGGGGGGCTCCAGACTACACACCCAGACTGTTATAGGGGGCTCCAGACTACACATCCAGACTGCTGTTATAGGGGGCTCCAGACTACACATCCAGACTGTTATAGGGGGCTCCAGACTACACATCCAGACTGCTGTTATAGGGGGCTCCAGACTACACACCCAGACTGCTGTTATAGGGGGGCTCCAGACTACACATCCAGACTGCTGTTATAGGGGGGTACAGACTACACACCCAGACTGTTATAGGGGGCTCCAGACTACACACCCAGACTGCTGTTATAGGGGGGCTCCAGACTACACATCCAGACTGCTGTTATAGGGGGGGCTCCATACTACACATCCAGACTGCTGTTATAAGGGGGCTCCAGACTACACATCCAGACTGCTGTTATAGGGGGCTCCAGACTAAACACCCAGACTGCTGTAATAGGGGGGCTCCAGACTACACATCCAGACTGCTGTTATAGGGGGCTCCAGACTACACACCCACACTGCTGTTATAGGGGGCTCCAGACTACACATCCAGTCTGCTGTTATAGGGGGCTCCAGACTACACATCCAGACTGCTGTTATAGTGGGGCTCCAGACTACACATCCAGACTGCTGTTATAGGGGGGCTCCAGACTACACATCCAGACTGCTGTTATAGGGGGCTCCACACTACACATCCAGACTGCTGTTATAGGGGGCTCCAGACTACACACCCAGACTGCTGTTATAGGGGGGGCTCCAGACTACACATCCAGACTGCTGTTATAGGGGGCTCCATACTACACATCCAGACTGCTGTTATAGGGGGCTCCATACTACACATCCAGACTGCTGTTATAGGGGGGCTCCAGACTACACATCCAGACTGCTGTTATAGGGGGCTCCAGACTACACATCCAGACTGCTGTTATAGGGGGCTCCAGACTACACATCCAGTCTGCTGTTATAGGGGGCTCCAGACTACACATCCAGACTGCTGTTATAGTGGGGCTCCAGACTACACATCCAGACTGCTGTTATAGGGGGGCTCCAGACTACACATCCAGACTGCTGTTATAGGGGGCTCCAGACTACACATCCAGACTGCTGTTATAGGGGGCTCCACACTACACATCCAGACTGCTGTTATAGGGGGGGCTCCAGACTACACATCCAGACTGCTGTTATAGGGGGCTCCATACTACACATCCAGACTGCTGTTATAGGGGGCTCCAGACTACACATCCAGACTGCTGTTATAGGGGGGCTCCAGACTACACATCCAGACTGCTGTTATAGGGGGGCTCCAGACTACACATCCAGACTGCTGTTATAGGGGGCTCCAGACTACACATCCAGACTGCTGTTATAGGGGGCTCCATACTACACATCCAGACTGCTGTTATAGGGGGCTCCAGACTACACATCCAGACTGCTGTTATAGGGGGGCTCCAGACTACACATCCAGACTGCTGTTATAGGGGGCTCCAGACTACACATCCAGACTGCTGTTATAGGGGGGCTCCAGACTACACACCCAGACTGTTATAGGGGGCTCCAGACTACACATCCAGACTGCTGTTATAGGGGGCTCCAGACTACACATCCAGACTGTTATAGGGGGCTCCAGACTACACATCCACACTGCTGTTATAGGGGGCTCCAGACTACACATCCAGACTGCTGTTATAGGGGGGCTCCAGACTACACATCCACACTGCTGTTATAGGGGGCTCCAGACTACACATCCAGACTGCTGTTATAGGGGGGCTCCAGACTACGCATCCACACTGCTGTTATAGGGGGCTCCAGACTACACATCCAGACTGCTGTTATAGGGGGCTCCAGACTACACACCCAGACTGCTGTTATAGGGGGGCTCCAGACTACACATCCAGACTGCTGTTATAGGGGGCTCCAGACTACACACCCAGACTGCTGTTATAGGGGGGCTCCAGACTACACATCCAGACTGCTGTTATAGGGGGCTCCAGACTAAACACCCAGACTGCTGTAATAGGGGGGCTCCAGACTACACATCCAGACTGCTGTTATAGGGGGCTCCAGACTAAACACCCAGACTGCTGTAATAGGGGGGCTCCAGACTACACATCCAGACTGCTGTTATAGGGGGGCTCCAGACTACGCATCCACACTGCTGTTATAGGGGGCTCCAGACTACACATCCAGACTGCTGTTATAGGGGGCTCCAGACTACACACCCAGACTGCTGTTATAGGGGGGCTCCAGACTACACATCCAGACTGCTGTTATAGGGGGCTCCAGACTACACACCCAGACTGCTGTTATAGGGGGGCTCCAGACTACACATCCAGACTGCTGTTATAGGGGGCTCCAGACTACACACCCAGACTGCTGTTATAGGGGGGCTCCAGACTACACATCCAGACTGCTGTTATAGGGGGCTCCAGACTAAACACCCAGACTGCTGTAATAGGGGGCTCCAGACTACACATCCAGACTGCTGTTATAGGGGGGCTCCAGACTACGCATCCAGACTGCTGTTATAGGGGGCTCCAGACTACACATCCAGACTGCTGTTATAGGGGGCTCCAGACTACACATCCAGACTGCTGTTATAGGGGGGCTCCAGACTACACACCCAGACTGTTATAGGGGGCTCCAGACTACACATCCAGACTGCTGTTATAGGGGGCTCCATACTACACATCCAGACTGTTATAGGGGGCTCCAGACTACACATCCACACTGCTGTTATAGGGGGCTCCAGACTACACACCCAGACTGCTGTTATAGGGGGGCTCCAGACTACACATCCAGACTGCTGTTATAGGGGGCTCCAGACTACACATCCAGACTGCTGTTATAGGGGGGCTCCAGACTACACATCCAGACTGCTGTTATAGGGGGCTCCAGACTACACATCCAGACTGCTGTTATAGGGGGGCTCCAGACTACACACCCAGACTGTTATAGGGGGCTCCAGACTACACATCCAGACTGCTGTTATAGGGGGCTCCAGACTACACATCCAGACTGTTATAGGGGGCTCCAGACTACACATCCACACTGCTGTTATAGGGGGCTCCAGACTACACACCCAGACTGCTGTTATAGGGGGCTCCAGACTACACATCCAGACTGCTGTTATAGGGGGCTCCAGACTACACATCCAGACTGTTATAGGGGGCTCCAGACTACACATCCACACTGCTGTTATAGGGGGCTCCAGACTACACACCCAGACTGCTGTTATAGGGGGCTCCAGACTACACATCCAGACTGCTGTTATAGGGGGCTCCAGACTACACATCCAGACTGCTGTTATAGGGGGGCTCCAGACTACACATCCAGACTGCTGTTATAGGGGGCTCCAGACTACACATCCAGACTGCTGTTATAGGGGGCTCCAGACTACACATCCAGACTGCTGTTATAGGGGGGCTCCAGACTACACACCCAGACTGTTATAGGGGGCTCCAGACTACACATCCAGACTGCTGTTATAGGGGGCTCCAGACTACACATCCAGACTGTTATAGGGGGCTCCAGACTACACATCCACACTGCTGTTATAGGGGGCTCCAGACTACACACCCAGACTGCTGTTATAGGGGGGCTCCAGACTACACATCCAGACTGCTGTTATAGGGGGGTACAGACTACACACCCAGACTGTTATAGGGGGCTCCAGACTACACACCCAGACTGCTGTTATAGGGGGCTCCAGACTACACATCCAGACTGCTGTTATAGGGGGGCTCCAGACTACACATCCAGACTGCTGTTATAGGGGGCTCCAGACTACACATCCAGACTGCTGTTATAGGGGGGCTCCAGATTACACATCCAGACTGCTGTTATAGGGGGGCTCCAGACTACACATCCAGACTGCTGTTATAGGGGGCTCCAGACTACACATCCAGACTGCTGTTATAGGGGGGCTCCAGACTACACATCCACACTGCTGTTATAGGGGGGGCTCCAGACTACACATCCAGACTGCTGTTATAGGGGGCTCCAGACTACACATCCAGACTGCTGTTATAGGGGGGCTCCAGATTACACATCCAGACTGCTGTTATAGGGGGGCTCCAGACTACACATCCAGACTGCTGTTATAGGGGGCTCCAGATTACACATCCAGACTGCTCTTATAGGGGGGCTCCAGACTACACATCCAGACTGCTGTTATAGGGGGCTCCAGACTACACATCCAGACTGCTGTTATAGGGGGCTCCAGACTACACATCCAGACTGCTGTTATAGGGGGCTCCAGACTACACATCCAGACTGCTGTTATAGGGGGGGCTCCAGACTACACATCCAGACTGCTGTTATAGGGGGCTCCAGATTACACATCCAGACTGCTGTTATAGGGGGGCTCCAGACTACACATCCACACTGCTGTTATAGGGGGGCCCCAGACTACACATCCAGACTGCTGTTATAGGGGGGCTGCAGATTACACATCCAGACTGCTGTTATAGGGGGCTCCAGACTACACATCCAGACTGCTGTTATAGGGGGCTCCAGACTACACATCCAGACTGCTGTTATAGGGGGCTCCAGACTACACATCCACACTGCTGTTATAGGGGGGGCTCCAGACTACACATCCAGACTGCTGTTATAGGGGGCTCCAGATTACACATCCAGACTGCTGTTATAGGGGGGCTCCAGACTACACATCCACACTGCTGTTATAGGGGGGCCCCAGACTACACATCCAGACTGCTGTTATAGGGGGCTCCAGATTACACATCCAGACTGCTGTTATAGGGGGCTCCAGACTACACATCCACACTGCTGTTATAAGGGGGCTCCAGACTACACATCCAGACTGCTGTTATAGGAGGCTCCAGACTACACATCCAGACTGCTGTTATAGGGGGGGCTCCATACTACACATCCAGACTGCTGTTATAGGGGGCTCCAGACTACACATCCAGACTGCTGTTATAGGGGGGCACCGGACTACACATCCAGACTGCTGTTATAGGGGGGGGCTCCAGACTACACATCCAGACTGCTGTTATAGGGGGCTCCAGACTACACACCCAGACTGCTGTTATAGGGGGGCTCCAGACTACACATCCAGACTGCTGTTATAGGGGGCTCCAGAATACACATCCAGACTGCTGTTATAGGGGGGCTCCAGACTACACATCCAGACTGCTGTTATAGGGGGCTCCAGACTACACATCCAGACTGCTGTTATAGGAGGCTCCAGACTACACATCCAGACTGCTGTTATAGGGGGCTCCAGAATACACATCCAGACTGCTGTTATAGGGGGCTCCATACTACACATCCAGACTGCTGTTATAGGGGGCTCCAGACTACACATCCAGACTGCTGTTATAGGGGGCTCCAGACTACACATCCAGACTGCTGTTATAGGGGGGCTCCAGACTACACATCCACACTGCTGTTATAGGGGGGCTCCAGACTACACATCCAGACTGCTGTTATAGGGGGCTCCAGACTACACATCCAGACTGCTGTTATAGGGGGCTCCAGACTACACATCCAGACTGCTGTTATAGGGGGGCACCGGACTACACATCCAGACTGCTGTTATAGGGGGGGGGCTTCAGACTACACATCCAGACTGCTGTTATAGGGGGCTCCAGACTACACATCCAGACTGCTGTTATAGGGGGCTCCAGACTACACATCCAGACTGCTGTTATAGGGGGCTCCATACTACACATCCAGACTGCTGTTATAGGGGGGCTCCAGACTACACATCCAGACTGCTGTTATAGGGGGCTCCAGACTACACATCCAGACTGCTGTTATAGGGGGCTCCAGACTACACATCCAGTCTGCTGTTATAGGGGGCTCCAGACTACACATCCAGACTGCTGTTATAGGGGGCTCCAGACTACACATCCAGACTGCTGTTATAGGGGGCTCCAGACTACACATCCAGACTGCTGTTATAGGGGGGCTCCAGACTACACATCCAGACTGCTGTTATAGGGGGCTCCAGACTACACATCCAGACTGCTGTTATAGGGGGCTCCAGACTACACATCCAGACTGCTGTTATAGGGGGGCTCCAGACTACACATCCAGACTGCTGTTATAGGGGGGCTCCAGACTACACATCCAGACTGCTGTTATAGGGGGCTCCAGACTACACATCCAGACTGCTGTTATAGGGGGGCTCCAGACTACACATCCAGACTGTTATAGGGGGCTCCAGACTACACATCCAGACTGCTGTTATAGGGGGCTCCAGACTACACACCCAGACTGTTATAGGGGGCTCCAGACTACACATCCAGACTGCTGTTATAGGGGGGCTCCAGACTACACACCCAGACTGTTATAGGGGGCTCCAGACTACACATCCAGACTGCTGTTATAGGGGGGCACCGGACTACACATCCAGACTGCTGTTATAGGGGGGGGCTCCAGACTACACATCCAGACTGCTGTTATAGGGGGCTCCAGATTACACATCCAGACTGCTGTTATAGGGGGCTCCAGACTACACATCCAGACTGCTGTTATAGGGGGCTCCAGACTACACATCCAGACTGCTGTTATAGGGGGCTCCAGACTACACATCCAGACTGCTGTTATAGGGGGGCTCCAGACTACACATCCAGACTGCTGTTATAGGGGGCTCCAGACTACACACCCAGACTGTTATAGGGGGCTCCAGACTACACATCCAGACTGCTGTTATAGGGGGCTCCAGACTACACATCCAGACTGCTGTTATAGGGGGGCTCCAGACTACACATCCAGACTGCTGTTATAGGGGGCTCCAGACTACACATCCAGACTGCTGTTATAGGGGGGGCTCCAGACTACACACCCAGACTGTTATAGGGGGCTCCAGACTACACATCCAGACTGCTGTTATAGGGGGCTCCAGACTACACATCCAGACTGCTGTTATAGGGGGGCTCCAGACTACACATCCAGACTGCTGTTATAGGGGGCTCCAGACTACACATCCAGACTGCTGTTATAGGGGGCTCCAGACTAAACACCCAGACTGCTGTTATAGGGGGCTCCAGACTACACATCCAGACTGCTGTAATAGGGGGGCTCCAGACTACACATCCAGACTGCTGTTATAGGGGGCTCCAGACTACACACCCAGACTGTTATAGGGGGCTGCAGACTACACATCCACACTGGTGTTATAGGGGGCTCCAGACTGCACATCCAGACTGCTGTTATAGGGGGGGCTCCATACTACACATCCAGACTGCTGTTATAGGGGGCTCCAGACTACACATCCAGACTGCTGTTATAGGGGGGCTCCAGACTAAACACCCAGACTGCTGTAATAGGGGGGCTCCAGACTACACATCCAGACTGCTGTTATAGGGGGCTCCAGACTAAACACCCAGACTGCTGTAATAGGGGGGCTCCAGACTACACATCCAGACTGCTGTTATAGGGGGCTCCAGACTACACACCCAGACTGCTGTTATAGGGGGGCTCCAGACTACACATCCACACTGGTGTTATAGGGGGCTCCAGACTGCACATCCAGACTGCTGTTATAGGGGGGGGGCTCCATACTACACATCCAGACTGCTGTTATAGGGGGCTCCAGACTACACATCCAGACTGCTGTTATAGGGGGCTCCAGACTAAACACCCAGACTGCTGTAATAGGGGGGCTCCAGACTACACATCCAGACTGCTGTTATAGGGGGCTCCAGACTACACATCCAGACTGCTGTTATAGGGGGCTCCAGACTACACATCCAGACTGCTGTTATAGGGGGCTCCAGACTACACATCCAGACTGCTGTTATAGGGGGGCTCCAGACTACACATCCAGACTGCTGTTATAGGGGGCTCCATACTACACATCCAGACTGCTGTTATAGGGGGCTCCAGACTACACATCCAGACTGCTGTTATAGGGGGGCTCCAGACTACACATCCAGACTGCTGTTATAGGGGGCTCCAGACTACACATCCAGACTGCTGTTATAGAGGGGGCTCCAGACTACACATCCAGACTGCTGTTATAGGGGGGGCTCCAGACTACACATCCAGACTGCTGTTATAGGGGGCTCCATACTACACATCCAGACTGCTGTTATAGGGGGCTCCAGACTACACATCCAGACTGCTGTTATAGGGGGGCTCCAGACTACACATCCAGACTGCTGTTATAGGGGGCTCCAGACTACACATCCAGACTGCTGTTATAGAGGGGGCTCCAGACTACACATCCAGACTGCTGTTATAGGGGGCTCCAGATT
The DNA here is from genome assembly GCF_032444005.1 of Ranitomeya imitator. Taxonomy (NCBI): domain Eukaryota; kingdom Metazoa; phylum Chordata; class Amphibia; order Anura; family Dendrobatidae; genus Ranitomeya; species Ranitomeya imitator. Next base: position 20,596,229 of record NC_091286.1, on the reverse strand, counting down.
ACACATCCAGACTGCTGTTATAGGGGGGCTCCAGACTACACATCCAGACTGCTGTTATAGGGGGGCTCCAGACTACACATCCAGACTGCTGTTATAGGGGGGCTCCAGACTACACATCCAGACTGCTGTTATAGGGGGCTCCAGACTACACATCCAGACTGCTGTTATAGGGGGCTCCAGACTACACATCCAGACTGCTGTTATAGGGGGCTCCAGACTACACATCCAGACTGCTGTTATAGGGGGGCTCCAGACTACACATCCAGACTGCTGTTATAGGGGGCTCCAGACTACACATCCAGACTGCTGTTATAGAGGGGGCTCCAGACTACACATCCAGACTGCTGTTATAGGGGGGCTCCAGACTACACATCCAGACTGCTGTTAAAGGGGGGGCTCCAGACTACACATCCAGACTGCTGTTATAGGGGGGCTCCAGATTACACATCCAGACTGCTGTTATAGGGGGGCTCCAGACTACACATCCACACTGCTTTTAAAGGGGGGGCTCCAGACTACACATCCAGACTGCTGTTATAGGGGGGCTCCAGACTGCTGTTATAGGAGGCTCCAGACTACACATCCAGACTGCTGTTATAGGGGGCTCCAGACTACACATCCAGACTGCTGTTATAGGGGGGGCTCCAGACTACACATCCAGACTGCTGTTATAGGGGGCTCCAGACTACACATCCAGACTGCTGTTATAGGGGGGCTCCAGACTACACACCCAGACTGCTGTTATAGGAGGCTCTAGACTACACATCCAGACTGCTGTTATAGGGGGGGCTCCAGAGTACACATCCAGACTGCTGTTATAGGGGGCTCCAGACTACACGTCCAGACTGCTGTTATAGGGGGGGGCTCCAGACTACACATCCAGACTGCTGTTATAGGGGGCTCCAGACTACACATCCAGACTGCTGTTATAGGGGGGGGGGCTCCAGACTACACATCCAGACTGCTGTTATAGGGGGCTCCAGACTACACATCCAGACTGCTGTTATAGGGGGGGCTCCAGACTACACATCCAGACTGCTGTTATAGGGGGGGGGGCTCCAGACTACACATCCAGACTGCTGTTATAGGGGGCTCCAGACTACACATCCAGACTCCTGTTATAGGGGGGCTCCAGACTACACATCCAGACTGCTGTTATAGGGGGGGGGGGGCTCCAGACTACACATCCAGACTGCTGTTATAGGGGGCTCCAGACTACACATCCAGACTGCTGTTATAGGGGGGGCTCCAGACTACACATCCAGACTGCTGTTATAGGGGGGCACCGGACTACACATCCAGACTGCTGTTATAGGGGGCTCCAGACTACACATCCAGACTGCTGTTATAGGGGGGCTCCAGACTACACATCCAGACTGCAGTTATAGGGGGGCACCGGACTACACATCCAGACTGCTGTTATAGGGGGGCTCCAGACTACACATCCAGACTGCTGTTATAGGGGGGCACCGGACTACACATCCAGACTGCAGTTATAGGGGGCTCCAGACTACACATCCAGACTGCTGTTATAGGGGGCTCCAGACTACACATCCAGACTGCTGTTATAGGGGGCTCCAGACTACACATCCAGACTGCTGTTATAGGGGGGGGGGCTCCAGACTACACATCCAGACTGCTGTTATAGGGGGGCTCCAGACTACACATCCAGACTGCTGTTATAGGGGGGCACCGGACTACACATCCAGACTGCAGTTATAGGGGGCTCCAGACTACACATCCAGACTGCTGTTATAGGGGGCTCCAGACTACACTTCCAGACTGCTGTTATAGGGGGGGCTCCAGACTACACATCCAGACTGCTGTTATAGGGGGGGCTCCAGACTACACATCCAGACTGCTGTTATAGGGGGGGCTCCAGACTACACATCCAGACTGCTGTTATAGGGGGGCACCGGACTACACATCCAGACTGCTGTTATAGGGGGGGCTCCAGACTACACATCCAGACTGCTGTTATAGGGGGGCTCCAGACTACACATCCAGACTGCTGTTATAGGGGGGCACCGGACTACACATCCAGACTGCTGTTATAGGGGGGGCTCCAGACTACACATCCAGACTGCTGTTATAGGGGGGCACCGGACTACACATCCAGACTGCTGTTATAGGGGGGGCTCCAGACTACACATCCAGACTGCTGTTATAGGGGGGCTCCAGACTACACATCCAGACTGCTGTTATAGGGGGGCACCGGACTACACATCCAGACTGCTGTTATAGGGGGGGCTCCAGACTACACATCCAGACTGCTGTTATAGGGGGCTCCAGACTACACATCCAGACTGCAGTTATAGGGGGGCACCGGACTACACATCCAGACTGCTGTTATAGGGGGGCTCCAGACTACACATCCAGACTGCTGTTATAGGGGGGCACCGGACTACACATCCAGACTGCAGTTATAGGGGGCTCCAGACTACACATCCAGACTGCTGTTATAGGGGGC